>NC_139768.1:17397964-18070464 GCF_965231275.1 Zosterops lateralis
CAGTGGAGACATATTGCAAAGATGGTGTCTCACCTATTTAAAAAGGAGTGGTTGAAAACCCAAATCAACCACTGACTAATCCATGGTTATGTTAGGAGACTGGGATATGAGAAAGCCAAGTTTAGTTACTGTCTTGGCATCCAGTTACTTACATGATCTTAGACAAATGAAGGAATTTCTCTGTGAAGTTCCTCATTGATTAAATGGTGCTAGAAGTACTTCTTTATATTTCAGTTGATGTTGTGGGGAAAAATACGTTAAAGTTTACAGTATGTTCATCTCCTATTTTAAAAGGCTCTATGTGAGCATCATTCTTCCAGAACCTGCCACTGGATTTAATGGAAATGGATGATTTCCAGTGAAAAATTAAGTTGTTATTAAATTTATATAAACACTTAATGGGCTGTGTATACTTTGATTCTAGCTGCTATATCTGGGAAACTCAGTTTATTACATTATTTGGTTTCTAAGTTTTTTGCTACCTGCAACTTCAGGCCTTATATAGCTTAAAATCCCTTCAACTTCTAGTGCTCCAGAAAAAAAGCTTTACTTCTGAGAAAGTATATCCTGTCCATGCAGGAGAGGAATCCTGCTTGCCCGGTTAGGGCTGTTAGTGCTGAAGGACACAGCTGTTCAAAGCGTGCAGTTGCAAGGCTGAAATTGTGCCTTGCCCACTGCCATAGCTGGTGCCTCCCACACTCATCCTTAAACTCATTTTAACAAAAGTGTGCTCACACAAAAGCTGGGCACCTGTCAGCTCAGCACTCTCCTGGATTTAGTTCTAAAAAAATAACTACTGTTAAAAGGCCACAAGAAATAAGTGGAACTGGGACAGAATCAAAAGAGGGCAAGGAGAGGAAAACATCTCAGAACCTTTTTTCATTTAAAATGTGCTCTTTGGGGAAAATGTCACTTACTGCAGATAAAAATGCAGTGCATTGCTGAGCAGGTGTAAGTAATTTTTTCTAATTACTACAAATGGGTTTTCCATGTATGTGAACCAGCTGGGATTACTGAATGGTGAAAACATGTAGGAAGAAGGTAGATTTGGAGAAGGCAGAAAGAAATGCTTCTAATAGCTGATTACAGCAAGTACTCTGGGATAACAGAGGCACTGAAAATGATCTTAGACAGTTTTATAAAAATAAGTTATTTCAGCAAGATATTTGGAATAGTCTTTAGGAGGCACATGAATAAAAGTAACATCTGCAATGGTTTTGTAAATCTCTAAGCATGAGAAATCCACCAAAGCCAGGAGAGGCATAGCAAGTCCCATGATCACCAATGTTTCCAAGAGGTTGCCTGGCTATTATTAGGATAGTGACTTAGGCTAGATCAGAAATCAGCTTTCTAATGTTAAATGACTAGTGACAAAATTTATAGAGAAAAAAACCACGAAAAATTGTTTTACAGCAACTTGTTTTGGTGGAACTCAACTACAGACATGGCGGAGGATATTATGTGTTTTTGCAGACTTCTACGACTTAGGTGGTTTTTTTTGGTTTTTTTTTTAGGAGAAGAACTCTATAAAGAAGGCCATAAGTGAGGGAATCAGCTGTTTGCAATCACACTGATCATAGCAGCTAGAGCAAGTATTATTCAAATGCATCAGCTTTTGGGTGGTCCATCAGAACTTGAAGGACCAAAACCATATAATGACCAAGCAAGGGCTTGGTAACATTTATAGAAATAAGTTAGGCAGTTCTGACCTTCTCCTACAGAGGATGACAACCATACACCCTTTGGCCATCATCCTGCTCTCTGCGGCGTTTTCCTCCAGAGTTCCACATTTCATTGTCAACCCCTTAGCGCTGCTGAGGCATTGAGTAAAGAACATCCACTGCAATAAAAAGAGGTGAGCACCCATCTCATGCATGGGCTGCTTGGGACTTTGTGTGTAGTTTAGTACCTCACTCTGTACAAGCTGACATGTCCATCAGCTCCTCCTCTGGGTGGAGTGCCTTGGGAGCACAGAGCTCACCCTGTTTGCCTGACATTTGGACATGCAGAGGGTGCAATACACGATTATAAAAGGTCAAGGACAAAAGCATCTTGCTACAGGTGGGTAGACATTAACTTCTCTGTGTGATTCAGTGCTGTCAGCAGCATTAAAGATATGTGCTGAGGAGAGGGGTATCTGTGTTATAATCTATCTTATCTCAGCTGAGACAGGTGATGCATTGCTCTTTGAGCAGCAACACAGTGGGACCAATCCTTCATGCACAATAATGCCTGAGAACCATTTCAATGGTTTATGGCACCTTGTAGAAAGTCAAAATTTGGTGGGGAAAACAGGAATTGGCCTGAAAAACAGATTGATTTTATAAGAGGGGAGAGACAAATTCTAAGTATGACAGATGTGCTGTGCATGGTTATGCCAGAGCATTTCAGAAAGCCACTGGTCCCCAGCTAGAAGCTGAATTTTCCTTTCACTTGAAGCACAATCTCTGATCATGTGTGCATTTCCAGCTCCTCACACAGCAGAGTAAGCTGGGGTGGATTACAGCAGCTGTTCCCTTCTTGTTTCTGTGCACAAACAGCCACATGCACACCTGCAGCTTCTCACATCCTCCTGCCAAACCACTGGGACTGAAACTGCAGCATCACCACAGCACAAAGTTCCTTGGGTTTGCTTGTGTAGCTACACACTGTTCCACTGTTCAGAAGGACCCCAAACACCCTGAAAACTTTATCATGGCTGTAATTGGATTTTGGAGCAGAAGATAGGAGTATGGACCTGCAGCAGCCTTCCAGTTATGCTAGATGTGCTCTTTTATTCCTTTTATTTAATGCCAAGACCACCAGCAATGTGACCGGTTGAAAAGAAGCCTTTGGAGTACTCTGAAAAGCAGCTTTATGTGGGATGGATGACCTGACCTACGAGTGGATATGCAGTGTTGCAATGTCAGGTTTAGAGGGCTTGAGGAAGGAAGGATCTCTCAGCCCATCAACCCAGCAGGGAAACAACAGAGCAGTGGGTAGTACTTGAACTTGGACTGTCAGAAGGCAAAGGTTAGCTCTCCTTCAGTTTCTTGCTTTGCAGCCGTAACACCATACACAGACGTCTCAGGGAAGCAGCTACCTTCACTGAAATCTTTTTTTCCCTCCTAAGCAGGAAATCTCTTAAACCATTAAGCTGTGAAATAACCTGCATTGCTTCTGCTGCCCAAGGCACTTTCCTTGACCTTGGCTAGAAGAACAAATTGTCCTATGGATCTTTAAAGGAGCCATAGGGTGGGTGTCATGCTCACCATCTACAGTGGTGTGGCTCCTCCACAGGCTTCCTTGGCATTCAGAGAAGTGTCAGACCCACTCCTCTTCCTGAATCCCACAGCTTTGCCTCTCCCGCCTTACAGGGTTGCCAAGCAACCTCCTGTGAGAGGAGTGAGCAAGAGCTGTCAAGTTTATTATTTTTTGTCTTAAAGCAGCAATGTCTCCTACATAACTGAAAAGTTTTTAGTGAATTAATTTTTGGTTGAATATCACAATTAGGCCTCACCTCCTTGCCTCTCCCCATTCCCCTACTCAATGTCCTACATAGTTCCAGAGGGCCCAGAAAAGGGTTGCACCTTAATATATGGAATGAAATAAAGTTTGAAGCCCACTCTGTTTTTCAGATTGGCAGCTGCTTTAGAACTGAGTGGACCAGCAGGGTCTGCCACACTGTTGAATTTAGAATCTGAAACACTGCAGGAAACTGAAGCCACAGGGAGGTCATATTTTCAAAAGGCAGTAAAATTATATGTATTTAAACCCAAAACAAGATGTAGATACAGCTACACTGTATTTCTCATAGTGATTGGCGTGTCTAATCTATGCTAACTGCAGTTTTTCTGATTGACCTTAAAAAGTGACAGAAAAAACTGTAAAGCAGGGGAAAGGTGGCAGTGACACCTGAAGTCACCCAGCATGAGGTGACTTCCACACACACTATATCCATGCACAGGCACACAAGGGGTCCACACAAGATGATACTGAGGTGTATGTGCCGGTCCAGTTTGGATAGTGGGTCACAGCTGAGGCCAAGCAGCCACCATGTCCCCTTCATCCAAACTCCTGCTCTAATTCCTGACAGGCTCCTGGGCTTTGTCTGGCCATTGAGTGTTATGAAGGTTTCACAGAAGTTGTATAAAGAGACATCGTATGTAAGATTAATAATACATTGAATGTAACTGGGTCATGAATCAGGATTTGATAAAACTGTCTGAATAATGAACAAACATGTTCACCAGCACGTTTATGGACCAACATCTCAAGTGTCATTTGTTGCCACCTTGCATGAGCACAGTCTTTGTTTACTGGTTGTAGTCAAACAACTGATGGGCAGTAATGGCAATGCAGGCTTGTGATTCACAGGCTTCATGAATTTACACCAAGTTTGAGTTCTCTGTTCATTACTTGTCCTTTTTTAGCTTTTGAAAAAACAAAAGGAGGTCAGTCATGGAAAAGAAGCAAAAGTTTGGGGCTAAAAATACACCAGTGATAATTATGGGAAACAAATAAATACCAAGCGAGATCACCATTCATCCACAGGTAAATAAGGGAGTGAGAAGGAAGAGTTTTTTAAATATTCACAAACCTGGGGGAAAAAATGCTTGAGTTTTAGGGGTTTTTTTTCTCCTTTTTAATCAGATTAAAGCCTGTGCATCATAATGAGGCAGTGGTGTGCTTCTTTTTTGAGGTAGAACATATACTTCTTACAGTAAGAAACAGTCATTAACAAAATTCTTCCTCACTAGTGGCCCTCCTTATCTTTTTCACTATCTGTGCAGGGATTTATACAATTTTCAATCTAAACACGCAAGAAGTTCAGGTAATGATAGAGCAGGTATACCTTGGGAAGATTAAATTATGGGAGTCAATGAACAGCTTTGTGGTAGCAGCTGGATGATTGAAATAAGGTTAGCAGCACTAATAATTACAGAAAATAATGATTTTTCTGCTCAGTGTGGAGGTCTTTTAATGTCCAGAACATAAACTTATAGATTCAGCTGGTTTTTTTTGCCATTTGAAACTTCATAAATAAGACCAATCTTGTGTTTATGTGACCCTGGGTGCTGTATTAGACTCTGGTAAGATCTAGTCCTCACATTATTGAAAGTCCATAGTGTGACAGTAGGGGATGAAGATGATGTTCATGGAAGAAGATGGAATAATTTACATTTCAGCAACATTTCCATGGTGCCATCATGACCAGCCTGAAGAATTTGCCCCTGAAGTCTAAAAATGCCTAGTTCTGGACAGTTGTGTCTCCTCCTGACAAATACTAGTATGTTAATCTCTTATATATCAACAGGAGTTTATGCAAAAGGTGGAAGGAACAGTGCCTCTGCTGGGGACCTGAACTCTTCAGAATGTCAGAGTTCAACAAAATAATGTTTCAGAGTGACTGGCACCATCTCAGCCCTTTTTATGGCAGGGTACATTTGTTTTTTCCACTTGTGGTTACCTGATCTCATTGTCTGTTTCCAGTGTCTTTAGTGAAGTCATGAGCAAGCTTTGGGGCAAACTGATAAAAAACAGACAGCATAAGAAATCACTTTGATGTCAGAAATACCAGTGACTTTGAGAGGGAAACCCTGGGCACCACAGCACTTTGAGAGAGGCATCAAGATCATTAACAAGTATAGATGAAATTTTTTAGGAAGGGGGATACTGACAGCAATTTAGGCATATTCATGCAGGATTATAATAAAAAAGGAGTATTTTTCTTAGGAGGTTCAGATGAAAAATAATCTGTAACATGCAGGGCTGTGGTGGTGCATTTTTGGTTTTACCAGTTTTCTGTATTCATCTGTTCTTGTTTTATACTGTTTTTATATAAGTTACAATGGTTTGTCCCATGTAACCCCAAGTTAACCCCTTCTTGGTTTCCCCCGAGTGATTGTCAGGTGTCAATCACAAATACGGGTCCTGTCCATCACTTCACAGCCTCGCCCTTATGTCTAGGAGGTTCTACTGAGGACGTCGAGTGATATGGGCAGGGTCCCCTGTTCTCCCCTCCCTTGATTTATGGATTTGTTCTATTGCCTGTCATTTACATTCAGGGCCACTCCTTTCACCCTTTGGATTGTTCCAAGCTGTCCCCTTCCCATTTCCCCACCCCAACACCTAAGGTGCTGTACAGAGAGCAAACCTGGCTTTGGCGGGCTGACTCTCTGGTGTGAAGGAGGTCCTGCATGGACCTAATAAAACCCAGCTGAAATCCTCCACCAGAGTCCTCCCTTTATTCCTTGGCCGCCGTTAACACTTCTGCAGAGCACAAAAGGACCCACAGGATCGGGGATGTATCCCAGGATACAGAACTGTACCTTCACTGCAGCTCATGCCAGGGCTGGCCAGGACACAGGATACGGGTCCCAAGAGACACCAGACCCCCACACAGGGCTACACAATTTAGAATGTTAATGAAAAAAATGACTAAAACTGATGATGGAATCTTGTACTTAAGCCACAGGAGAAATGAGCTCCCTCAGCTCTTTCCTTTTTCAACCTCTGGAGTATCTTTCTGTCATCCAGAATATGAGAACAGATTCTTCAAAGTGTAAATCTGGGTGTGCAGTGCCAGTGTATGAATTAAAATAGACTGAATGATAGAGGTGATTTAGCAAGCAGTTGATCAGCTTTGATATTCTGAGCTTGTTCTTGACAAAATAGACCAAAACCAGGATAAAAAGTGTAAAAGCAGCTAGAAATGAGGATGCTCTTCTGACAAGATATACTTGATTCTACAGATTCCTTCCCCAAAGTTTAAAAAAGGAAATGTCAATATTTGGGACATTTGAACTTCCTTCAGGATATATCTTATATCAAAACCTCCTGTCAAATTAAAGCTTGACAGCCTTGACTGCTCAATTGCTTTCAATCACTTCTAAAAGACTAAAAGATTACTTCTAAAATTAAAAAGATGTCCAGCATCTTGTGACTGAATGAAACGTGTTGAATTTGATTGTCCCTTGGCAAAATCTTCTTCTGACTATATGAAAGTGGAGAGTGGGTACAGTACAGCATACTGATCTATCGATGACTCCATCTGGAAAAGATTTATCCAGGCCTGTTATATGATCCATTTCTCAATTCTCTGTAATTACTTTATGAAATAAAACCTGTGGTGGGAAAAAGAAATGTCTTCAAAAATGTTATTTTCCCTCTAGAAATCTCTGCCTTGAACAGAAGGGTGTCCTTTTAGAGATGAATCTTTGGCAGGGGTTTCATTATCTCAGAGGACACACTTTGGGGATTAACAAGACAGGATTTGTTATTGCCTGGAGATGGAAGCACTGCAGATAGCTGCCATACAAACTCATCATCAAGATTGCTTTTTGGGGACAACACATCTTTGGTTTTGCATATTGGCATCAAGTCTGGATCTAGGATGTGTTCAAAGAGAAATCTGATCCCATGGGGCTTGGTTATGGCAGCACTTCCACACGATGTAGATACAGGACACCCTTTGTATCACTCACTGTGCCAAAGACAGCAGACCTCACCCAGTCAGGCTAAATCTGGTGGCTTGTTGTAATCAGCAAGAACTCCAATAAAAACTAGGACAATTCTCAAGTTCATGGACAAGCCAACACTCCCTGATCAACCAAGAATGGATAAGAAGGCCTTAGCCCTAGTAGAGGTGACAGTGATCTCACTGATCAGTCATGTTAGTCTGGAATAGTTTTTAGGAAGCTGGACACCCAGTAGCACATCACAATGTGTGAGAGATGTGAAAAGGCTCTCTGCAGAGTGAAAAAACAAATACTGCTGAGCCACAGACTGACTTTGAAGGTTAATTGGACATTTAGTTTTAGCTGCTGTCACAATAGATCAGTCATGTCACACTGTAATCAAAACTAACACCTTCCAGCAGGCTTGTTAACTATTCTAACATAGGAGGCAATTGTTCCAGTAATAATGGCAAAGGTAAGGAGTATTCCTTTGTGTGTTACAGACATTTATAGCAGCAGCACCACCTGTCCTCTGGAATTATGAGCTGTTCTGTTTGTGAAGGAATGAACTGATTTTTTGTTTGTTTGTTTGTTTATTTGCTTGTAACACACATAGAAGTCTGGCTGAATCAAAGTACTTCACAGTAAAAGGTCAAAAATGAAGAGCTGCTTGGTCCAGAAGATGTCAATAAGACTTACAAACAAAACCATAGGCTGCAAAAGACTGTGGCTGTATTTTTTAGTTGAAATATATTGTATTCAAGTATATAAAAAGATAAGCCTTAAAAGTTCTCAGACAGAATAGAGGATCAGAAGATAAAACTATTCCACAGACACGTGTCTTCAAGGAAGGCTGAAAACAAACTCCACCCACACCACAACCATGTTATGCAAAAAGAGGCTCATGTTTTGGACCAAGGGGCACAACAGAAAGAAGGGAGGCTACATTCCTTTCAGCTCCTCCTCTGTAGAGCTCTGCCCAGGAGCACCTCCCAGTGAACATCTCTTGACATTCCCAAGGCTGTATGTTGTATTCACCTTATCACTGATACTATGACAACAGCAGATTTTTCAGCCCATCTATTAGCCTTTTCAGGTTCTTCTCACTTCCATGATTGGAAGGTTTCCATGTTTCTTTTGGCATGATTTGTTCAGGAAAGACTGAAAAATTAAATGAGAAATACAAAACTGAGAAGTATAGATATGAAAGAAGATGCAAGGGAAGTTTTCATAAAATTTTAAGACTGATTAATAATATTTTAACAGGTTATGACATATCAAAATATTGTATTCTGGTGACTCCTATGAATTGTGTTATTGAAAGCACCATTTTCCCAATATCTATATATACCATAAAATAAGGACACAACCTTGTGTCTCTGAAAAGACAGAGAGGGAGATGTACTAGAAAAAGAGAAATCTTCATAAATATCGTTTTGCTCATGATTGCACTTTCAATTGAAAGTGTTGTATTTACAGACATATATGTCCCTCATCTATATGTGGGGGGGGGGGGGGGGGCATATATATTTTGCAAAACTATTGCAAAAACTCTTAAGGCATTTGGAAGAGAATTACTGTAATGAAGTGGTAAAACTGTGTAATATAGTCTGGTAAAAAAAGGAAAGAAATAAAAAAATTAAGAAAAAACATGAACAGAGGTGAAGAAACTCATAGAATAAAGATGTAATTCTTCTTCAAGATTGAAGAAGCAAGAAAGAAAAAGCTGTGGTGAAAAAGGCAATGTGATCTGTATTTAATCAGACCATGTTGCTACATAGCCGTGACACAAGAATTTGTGTTTTACATCCAATACCTTTAGGGCTGAGGACTCTTTTAGCCCCCTTCATAAATCTGTTCCTGAAATTAGAAAACAAAAAGCTCCAAAGCAGTTTTGCTCCTCGAGCCTATGATTCAGGTGTTGTGCGTTCCCCCTTCCTTCAGGCTGTTTAATTTGGCAGCTGCTCAGTTTTCCCACTCAGATTTGTGGGTTATAGTGAAGGCTGCTGATAAGTTGCTGTGTGCATGGCTGGCTGGGGCATCTGCTGCTTGAACCTGTTGGCAATTTCCTGGTAGGGAGGGATTAATTCTCCAAAGGAGGGAGAAATCTGTAGTTTATAAATACATTCTTTATTATTCAGCCTGCAAGAAACTTGAACTAGAAAGACGTTTTTCTGCTTTCTTCTGTGCAAACCTATTGCCCAGGTTTTTTAACTTTCTTCACTATCAGTAGATGCTTTTCTCAGTATAGCTGCAGCTGACTCCTCTTGGATGGATGGTGTCAGACTGTGCTTCACCAATAATATTCTTGATCATTATAGAGCAGGTGTGATTCCTTGCTGGACCAGGAACATCGAGTTTCTCCAAGTGTAGAACAGCAGGGACAGAGATCAAGAAGCAAATATAAGTAACCAAACCCAAAACCTTCATCTCTGCCTCACCTTGAGGATTGTGCTTCAAAGCAAAGCCTCCCATGAACCATTCTCCACAAATTTGGCTACTCTTTTCCTTGGGCAGAAAGCACAGTGTGCCATGCTGTGGAGCCCATATTCCTTTGAGATGTGGGAAGAATTACTGGCCTGAGAAAGGCAAAGTGTTTCACTCTGAGCCACAAGCTGGATGGCAGCCACCTCCAGTTCGTGTGAGTCTCAGAATCATAGAATGATTTAGGAAATCACCTTTAATATCATTGAGTCCAACCATTAACCCAACACTGTCAAGTCCACCACCAAATCATGTCCCTCAATGCAGCAGAAGCTTGTTCTACTGAGCTTAAATTATTGCTAACCGAGATCCAGGGAATCTCAAGCAGTGATTTCTCCACTTGGTACTTTCTCCATCAAGCTCCTATCCTTCTGCACCTGTCTTGGCTTGAAAGAATTGGCAGATTCCCTTACACACTGCAAGGCAATCCTGCCTGTCATGTTCAGTATTTAAACTGGGGGAAAAGATGACCAGGGGTTACTGGTCAGAGACTGAAAGGGCATCGGTTAGTGAGTGGTAATTGCATTATATATTACTTGTTTTTTATATTCTAATTCTATTATTATTGTTGTTGTTATTATTATTATTACTGTTGTTCTTATCATACATCTTCGTTGGCACCTGCAAAATGGTTGAAAATTTCATAACTAGAAAATTCGCACTCTCATAATTTCTAGTTCCCTTTGCAACAGCACACTTTGCAAAAAGAAATTCCCCCTCCAACTGAGCCTCTAAGGGACAGAAAAAAGAGAAAGTAGGCAAGCATCCCTCTCTAATCAGCAATAAGTCTTCCCTGTAAAGCTCTGGAGGGCCTGATTAAAAGCAGATATGGGTAATCCTAATGAGGGAAAAAGTTACAACTTCTGGACGAATTAAAAGTTCCATGAAGGCCCCTTGACTCTGCAGCAGACCTTCACACAGGGTTAATAGATTTATGGGCAGGCAGCAAGCTATGGTTTTGGGGTACTTTTTTGTTAATCACAGGAGCTGTGTGTTGCACTGCAGGATGAGCAGAGGGGAAGTGGTAAAGTTCAGCCCTCTCTAGCTGCATGGCTCTAAAATTGAAACAGTTTTGTGATCACTCTGAGAGACTTGTCTTCCAGATATCCATGTGGCTGCAAGTATCCATTTTTTCAGTGTGCAGTATCTCCTTGAAATAACCTGAGGGTGGAAGAGAAGGATTATGCCCATCAAACGTGCTGAAAACAAACCTGGTGAGGGGGGAACATTTTACTCTTCCTAATTGGTAATGCTGGTGGAACTCTGCCAGCTGAGGGGCTGAGGGGTGACGTGTTCCCTTCAGACCCTTCTGGCAGGGAAATGGCAGCAAAGTTTCCAAAAGTAATTAAAATTTATCTTCAGCTACAGGAAAAACAAAACACACACAGAATGCTTTAACTGGCAGCGCTGTGAGCAGGATATTTGTGTTTATGAAAGAAAAGAGCACTTCACACATCAGCAATGGAAGGAGCTTCAAAAAGCTTTAGTGTGGGGAAAAAATCACCCTTCAAGACTCTCCAGTTGGAAACTTTTCTCAGCAGCTAAATGCAGTGATTTTCAACTGCTTTTAAACTTCCCAAGTGTTACCAGAAGTCTCTAGAAATGAGGATCTAGTGTGGACATGGAGTTTCCATGGACTACATTCACATGTATGAACTGGCACTTCCTCAGGTGCCTAACAGGAGTGTCTCAGATGGAACTGGAGATCAAAAATTGCTCATAATCACAGAATCCTACCCTTGCATTTGGCTGATCTATTTAATATCTCCACATCAAAAGGCCATCTGAACGTCTCCTCAATATGTACATTCTTACCACATTCCCATAAGACAAAGTGATACTTCAGACCATATTTCAAACTAGATATTTCTGACAGTCATGAATAATTCTCCGTAATTTTTGTCACTAAAATACCTTTGTCCAAATTGTTTCACTATTAAGACTCAGATGACATGACATGAGATGCCATGACATGACATGGTTAAGAATTTTGTCTGAAAATTTTCTCTCTAAAGAATTTTCTCTCATTTTAAAATATAGTTTTATTATAACGGCACTTTTAAGAGAGGAGTTACTTTGGATGAATTTTTAAGCTGAAAATGGGCCAATGTTGTCCAAAAGATTGCTTTGACACTTATTAAAGGAAGAAAAAAGTGTTTTAATTTGAAGTGCCAAGTGCCTTTGTATTTAAACATTAAGCCAATTTTAGTCAAGCCTTTTTTTTTTTTTTTTTTTTTTTTTTTTTTTTTTTTTTTAGTGAACATCTAAATGAATATTTTATGATTTTCATTTTGAGCCTTTTCAGTGGGCCCTGACAGAATACATTTCAGTGTGACCAGTTTGGGGGAAGATTTGTGGTTTGCATTTTTCAGGTTTAAGGTGGCATTTAAAATAGCACCTGGAGTTTGGTTTTCTTCAGAGGTGAAATTTTGTTTTCTTGACTCAATTTTCCCTGTCTTGCTCCCTTGGGAGTTGGTTAAATAAACAAAAAAAGCTTTACTATTTCAAAATATCTCCTGATGTTCATTGTAAGTTTTTTTAAATGGCCTCCACGCAGCACAGCCTCACAGCTATGCAAACTTCAGAATATTTTTGCATGTTTGGATATGAATTTACATCCTAATTAAAGTGATTTCTTTTCTAAGGTAAAATATACTTCAGAAAATTTTGAGGAAAGAACAATGTTATCCACGGAAAATGACTCTGTGCACCTTAGATTCCAGATTTGTAAATAATTTTAGGAGACCCTTTTTCAGTAAGATGTGTATCTGTAAACTTTGGGGAGGTTGCAAATTCATCAAAAGGACCACAGATTGAAAAAAATGCATCAAAAAGAGCAGGAAGTCTGCAGAAATACTGTGCACAAACAAGAGCACCTGAAAGAAAGCCTTCTTGAGAGGCTGATATGAAAATGTGTGGTGATCCAGAACAGGTCTGTGCTGAAACAAAGTGCATGCTATTTCCCAATTTAAACAAAGGGGAGAATTAAGGAAAGACATTGGAAATGAGCCCAAGATAACTTTATAAATTATTAGAGTGATAATAATTCAAAATTAATTTTAGTCTGCATAACTTAGGCAAATAATTTACCCACTATGTTTTGTTCCTCAGAGAGCAGTTCCTCTAATGTAAGCACTTGAGCTTCCCCATCACATCAGCAGCAGTAGGTGTTCTTGAAGAGCTGCTGGGTGATGTTCTCTCCCAAAATAAAGCCTTTTGTCCTCAGCTTTTTCATCTGCAGACTATTTCAACCAGTGCCACTGCTGGGCAGAATAGTTACTGTGTTTGCTGTGGTTTTGATGGTGAAAGTACAACCACAAGAAAACGAGAGTGCAGATTCGGTGTTTATCTGACCACAGCAGCCAGCAGAGCATTTCCTGCAGGATTTGTTGAAGCAGAGAATTGAGCAGTTTGTTGGCTGATATTTGTCTGCCATGCAATGCAGCTCATTCTGTCTAACACAGACACATTTACCTCCCAACTGTGTTTACACATCAGCTAATTTCTACTTGCGGCTCCTGCTGTACAAAAGGAAAACCAAGCAATTGTTCCTAACAATTCTCTAAAAATAAATGTGCCGCCTTTACTGGGGTAGTTAGAATTCTAAATAGTGCATTTCATGATCATTTATAATGCAACAGCCTTAATGAACATCGCCAAATCAGTCTTAGTATTCTTGATCTCCCCATTGCGTAGTTCCTCTCTCTCTTTCCATTGCCTTTATGGAAAGAATAACAATAAATCCTGTTATATTTAGAAAATTCTTTTTTTATCCGGAATTAATCAAAAGAATTAGCAGCCCTCCATACAGAGTCCTCAAGCCCCCATTCTAGAAAAAGAAAACGTCAGCCAAGGCAGGAATTAGAGCAATTACTGAGCAGGATTTATCAGTATTTATTTATTTTTGATGCAGATATCACAGAAGAACAGAGTGGGATGTAAAACATTCTGGGTCACAAACTGAACTGCAGAAGAGAATTTGCTCAGCTATTTATCATAAATCACTGTTCTTGAAGAAAATTGACATGAGCTTTTTAATGACAAGAATCAAAAATTCTTTTTTAAAGGCTTCTCTGAAAGGTAATAACCTCAAAAGATGTGGCCCTAGTAGCAGTCTTTGGATATTGACTCAGTATGGATCTGTAGGTTAAACAATCCTCCAAGGCTCAACAGGACCACTTACTTCTTTTGGGAGAGACTCCATCCTAGTCCCCTAACTAGCTCTGTGATAAAGGTTACATACCCTTCAGCATATTTGATGTGAGCTTTTCACTAGAGCTGAAGCAATTGAATCCAGTGCTGTGAGTTCTACTTAAAAGGGACACTGGCTGAGAGGAATGAATGGCTGAAAGATATTGATGAACAGCATTGGATGGCACAGTGTTTAATAAAAATGAGTCACACCTTGGCAGCTCTCAGGAATGACCCTACAAATAATTAGGAAATTAAACTTACTGGAAAAGAACCTGGTGCAGTCAATTTTTGTTTTTCTTCTTTTACATTCAAGGATTTATTTTTTTTTCAACAGCACTAAAGTCGCCTTCAAAACAACCCAAAATCACCAAATTACACTCCAGAAGTTACACTGCACTTCTGACAATTTATTTTAATTATTTATTTATTAATTATTTCTCTTTTCTATCAAGCTTGGATTCTTCTGTTTGGTAGAGGACATCAAACTTCTTTTCCAAGTTCCCTCGGGCTACCAAATTGAATGTCCTATGAAGAATATCCAGTGACGAATTTATTTTTAAATTCTCTTAAAATACATGCTTTAACCTTTTTTTTTTCTCATTTTATAGTGATTTGGGAGGAGGGGGAGAAGTGGAGCAGTTTAAGTTTACAACCCTTTATAAAATGTATTGGCTTTGATTAGTAAGGTGTTGGTAGCTAGTGGCTTCTGAGGGAAGTTAAAACTGAGCTACAACAAAATTAAAAGGCTGAATCAAAGTTGAAAACCACCACATATTTGAAATGAAACATGGCATAGTTGTGCTATTTGAAAGCAACTTCTCAGGTTGGCGCAGCAAAGGTGTTTCTCTCTTTCATACACACACTCTTTTTGCTCAACTATAAGCAATTGTTACTTCCCAATATTCCATTTGGGTATTTCAGATCAAAATGGCAGCTGTTCTGGGCATCAGTTTAATCCAGTTGATCCATATCTTGAATACATGAATTTGTGCAGAAGAATTTTTAATCCTTGCTGGATTTCAACAGAAAACAAGCATCACAAAGAAGAGATGCTGAGAATTAACTGTGTCTAAACAGTGTAAAATCCCAGCAGAGTATTGAGATTCTACTGCCTGCTGGTTTATTGTTGAAGGCTATAAAAGACAAGAAAGCATTGACATAAACCACACGTTATGATATTTGGTCTGTGGTGGCAACAGAGGAGCTGAAAATAAGGGGCAGCTGAGCACAGTGTTTCATTCTCCCTTATTTGCATCCTACCTGTTTGTAATACTCAGCTTGCTGAAATTCAGCTATCCTCCATCTGCTTATCTTAGAAGCAGAAGCACTAGAAATATCAACATGTATGAGCCATATGAATCATCATTACTAGTAAGCATCTGGCAATGCTAAAAGCAGAAACATTAAAAAAATGTGCATAGTAATAATTTACAACTAATACATACGTGTGTGGAGGAAAAGAACTTTATAAACAAATTCTAAATGCCTTTTTTTTTTTTTTCAGACTGAAAGAATCTTGGAAAATTAAGTGCTTTGATATATGTGCAAATAAGCATGGAGGGAAGACTTTCAGCTTCCCGTAGTTCAGAAAATACTTTCATAAACATCCAAGTTAAAATAGTGATTTTTGTATAGATAAAATATTGTTTAACATAAACCAAGAATAAACCAGTTTAAAAATAAATAACAGCAGACAATGAAGAGCAGTTAACATCCCATGTGATGGAAGAAATGCAAGTTTGTGTGCAGATTTCAGCAGTGACTGAGACAGCCATCATCCCTTCCATTCATCCTTTTCTGCCTGCATATTCATTTTTATATGCTCATGATGTATTACTTGCTTAGTTTTATACTATAAAACTTTTTTTGTACTACTTGCTTAGTCACATATAGAAACACAGACAGTGTCAAGCTCCATTAAACACAGGCTGTTTTTAGCTTTGTGACAGAAATAGACATGAAGAAGTCAAGGATATGGTTGATGGTTTGAACTGTATCCTGGACATGGGTGTAGTAGTGACTTCTGGAGTAAAGATCAAGACTCCACATGTAGTGCACCTGGAAGAAAACAGCCTTATCCCCCTTTGCACCCTGCCACATTCTTTAAACACACATATAAATATATAGGGAATTCATACGGGAAGTAAATACATCATTCCTGGTCAACCACCACAGAGGCAACACTAATTCAGTTCAGTGAAGCAAAGTCCTGGGAGGAAACTGAGCTAAGGTAGCTGTATAAAAAGTTAAGCTTGTGGTATAGTGGCATAAAGAGCTGCAAAGAGTAATTAGTGGGAGGGGAACTCAATTAACTGAAACAGACAACTGATTGTGCAATTAAGGAGCACCCTGTAAATCATCACAAAATTCTTGTCATAGAGCATTTCTCCACAGTCCTGCTGCACTGGCCCTGCTCAGTCAGCTAAGAGTTAGGGCTAAGCTGCAATCATGTTTTGATTGCTGTATTATGAACCACTAATGATAATGACTTGTGTACTTTCCTTAATTACTTGAATAACAATGCACATCGCTAGCCCTCCATCTTACTCATGTTTTTACATATGGATTGTGTAAAAGGAAGAGTGCAGGAGGTCCTACAGAAATATACAGCCCCATATACCACATGCAGTTTACTGGTTTGCATTTGTACTTTTTGTATCCAAGACCAGCCCTCCAAGGGAAGGCACAAAGCTCCTTTATTATCAGATCATTTAGCCAGAATGCAACAAATGGTTATATTTTAGGTTTCAAACCCACTCAGACATCATTGGGAGGAAAACTAGATTTGCACTTCTTTGATTATAAGGTTTGCTTCTATTTAGAAGAGATAGGAAGAGAGAGAAGAAAAGATCTCATTTCAGTATTATTCAAAAAGGGAATAATAGAGAAAAAAGGGATCAGTACAACAAAGCAGAATAGTGATACCATGTGAGAAGGAGAAGATGTAAAAACTAAGTTGGCACAATTGTCTAGAGATAAGATTCCTTGAAACTTCACCTTTATGAGCTTCCTTGCTGTTGTTTCACTAATTCTTTGTGATGAGATTGCTGTGTTGGCTGAGGATATTGAGTGTGTTTAGTCTAAAATTTCAGTAGAACTGCATGAGAGATTGGTACGAGATGGAATTAAAGTGTTCACACAGCATTTTGTTATAGCCTTTCCAACTACATTAAAAATGTTAATGTAAAAAAAATTAAAATAATCCTGCCATTGTTCACCTGAATTTCCTGGGAGAGTTTTGGTTTGCTTTTCCCTTCAATCCTTATATGTCATGAGAACTTTGTTACAAAGGCAGCAGCTGCCCTTATGGTGGTTGGGCCATCACTGTCACCTGGAAAAAAGGAAGTCCTGTTCCCCAACCTCCCTTCTGCCATACTGAGATGCATGAGCCACTTCTTTCTGAAAGCACAACCACTGCTATGTCCTCCAGCACTGATGACTGCTACTGACTGCTCTGAAGAAATGCCACCTTTTCACACACGTTTCACAGGACAAGCAGCTGTTTCCTAACATTCTCTTGCTAAATGAATTTTTAAACTATGTTGGCAAAAATAATCTCTAGGGGAAATTTGCCTTCTGTGGCCCATTGGTCCTTGGCTTGGGTTTAGAGAAGCCACTAACAAGGCAGGTGATTAGTGACAATTGTGATGACAGTACGTATGGTGGGAACATCTGGCTGGATGCTTTCAACTGGATGCAGACCCTCCAGCCTGACCCACCATTTGCTACTGTGCAAATGGCTTTATATTACAGAGACTGCTGGGTCATTTATCTTCATTAAGCGACAGTCCCTAAACCCGATAATTAATGACAACTAGTCTGGGAATGGCTGTGCAGAAATGTGAGTACTAATGGAATAAACAAATTCTAGTAAGTGGGAAAAGTGCAGGCTGGAGGAAAAAGGATGTGAAAATGTTTTCCTCTCTGAAAACTCTTGGGATCCTGAGAGGACATTTTAGTGTGGAGAGAACCACTGGTATTTCTTGACCAAAGTGATGAGCCCAGTGGCTGTGTAAAGCTGCCTGGATGTGTGAAAATGACACAGCAGGCAGAGGGGAAGCCTGGCAGCTTTCCTGGCATCCCAGGCATGGGCTGCACTGGCCTCCTGCTGCTTGTCCCCTGTTATTGCCAATAAATAGCAGAGCCACAGCTGGGATTCCTATCTACAAGAGGAATAGGAAGAAGGTCTTCATGCAAAGTGTAGACAGAATTTATGCTTTTTCTTCTGAGGTTTTCTGTGCATCCAGTCCCAAATTTCAGCCCATCCTAGCTGCCCACTTTCCTGGGCTACCTGAATTAAATTTTCCCTATTCCTGCAAGCAGGGTACCACTTCCTAGGTGCCTTGATTTTCAGTCTTTGTAAATAAAGTGTACAAGGCACAGTCATGGGATGTTTCCCATGAGTTTCCCAGAAAGAAATCTTCAGAGAGAAAAAGCTGACAGCTTCTCTCTAAGAAGGACAAAATAGTGACAGAAGTCTTAAAAATACACTTTAAAAACCCAGTGGACTCAAGGAGCACAGCAGAAGGAAGCCTAGTATGCAGCTCTGCCCAGCATCATGGGCCTCTGTTATAATTTGCCCTAAAACCCCCAGTGGCCATAGCAAGAAACGTGGTTTCTAAAAACTGTGGTTTAAGGTAAGAGGGGAAGTGGTTTCTATTTACTCTTGTACTATGTTAACTCACAGAAGTACTTGAGAATTGAACTTTAGAAAATATTGATGGGAATTGCTGATGGTCTTGTCCAGTCTGTACAGAGACGATTTGTTATAATTTCTAACCAGCATTAAGACCCAACACTAAAATTGCACTTTCACCCCCTGAGCCCACTGCTTGACTAATCATTTTTCATTACTTCATAGTCCTTTTGTAAAAAAAAAAAAAAAAAAAAAAGGGAGGAAAGCCTCTGATATAATTCTTCAGCCTGTTCTGCGGAGAATAGCATATAAAATCCCTCTTCTCAGGGCTATGAAGAAATTTTAACTTTAAAATGAGCAGATTCCTTTATCAGCAAATCCCAGCAATGTTCCAGTTGGACTAGTGGGGGAGAAAGTTCTAACTCATTTAAAGTAGCCTTGTCAAGTTTATAATGAGCTTGTATGAGGAAGCAACCTCAGGTCACAGAGGCCTGGCCTTGATCCAATAAATATGTTTTGGTTCCAAGTTTTAAATGTGCTGAAGGCTGTTTTATATTTTAATGAAATTTAGTAATGTGTGAATACCTTTTCTTCTGGTGTTTCAGTGGTTTTAAAACATGAGTAGCATTCTGTACTTACTGAGAAAAGGTGCAAGTAGGAAACAGCAGAAGAAGCAGAAGTAAAAATGATAAGGAAGCAAAGAAATAAGATTTGGGATTATTCAGAAGTCTCTATTTTTTATAGTGAGGATAACATACATTGACCAATGATTCACAGGCTGCTGGTGGTCTGCAAAACCATTCTAAAAGGCTCACAACTGCAGGAACCAAGTCAGGTTCCTGGGGAAGGTCAGTCCTTCAGCACACATTTCTGGACACTGGGACAGGAAGGTCCCTGCATGGTGGTTCCCTGCACTGAGAGTTGATCACTCTGCAGTGCCAGAGCCACGTGTGCTCATCCTCACAAATGCAATCCAGAGATCCCATTACCTGGAAGAGAGGGCGAAAGTCCCTCCCTGTGTGCTGAGTCTGGGTGATCACCTCCTGTAGTGGTTGTGGTGCTTTGGTTTGCAACAGGAGCTGGTAGGAACTTTCGGTCTGGCCATCTCCACACACCAGTAACTGATGGAATTCTGCTAACCTATTTGGCACCTGATGGATAAAAACCAGGATTCCTATTCAAGGGCATCCCCTTCCATGAGGAAAATGAGCAGTGTGACCCTGCATGAACCAATTCCCTTCATACGTGTGTGTTAAATACCAGCCATTGTGAAGAGCCACTGAAAGCCCCCGGGCACAACCACAGTACTAATAATTTCCTTGCTATAAAAAGAGGTTGCTATGCAATCCTGCATAAAAATTCAGCACAGTTCTGTGAACTTCAGCCTGTTTCTGTTTCTCCAGTGGGCACCAAATGTCAGAATCTGGTCACTGATCCTCTGCTTGTTAGGAGCAAAATGCTCAAACAATAATAAACAGGAAACCTGTAGGAATGCTCTCTGTTTTAGAAGGCTGGGAAACAGATGGCCTGGTTATAGCATTGTTTCCCTCTGCAATAAAGGTTTTGCTTTAATTCTGTAAGTACAACTCATCTGTCTCAGCTAAGGGGATCCTAGAGGCTTTGTCAGTTTAGTGTGTCTGTTTGGAGGCAACACAGAAACGTTGCTTGCCATGAAAAATTAATGTCCTTCAATACAGCAAAAGAAGGAGGAAAAAAAGAGACACATTATAACCAAGGAAACAATGATTTTTCAGGCAGGACAGGAAGCAAAGCATAGAATAGGGTATATAGGGAAAGAGGGCTGGCAGAGCCCCATCTTGTGGCAGAAATTCCAATTCCCGTTCCTCCGGCTGTGGATGAGTCACCGTGTCCCAGTGACAACGTTGTGGGACATTGCTCTGTGCAGCTGGCCTTTAAATATTTAAATGCATTGGACTACAAGAAAGATGTCTGTTCTTTGCCAAGCAGCTGCCTATAAACAGCTTTCTAAATTGCAAGTCTAGACCGCGCTAGTGTAATCCGGCAGAGAACAGGAGGGATTGTGTAATTAGCTTTTCCCTTTTTTTCAGAAAAGATCCTCTTTGTGCTGGGCAGGCAGGGCTGGGTCTGAGTCTAGAAAGGAACTGAAGTGATGCTGAGCTTTGTTGGTGTTTGTTTGTTCAGTTTGGGAGTTTGCTGTGGTTGGGGGCAGGAATACAGCCACATGCTGACTGCTGGCTGCTCTCTTGCTAAAGATAATTTCTCCAGCTCTCCCTTGCACCCAATCCAGCCATCAAAACATACATTTCTTCAGGTGATTTCATATCCCAGGACAGTCACCCCACTCAGCTAGCTGCAGGCAGACAAGAAACTATCAGTCAGTGACTAGGAGTTGCTATTTTTGGGGTTTTCATAGTCCCAGAGCTGCAGGAGTGCAACATAGAAGTCTCTTCAGTTTGTGTCCTGGCCACCTCTCCTAGGATTTCCTCCTGCAAATACACCCCAGACATTCTGCTGCATGTTGAGGAAGACAGGAGCAAATAACTTGCAGTTATGAATGTCTCAGTCATATCCATGGGACTCTGAGAAAGAGATCAGAGATGCATTCATCTGATTTTCTAAAAAAGATCCAGACCTTTAAGAGATTTTGGCACATTTCACTGATTGCACTGATTCCAACAGGAGCTGAACTTTCTCCTAACTTTTGCTAAACACCATCAAATTCTGAAGTTTCATGATAGGGGACTTTCCTGACATAAAGATGGATTTGTCTGAATAAAGCTTACCTCCTGCCTTAAGTCTCCAGAAAAGATTGGAAATCATTACAAAGTTCTCTCCTGAGCCTCCTCTTGATTTCTCATCTCTGTTAATGAGCATTTATACATGGAGAACATGTTCTCCCATGTCATTGTGCTACCTTTGCATCTAACAATGAAGTAAAATGAGTACAGAGAAAGGTTTTGCATACTTATACGTTTATTAGAAACTTTTGTCAAATCAGATGTTCCATTATGAACCTGGTCCAAAATTTGCAGGCAGCCTGAGTTAATCCAGGTGTCCTTATGAAGAACTTCCTAGAAAGTAAATTGATGAACCATTTTGTCCATTTATATTTCCAGCTCAGATAAGAGTCTGTGGTGGCTCGTTTCTGCTTTCCAGTGGGTGAGAGTACAGTAAAGAGCTGACCAGAACCCTCCACCTCCACAGAGACCCATGCTTGGAATGGACGTGCCCACAGGTAGTGACCTTTTAGCAGCTTTTGCCACGTGGCTTCTTCACATTCTTAATTCAGCTCCTCAAGGGTGGACATTTGTAGCAGGAAGTTGAATGGCAATTTATTAGAAAACTAGCAAATGGGATATGGACCTGTCATGGAAAAAGTTCTCCTATATTAGGACATCTGTTCCTAAGGAAATAATCTTAACTTCTTTCTGAAGAAATATTTTGTGGTGAATGCAGCAGCCATCACATCCTACACACACAAGCTTTTTTATTAACACTTTTTCCTGCTAGAAGCATCTAATTGTTGCCAGACTCTGCTACACTATGTGTGCTACAAGCAGGACTTGAGAGAAAGTGCCTAAGGATGTTCAGACTGAGTACAAGAACAAATGAAAACAAAAAAAATAAGTACATAAACAGAACCAGGAAAAGGATCCATATGTTTTAGCTTGCAAACATCCATTGGGCCACACTTACTTCTTTCTCTCTCCTTCAGCCTAAGCTTTTTCTGCCCTATTGGATGTTCCTTCCCTGCCTGTAAAAGATGGTGGCTCTGTAGAGAAATGGCTGGACAGGAAACAAAATCATAAAGTAAAAGCTGTAATTGATGATGGAATGGTTGAACACTAGAAGGGCATACACTGAAACATCAAATGACATTGGGGAATCTTTGGATTTATGGGAGGGCATGCTGGGGCAGAGGGAGGTGACATTTGAGTTTATTTACCATAGAAAATATGCTGATACTTTTTTGATTTTAGAGAAGTGCCAACATTTCTCCTAGAAGCATCAAGGGACATAGAGGGATCTTCACTGGTAGAAAAGGAAAGCACAAATGCCAATAGCATGAGCCAGCCATGGATTATTCTGTTTTCTGGAAAAATGTGGAAATATTTTATTCAGTATTTTTCAAAGTTTTGTATTTTCTGTTAACAGACTTTAAACATACTTCACAAGGATTATTTTCCAAAGGTCAGGAAGTGGTATTAGTCAGGTTTGTTTTGCTGAGCATCCTTTGAAGGATGTTTTTCTACAGTAAACAAAAATTTGAGAAATCCTTAATTGGCAATTAAATGTGTATATCCCTATTTTTTAAAAAGGGCATTTAAAAAACCTCAAACTGTTATGGAGTTAAAGTTTCAGCTTGACTTACTAATGCTTTGTACAATTTTTTTCTCTGTGTATTTCAATGTGTGACTTGCAAATGTTTGCCTAGTACTCAGTTCTGGCTCCAGCTAAATTTTCCTTACAAGTAATAATATGCATTATGTTTCTCCCCAGCTATTGTTCACACGTTTTCTTTGCTGGTACTCAGTTGTTGGTGTACACATTTTGTTGCATTATGCAATGAATATTCTCAAGAGCTTTAACTGAGGAAAGATCTTGTGATTTGTGGGCGCCAGGTCTTTCCCAGGACACTGTCAGAGTACTCTGAACTCTGGCCCTCAAAGGCACAGCTTGGAGTTGCAGTAGATGGCAACACCCAAATCTAAAAGGAATATTTTTCCCCTTTCACAATAACTTTCAGTCAGACAAAAAACCCTACAGCAGCAGAACTCCCTCGCCTTTCCTGGTATAACTTTCCCATAAATCCCACAGCCTTCTCTGCACATTCTGTAACCTAAAAGAAGTTTTCTTGCCCCTCTCTGCCCCTCCCCACTCCTCTCCAAAACCAGTTACCTCTCTATAATCTGTGTATCCCTGCTCCTTCCTGTCTTCATTTCTGACAATGTATCTGAACACTTTTATTTTATTCTCTATGAACCAGCTAAGCACCACCCCTTTAATTTGCACCCCACCTCAGCCTGCTGCTGAGTGTTGTTTAATCCTGTAAAGCTTCCCAAGCTACAAGCTGCTATGCACTGTGTCATCTTGTATTGGCATCTTGAATCTTTAATAAAGTTGTTCTCAAATAATATTTCAATAAATGAAATGTACCTGCTGAGTTGATATTTTGCATATCAACATGATGAGCAATTAATGGGAAAGGAGATACAGTCAAAGGGAGTGATAGAGTAGCTTAGAAAGAAAGAAAAAGAGCCTTCTCACTATTTTTCTTTTTGCATTCAGATATTTCAGCTCTTTTTGCTTGAGATATCTCCCACATAATTGTCAAATTTAATTATTTAGAACACATACCTAATAAAGCACTAAGACTAATTCCCTGGAAAACTGTCAAACGTGTAAAAAGGAGTGGTGAGAAAAGCCCTGGGGGGATTCTGTTTAACATTACTGCAATTCAGAAAAAGATCTATGCATCAATACCAGGGGCTTGGGTATTTGCATATGCCTGTAGATGTGCACACGTGTTTATACATGCATATGTATTCATTTGCATACTAAACAATTCCTAAAAAAGAAAGGAAAAATAGATGGCTGAAAACTGTCTCTTTAGACAGAAAATAAATCCCCCAGAATATCTAATTTCTGACTCTGTGCATTGATACAAACAGCTGATGGAAAGATCAATGCTGACTTATTTGTGATGAAGAAAGGTTGGTTTTCTATGAGGATTCTTTATGCTGTGGAAACTTACAAGTGCAGAGACACCCAGTTGCAAATGAAAACCAGTAAGAATTACATCCACCTCCTTAAGAATCTGAGCCAAAGCACCTCATCTAAGGACTATTTTTTGGTTTCCAGGGGCCTGGGAACAGGTGCTATCTCCAAGATGCTGCAAATAGAGATGAGGCCAAGGTCTGCTGCTCAGCCAAGGGAAAATAATGTGTTAAAGCTTTGGAGCACTCAGCTCCCTGGCAGCTTCCCTGTGTCCCCAGGAGCAACAGGGATCAGGCAGAGTTATCCAGCTGGAGAAGGACAATGTCAGGACTGGAAATAGCTGAGAAGCAGCAAAATAGGTGCCAGACAAGTGGTCTGAACTACCAACCCTAGTGCAGATATTCCCACTGCCCCTTGTTTCTTTGCTTATGGATTAGCACTTCATAAAGGTGCAGGAGGGACAATACACCAGAGTTGTGCTGAAAGGAACTGCAGACAGATCCTGAGTGACAATGGGGGGACCTCCCCCAAGAAGCCAGCCAGGGTCAAGCACTCAGCTAAAGGGCCTCAGAAGAGCACAGACAGAGGAAGCAAAAAAGGATGTTCTTCATCTCTGTTCTATTTTCAAGACACAGAGTTTGGTGAAGAGGGGCTTTCAAAGAGCAGAGCCCAATAAAGCAGCTACAAGCCCCCTCTGGCCTATCCACCTCACTTAAAATAATGAGATTTTCATCCACACAGAGCTGTCAAGATGGATGGAGAAAGGAAGGACTATAGCAGACATTATTTTGTGTCTAAGAACACTCTGAGGTTTTAAAGGCCACAAGGCATGGTGCAACCTACTCATTAGGTGGCATGCTTGCTTTTCCCCTTGATTTTGTCATTTACTTCAAGATGGCACAGACTGATCACACTATCTGTGCTATTCTTTTATCAGTGACTTTTCTGCCTGCTCGGGTGTACTTTGTGGATCTGCCTGAATGGGCACGTGCATGAGATTGAGGTGTCTGGATTCTGTACCTGTGGTTTTTTTCAGGCTTTAGGAAGAATAAAGCTGAGAGAATCAGCACAGATAGTAATAGCTTCTGCTAATGGTGGTAATTTAGAGAGCAACCAGAAACTAAATCAGGTACGTTTAACTTTTTGCCAGTATAAAATAGTGATCCTGGTTGCTTGCTTTACTCAAGAGTATCCTGAAAGTTAGAACTGGGGAGAAGCAATTAATATTATACTTCTCAGATGTTGAGAAAGTGTCTCTTGGGAACAATTTCTATTATTCAGAATAAAATTAGAGCCCGTAAGAGTTCTGCCACCCAGTATTAAAACTCTTCCACTCCCTAAATATTCCTTGATTTTACCATTTCTGTGAGTACCTGAGAATGGATGGTAATTCCCTTGAAAAGAAACCTTAATAGCGTAATTAAAGCTGCAATGCATCCTTTCTGCTCCAGTTTTGAACTTCAGGGGAGCTCACTGCTGTAATCTCCCTTCTGAGGTGATATATATTTGTCTCCCACTGAGTTACTGCTAATTCTGAAATGCATCATCTACTGTCATTCCAGATCTGCCCTTTCTCTTCCCTCTGCTTGCACTATGCTCAGGACCTCAGGACCTACTGGCCAAACGCTATCCCATGCTAAATAAATGACTACAAGCCAGAAAGAAAATATCCTTGCTGTTGTAAATGTGAGTTAAGTCATGTTTAGCCACATGTTCTCAGCCTGGCCAGGCTACATGGTCTCAAACCAGCCATAGTTTGTGCCTTTCTGAGGTTTCAAAGGGAGAGGATTTTCTTTCTCTTCTCTCCTCTGTCTTAAGACCTGAACTGAGATTTCCTGAGATATTGCAGCAAGGAAAAAAAGAAAAAAAGGTGTCCACCCTGACGTGAAACAATTCTGGAAGGGGTTGCTGTTGACAGGCCTACAGCTGACCTTGGCAATATGATGGATTGCTCCAAACCATCCGTAACATCCCTGGGAAGATGCACAGACATTTCCTCATACACATCTTTCAAATCATTCATCAAAGTGTGGATTACACCACGGGGCAGGAGCTGAGGTCTCGTTGATCTTCCCAAGCTGTTTTTGCTTTGCAAAAAGCACCAGCAGATAAAGTTTATGCCTGTATTGTTTGCTTGATATAAACAAATTACATTGTGGGTCAGATGGTGTACAGAAGCTCTCCTTGACAGCCTATAGTGAGGATCTGGTGGTTTTGAAAAAGAAAACAAAGACACAATATTTTTGCTCAATTAGAAAGTTTGGGTTGTTTTATCACAAAGTACAGAGAACTATGGGCTCAGGCTGTAGTAACCAGAAGACCAAGCAGGATAAGTGCTGAGCTAAGCACAGCAGAAGTCTTCTGGGTAGCCAGCAAGAGTTATATCCTAATGTGGGTAAGAGATGCTTAGGAAGTGAATATGCAAAAGAGCTGCAATAAAGTAGGAAAGGCAAGCCTGAGGGGGTGGCTGTTTTCTACAGGACAATATTTCTAGGTGTCAGAGCACCCCACATCTGGCAGGCTGTGTTCAGGTAAAAAAGATGCAGAACTGCTTTGATGTTGGGAATATGCCAAAATTTTAACTCTGTTTCCTGATTTTTGCTTAAGCAAGCCAGTGACTTTCCCTAATAATCTTTATGTGACTGATCAGAAACAAACCAAGCAGAGATAAAGAGTGGCAATTGTGCTACTTAATTTCAGTGTTATCTGATGCTTGTGATCCTGGTTATTGATACAAAACTAGTCGATTCCTCTCTGTCAGGGAAGCTAAAGCAGGCTTACATTCTGTCCAAATCTCCCACTGAATGCTATTGTTAGGAGAGAGACATTTACCTCTATCCTGGGGATACAGTCATTAGGAGAACAATTAACCAAAGCAATCCCTTTCCTTGCTGAGCAGTGCAAGGTGGCTTCACCTAGGTAGCCAAGGAGGGGGTGAAGTGTCTAACTAGTGATGTTCAGTGGCACAACGTTTGCACCCAAAAGAGATTGATTGGGATTTGGGATGCACATTACCCAGAAAAAATAAATTCAAACGTTTCTGAAATAGTTATTCAGGTGTCTTGAGTTTCACAGAGTCTACAGGCAGCTGAACCTGAGGTGTTGCAAGCTAAGAACAGCTGTTGCTCTAATTTATACCTCAGGGCCTTTTTGCTGCTCAATGTCTGTTGAAATGGAGTGGGCCTAAGGGGAATGTAAATTCATCTGATTCTTGCCCTCGCCTTAGTCTGTTCTCCTGGAGTGTAGCATGATACACTCTGTATTTTCCTATGAATTTCTTTCTGATGATCTCCTCAAAAGAATTTTTTTAATTATTGTTTTATCTAATGGTCTATAGTTGACTCCTACTGCCCAGTGTGTGAGAATACAATGAAACTCATTTGGCATGGAACTCATTTGGTCTCCTAACACTTATGTAGAAGGAGGTAGTTTCCCAGAAAAAAAACATGACTCTTAAATTACCCTGGAATGAAATGCTTGTTTTCTCTGAAATGAAAGGGAACGAATTTGTTTTATAAAACTGTCTTTAGCTTCTTGTAAGTGCTAGAGACTTGAGATGAGCCTGAAGGATAGCAAGGAACATGTTAAAAGATCTGAAATCCTTTCACTATCAACTAGTGGCTCTTTCAATGAACGTGTCTTCCACTCAAATACATGTGCCACTGACAAAATTAGACCATGCCACTGAATTAAAAACTCCTTGGAGCAGTTATGCTGTCTCACCCTTAATACCCCTTCTTTTATTGAGATTGCATACTACTTTTTCATTCTGTGTTGGCTATATTTTGACTTGTGATTTAAAGTTCTTCCTGGGAATCAGTCACTACAATATGCTGGGCTTATATCAAGGATAGCGTAATTCTCACTCACAATGCAAAATTCAAAGGCTTTATTAATATTTTGCAGTGTTCTTGCATATGTCTCATTATGCATATAGCTAGACTCCTGTTTAGCATATGTACCAGTGGCATGGATATAAACTTAGTTACAGAAATAGAGCTGCGCCCAGTGCCTTCCAAAAATAGCTAAATATTCTTTATCTTCTTTATAGACAACACTTCTGGAAGCTGTCAATATATATGACAACTTATGGATCCAATGTGCATTACTCATAAATCTGCTCACAGGAAATGTGATGGGGCCACAATGAGTCCATGGGAATATTTTTTATACCACTGAAATTCAGTTACTTTGACCCATTTTAATTTCCACTCTAAAGAGGAAAGAGCACAATTCTAAGAAGCTGATGTCATCTCTTAAAATTTTTGAGGCTTTGTTTATTCATTTCGATGTCACCATTCGCCTACTTTGCTGTTTGTTTGTTTTTTTTCCCATAGATAAATATGCAATAATTCAAATAGCAACAAAGACATCAAGAGTTTGTGTTTTTGTTGGAATTACATGTTTCTGAAGACCACACACAATCCACTCTTGCTCCTCATGGCCACTGGGTAGAGCTCTCCTTCATGGAAAATTTCAGAATTTTCAGAGGTTTATCTCACCTGACACAAATCCAGTCTCTGTGCAGCTCCTGTCACAATAGCAGGTTTTTTTTCTCTCTCTCTCTTAGAGAACCATCTGGTTTTTAAATTCTTTATTCTTGGCAATATTATTGACCTTTCTTCCCATTCCTCATTTCAGTAAGCACAGTCAAATTTTCATCGCTTCACTCTCAAGGTTTCTGTAACTCGAAGACAAAGAATACTGAAAGGCATTTCTTGGTCTGATCTTACCAGCTGAAAATGCTTTGTAGAGGCAGAGTCAGGGGACTCAGTTGACCATGAGATTTGACTTCTTAAATCTAATGTTTTTTTCTTAACTCCGTTCTGACCCTGGCCAAGATTCCATGTCTGACTTCATCCTGCTCATTTGCTGCAAGATGGGTTTTGAGTGTCTCTATTTAGAGAGTAGTTTTTAAAATTCAAATCATATTTGGGTCTCAGAGATTATGTAGAGAGATTTAAAAGGAAGTAGATTTCTAGCTTAGGGGAATGTGCTTCTTAACTCTGTGCTTTTGACTTTTCATTATTTCTTGTTTTCCTGACAATAAAACTATCAATACCAAGTCAAAGGGAATTCCCTGGTTGAACTTGTTTTTTTCACAGACTTCTTATCTGTCTGAACATTCATCTGCCCAGGGCTCAGATCCTGCCCTAAAGTTTTATAACATTTATTTTTATCAGATAGAGATCTCCTTTTGAATATTCTTCCTTTTCTCTGTTAAAGAAGACTGTTTTTCATGTATAGAACTTGCTTTTATCAGATAGAAGGAGTTGTGAAAATTATTCCTTTTTTTTTGTCAAAAAAAGACAGATTTCATGTAGACTTTGTATTGCAGAGTCCCACGGTAGCTGCAGAGTTAGCCTGGGATTCGTGGCTGCAATCAAAAGTGGTAAAAGAAGGAAAGAACTCTAATGCAGAGGAATAGCAGCTGAGTTGCTCCATCATGGGTTTAATGCCAAGTTGCACCCCAGATTTTTTTGAGTTTGCCTTAAGGACACCAGTAACATTGTGGTGTTTAGAGCATTTTCTTATGTGATTTTGGCTATAGGTACCATAGTAATTTATGTGCCCTGTGAGTTCATTCAGCTCTAGATTGATCTTTTTTGGATCTGTATGACATGAAAATGAAACAGAGTCTGCTTGATGATCAAAAGGGTTCAACAGTTGTCTCTTCTGTGCAGCAGGTGCATTTTTTAACCTTTTGAAAGCCAATAACATATAACAAGGCAATTTGTCTAAGCAAGTGCCCCTGACATTGTGGCAGGACTTTCCAGACTGTCACAGACAGTAAGTAATGCACTGTTTAACACAATATAAATGAATCAAGTGGGCTGCATCTTGTTGGTCCATAAGAGGCTGTTGCTAGCCACAGTCCCTGACACTTGAGTGTCTGGATGTTTGTAACACTGACTGCAAGCTGTTCCTTGCTACCTGTGCTTTATCACCTGCATCAAAACAAACATTGCTTTTCTGCTGTATCATTTATGCTTCAGAAGTTAAAATCCTAGAAAAGAAACACAACTAAGTCATCTTTGAATTTCAGTGAAATGCTTTAGCACATCACACCCTGTATACTCTGCTAAGCCCTTATAAACAGCAAGTAGGAGATGTGACAGAATTAAGTTTGTGCCTGCTTCCCTCTGTCACAGTTTGGCTGCTAAAACAAAAGCTTCTCCCATCATTACGCTTAAGTTCTGCTAGAGATGTTTGTCACCTCAGGAGGCAAATGCAGATTGTGTTGGGAGTGTTACTGCCTGGCTCACAGTGTCAGATCACTCTGCTCTATCTGATCAGAATATAGCAAGAGTCTCTTAGACCTTTCATAAATATTTTATCTAAGAATCATACTAAAATGTATTCATAAGGAATTAATTTATTAATTTTCTTAAGATACAGCAAATAATTAAAGAAAACAGTTATTAAACCAACTTGACTCTGTATCACACAGCTTCTTTGCTGATATAAAATGACGTAGCTCTTTTTTATTCAGTGGAGGTATGCTAATTTATATTTTTTGAGAATCTGGCCATATCTTCTTATTGTGCTAAGGTTATCTATGTTATTGAATATCCTCTGCTGCAAAGATCATTCACTCTTTATGGAAATCAGCTCAGAAACAAGATGATATATCATATTATTCCCGACTGTTGTGATAAAATACAACCAGTAATGCAGAAACCATCTCTCTTTCACGAAGGTGAAAGAGCAATACAGAAGATCAGAGACATACTAAAACATCTAGAAGATGTCATCTTTCCTAAAATGCTTGTTTTGCTGGAATTTGATTTAAAAATGAGCCATACACCTTAGTATATTTCAGATATAAATTAGATTTTCTTGAATTGTTTCCTTTTCCCTCAACATTTTTAGCAGAAAATTGATTTAAAAAAAAATTATTGAGATCTCTTACTAAAAAAGAGCAGTAGTAAGATTTCACTAATATAAAAAATTGTGGATATTTTCAGATTTATTCCTTAACCTAAAGCTTAGATTTCTATGTTTGAGCATATACAACAATAAAATTAATGATAATTGATTTTCATAGCTGACCAGCTCAGTGAAAATTTGGAATATTTTAGTTACATGCACAAGCAGTTTTGTTCTAGTACAGGTATTTTTGATAAAAGAGATTTACAGTTGAATTTTGCATGAAATGAAGTCAAGCATTTCAAAATACTTTCATGGACAATTTTAGAAGAAGCCACAAATGACTAAAATATCAATTATGTGTACAATATAAAGGGGGTAGGAAAAGTGACCTCCAGCTTGTCCTGCAATTGGGGATTGTTTTCAAGAGGGTATGAAGGTAAGTGAATTGGGGTCATGTGTAGAAAGAGATACACTTGAGTAGAAAAATCATGATATCAGGTATATGAATCTCCAGCTTTCATTTCTTCAACTCTATTATATTGATTTCTGGCCTTGCTTGAGTCTCTCTCACCAAAGAGAGAAGAGTCTTTCAAATGGACTCAATTTCCCTCGGGTTGGTATCTCCAGCAGGAGAAGCAACCTGAATACACAGAATGTGGAGTGGGGCCTTCAGAAATAAGTCAACAACAAGAAAAGGTATTTGAGGGAGTTTTGTAAGACTATCAAAACTCCATGAGAAATAGCAACATTTAAGCTTGAATTTTGCTCTGTGTCTCTCAGCTGGAGAGTTCCTTTGTCCTCTGTTATTTCTGTGATCAATACTGAATTACTCTCAGAAACTTTGAGGCCATCAGACAACCCTGATTCCAGGACCCAGCCCCACAGTTGCTATAATTAAATGGAGATTTCAGTTTGCTGCAAGAAATCAGGTGTTTTCATATTATTTCTTTTCAGTTTGTTAGAAATGTCTTTCTTCTTTTTCCTCCTCTGCAGCTAAAAGACCTTTTCCCTGGCTCACAGCAAGGAATGACTTCCCTTGGGAGGGCCCTAATTTCTCCTGTTCTCCTCTGGCCATCCCAGCGACTCAGATGGATCCTCTGCTTCTCACTGCTTGGATGCTTCAGCTGCTACCCTACAGACCAAAGAGAGATAAAACTTCTCTTAGCTCACTTTAAAATAATCATACAAAACCAGCAATGTTCCCTCAGTATTGGAACCAAAGTGAGGGAATTTCAAAGGGGCCTTCAAAAATGTTTCTACATTTCACCACTCATGATCCAAACTCCCAAATGGCTGGGGGTCATATAATAAGGGTGTGCTGGTATCTCATTCAAAAAGACATCCCTTTATCTGCAAGGATACCTTTTTCTTCTCTAACAAGCTCCCATTTTCTTGACAAATAAAGGGCTAAGCCTGAAAAGAACAGATATTCCTCATTTAAGTGTCCTTCTCTCTGGTAAGCCCTGCTCTATTTGATTCTTGTCCCTCCTAAAGAAATTTGAGCTCTTCCCCGTGATGCCAACATTCTGAGACTAAAGACACGTCTTCAGCAGTGCTGTGAAAAGTCTTACAAAAGCTACAAAGCGGCAGATTTGGTACTTGAAGAGAGGAACTCACTAAGTCCCAAGGTTTGTTAGTAAGCAAGGACCAAATATTTCCTATCCTTCTGCCTGAGGGAAAGATCCAATCATCTGGCACACGTTTACAGGGCATGAAATAACAACTTGGCTGTGACATCTCAGGTCAGATCCCTTCTGCTGCTGAGCCTTGAAGAGGTGGGGGGAAGGCTGGGAGCAATGTGCATGTATCCGTATGTACAGATCATTTTCTCCCATGCTTAGGATTTGATATAACTGCATTTGATATAACTCCATTAGCACCTGCTGAATGGAAAACCCAATTCTTCCTGCCACTTGAATGACAAAGCTGCCAAAACAGTGCTGATATTTCTTTCAAGGCTGATAAAGTAATCTATCAGTGCTGGTCACTACTGAGTCTCTGGGAAACCTTCAAATGCAATTTTCCCTGTGCAGGGTTGTACTTATTTTGATTTTCAATGAATTGCATCAGGGGGAAACCACCCAAAGAGGACAGACAAGGAAAGAAAAACTTAACTGGTGCGTTTCTGATTGACTGTGTAGTTCAATATTGTGCTGTGAGCTGCATTATCAGTTAAGCTCATCCTTTTCACAGGGAGTAGGATGCTCTGGAGGGAAAGCAAGTTATCTAAACTATATAAAGGACAGTAAAATCGTGAAGACTGAGTGGGATGGGGTCTTTGACATGGATGAGACAGAATAAACCACCACCCACCATAAATCTAGATACTGGCATTTACTTAAGGACAAGTCATATCAGAGCTTTTTAAATTAGAACTTACTTGATTATCTCACACATACACTCACTGACCCCCTGCAGTGCTTTCACCAGGTTTCAACTTCCCACTGGGAGGTGACAGCCCAGGCCACTGACTGTCCCTCAGCATTTATCTTCCTGATCTCCATGATGTTCTCCACATCTTTTCCCCAGCAGGATCTTCACCTTCTTCTCTCTGCTCTCACTTCCTCCTTTGAAAACCACTTCTTTTTGGAAGAACTCAAAAAACCAGACCTTTTTTGGAGTCTCCTTTTTCCCAATCCCCTAAGCCCATTGTTTTCCTAACCTAAACAAGTCAACATGCAGAACAGTAGACTACATAAGATGAACAGCAAAATCATTTAATCAAATCCTAGAGTTGGGAAAGCAATTTTCTTGCTTGAATATTTGTGTGGCTGCTTTACAACAGGAACATGATTTTTCTCATTAAAATCTTGTGTACAACATTGTTTGAGCATCGTGTAAACCCTTCATATAAAGAAGATTTACTGCTTTTCCTCTTAATTTTCCTTGTTTAGTTCAAGTCCCTGTGTGATTACTTTAATGCAGGGGTTTGCCACTGAGGACAATTTGAAATGCAATGCTTGCTACTCCCACAGCAATGAGGCTACCTAAATGAATCCCAAGGTGGAACAAGTTTGAGTGCTCTGCTCCACTTCATATTGATGCAAAAAACAACAGTACAGGGAGAGCAGGGACTGAACGAGAGGAAAAACTTCCCAAGTAACCTTGTCATGTATATCTATACCTAAACACACACACACACATATAACATGTATGTATACCTTAATGCCTTCTATATTCATTTCCAATAACCTCAGATTCTGATATTTCTGATATCTCCCCCTTCATAGCACTTTTTTTTTTTTCTGTGGTGAATCAAACCACTCAAATGCAATGGTAGAATGATGTTTGCATGTCTGGTCTCAAACTTTGGCAAGTTTTGTTTCTTATCTCTTGCTTCACACTTCTTCCTCAGGCAGTTTCACAGATTTGATAGAATTATGATGAGATTTCATGGGTTCTTGCCTTATACTGCATATCACCAGTAAAATGAATCCTTTGGAAAATAATTTTAGAAAATTATGAGATAATAGTCTTTAAAAGACATCTCTGTGCATGTGAGACAGAACTGAATTCCAGCACTGCTGTCTTGGGCTAAATACATGGTGTTTAGTCCAAGATATTCAGAACCACCTCAGCTGTATTTGTTCCTGAAAGACCTATCTTTAAGTTCATTGCCTGCCCTTGGCAAACTTCAGGTAAGAGCAGGCTCAGCTGAGCAGCATGGGCTAAACTCCAAGTGCCTCTGTCTGCAAATAGTCTAAGAAATTCAATTATTTGCCATTTTTGAAGGATGTGAGCCAAAATTTTAAGTTTCTCTATGTTTATGTAAGTCCGGTCTTCCCTTTCAGGGATGCTTTGTCCCTGGGATATTACTCAGGGTAACAGAGGCACAGAAGGCGTTTGATGGGATGCAGGATGGAGCTGCTGCCTTGCAGGTTGAGGATTTCCCTTTCTGGACACACACAAGTGACAAGATATGGGAATTTATTAGGAAGCCCTTCTTCTTGTGCAACAGATAGATGACACATACTGAGGCATGATGACAGTTTAATGAAAAATAAGACCTGGGAGCTTTTAGCTGCTATGGTGAAGTAGGGAAGTCAGGCTGCACTGTCTTTTTGTAGTTTGAGCCTTCTATGATTCTGAAGTACTTAAGAGAGAAAAAGTCAACTCTGTGCACGTAGAAGGAACTTTATTTCACATTTCTATGGGCAATGTATTTGTTTAGTCGATGCTTCTACTCTGTTCCCTGAAATGGGGAGCAGCCCCTTAGGTGTCCCTTTCCCATGGTGGCAGGAATTGCTCAGAAGGTGCTTTACACATTTTTAAATTAAAAACAAAACAAAACAAAACAAAACAAAACAAAAAACCCCAAACCAAACCAAAACAAAACAAAAAAACAAACAAACAAACAAAAAACCCACCACAAACAAACAAAAAACCAAAAAAACTAGATGGAACACCTGAACATTTTGTAGTATTGAGTTGCTGCCTCTTCAGAACCGTGGTGGAGTGCAAGAAACAGCTCCCTCCAAAGACTATTTAATGTCCCAGCTCACAGCTGGGGGGAATCATCCCTGCTCTTTTTCCATCATAAGAAAACCTTCCAGTAACTGCTCTTTTTAGCTTCTGAGTCAGCTGACATGTTTAGATTCAGAGGTTTGGAGTTGTAGTTTTGGAAGCAATCAGAAAAAAAAAAAAAAAAAAAAAAAAAAAAAAAAAAAAAAAAAAAAAAAGCTTTATATGCAGTAATTCTGTAGGAAAGGGTGATTTTTTTTGCCTGAGCTGAGGCATGAAGTAGAACAGACGGCTCCAGCCTCCCTCTCTGAACCACAGACACATCACATAAGGTCTTTCCTCTTTCATAAAATCATCTAGGAAAAAGCAAGCTAGTGAATATTGGTGGGACATATAAACTGATAGAGTCATTTAGGTAAGAACAAACCTTTAAGATCATTGAGTCCAATACCTAAACCATCTCCCTAAGTGCCTACACATCTTTGAAATACCTCCAGAGATGGTGATTTAACCACTTCTTTGAGAATCCTGTTTCAGGGCTTGACAGCTCTTTCTGTGAATACATTTTTCCTAATATCCAATCTTAACCTCCCCTGAAACAACCAAAGCCATTTTGCCTTGACCTCTCACTTGCTACCTGGGAGACTGACCCCCACCTGTCTGAAACCTTCTTTCAGGGAGTTGTAGGGTGTGATAAAGTAACTCCTGAACCTCCTTTTCTCCAGGCTAAGCATCCCCAGTTCTCTCAGCCACTTCTCATCAGACTTGTGCTCCAGATCCTTCACCATCTCCACTGCTCTTCTTTGTAAAGTAAGCACATGGGGTTTGCAATATTTAGTAGCAGCAAGGGGTGGCTTTTTGCTCTCATTAGAGACATATTGATTGTACAGCTCTCCTCTGCATCCTGCTGAGGCACAGGGGCCATCCTGTAGCCTACTGGCTTGTCATTGCTGACACCTGCAGCATCCCTGGGCTTTGGGACGGTTTGCTGCTCTGCCTCCTGACCTCTGTGTGTGTGTGATCTGAGATGATCACAGCCTGCAGAAATACAGCCACAGGCAGAAATACAGAGAATAGCAGCAGCTCTGGCTGTTCTGAGCTGGAGATGGGCAGATGATGAATTGATGCAGGCAGAGAGGCAGCAGCAGAGCACTGTGTGCAGCAAGGGGCTGGGCTGTCTCTGTCTCTGATTTATGTCACCAGGCTACAGCTGAGGTCAAAGTGCTGTTCACATGGATGGGAAAACAAGTATTATCAGAAGACATAGCCAAAAGGTACCTTCTGGGAAAAAAAAAAAAAAAAAAAAAAAAAAAAAGGTTGAAGGATAAGAAGCTTTGCCTAGACGTGGCCTTCAGCTTCTGACCCACCCTCCTCTCTGGACCTCAAGTGGTTTTCTGGACAGGGGAAGGGGAGAAGAGAAAAGGATCAGCTGCATCTCAGAGCCACAGCTCAGACTGACCTCATGCTCTTAAATTTACAGTAAATCCCTGTACCAGCTCTCTGCTGGCCCTCTGTGCCAAAACAGGCAGGAGTAAATATCACCAATAACATGTTCCAGGCAGGAAGTCAAGGAAATTGCATGCAGGGTGTCAGCAGAGAGGCCACTGCTCATTGAGTCCAAACTTAGCACTGACCCCCACACCCAGGCTAGCAGAGCGTTAGAGAAGACAGAAATATGTGGACCTTTAAAGATCACCCTAATGTAATTTAAAAAAATAGGTCATAATAGTCACCACAACTTTGACCTGAAATGGGTGATGGCAACAGTTTTTCTCTCTTTTAATCAGACATAATAAACATTGAAGAAGAAGAAGAAGAAGAAGAAGAAGAAGAAGAAGAAGAAGAAGAAGAAGAAGTTGTTTCTCCAGTAGAGTTTCTCCAGTTTTCCCTATTTTTTAAACTATGGTGTTCAAAATTAGACATATTCAAGTTGTACTTTAACAACTACAATGAAATGGTGTATACCTGTATCTCCGCAGCTGAGCACCCTTCATACATATTGATATTCACAGTTTACATAAATCAAGTTTCTTTTCTGCAGAAGGATGCAAGTGTTCCTTTTTTTTTTTCAGCTTTTGCAGTTCATTATTCCTGTGCACATCTTCCTCGATTTATTTTCTAAACCAGCTCATTTAAGATGACTTTCATGTCTGTGTTCTGATACCCTGCTACAACTCCACCCCAGATATAACTCCATCATTTAGGTTTTTAATGCAAGCACAGTTTTTAAAATAATAATTTGAGGGAAGAAAACACAGTGACTTATTTGCAGGTGTTTTGAGATTGTCCCCTAGCACAAGGGGCATTGGAAGATAAAGTACAAAGGCATATTTTTAAGATGTAATACCAAAAATCAGTTATCATTGATGGAAAGTAAACAAGATTTCAGTGCTGTATAAGAGCAGGTGGAGAGGAGCAGGCAGGATGAGCTCTAATACAAGTGCATTTTGATGTGAAAAGGAATTGAAAAATACAGAGAAAAGATTAGGTAAAAACAGCAACAGGCCGTGGAAACATCCTGTATCTGTGTTTATTGGGACTTAAACTGGAGGAAATGACCTTTACACGATGAGGGTGCACATGAAAGTGTAGCACACTTACCCTTGGATAGTTTATTTGCTTTCTGACTGATTTGGGGGTTGAAATGGGATCACTGGGATAACTGAGTTGTGCTGATTCTGCTGAGATTCATGGTTGTATTGCTAAATTTAGGGAAGTTTGTCACACTCAAAGAGTAGAATAGTTTCAAGCAAGATTTGATGTGATGGTCAAGGATAATAAATTGATGACCTTGTAAGACCAAAATCAGAAGTATAAAAGATGATTAGTGCAGAGTGAGAGGACAGATAATGTTCTCAAGTCAAAATTCAACTTTTGCACGATCTTGAATCTTAATTTTTGAAAGGGAATTAACATACCAGTCATCTTCAAAACAGCTTTCTAAGGTAAGCCACACTGGCCTTTGCAAGCAAAGAAATCATGATAATTCTCAGAAGCCTGATTGGAAAAGATGTAGCCACCCTTCTTCTGTGGGCACGCATCTGAGGAGAGGTTTTGGACTGTTTTTACCAGTAGAGTGTGTCTCACTTCAACTGATGCTTGCCTTTTCCTCTGTAAAGGGTGTGTGTGGGGTGGGATGCCTGGTAAATCATTCAGATGAATACCATAAATAGAATTATTCTGGTTTCACTGGTTTACAATGACTTAACTGCACATTAGTCTCATTTATTGTGTCAGGTGTTATTTTAGCATAAATATGAAGTGCACAAACAGGAATAAATGACCAAAGGACATATAAATTCCATCAGGATTGGACTTTGGAGTCAGCAAATTACAAACATCAGAGACTGCTTCCTGTGTTTTATTTCCATCTGAGTATTGAACTGACACCAGCTCTTCCCAAACACTGCTTGGTTTCCCTCAAAGTGTTATCCTTGCCTAAAACATCCTGAAATATGGATTCTGAAGGGATGATAAGTGTGCAGGTCTCCTCTTCCAGCACATGTAAAATGTTGTGCTTTACTTTAGTACTTTTGCATTCTTTCACCTTCCCCTGGGAAAAAAAAAAAACAAACAACCCTTTTTTAAAACTTGTCATTCTGAATCAATTTTTTTAAAGGATTGAAAAGGATCTTTTGAATGGATTCTCTCAGCAACCTGTGCCAAGGCCTCACCACCCTCACAGGGAACAATTTCTTCCCAATGTCCCATCTAACCCTCAGTGTGAAGCCAATCCTCCTTGCCCTGTCACCCCAGACCCTTGTCCAAAGTCCCTCTCCAGCTCTCCTGGAGCCCCTTCAGGTACTGAAAGGGGTTCCAAGGTCTCCCCAGAGCCTTTTGTTCTCCAGGCTGAACACCCCCATTCTGTAAAAACCATCCTACTTCAGAACTTAAAAGGAAACTCAGGAAATCTGTGGTATTATGATGAGTATCTGGTCTGCTAAGGAGCTCTGCATATCACATCTCTTTTGGGTTCAGTTTCTTCCTTTGAAAAGCAAAGGCATTTCTTTACTGATCTCTTTTATAAAGAGCTCAAGAACTGAAAGTTATTAATACGTAAAAATACCCCTATCTTTGGCTAAAAAAATGTATGAAGAGTTGAGCCTGTAGGTATTGTTCCAACTAGCAATTTACATCTCATTATCTTCTAAAATATTAACTTTCATCACATTGTGGATTTTCCTTACACTGTTTCCTTTCATACTTAGCTTGACTGTAATATAAAATCACAGGAAAAATCTCTCTTGTTCGGTTTAAGTTAATTGCGCTGTAGTTGAGGGATTTTGATAAATTGATACTTTACCCCCATCATCTTTGGACCTGAAGAGGATGGAAGAAAGAAAGATGAGATTTTATCCTAATTTTTGCTTTGAAAATGAGAAAGTATATGTAATTATTTTCTTCTGCTGTATAAGATTCTGTGAAGGCAAACCATAAATGGCTGTGCTGCTGATGGTCGGGCTCCCTAGGGTGGTAGGGTCTTTACCTCAGAATGTGTCAATTCTCCTTCAAATGAGTCATGATGGTGTGCTTGAGGGAAAAGGACGGAGGTTCTCATGCTGACCTCCCCTGGCAGTTCTAGAGAGGCACAGCTATCTGTGGTACATGGATTGTGTCCCCGTGTCTGGGTTATTTTCCTTGCACAGGCCTGGCCTCCATTACTCATGGATCATGCTGATCACTGGATTCAGCAAGACAGGACGTGACTGCCTTGACCCACTCCCCAAAAGAAGCATTTTAAGCCCATGGCCAGCAGCAAAAAATGTTGATCTCTTCAAGTGGATCATCCTTGTTCCTTTTCAGGGAACTCTGCCAAGTCTGACATACCACTTATGGGCTCAACCCAATAAGAACCTAATCCCACTGCTGGAGATGCTGAGGGCAGACTCACAGGAGCCAACTTTAGGCTCATTGACAATATAGGCTTTTTAAAAGGAAAAGACAGTCACAATCCCACTTTCCTAATTTTAAGGATCAAACACACCCACTGGAAATCAGAATAGTTCAGCTGATCCAGAACAATCTTAGTGATTTAGCACATTGTCCTTATGCTTCTTTGAAAGTCTTTTTTAAAGGAACAAGTCTCTTCTCTCCTGTCTCTGTTTCCTTGTAATTCTTTCATTTGGCTTGAAGCAGCAAGATGATTTACAATCCTGCAAGCATCACAATTAGCATGATACTAACATATAAAGAGACTTCTGATATTAATAATTCTCCTGGCCACCTGAGCTATCCTTTGCAGATTCCTTTTCACCTTTTCTCTTTCACAGACATGTGTACACATGTGCTTATGCAGGTATAGAAAATAGTTATTGTTTATTGAAGAGTTTTTTCATAAAAACTTCTATTTTTCCCCCTCAAAAATCTATTTTCTATGTTAAACAATAGTGCAGAAGCTCCTCCCTTTCCCCTCTGCATTATTAGAGGCAGAGGCAGCTTTTAATCAGAACAGAGAACTACGTTTCCTATTTTCTCTGTTCCGCGATTTCTGAGTCCTTTAAAAAATATAAATTAGTCCATGGATGATGCTAAAAAGAGGTTTGAAGTGTTTGGGATTTTCTCCACAAAACACATGCCATCCCCGCTCTTAGGTTTACAGATACGTCATGCCAGAGGTGTGCAGCCTAATCTTTTATTTCTGCAGATTAATTTGACACCAAGAACTGTGTGCCTTGTAAATGACTTTCAGTCATGCTTTCAGGAGATGTTGAGGAATCTTCATGTGCACTAGTAAACTAACCAGAGCCCTTCAGCAGCCTCTGATAAAAACGTAATTATTACCACAGGATGAACTATGGCATAGGCAAACTGAATTGTCACTGTCACACCCAGACAGCTGCAACCCCACCATGTGCTATTTTATCCAACTTGTGTGTTACCCACAGCACCAGTCAATAGCCCCATCTACCACACTTTCACCTCTCCATCTTCAGACCCCTAAATGTTTTCCAGCAGAACAGTGACTGCAGAAGATCAGATCTAGCCATAATGATTTTCTTGGTCAGTTTTGTGGGTTCCACTCAAGGTGCAAAACAAGCTTAATGGCAACAGACAAAATGAAGGATGTCTCTGCCACATAAGTGACACAGATCCTCCTGTTTCAGAGCAAGCTTCAGAGAAGAAATATTTGTCTTTGAAATGGACCATGGTAATAAACTTCCAAAATGCCCTCTGTTTAGTTGCAATTTGCAGTAATATCACTGCTGGGATAGCTCATTCCTTCTCTCCAGACAGGAATGGAGGGTGCTAGCTTCATGGCCTCTATGATAAATGAGTGTGTACAAATTCCCAGCTTCTATTCAGAATGGTATTTTCAAATGTAAGGTTTCCTCCTAAAAGGCTAGGCAGTTCATTTTGTCATCTCTGCTTCGACTTCAACAGAAGCAGAAAACTCATTTCTGTCTTTGAAAAAATGTAATTTAAAACAAGAAAAAGAGCAAACTTCCTTACAAAGAGAGGCGTTTTGTTAAATCTGAATGTTAAAATGAAACCCAAAGTTGATTCAGGGGCGACTATGATTTCTTTCTACTTTTTTTTTCTGCATCATTTATATGCAGATTGGAGGCACTTTTCAGCAAGTGTCAATGGGGAGAGGACTAATGACACCTCAGGGGCATTAGGGAAAAATTCTCACCTGAGAAAGAACACAGACATCACAGAATGAAACTGCTGTGGATTTTCAGTCCATGCAAACTATTTTCAACACGCCAGCTTCTCAGTGAGGTGACAAAATGGCATAAATCAGAACAGCCCCACTGAAATTCATGGTGGTGTCAATAAATTGGGATGTGCCTTAGTCTTTGACTTTTTTTTTTAAAAAAAAAACAAAGCCTCCAACCTGATGAGAAAGCACTGCAAAGGTCATTTCTGCAATGTCTTCAAGAAGGACATAGGTAGTTATTTCCTCCATTATTTGCATGTTTTTCATATTTAATTACCATTACTTTTATCTACACCAAGTTTTTAATTTTAATAGAAACACAGAATGGCTAGGGTCAGAAGAGACCTTGAAAATCACCTAGTTCCGACCCTCCTGTCATTTTACTTTCTGTAACCTACCAAAAATAAGTTTCCCAGTTAAGTAAAGTTACAAATATTCACTTCAGGTGACTGTTTATCTAATACACCTTTTACTCAGCATGAAAATGAGAGGTGGAAAACAACAAACAGAATTTTGCTAAATATAAATCTGGGCATTCTTGATTCTGTACAATTGTGTTGCTGCTGCAACATGGATTTCTTTCTGCGTGCTTTCATATTTTCTTATGATTTCTGAGTTGAAACTCTTTTTCTTCTCTCACTTTCCCACATGTCTCACTTTTGGGACACCTGAACTCTGTGATTTTACCTATTTGCCTCAATATTTATATATATATATATTTACTAGTGGATAAGACTGAAGTGCTTTGCTTAGGTTTCTGTAAAACAAACAGCCACAAGCTTTCTATGTTAGACATTCAAAAAGAATGAGATGAAATAATACTTCGCTCCAGAAAGATATTCTCTATGTATTTGTCAAAGTGATGGACTGTATTTTCAGATTGGCAGTATACTGGATAACAACACAAAATACTTGAATATAAGGTTTGTTTTTCCAAGTGACTCTGTGAAGTCAGTCCATGTGATAATCACCTTCTATCTTAAGTTTCTTTCTTATACACCATCACCATATGAATTTAGACTCAAAGCTGTTTGATGTAGAAATTGTCTCCTAATGCAACTATGGCACTGCACATAGAGAGAATTTTCCTACATTGGAACCTCCTCTTATTTACTGAGAAAACAAAATATCATTATGGTTCTTCCAAAAAAATCCCAGATGTACTGGATAGGGAAGTGAGGAAAGGAGGCTTCCAAGTCTTATCTGCCTTATAGCAAAGTGCACCTGAGATATTATGAAAGACTTTCTCTAATGCTGATCACATCTCGTTGTGCTTCCTGTTTGCATTCTGGTTCCAAGTCCTGAATCATCACCATACCTATTCCATCCAGCCACCTAGAAGAGTCAGTTGCAGATGGGAGCACGACTTAAAATAATGAGCCAATCACAGTTAATTTTCTTGGTATTTACTGTAATAACATTAATTTTGATGAACCCCTCCATTATTAATGTGAATGTCACAAGTGCTTCTATAGCATTTTCACTTTGATTCCATATTAATTACCTGGACTGTTAATCTAAAGTGCCACTACAGGAATATAATAGAACATAACTGTGAGGGGAAAAGATTTCTTACTCAACGGGAAGGCAGGAGCTAAAAGAAAAAAATTACCCTCTCTCACTGATTTCTCAGGCACGGTGAGGTGTCAGTGCCTTGGACAGAGTCACAGTCCCATAATGGATGCCATTTACTCTTCTGCAACGTGATGATACATGGCTGGATTACCATTTGAACTCGGCCCTCTTTACATGTAATGGACATAAATTGCATTTATGTTTTCTTTATAGCCCACTTTAGTGCCATCATGGAAAAAGCTTTAGAATAAATGAGAGCAGACCCACATTTCTTATCCAGTTTTCAGAACATGGACCAACTTGACTTTTCTTACAGAGTTTGAAGCTTAGCAGGGTATCCAAATAAAGGATAACATTCCATCTGTGAGAAGCAGAGTGTCAGGTTTCTGTAGCATGAAAGCTGTAAAGCTAATCTCTCCTATGATTTCTGTCCAGTGGCCCTAATCACCCTCTTTATGAATTTTCTATATTGCAAGGGAGCACTATATAATTCACTAACTGAGCAATATCTGTTATACTTTCCTTTTATGAGCCATTCTATGCCCCCTTAATACAGATTATCCCAGATCATTTAGATTCCAGGAAAAAGCACTCTTCACCTCTTTTATTTAATTTTTTAAAACCTGGGTTGAGTGGGATAGAAACGGATTAAAAGCATCACTGTTAATGTGAACAATAATGTGTGCTTTTTATTAGTACTCTGCTTGATACCTCTCTCTCTCAGACTTTGTTGTTATCAAACATTTTCATTTATATAATCTAAAATTCCCTCTTATTCCATTGCTGTACTCTTGGAGGTCCCTTTACCAGCCACTGCTTCAGACCCACAGTTTCTGGATTCTCCTCCTGATGTCCAGATGCAGTGCTGGAGGCTCCAAAGAACCAGTATCCTTTGTGTGCTGCCACTGTAAATTACTCATCTGGACCCCTTGTTTGCTCCTTACTTTCCCAGCACCAGACAAGCCTTCCTAGCTCTTCATGAATGGCCTTTCCATGCCTCAAATCCCTAAGCTATTTTCCTTTGTAGTCTAACACACTCATGTCTGGAGGAGAGAGACTCATGTGCCTCCATCTTCTTCTCTTGCCTGTCTCCAAACTTCAGTCTGCTTTTTCCTTTCTTCCTCTGTGTGCATAACTTATTGTGGAAGGAAATAGAAACCCAGGTATGAGCCCACATGCCACGACCAACCTGGTGTGGTACTGGCCCTCACAAACACTTCAGTACAGCTGTCCTGGATGGTCAGCATAGATCTGTGCCTCATAAAAGCAAATCCTGTGCACAACTCCTCTGCTTCCAAAGGAGAAACTTCACTTAGAGTATGATTTGAATGTGTATTTTGATGAGCTGCTCGACTATTCCTGACAAGGAGAAGGTGGCCCATGTGCCATCTTTGTTAAGAGCTGTGCTCTGTGAGCTGCCTGCCTGGAGAGGTTTGGGTCTTGCTTTCTCTTGAGTGATTGAAAACTGACTATAAATGCATTGTTTTAACTCAAGAAGAATTCATATCACCGATTTTCTGAGTGGTTTCTTCTCAGGTTTGGGAAATATCAGCTTTCATCTGCTTTCATCAGACAATGCCCCATCTTATGTGGAAAATTCTGAATGTGTTTCACGTCTGTCAACACCGACTTCACCACAGTCCTGGTGAAAAAGAGTGATGAATAAGTGAGAGAAAGATATGAAAGCATAATAAGTCTTATCTATCTCTCCTAACACATCAATGTTGAGGAATTATGAAGAACCCCTTTCTCAGTCTCAGCCTCTAAGATCACAGACCTTGTCAGTCAAGCTTCTAAAACCCAGGGCTGCTAACATGTTACAGTATCGTGATGATGTAACAGATGGCAGGGAGCAAGACACCAACGGAATGTGATTATAGCCTAAGGAAACTATTTTAAAATATGGCAAACACATCAAAATCTCCTTTCACATATTCTTCCAAGACTAACAGCAAAATACTCTAAAGGATTAGCAAGAATATTAGTGAAGCTCAGAAAAATTATATGTTGGAAACTGCTTTTCCCAACTCTGATAGAAGCTACCACCTATGTGTAAAATAATAAGAGCTTTATGTTACAGCTGCATTTCTTAAAAGAGAGGCAGAATTTGCCAAGCACATTAAATATTAGGGAAAAGATTTAATGATGATTTTAAACTTGGGTGAGAGATAAACTGCATCAACTGAGCTGATGTGTCACGGCTTGAGAGAGGGTTTTATTTTAAAGGAAACGACCTTTCTAGTCACTGTGGGCTGCCCTCATCACTTATGATCCTTACAGAGTTTCACATGCCAGCTGAGGACATGGCTTAACTTGTGCATTTTCTGCAAAAGCAGAAGAGCTACATCAATTTACAACATCCAAAAATCTGCCTCTTTTGCTAGGTTGTCTCTCACTATGGTGAACAGCAGGATTTTCAGCATTGCTAGCTCACAGTTTTATTATGAATCTTGTCTTCTGCACAGAATTTAATTATTTGAATTCTTTTACTTTATGAGATCACCCTTTCAACAAATGATTCGCCTTAACAGCGGGGAAAATTTAACTGCAAAGTGCCACAAATTAGTCATCAAATTCATCCAAAGGCATACAGTTCTTAATCTTTAAGAAAATGGAATTGCAAATTTAAGCATTTTTTGTGAATGCTTTTTGTTTTCAGACACCATTTGGTATATCTACTTCCAGTGAGATTTCCTGGGCTGACTGGGAAGCTGAGTCAAAGAGCAATTAGCCAAAAGGTTTCAAAGGTGTCAGTATACTCAGTGCTGACATGAGAAATCTGGGATTATCCAGCAACCAGACACTCCAATGGTAGCCCACTGTCTCAGTGTCTGACAGTCCCAAAGGCACCAACATATTCCTGGAGGGCAGGAACAAGGTCTCCATGGAGAAATCCCCCCACAGAGTCAATCCTTTAACTGAGTAGCTGAGAATTGCCACCCAGAATAAGAAGAAAAGTACATTTATTATCCTCCTCCCTTTCAACTTTCTCATTTTGCTTCTGCTTTATCAGCGACCAGAAAATGCCCTTTCTATCAGCATATTACTGCACAGACATTGTGTAAAGTGCTGGGGAACAGACTGAGCATAGCTTAGAGCTTATTAGTGATGGACTTAACCAATTAATAAGCATGCCTTCTCTGCTCTCTGAAAGCCGGAATGGAAATATTTTGGGCTCCAATTCCTCTTGCTCATGATGTATTTCTTCTTCACTTTTGCTTTGTGGGGTCTCTGATTCATGGCTGCTTTATACAATGTTAGCATATACACTAATTAAAAAGGATTTATCAGGTTGAGCTCATGATGACTGAAGGATCCTTTCTCCCTTGGCAAGGTTTGAATATTTGACTAGCTCATTAATGCTTCTGCTTTTTCTCTTTGTAAGAGGAGGCTGAAAAATGAAAGAAGGGATTTGCTGTGCAGCTTTGGATGAAAGGTTGGTTCATTTATTTTTAAAGCTGTCTAAAGGGGTTAAGCCCTACTCTGATTTACACCAAAGGGCAACTTATAACCCCTCAGCAAAATAATTACTCATTTACATTGAAAGGCACCATTTATATGCAGGACTTCTTCAATGTAAACAAGAGAAAAAATTATATGAGGTTTTTTCTTTAGAGGGCGTAAAGTTGACGGAGCTCGTCTGAATCTGTGTGAATCAGGAGTTACCTTAGTTGACCCAGTTTTGATATTTCAGACCATCATAGCCGTCAAATTACAGGAAAATACCTTTATTTATGCCACCTGGGAATTTGGCCCTTGAGTTAAAAAAAAAAAATGCCCAGTACATGGCTCTTACTCTGCCACTATTCACACACCCCTCCAAGCAGAATTACTTCAGATTTACCTTGCCACAGGTGAAATCCCTTCATCTTCAGAAATGGAGTGCCCATGTAATAGCTACAAGTTTCAAAGTAATTTAATATATCCAAAAATATACACACATATTTTTAAAATGCCTCCTATCAGTGCTAATCTTTGATGTTAGGCTGGATCATTATCTCATGAAGATTGTAACCCTGAGAGTTTTAAGTGCCCACTATGTCTTCCTTTTTTATTCTTTCCAAAGTACTTGAAAGATCCCACTGAGTCAATTACACACAGTATCTCTTAATAATGTCCTCTTCCTGGCACATCATTGTTTTCCTTTATGTTTATTTCAAAAGGTTAAATTAAATAGGAGAGTAGAGATAAATCCACATTATGAATTATAAAAAGTTACCACATGCTCCTGAGAATGCCTGGAATTTTGATGGGGAGGATTTAGTGAAGCAGTGCCCTGGGGAAGTCAGTGCCAGAGGAAACCAGGGTTGTTTAAGCCAGAGGAAAGCTGGGTGCATGAACTTTGCTGTTTACAAGTTTATTTTTTCCTGCACTAGGAGTCTGGTGCCAAACACCCTCTTGCTTGCTGACTCCGACAGTTCCGACAGTTCCGTTTGCCTGAAAATCCCTGCACGACCTCAGAGATTAAGTGGATGCCAGAGGAAGTGGAGCAAGTCCCAATGGCTGGGAGCCTTCAGGAAAAAAAAAAAAAAAAAAAAAAAAAAAAAAAAAAAAAAAAAAACCAAAAAAAAAAAAAAAAAAAAAAAAAACACCACCAAAACTATTTTGACACCATCCAGGACTGATTTTGGTGCTGACTCTCCTTTCAGCAAGGTGATCCTTGGAAAAAACCCTCCAGCTCTGTGATTGTCTGAAATTTTGCTACACGATGGAGTTACTCTGTGTGGGGGAGAGAGTTTCTGCTTCATGGGAATAGCAACAGTGGGAATCTGAATGCTACAACTGAGTCCCATAGCTTTTCCTGGGGCTGCACCTTTTTGGAATGAAAACTTAGCAAACTCTTGACTGTGTGACTTTGAGCATTATGTTCACTGTGGACTATGAAACACTGGCCACACCTCTCATACCAGAGTTGCATCCCATAATGCATGAAATATTATTCATATTGCCTTTGAGTGAGTACATAAAGCACCTTATGAGCCTTTCAAATATAAAAGGTGATATAAAAGGAAATAGTAATATGCCCACATAAATATTAAGGAAAACTGACACTTCCCTTTTATAAAAGCAATATCCATCCCTGACTTAATATTTTCTAGAATATACTGAAAGATAAAATATGCATGTCCCCATTTTATTGCTATATTCTTGTCTACAGAATTTCACTAGGAGTTTGCTCACCCTTCTCATTTCCTCCTCTCCTCCCCAGTAAATCATTAAAAACAATATGGCTTGTAAACCTGTTAAGTACAGGACTCCCTGAAATTCTTGCCAAAAAAGGTCAGGAAGGAGAGGTTTGCCTGAGAAGCAAGTGATGAGAAACCTCAGGATGAGAAAGGAAAAACCTCAGCTTTTTATGCTGCAAAAATAGAAGAACACAGTGCTGAATCTCAGAAGCAGGCAGCAGCATTAAATGTCAAGCATAGTGTGTAATGAACTGTATCTCCAAGAGTATGAGAATAGCCAGTGTGTTACACAGGTCATCACTGTATCATTGCCCTGTTTTCAGCTTTCCCATTGCACATGGCCACCTGAAACCAAGTGGTGAAGTTAGTGAAGTCTGTAGGGGAAAAAAAAAAAAGAAAAAAAAAAAGAAAAAAAAAAAAAAAAAAAGAAAAAAAAAATCCAAAGCAGGGCTTTCCCTGCGATGGTGATAAAGCCTATTTGCCATCTGCTCCAAACTGTTGTATTGCCTAACATAAATTGGTTTTGCCTGCCACTTCAGAAGTCTCTACTGAAATTGGAACAAAATGGTTCTCTGGCCTCACTTTCATCCTCAGTGACACTCCATTAGAATTACAGCACTTCCATTTCCAGCTCCCTTTTTTTTGTCAGTACTGTATCATGAGGAAGATACCTAAAATAGGGAATGGGATATGGGGTTATGGCACTTAATTGTAAGCACTTGCACCAACTGGTTTTGATTTCCACATCTGAACCAACGTTTAAATCAAATGATCTAGTTTTAAGATTTGTGGAGGATGAAGAACCGGTCGAGGCAGTGATGGATTATCTGAATCAGCCATTATTCAAGACTGCATCCTTCCCTAGTGACATATCCAGCACAGCAGAGATGCACAGAATGAAGCTGCCCCTGCCTCTGCTGATTTTGGAAAGGGCAGGTGGGAAAAGCAGAGGGAGCAGAGTCCCTGGCACTCCAGCTGAGCTGCTGCATGGCCACACTGTCACTGCTGTACAAGCAGCTACCTTGCAACAGGACAGTGCAGGTGCAGGAGCTGAGCACTCACTGTACCCTGGGAGTGAGGAGCTCATTCCCTTTAGCTTTGGGACTGCTCTGCCATCCTGGGCTGAGGACAGGTGAGGAGCCCCTGAGAGAGGAATGTCACATCCAGCTCTGGAAGTAGAAATAGTGTGGGAAGTAGCTACTAAAATTAAACGTGGAGGAGATTCTGTCTCTGTGTTTCTCAAAAATGTAGCCAAAGCCTCACTTGTGGGAATGAGCAAGCCAGGGCTGGGTTGCTTCTGCCACAAGGCAGGAGTGAGGAACTGAATCTCCTGCTGCTGCATCCATAAGGATGGCCACTGGTATTTTGAAGGAAAATGCCTGTCTTTTTCTGTGCTTCTTTCTCACAAGGGAAGGCTATCAGCACAACCCAATCTTTCCCTTGGCACCTCTAACCTGGGCTGCAGGGTTTTAATGTATGCAGAAGGGGGAACAAACATTTTTTTTAATCTCAGTTCTCTGCTACACCAGGCCACTACCTGCTTTGCTTGAGGCTGGAGCTGTCTCTGGAGCAGTCCCTCCAGTGATACCAATAAAGCAGAATGTCACAGTTTCCTGTGGCTTTGCATATTAACAAGGCTATTATGGCTCTTAAATGACCCTCCTCTTCTCATCCCCTGGGAACTCTTCCTTTGCAAAATTATTTTATTTACATGTGCAGTGAAAGTCAAGTCAGGTAGTAATTTCAGAGAACTTTGTGAATTTATTACATTTTTCAAAACCAGCCAGAGTTTATGAATTTTTCTCCATGGAGTCAATTATTTTTTAGGTTAGAGTTTTGTTTTAATTTTTTTTTTAATGGCATCTTGCTTCTTTAAATGAATCCTGAATCCTCCAGGCCTTTAATTCTAAGTTGTGTAACTGTTGACTTCTGTAGAATAACCCACCACAAAATATATATATTCAATCCATCTACTTTATATTACACTACTTCTTACCCCACTGGTGCCGTTCTCTCATTTGTTTTCTGTGCTGACTGATTATTATTTATGTCAGGCCAAGAATTTCCTGCAATGACTATTGCCCTTTAAAAATCCCCATTTTACAGTTCCCTAATTGCCCTTTAAAAAAAGCTATTATTAAGCAGCAAAATGGTCATAAAAAGACTTGGCAATCCTAACAAAATCTGATCTATATAAACTCTAATAGAAAGTCATGATAATTTCACACAATTCCATTCAGATATTTCTGTATTGGAACATTTTGATTTTAAAATTACTTAATTGATTGACTTTAATTTTATTGCCTGTTATAGATTTTTAAAGAAATCATTTGGAACATAAAATTTAATGTTTAGTTAGATTTTATTTTTTTTTTTTGCCAGTCCTTTACTTCAAAAAAAGCTAGTGCTTTTTTCTTTCAGAATGCGTGTGTGTTTGTGTATGTCTGCTCTTATTGGTCCTATTATACTCTCCTCCCACAAAAGACTCATCAAAAAGCAATTATGGCAAAAATATTATTTACATTTCTGACCAGTTAAAAAGAAAGTAGCAATAAGAACAGATTCTGTAAATGGTTTGAATTTTATGTGCCATTCCAATGCTGCATGACTGCTCCACCTCTTATTTCTCTCTCTCTAAAAAAAAAAAAAAAAAAAAAAAAAAAAAAAAAAAAAGGCTCCTAGTAAGTTATACCAAACACCCTCAAAGACAAAATCATTTCTAGTGCCCTGGAGTGATTCCTTTCCTCTTCCTATATCCCTATATCCCTATATTCATTTACTGACTTCTTGAGTCCCTAATCTTTCTAAACTTGGCCAGACCCAGGAGGATATCCTGAGTGAGAGAAGACTAGACCCAGAACAATCCTGATACACTTCTGCCATATGGTAAGAAAATCTTTCAGACTTTTCTTAGGTTTGATGAAAACTAAGCAATTCCCAACTAAGGTCCAATATTTGGAGAATCCTGAGAAAAGGATGTCCACTCTTTTTTGCACTTTAGCTACATTATTTCCCCTGGTTTACCTGAAGCAATGGCTTCATCTGTGAAGTTCAAATGAAGCTGAAGTCAGATTTCTCAAATATTTCTACAGAGAGGATGACAGCCCAGCTAAGGCAACTTTCACCATCAATATTCTCATGGGGATTGTCCTCTGAGATTTGCAAGAAGAAACTCAAAGAGAATGAAAAACCAATCCTTTCAGAATTTCTTGATATTCATGACTTACTGACAGTGAATTAATATTAACTGTGAGTGAAGCTTGAAAATGAACTTTAAAAGCTTCAAATTGCCCCTGTTTATGCCTAATGATCATTTTCAAAGTAACAGGTGGCTGATTGAGATCTTCAGCTGTCTTAAAAGGTGATAAATTATGTTAGTTCTTCTGCAGGTGCTGTTGAATTCCCATATTATCCTCAAAAAAACATGTCTTTTCCTGTTAGCTAATATTTCATGGGGTGTCAGAACATTTATAAAACTGTCATATTTCTGAGTGGCAAATAGCTGAGAATGAAAAAAGCCATTAACAGTGAAAGATGATGTCCTCAAACGATTAAATTAAAAGATCAAGTAACCACAGACATTATTGTTTACCGAAATTCCTGGTGAACAGAACCAGAATGCTATTTTTTCCTAATTCAATTTGTCTTTTTGCACACACTATTTATTCACGTCCATTTTTTTCCTAAGTGATTCTCCCCAGTTCATCACTCTACAAATGAAGTCCTCTTCTGAGTAATTTTGTGCTGCTGCTTTACAAAATAAAGGCAAACCTCTAACCAAACCTTTACGAATCATTGCCTTTTCTGATTTAAGATTCTTCAGAATTCTTCTTTGAGGAGGCCTACAAGTGAAAATCACATAGAGACTATTATATGAAATGATTAGGGAAGACACAAGATCAGTGAGTGACTTAGATATTATATAGGGATTATTCAAGGAAAAAGCATCCACCAGGAAACAAATAAATGCCTGACAATTGGTGATGTGATCAGAGAAAAACACTGTCACTTTACAGTTGAGAAGAAATCTGAAGTCATTGTTTCTACTCATTTTGCACTTCATAGGACTATTACAGCTTTTTGGGATCAATAGTAACAACTAATATACTACCAGACGCAACTGTTATTCCAAGAAGCCATTCATCAAAGGCAATCATGTTTTTTCTTCAGAAGTCCATGGATTAAATAGAAAAACATCTGAAGTGAAAGTAGAACCCTGTGCCAAAGTCAGCATGGCTATTAGACCACCGCAGCCACAGACATAAAAATGGAGTTCCTGCACAGAGCCCACTGACCAGCTCTCAGTTGAGACAATTCTGCCTGGAAAGATATTTAGGTCTTCAAAGGATTTCCAGATCTGCAGAATCTATGCCCTCCCTAATTTCTACGAAGTTTTACTCAGTTTCAGTGTTCAAAATCTTTATGTTGCCTCTTATTTAGACATACCCAGCTTTAAACTGCCAGCTCTCAGTTCTGATTAGACTTTTTTGGCTGGACTAAAGAGCCTTTTAGGATCTGGTATTTTCTCCCCACGAAAGTACTTACACAGACAATCAACACAGTGACCTCCCAATTTGGGGTGTGCATTTAAAAGTTTTACTGCTTAATTATTGGAGACAAGCAGCCAGGGATTTCATTGACTCAGGCGACCTTGTCATGGATCAGAGGCAGTGGGAGCACAGCTGAAAATAGAAGTAATCCTTCTGGGCTTTGCTTACGTGCCCTGATCATAAGCTATCTGCCAGATAATATTCACACTTTGCTGGAGTACACAATCATGAGTGTGTTGCTTGAGACTTAATATGTTGTGCCACTAATGGAAGGTAGTTCCAGTGGGATGGGGAATCTGACCAAGAGGAAACTTAAAAAGAAGTTTGGCAGTTCTGCATTGAACTCCTCCACTGCAACAGACTTTTGCTCTGATCTCAGGTGCATCCCTTAAATTTGCTGTGTTCCACCTAAAAATACAGCCCTGACAATAGGGTGTGGGGAGAAGAGTGTGACACTCCTATTCACCATGCTGTAACAGGAAAACAAGGCAACCTTCAGTGCAAGTGACATGAAATAACCTTTATCATCCAAAGTCATGTTACCTGGCTGCATCAAACACCACCAACTCTGAGCATTTACACCACAAAATCTGGGTTTCTGAAAGTGCACAAATTTGAAACTCCATCTTTAATTAAAAATAAGCATTTCAATCCTTGTATCAAGAATATGTGAACCATAACGACTTAAACCACAAAGCAATATTAATAAATAAAGTTTTATAGTTTTATCTGCTTTTTTTGCCTTTCAAACATTTTTTGGTGGATACAGCTGATTATAACAAATCCCCAAGGTAAACACATAAGCCATGATTAGTTTCAACTTCCTGTTAGTGTTTAGAGTTTGCTCTGAATAAGGACATGTAATGGCATATCAAACTAGAGAGTTTCAAATTTCTTTTCTGTGTAATGCTAATATTAAAATGTTTCTTCTTTACTCAAATTCCATAGATTTCTGTTTATTATTTTCAGACTGGGTTTCTTTTATTCATTATCTCTGAACTTATATAGCCTTACTTTCATATTCATGCCTTCGTACAGAGGGCAGTTTGTTTTGAAAATGCAAATTAAATACATATAAAAAGAAGACCCTGTATTTTTTAAAAAAATATACCCTTATTGAACAGGGAAGGAGCTCAGTCTGAGATACTGAAAGAGGCAAGGGTTTTTAATGGTTGGTTTGCTTTTTTTTGGGAGTAGCCAACAGTGAAAAATAAACTTCTAAGGCACTAAAGCTCAGATTAGAAAAAAAATGTATTTTTCAGATACATAAGTGCTCAATTTAAAATTATATATTTATTTTTCTATCCAGATTAGGCTTTTGAATATTGTATGCTTTTCTAGTTTAACAAACCCAATGTTGCATTATGTAACTACTCAAATGTGTCTATTTAATGGAAAAGATTTATTTCAAATAATGACTTCCCAGGGAAAAACAGCTTTAAACAAACCCTGGTGCAGCAGCTGCTTATAAATTCCAGCTGAATTGTGCCTTACACTCCACAGCACTGTGTGGCCAGGCATGAAGGAGTGACGCCCTTCTCCAGCCAGAGCTGGGCACTTCAGCCACTGCCTTCACAGACAATTGTATATCCAAGATCACATTCAAGGAAAAGATATCAAGTAACAGCTTCCCCATCACTTGCCTGGGTCATGGTTATGCCTCTCCCACTCCTAGGCAGAACAGTGACACATTTTTTAGGAGGATTTCACTACTCCCCTGGTACCATATCTGGCCGTGGCCACACATTCACTGTGGCTCCAGCCCTATGGACATGTTCCTAGCAGAGCCATGCACACACGTGTGTGCACTTGGAAATTAGTCATGTTAGATAAGAGTTAAGAAGCGCACTAGGTACCAGATCAGGTAATTATCTTAAAATAACCATGAAGAAATCTCACTGGAGCAGGGCATCCTGCCAGCTGTGTCCCAGCGTGGGCCAATAACTCTCTGCTGGGGAGCATCAAGGCCTTTTCTTTGGAGGACTGGAAAGCACTTTAAAAATTATAATTAGATGCAAATCAAAGATATCCCTAGGAGCAGCCAGATATTAACATCCCTGTTCTGAGCTCCTGTTCTGAGTAAGAGGAACGAAATTTCTCTGTAAACTTGAAACTGGTCATAGAGAAGGCAGAAGCAAGAATGGCCCCATGGCAGGATACTCCAGCTTGGGAAGGTGAAAGCTTATGTATAATTGGTGGCTCTGAAGATGTTTGATGTTCTCAAAGTGAAATACACACACCCTGAAAGCAGCTAGGAACTGATCCCTTTGCAGAAGAAGGGGACTCAGCTGCACTGCCTGAGGAGCACAGCCGGAGTGCCACATGCCTGTGCAAACCTCTGAGGGTACATTGTCACATCTGAGACAGGAAGGAAAAAGATTCTCCACCTACTAACATTCTCCACTGGATATCTGATAATTCAAAAAGCTGCAGGAGGGTAAACATATGCTTTGAATACAGAGATTTTGTGCCATGGGGGCAAGTGGAGAGTCATTACCTTTGCCCGCAGTGACAGGGCCAGCAGGCAGCAGAGCTGGGAGCAGGAGCTGTTGTTTCCTACACCAGTGCTCCAAGGAAAGGCATTTGCTGCTTGCAAGTACACAGTAAAGTAAGGATTTACAACAATAACTCTAGAGTTTGAAGTGGTCATTGGGTCAAAGAGGTAACAGCAAACACTGTTTTCCTCTTAATGATTTGTCTCAGGGCACTCTAGGTGTTTGTAACAGGGTAATTCATCCCACAAATTTTTGTACACACATTATTTTCCTGGTTTCAGAAATGGAAAATGTTTGACTTTTTGATTTAAAAGCACTTGGTCTCACACTGGTCCTGACAGTCTTGTTAGTTGTACCTGAACTCTGAGTTTTTCAGGTCTAGAACAGACCATGGGGTGAACCTGCCCCATGCTGCAAACACTGACATTCATTAGAGCTGAACAGCAACTGACCTGCAATAGAGCAGTGCTGTTTGTGGTCTTTCCCCTCTGATATCATTTCTCTTTATTCTCTGATCAAACAGATGAAGACATCTTGTTTGTTTTTAGTGAAACACTTAAAAAAGAAAAGAGGAAGAAAGTTTAAATATTACTCTTTGCTGTGGTCAGACAATTGTGATAAGTTACAATTTTTTAACTCTAGTTGTCTCCATATCTTCTTGCCTAAGCATTTATGTTTTCTCAAAGCACTAATAGGAGAGATTGAAAAACAGTAACTTTTTTCACACAGAGTGCTTTTCGCTTCAAATGATGTTCCAGTATGGAAATTGGGAAATGTATTAGCCATTAATTAATTCAGATATACTCTGGATTATTCCCTGTGAAAGTATATATTTTTCTTTTTTTATGGTCGTAAGGAAAAGGGAGAGAGATAAGGTATGCATTTTTCTCCCAAAATTCTTCCAATTCCTCTGTCATCTTTCATCTTTCTATTGAAAACAGAAGAAAAGAGATAGAGAATATGCAGAGAATGCACTCAGGAAAAGAAAGGAAGAGTTCTTTGAAAGTTTTCACTCTAGGGAAAAAGGCTACTTTGGGGGGGCAAGAGGCTCTAAAAATGTTAAATGAGTACTTTAAAATTTGACATTTCAGACTTTGATGTCTATTGCTGTAGGGTAAACATTCGATAGATAATGCATTGGAAGCTTTTGTCAAACATAAATCTTAGATTAGTAAGATAAAAAGGTCATATATAGATTTACATAGAAGCATTAGAGCCTATTGAAATGGTGATAATTTGAATTTTTGGTTTTAATAGTACTGTGACCTACACATGATAAAGTAGGCTCACAGATTTATTATCAGTCTTTAACTGTAAAAATGTTATCACTTACTTAGTGAAGGTGGGGGTCACAGTCAAGGCAGATCATAAGGCATTAAGTTAAGACAACAGTCATCATGGGGTCAATAAGACAGAAAGATCTTTTCAGACTGAAATTGTATAAAAAGAGGCAGAAGGAGAAACTAAGTAAATTAAAAATAAATGAAAAAGAGTTTATGGAATCCAGTGAGGAAAACCTGAGGAAAATAATTATGAGCACAGGGATGTGAGAAGTTCTGCTCCTGAGTTCAACCATTGCTCTGCTTGGTGACCACACTCTGCATGTTCTCAAAAAATTGAGTTTGCAGCTGGTTAGCCTCGGAAATGTGATTATCAGCAATGGGGAAGCATTAAGAAAGGACTACATGTAATGAATAGAAGGAAACACTTCCAGATGGTGAAATTAATTAGAAAGTGAAGCACGCACGTGGGGAATTTCTAAGAGCCTCCCAGCAAAGGTCACTGAGCACAGGACTGAACCAAGCATGGCAGATATCTGATGAGGGATTTTCCATGGCCAGCTGTGGTTCACTCTGTTACTCATGAAGAACCACTTTTTTCTTTGGGGGGTGAAAATATTCGCAGAGTTTATATCAATAGTCTATTCCTACCAACATTAATCAGGGTCCCTGAAGGACCCGTTTCTTTAAGGAATATGTAGGAAGTTTAGATCTTTTATTCACCACAGCTGGTACATAAACATAGGCTAAATCCAAACCACTTAAGGATTTGACTACTTGACATGTACAGCATGATTTCAATCACCAGTCACAGGTTTCCTGAAATATGGGGAGACTTCAGATGTTGGTGTCCTGAAGATCAGCAAGACTCTTTGAATTACCCTGTAGCAGAGTCTGGCTTTATTGTAGTCTCACTTGGGCTGTGAACACAGAACATGATTTATTTATAAATTTTGCCTGGCACACACATATGTAGCATGTGAGAAGCACCTGAGCAAGGCTAGGTGCCATAATAGGAATACAGTTCTTTTCTCATCCTGCAATTAAGCTGACAATAAGCCCCAGGCCAACTCTGCCTCATGTCAGAAGGATACCCAAAGCCTTCTGAAAGCAAATGATGCTGCACTAATGCACTGCATAATTTACTTTCCTAGGGGTGGAATGGGGATTTGCAACAGCTAAAAATGTTCATGGATTAAGGAGATATCCATCTCTTTAAGTGCTCTGTGTTTATAGGGACTTCTGGGAATGTTTCTGAAGTACAGTGATTTCATGCATTTTTTTTCCTACAGAAGTAATGTCTTACTCACCACAAAATAAATGAACTAAACCATGAACTTAAAGTGAAGAGTAAATATTTCTTCACAACCAGAAACAGATTTTGGGGGAGAATCTAATGATCCTGGGAGAAAAATCAATCATTTCAATTTAGTTTCAACATGCACCACTTTTATTGTATATTGATTTTCTACCTTCACAATCAGTTTCACACCAGAAAGTGAGATAGGATGGTGACCCACCTCCCTGCTTTACCACTATCAGCTTTTATAAAAATCCATGCTCTGCCACGTCACTGGAACAAATGTTACATATACATGGTTGCTAGAGAAACCTTGAAAGTGAAAAAAAGAAAACCACTTCACAGTCAATGTTTTAGGTCCAGAGACCACGTGGAAAGGAAAGCCAGTAACAAGCAGCCAGTAAAAATGTAAGGCAGAAAGAAGAGTTTTAAGCAAGGTGGTGGCCAGCAATGCACTAGCTGCTATTGATCTGTGTCTACAACTGAGAAGTCAAAGCTAAAGGGTGATAATAGGAATTGTGCAGGGTGTCTATAATTACCTGGAAAAACTAAAATTTGCTTCTAATACCCATAACAAAAGCCAAGGGATAACTCTCCTGGGTTTAATCAAGTTCTAGCAATAACATGAACCAGTTCATGGAAGTTGGTTCTGTTACCAGCTATCAATAAGCTCTCTTCAGCTGCAGTGCACGGATATATGACTGGATCAGGTTATCTTTATAATTTTCATCCTTTATACATCTTTTTTTTAAATGAACTGACCTATGTTTTTCACTGGTTGAGTAGAGTAAAAATGCTACAACTTGGCCTGAGGACACAGGCCCTGAATGCATAATTACTAAGATGCTAATCAAACTGCATTCATAACAGCTTGACAGATTTTAAAGGTATTTTTGAGGAGTAACTACAGGACAAAAAACAATCCAAGAAAAAAACAGTAAATCTGTGCTGCATCCCTGCAGGACTTGGCTACAAGATCTGTTGATGTCACACTGAAGATCAGATAATCCATTCAATATTTATTGCCATTTAATAGAGTGAAAGGTTTCCCTCACCCTTTCAATAAAACTGCCAAGTTAGTGGTCACATGTAAGGCTTTGGCAAAGATTTATTTCATGCTCTTGGTAAACTTTCTCCCAGTATTACTACTGAGCTCAGTGCTTTCCTCCTATATGATCCTGACAGAGGTTACTCTTATTTCTAAGAGATTTGTGCCTTGCAAATCTCTTAAAAAAGAGTCTGCTCCAAATCTCCAACAAACCTTTCATAGCCATAACAACAACGCTGCCAGGTTAGAACTTCCTGCCATTATTTCTGTCCTATTACAATACTCTTACAGCGCTGAAAATCAGATAAAGAAGAAAAAGAAAACCTGACTAAATGTACTGATTTTTTGAGATATTTGTATTTAAGGGACCAACAGCATGACTGCTGAAAGTGGATGTTGGCAATATTAGCTCCTCTACAGGTGGATGATTAAAGTAAATGTCGTTATAAATAATCTCCATAAGAGAGCATTCCAGGACTAGGAAAATAATGAGAACCAAGATGTGCAGATATGTAATGTAACTAATGTCCCAGTTCAAGGTAAACTTGATATTTCTACACTCCTTTCTCAGGATATGAAAATGAAAAATATTCAAGTATGTTAAATTATTGTGAACCTTAAGTAAGCTTTTTTTTTTTTTTTTTAAGGTGTAGTTGATGATATTTATTATGTGGACTTTATATGCTTGTATACATATTTATTTACACAAATATGTACCTATGAACAAACATTAACTTTGGAGAAGTTGGATGAAACACTAGACAGTTGGCAGACAGATTTCATGGCTGATGGGAAGACTTTTCCTTGTAGCTCTGAATCAGTTGGAGTTTGTTAGAGCATAAACACCCAATCTATTTTCAGGGTAAGTACAAAGACTGGAGGGTGGAAAAAAAACCTGCAAACATGAAAAAATGAAATGAAGTTGACCAAAAGAGAATAAAAGTCTGGGGTAAACTTCAAACTTTCTATCCCATCAAGCATACAAGACACACTTGCCCCAGGCCTCTGGATCTGTTGCTGCAGACTTTGGAAGTGTTACAGCCTGGGGTAAAATCTTTCAGTAGGATGAACATTCACTGAGCAATTCTCTTTCAGGTTTGCCAGCCAGACAGATTTGCTTTCAGCAATGTGTACAGGGATCTTTAACTTACCTGTGGTTGTTTCTAGCTCTTCAGCTTCACAGTTTTCCTTTTAGCAGCTGGACCTCTCTCATTTGAATTTCAGCCTAATTAGGCTACAAGATTTTGGCAAGCTCTGTCCATTCCTATTATTGCAAATGGGCCTCATTGTATTGCAGAAGCCTGTCCAAGTCAAAGGAAATTGTATTTGCTGTATTTTCTTTACTGGAAAATTTACAGGCTTCTACATGACCTTAAGTTTGGCTCAGCTAGTAGATTGCCCCAAGTCTCTTAGCCTGAAATCTGCTGAAAGCTTTATGCTTCTGGAAGCCTTGTTGAACATCTGGGCAGGAAATGAGCTTGATCATTTTAAAATATTCACTTTCCAGAGACAAATCAAAATCTGAATGATTCTAGAGACATTCAGGATAGCTGAAAATTAGAATCCAGGTGGTGATGAATGACCCATAATATTGACCTAGCTGTACCAGCAGCACCTCCTGCAGACTTTGGATCAAGATTGGGCCAAAATTCTCTTTGGATTCTGCACAATACTGAAGGTGGATATATGCACAGTACAGCAACAAAATGGCATCAGGAAACCTGTTAGGATGTGTCTGATTTCTTACTGGAGAAGGTTCTTTCTCAAAGAAAAGTCTGTTTCTCAAAATAAAGAAATGTTAGTCAATCAAATGAACATCTAAACACTATTATGTGGCCTTTGATAAAACATTTCATTACAATATATTCAAAGCAAGATGCTGAGAGTTGCCCAAAGGAAAACCAGTCAAAAAAATAATGGCTTTGAAATGTACACTAATAGATTTGGATTTTACTCATAATTAAAAAATGAGACTGAGATCCCTTTCAACATGATTGCAACTGTTAGCAAAGAAATAAAACATCTTTGCATAATTTATGACCTTCTATTATTAGTCTTTAATATTATTCTGGGGTTTTTTAAACAATCACTCTGTATTTGCCCAAACAAGAATATAATACAAATGTGTAATATTACAGAATGTATGCCTTTCCTTAGTAAAGATTTTATTTTTTTTCCAAATCCTGTGAGTTAGCCATAGTAATCTAATCAGTCTGTTGGCCACTTTATCCCAGATTCTAACACTCATACCTCTTAAAACCCTGCCTCATTAACCTGCCACATTTGCATATAAGGGAGCCCATCAATTCATGCAGCTCAAAATAAGAATCACATTTTCATGACAGATCATTCAGAGCAAGTATTTATGTAGAGTAAGTGGGAATACAGACAAACAACCTCAGAGTACCCAGGAGAGAGAGCTATTTGGAACAGCTGTAACTTGATTATTAAAAAAATAAAATTTAATGGGTATAGAAACATAAAACCCACAAAGGCTAGAGTTTCTTTATGCATAACAAACATTGGCAGCCTTGAGGATAATGAATGGCCTTCCATGAATAATCTGTTCTGCTTAACAGGTGGTATTTCATACTCAGACTTCATCAATGGGATAATTTTCTTGTTAAAGAAAATAGATATTATCTTAACAAATAACTGCTGCTTCCATGTATAACTTAGCCTTAGTAGGCTAGAGCAGCAGGGGGGAAATCCTGGCACTATTAGTCCAATGCATATTTAATTGTATGGTGTCTGAGAAAGGCTGCATGGGCTGCATAAAGGAAAGTTTCTGAGTGGGCAGCTTCTTATATTTTCAGATAGGTGTTCAGCAGCAGCCTAATCTTATGATGCAGATGGCCAAGAATATCCAAGAACACTGTCTTTTAACTGGATGGGATTAGAAAAACAAACAAACAAACAAACAAACAAACAAACAAAAAACCAAACAAAACAAACAAACAAACAAACAAAAAAAAAAAAAACAAAACAAAACAACAAAAACAAAACAAAACAAAAAAAAAAACCACAGGACAAATTTCAAAGACATTTGCAGTACAGCACCATCTGTAAATCCAAATTAAACTCAGAAATGTTTTGTTGACAAACATATTGGAAAAGAGTCCATTTCTTTCCCAGAAAGTTTATTGTCTGCATTAACAGAAAAAAGAATAATAAAAAAATACTTGGTGCACTTTGCAGGTGTAAGAAATATTTGCGAAACTGAAGCCAGATCTACAAAATGCTCATCTTCCCTTAAAACAGCAGAACACCCATTTCTTCCCAACTATACTAGGTGCTGTATTTTGATGGAAATGTTGAATATTATGCCTATTTAGACTCAAAAGCTTCACAGAACTGTGATTAGATCTCAAATAGTAAGCACTTTAACCAAAAGAATCACCCATCTACTTGTTTTCAAGTTTCAGATGTCTCCAAACTATTTCCTGAGAGGTCCACTCTTGTGACTACTGATTTACATAAATATTCACAATTTCTGAAGAAGACTAACAGGAGGAAATATTCTTTTCATTTCACGTTTCTCTGCTGGCTGCTCTCTGACAAGCAATAACATCCTGCTTGGAAAGCTCAGTGATCCCCCAAATACCCAGGTAATGCCATGAGCTGGTTGGAATCGGCCACATGATCCGCCCACACTGGTAGCTGACATTCATAAAGGTCTTGGAAGTCCATCAGCCAGCACTCAGTGCTCCTGACTGCAGAATCCCTTCCCCTTTAATACTTTCCTATCACAACACCACCCACCCACCCAGCTCTGCTTACAAGGTCTTTTGCTGCAGAAAAAGTTGGAGTAGGCAATCCCAACAGTTGCTGATAAAGTACTTAGGAGGGACTTGCCAGAACAACCAGTTGCTTCTGTTATCCATCACTGAGCTCATTGGCTTTAGCTGATCTTCTGCATTAAAACTGCTGATGAAAAACCAGCAGTTGCCAGGGAATAAACATTAGGAAGAAAGCTGAGTGGTTTTATGCCATGTGTTTAAAAATAAGCAGAAACTTGGACAGAACCATAGATTTGTAACAGACACCACCCAGTCTGCAGAGATGGCACATTGAGTGCATCATGCATGTACCTTAGCAGCAGTTTTGTCATGAGCTGCATTAATTCTCAGAAGAGGAAGATGAAGAAACGCCTTTTTCCAAGGGCATTAGGAGAAGTGGTGATTCAACTTGACATAAATAGGTAGAATTAAATCAGAGATTGTTCACTAGTAGAGTGACCATTAGCAGAAATCAATTGCTGCCCAGTCTGCATTTTCACTGCAAACTTGTCTGATTCTAGGAATGGGAAGGAGGGTGAAAACCTAAGTGCTCCTGCTGATTTGAAACACAGAAGTCTAAAGTAATAGAAAATAAACAAATACTGTCATTAACTGATTGTTGGGATTTTTTTTCCCTAGTTCAAACCTGAAACATTGATTTTCTAATTTAGCTGGAACTTCAGTGGGAAATTAGGAGGTAAAAGAAAAAGTGAAATCAGAAGATAACATAAACCTCTTCTTAGTCAAAGTCATTCATGATTTAAGATGTCACCAGTGTATCAATCATAGTCTTCCTTCATAATAAAATTAGATCCAGCTTCCTTGTATTCTACCAAACATTGAAGCTATACAGTATTTCAGCAGATACCTTTTAGTTTTTGGACCTGCCCAGAAAATGGTGGAGAAAAAAAAATGCAGAGGGAATTTTTATGAAATTATGAATTTTTAAAATTCATAATGAATAAGTGTTAACTTCTAAAGAGAAGATATGACTTTTGCATTCCTTACTATTGATGTAGTAAGTACTTTTTGCATTATCTTTTAGGCTACCCTTCCAGATCAAACAATTCTTGGGAGAAGAAAGAGTTCTATTAAGCAAACTCCCTCTTGCTTTTAAGAAATGCAAAAAGACTGTAAAAGGAAAGCCAGACTTTTACCTTCTTTTCTCCTCTTCACATTGTCAGAAATGAAATTTTGATTACCATGAAAATGAAAAACTTTCATACCAGAAAAAGTATAATTGTGTGCTTTTATATTTTGGTAGAAAAAAAAGACATAGAAGAGTTTTACACCCACTTTAAAATCACTTTCTTTCCGTGCAGCCACACAAAAATGCATGTGAATACATAGAGACTTTTTCCTGTTTTTTTTTCCTTTAGTCAGATAAAGAGATGTAGCTTCTGCCTCTCACCCAGTTTTGCACATGATCCACTGTGACCTGTACTCTGAGGATGGAGAAAGCCACAACTTCATCACTTCCTTTAGCAGTGCAATGAAAGCAGCTGATATCTGACAGTCCCAAAGGTACAGAGGGCACTTCAGCACTCCCAGCAGAGCAGTTCATAACAGCCAACAATCCCCCATCTCCTTTCACTCTCAGGAGACTACAGATAATCTCCCTGATCCATCAAATCAATATCTCCTGCTCCTCAGTGCCAGTTCCAAACAGAGTGTGTATGCCCAGCATGGGTATAGGAGGTTATTGCCAATATCATGCTAGAAAATCTAATTAATTCATCTCTGAGGCCACAATGTAAATTAGGGACTGGCTCTGTTTGACTCTACAGGATGTTCTCACAGCTGTCTCCCCCTTCCCAATCTGTCTCACCTCAGAACAAGAGAAGTGCAAGGGCTCACCAGTGTGCAGGCTGAATTATGCATTCAAATGCCTTGTGCTTAAACCTCTAAAAAAAAAAAAAATCTTAATGTCCTAATTAAACCAGAAACTGCACAGTGCATCTCCCTAAATCTCAACCAGATCTCTCTCTCTTTGAAAGAGCCAGCAGTGTGACAGAAAACATAACTATCTAGCCCATTTAAATCATCTCATCAGGCATTGGTCAGAGAAATGTGTTGGCATAGCAGACCATAGGAAGCACCCACTAGGATAAAAGAAATAGCAGTGTGTATTCCCAATGTGTGTCTGTGGCAGGAAAACAGACTTTAGCTAAATTCTATGCTGCCCCATATGTCTTACTATGCAGAAAAATACTAAAGTCATGTTTTTTAGAGAGGTAACAGCCATTTTCAAAGAAAAGAAATGAGAGGTCTTTGTTTCAGAAAGAAGTTAGAAGTCCAAGACAGCAAAATTCTCCAGATTTTTGTCCTGTTTTTCCAGACAAAATTACTAAGATTTTTTTTCAAAATAATGATGTTTTATTTATTATTTTGTTGAATTCTACCAGACACAAGAATGAATGTCCTATATCAGAGCATGTTCTGAAACTGAAAAGATCATTCCAAAAGGAGAAACATACATTTGTTTTGTTAAAATACTTAAATGATATATTTATGCTAAAAATATTATTATTTATATAATAATAAATTACAAATATTTATTTATATTTATATATATTAAGATTTCTCTCTACAACAGATCTTCTATATGCTGCTGTCTTATTTTGTCTGATCAAATTTGGTGAAGAGTGTGGACTGAAATAAATAAAACTCTATTCAGAATTTTCATTTTATGGGCATCGCTCCCTCTTGCCTAACACTTCTCCATACTAGGATAAAAAAAAATAACCCAAAATTCAACATTTTTCTGTAATTTATATCACACATCACATGCTTATGTGTGTTTGCAGCAGATAACGAGTTGGAAAGTTTGTTGTGTGATGATGGCTTTTGAAATTAGGATTAGCACATCTCACTGTGCTCAGCAGCTGTAATGAACCAGTCCTAACAGATCCCTGTCTGTCTTGGTATCCCATCTAAAGGTGGCCTCATTCCCAACTAGCCCCAAGGGAAGAAAGTGGGATCTCGAGTTGCACCTTGCAAGGCAACGCTTTGCACTTGCAGAAGGGATGTTTGCAGAGTGGTGCTTCACCCAGATCCAAATCTTCCTCCCCACATCAGGTCTGTCCTGAGAACCACAGCCTTGAGTGGGCCCTCAGATCACACCTTCACAGAGGCACTAATCTTTCTCAGTTCCAGCATTTCTGCTGCCACCCACCAAACCCTTTTGGAAGGTTTCCAGAAAAAAAGACTGATGTTTTGTTGCTGCAGGCTGAATACACTGTTAGAAGGCACCTTCCCTATACACAGCTGTCTCTGGAGCTCTCTGCCATGAGATCTTTGGCACCTGGGTGCTTCGCTTGGCTGTCATGGCATCTCCCACACAACAGTGTAGCAGCCACCACAGGACTGCACATTCATGGTATTTGTTGCATTCCTATTTCTTAATAATATATATTATGTGGCATAATAATTGAGTTTTATGTGCCAAAGTTCTGGGTGTCTGATGAAATGAGACTGCTTCCAAAAAGGCAGCTTGTAGAGGAAAGAGACTAGGATCAGACTGAACTTCTTGGCTGAATCTAATCCTGAGCTGCCACTGCTTCCCCAACACATGCCTGAGTTACTGGAGCCAATTTCTCACTCTTCTGTCTTAGCTTTCGTAATCTCTTTCAAAGTTGCTTGCTCACAAGAGGACAAAAATCTGAGTTATAGTGGAGAAAATAAAGGTGAGGATGCTTTGCTGTCCATGGGAGCTGGCATAATGGGAGGTAGAATGGGGAATTAGCTGTGAATGCAAAAACCAAAAGAAAAATAGATAGTCTACGATGAAGAAGAAAAATCACCACTGTTAAATACCAAAACTCAGCATTTATACAGTGTCACTGCTCGTTTTGTTTTGTTAAAAACTTGGTGTTCTTTTTAGCCATTGTTTCAAACTCAAAGTAGTTTATCAGAGAACAGCAAACACACTCTTGGGTTTCCAGCCCGTCTGTAGCAATTAACTTGTACAGCAGAGTCAGGGCCAGGACAGGAGTCCCTGGTGACCTGAACCCGTCTCTCTTATCCCATTCAGATATTAACGGGGTGCACAGGACACTAATCTGCACTCCCATTTCATGTTAGCAAATCAAAATGCCTTGTGACAACAGGAATACCCCACGGTATTAGTGACTTTCTGAAATGTCTCATTAGATCTTCGTAGCTGTGTAAATTAAACAGGGTCAGGTTTGGCAGAAGCAGATGTGGCTCCCCTGAATGCTGATTGCCTTCAGCTGCAGAAGCAAGGCTGGAATGGAGCATCTCTGAGGCCATTTTTCTGGTTCCAGTGCTGTCTTATCCAGGTCAGAGAGGTACATGCACGCACTGAACATGTGTGTGAAGGGGCTGGAGCACAACTCTGATGAGAAGCAGGTGTAGGATCTGGAGTTGTTTAGTCTAGGATTTTTTAGGGGTAAAGGGGGATCAAGGGTGATCTTATCACTCTCTACAACTCCGTAAAAGGAGGGAGTAACCAGGTGGAGGTCAGTCTCCTCTCCTGAGTAACAAGTGGTAGGACCAGATGAAATAGCCTAAAGTTACACCAGGGAACATTTAGAATGGATATTAGGAAAACATTCTTCACTAAAAGTGTGGTCAGGCTTTAGAGTAGGCTGCCTGGGGAAGTGGTGGAATCACTGTCCCTGGAAGTGTTAAAAAGCCATGTGCATGTGGCGCTTGGGGACATGGTTTAGTGGCAAACATGGTGGTGCTGCCTTAGTGCTTGGACTTGATAATTTTAGACCTTTTTTCCCAACCTTAATGATTCTATTTGATTCTATGATGGAAGAAACTTAGGGAAGAAGCAAAACAGGAAGAAGGTCTGCTGGATGAAAGGCTAGGCTCTTAACATTTTTTGTCCATCCCTTCCAGAGATCTGCCATGACCTTTTAAACCAGTCACCTCTTGTTTTCCTAATTTCCCCCAGTCAGATTTGTCTTTCTAAAAGCCTTGACAACTCATTTTTCAATGCATATTCCCCAGTATTTTATTTACCCATCTATTTAAATACCTGTTTTGACAGTTAAATATTCTCTCCTTGCCGGGGTAGCATTAATGGATTCTCAGAGAGACCTGGTTGATTTCAGTATTCTTAACTTATTCTGGAAGATTAATTTATCCTGATATGCACCAAAAAGTGCTTCCAGTCCCAGGACCATAGGAGGGCTGAGGAACAGCTGGAATTGCAGCCACTGTCAAAACCATCCTGAGTAGATTTCAACCTGAATCTCTTGCAGAATGGAAAAGCAAGAAAAATACATCAGAGATTGGGCTACAGGTAGCCCAATCTGAGTCAGCCTAGGGAATGGTAAAGAATGTATCAGAGAGGGTCCAAAAGCAAAGGGAGGATGAATTCAGTCACAGGGTGGAGACTGGGAGTTGAAAGAAAGGATAGGCAGAAAGGATGGTGCAAAGTCCTACATGATCCCTTCATCTTTCTAGTGACTTAAAAACAAGCTGTGAACAGCCATAAAAAGGAACAGTTTACAAGTACTTGTACATTACTTCAACCTGTGTCAGCATGTGTCTCTTATCTTAAAAACACAAGTTTAGTCCTCTGATAATATTCCATTATTGTGATACAGGAAAATGAAATGGTTTTGTTGCCTACACAGGCTTCTGCAGCAGGGAATGAATTCTAACAGGAGTGGCTACAGCAGTCCCAAAAGCCACTTATTTCATACTGTCACATTGTTTCCACTTCTGTGATCTCATAGCTTCTCCCTCCCTTTCCCATGGAAGGGCCCTGGCATGAGGAGCGTGGTGAATTGTATGGTGTCAGTCGGTAGACATTTTTCATAACTCTCCATTTAGTAACCAAGGACTCAGCAAGGTGGGAGATAAAAAATTCCAGGGTTGGTCGATTACTGATGTCCTCCTACCAAGAAGGAAAGCAGCTCAGAGAGGTAAATGGTCCTGGGCCTTGGCTGCACTGCTAAAGATAGAAAAGAAACGTCTCAAGAAAAATGGGAGTGTCCTGCTGAAAATGGCTACCACAGCAGCAAGTCATCATGAAAGATGAGCCCCTTTCCTCTTGTCAACAAAATGAATGGTGCAGATGGCTTTGTTTAAAAGGGAGTTTGCACCACAGGATGAAAGATTTTCCAGCTGAGGGACCCAATTAACAGAGGTGACCAAATCATTTAATATACTTTAAACATGGATCCTCTGTTACCCTTTCAAAAGAGTTGACAGGTAATTAACTAAAAAACCACTCATCATTTTCTATCAATGTAGATTGTGACATGGTAAAGTTCGTGTTTTAAATTAGGGAATAGATTTAGACAATGAGGTCATGAATTGCAGATCTACTGTCCTACACATTCAGTTCACCAGCTCAGGCGGGAATTTGGCTTAAAGGCGGAATCTGAATTTTGGCATTTTCTTTTAAATGTAAAGTAAAGCTGGGAAATTCAAGTCAGTAGCAGAACTTTTATAGAGCTCTGTAGGTGCATGGATCCATCTGCCAAAGGAGGATCAGCTTTTTTTCAAGCTCAGAATAAAGGTAGGTATATTAAAATATGAAAACTGCCACAGCTCTGAAATTTGCTTTAATGAACACATTGTCACAGTTTTACACGTTCAAATCTAATTTGTGTAAGACTGGATATTTTTACTAAAATCAATTGAATCTGTGTTTAAGAATGTCCCCCAAAACCTCCTAGGCCTGAAGGCTTGCGTGGCAACTCCAGCAAGATTTTCACCTCTCCAAGCATTAAGGCAGAAAATTCATGGAAAAACCAGCACAGCAGTCTCCTGGCCAGACCTGTGAATCTCCTATGGAAGCTAGGAGATGTTTGAGACAAGCCTGGAAAAAATTTTTCTAAATGAAAGGTAATTTCAGAATCTGGGAAGAGTCCATACTGGAGTTTTGTTTTTTTTTTCTCTTGTAAAGTCAGAGTAGAATAGCTCATAAATTTGTCAAGACTGAACAATGAGGGGTTTGCCCCAAATGTCTGCCAGAACTGAACACTACATATTATGTATCTGTCAGAAGCTTTGATTCCTTGAAACAAGTGAGCTCTCTCAGTGTTTTGATTTGCCAAATTTAGCTGTCTTTTTCTGATAGAGGCATGGGAATCTCGGCAACTTCAGTTGACTCAGAAAAGTGCATTTAATACATTAAAGCAATGACTTTCTCTGCAGTTGTTTCTTTTTTCATTTTTTTTTTTTTTTTTTTTTTTTTTTTTTTTATCAGAGCAGTACTTTAGGAAAGAGCTTAGATGTAAAAGCAAGTACATCCATTGTACATATAACTGTATGCAACAAATAAAATAATCCTACTCATCTGCTGGACCTGGCACTTGCAAAATGCCACCTAGAAAACTTGATACAGCATCAGTTCAATGAAAGTGTCCTGCTCCTGGGACTCTAAACCTTCTGAGACGCACCTGCCATGACTGTGACATGAGATGTGGTCTTTCACATGTGCAGGGATGAGAAGATCCAATACTCAAAGGATCTAGAACAGACCCATCAATTGCAGAAATGCACAGTGAGATCCATTTAGTAGACCCAGTGTGAAGAAGTTTATCATAGGATTAAATTACTCATTTTTACAGTGAGAGTGGTTAATAGGTAGATCAGTTGTCAGAGGAAATACAGCAGCTTTTCCAGTGCTGAGGGTCTCTAAATCAAAACTAAGTGCTGAGAAAATTATACAGTCATAAGAACTAGAATCAGCAAAATATTTTCCACATAAAATTAAAATGCCTGTTTTACATATAGTAGATATTGCAGTCCTCTATGATTTTAAAACACACAAACAGTTAAGAGGAATCCAACTTCAGGCCCTTATTTAGCAGATGAGATGTTGGAACTACACATTTCAACGTTTGAATGGCCTGTATAGAGCTCTAATTTGCCTCAGCTGATGTGCTGCTCTTGCTCAATCCAAAGCAGCCATTCTGCTGGCTCTGGCCCAGACAAACTGCAAGGTATTTAGAAAACCTGCTCCCTTGGTGTTCAGTTGGGTTTCAGTGTCCAGACTCCTAAAGCCTATCAAAAACTTGATGGCTAAATTAACTTGCTGCCTAAAATGGAGGAAAATAATGGAATACATACTTCCAAATAAACAGCCCACATCACCAGCTTCTGATCTCTTTCTCACATTTTTCCTTTGTCATTCAAAAAAAAATTTAGAATCTGGCCTGATAGGTCTGCGGCAACAAACCCAGGAGCAGAAAATTCCTGGAAACAAGAAAGAACATCCCTGCTTGGTAATAGTATTTCTCATCCCTATCAGCGTAGTTTAAAGGCAGCTTGATCTTTTCACTCACCCCATGGCCATTTAACTGCTATGAATTGCTACAAGTTGCTTCAGCAAGCCAAGTCTTCTAGATGACTGTGTGTTGCCTAACATACTTAAAGAAACTGCAGCATATTCTGGAAGGCACTAAGCACAAATAAAGGCAGTGGTAGGTCTGTGTTCAGCTCCCCAGTTTGGAAATCTGTTGGCCCACAAACTTAAAATCAGCTCCATCTCAGTTTTCATTTAGACTGAAATCTGTCCAAAGTCAATCATGCAGAAGAATATTTGGCATAAGCAAAGGGATTTCTGTCCACCTGTGAGGATTTTATTGTGCACAGAAATGAATTAAAAAGCAACTACCAATGCTTTAACTAGCAATATAAATAAAACTGAGGAGAGAAAATGAAGCCAGGCTATGTAATTATGTCAGTGCTTTCTGATGATCAGGTCCTGAAATGAGAATTACTTCTGAATTACATGCCTCTGTCTTGCTGCATCACAGCAAAATTTGGATCTGAAAGATCCTGAACTCAGCATCTCCCCAAAATTTCAGATAATTTAGCACTCATTAGGGTGGTAGATTAAGAAAACCTTTCTGTGGCAGGGGAAGATCCATGAATGCAGTCATCACTTCCTGACACTGTAGGTAAAAGGACTCTTCCAGTAAAACATTTTTCTTCTTCATCTGGCTACTTATCCTGGTCCCAGCTGTGCTATTGCATCTGCTGTAATAAAAAATGAATAGATTGGGGGAAGACTTTTATTCCATAATATTGTATTTCAGCTCTAGTCTTGAACATCGGTATTTAAAGTGGTACCTAACTGCAGCCCTGATGTTCATTTTATGACAGCACAGCAAGTTACCACCCATCAGCTGCCTGCAGATACCTTAACATACCCCTTGGGCCTTATAAAAGGCAGTTCTTTCATGGTGGTTGCTTATACTTTTAAGAATTTAACTGTACTATAATAAATGCAAATGTTTATTTGATCAACTGATGATAACATGAAAGTAAGACATTGTGTCACAAAAACTAAACTTCGTCACAATAAACTTTACTTCAGGTTCCACTTTTGACCATTGTCAGGAGCAGGATACTGAGCAAAAGGTGCCTTTGGTTTGAATAGTTTGGATATGGAGTGGCTAAATCACAAAGATAACTTGTGAAAGGGAATGTGTACTAGGAAAGGGGAGAAAGCAAACATAAATTATTATAAAGTTGCTAACTATGCATCTGCTGATCCATCTTATCATTTGCAGCTCTCTCTGCTGCAGGTCAGCTCTGGGCTAGAGATCTCACTTGTGATGCTTCTGCAGACAGACTGCACTACTCTCTTCATCCTGCTGGTCAGGGCAGGGGCTTTGCTCTATGCAAACAGATGGGTTAGAGATTTGCTGGGCTTCAGAGAGACTGCTATTGCTGCTCTCTAACAGCATCTGTTAAAGAAGCATTAAGGCAAATGGCTTGTGTTCTAGAGAGGAAAATGGGGAAGGCAGTCATTTAACACTTATTAAGAAAAATTCTCTCCCCTCTGTGCTTCACCTCTCTCTATATTCTAACTGCTAAACCTAGCACAAAAATCCTAAGAAAGTGTTTTGGCCTCAACAGGAACTTCCTACATACAAAGTCAGTCTATGATTTGAAACTCAGCTATGAAAGGTGCCAAGTCTACTGTCTCCAGCTCTCTTTCCTCTCATCTTTCTGAGGTCTCATCACATCAAATATTTGACTTAAATGGTCAAGGCACTCATTACACAAATATTAGATTTATCCTATGCAGGATCAGTATGGAAATACAGACTCTCTACCCTCTGTATATACAGCTATACAAAGTACTGGTCCAGGTTAGCAAGAAAATTTTTCCCATATTTTTCAATGGTCAACCGTGGTTGATGTTCAAAACTTCAAATTTGGTCTTTCAGATGCTTCAACTTTTGCATTTTCAGATGCTCTTGGATTCATAGGTTGATAAGTCTGGCTGAGATACTCAACCTGGCTCTATCCCTTTATGTTTAAATTCATTCCTCATCATTCTAAAAATCCATGAACATCATTCTAAAAATCCATTCATCCAAAGAACAGAAAAAATAAAATCATCCTCTATCCGCTTAGGGGAGAGAAAATCCTTTCTATCAGCTAAAAAGACCACGCTATCTGGGCATTTGTCACCATCACAGCATACTTTGGGGATTCAGAACATATTGTTTCCCCCTTTATTTCTTATTAGATGAGCTTTCAAAGGATTTGTATTAAACAACCAAGAGGAATTGTTGGTGCTAGGGGCTGTGTACACATTAACTGTCATCATGGGGAATGTGCAAGTGAAATATACCACAAAAACCTGCTGGAGACCATTTCAGATCTTTCATAATCTGGACATTGAGGTGGAATAAATTCACCCTTCTTCATTCCTGCAAGTGAAATGGCAGCACCTATAGATTTAGGGCAACTTCAGTTAGAAAATTTCTTAATAACTAATTTGTATTCTCAAGCTAAGTAGGCATATTTAAAAAAAAAAAGACAGGTAGAAGAGCTCACTTTTAGAGGAAATTACTAGCCTTTATTCTAGGGGTACAAGCTTGTTTTATGCAGGGGAAGAAAATGAGGAGAATCAGGCAGATGATGTCTGAAAGCCCTGGTTACTCATGGAGTGGTCCAGCAGACAATTCCAAGGGGATGTCAGGGACAGGATTTGCCATGATTTTTGTTTACCAGGGAGGTATATGGAGATCCAGTGGGCAGTTTTGGCAAGAAACATCGTTTTTGCCTTTAATGTTTCTTTGTATTTAAAAATGAGAGTGGGAAATAGAGAATTACAGGTTGTATGTCTTGTATCAGATTTGAAAATTTTATTATCAGGGTAATCAGTTATCAAAATTGGCTGAAGACAGCCCAGAAAACCTGCTTTTCTTAGTCAGAAATCAACTCAGTACAAAAATCCCTTGCTGTACCTGTCTGTCCCATATTCTGCCCTAAAAACTGTTGGTATTTCTTATGTAGCAACAAGCAGAATGTCAATCTAATTCTTACTCTAGCTTTAAAAATTCTTGTGTTTTAATAAAAACATTTGCTGACAGCTCTCTGGCTGAACTCAGCTTCTTTTTTGGTACACTGAAGTCTCATAAAGATACTGGCATTTCACAGGAAATTTAACTTGCTGGGGGTGCATTTCATCTTTCTGTTATTTCATTTCACCCGCTCCTTACTGAGTTCCATCTGCCATACTCTCCTCACTGTGGACATCTTTTATTCCATTTTTCATCCACACACTGATGATTATGTGATTTTGCTTTTGCTTAGCCAAAAAACCCAATTGCAATGACCCCAACATCCCAGAAGTCAAGACATCAATATAAGTTTGGAATTAAAGCAATATTGACTGCCAGCACTTCTATAATTCCTAGCAATCAACTCCAATCTCTTCTCTCTTAATGATAGATAGATAAAACATTTGACTTCACTTTTCCAATCTGTACAGAGGCCTTCACCATCCTTTATAACCCTCAAATTCAAGACAATTAGGACTTGATTAAATCCTATCATCTCTCAGGTCTCTTAAGCCAACTAATGGCTTCTTGGAGAAGCCAAGTAATTTTAAGACTTCTCCCACTACCTCCCTCTTTTCTGGTTCATGTGCATTTCTGGCTCTAAGCATGAGCTTAATTAAATGTACTTGACGTCCAAAGTAATTGAGGAGATGATTCTAGACCTTTAAAGTAGAATCTTTATGTTTTTATTAGCAATTTGGCTAGAAAAAACCTCTACATACTTATGCATCTTTTATATATACCTTCATAATTGCATTTATATTTGTATCCTTATTTATATACTGAATACATGTGGATACATATATATATATATGTATATGTAACAAAAATTCACAAGATTCCAATTTGTCTTGATTCACATCTCTATACTGGCTCCATGCATCCAAACTAATTTCCCCAAGAAAAGACCTAAATAGAAAGTCTAACTCAAATATGTTCCTAGTATATGCCCCAAACAATGTGGAGTCACACCACAAATACCTAACACACATTCTCCTTAAAATGTGTTGATTTCTCACACTCTCAGGATATATGATTCATAAAAGACTGAGTCCCTAAACAGCCAGGTCCCTGCAGACTTTTCACTCTGCTTCTGTGACAGACCAGCCTTATATCCTCAGCCTTCTTCACTTTCCTGTTTTAATTAATTTTTACTTTTCAGTCATCCTACATTTTGGCAACATCTTTAATTGACAACTTTCATCTTTTCTCTCTTTACACTACTATTTTTTCTATAATTCTTTTACCTTTGTATTCCACATTAACATTTACATCTTATATTCAACACCAATATAAGAGTGGCATGAGATCCTCAGCCTTATGTGGTGGTTACACTTGGGAGCAAAGGATCTGTTTCTTCACCATAAACAATTTTCACATTTTAAAGAGCAATATTTGCTCATGATCTTCAAACCTTTGGCAATGGCCCTCAATGGCCCTGCCCAGGCTGAGAGGCAAAATCTGCTTAGATAAGAGACTCTGAGTTCTGATCTGTTCAGAACTATGCTGGAAGTGTTTGTATAGGGGGAAAAATTGGACAGAGACAGTCTCTGAAGTCTCACATAGACAGTGCACATGAGGGCCCTGATCCTTTTGGCTCAAATGGTAAGAGAACAATTTTGAGGAGACAGAAAGGAGCTCCACAAAAATGTAATTTTATTTCTGTTGCATGCAAATGAAGCGAGAAATTTTGTCTGGATTTTGTCTGTCAAGTTGTGCCCACACAAGAAGTGAACTTCCTCCCTGTTAATTCCAGAACATGCTTTGGTAAGAAGAACTCAAAGAGCCCAGCTGTGTCTTGTGTTTGTCTCAGTGGGCTTCTTTTCCCAGCTCTGCTCCCGAGAGCTCCCCATTGCCCAAATGTGGTCACGTAGGCCTGCAGAAGGAAAGTATGAGAGTGGGGCTATTTTTAGTGATCAAATCATGGACTGTTAGTCTGCAAGGCAGAGGAATTCACCTGGAAATCAGAGGAGCAATATTACTGGACATAAGAGAGAGCAGTTTGCAGTCAGGTTCCTTTTATAAATTGTTCATATAGAGCTGACAAATGACTGAGCAAGGTTTTAATAAGTGATTGTACTTCAGTAGTAAGGTTAAACAATTATGACATGGAAGCATTAGTAACAAATGCTAATTGAATTTCTAATACACTTATAACAATGCATATTATAAATGGCATAGACTTATAGAGAATCAGCATTAAATAACACCTGTTAAACTGCATGTGGCTCCTCACTCTACCAATAGCTTCATTTATGTCACTGTTTTATCCTACCAAGAAAACACAGCAAGGTAAGAGAAAGGTTGAAGAGATTCCTTTGTCTGTCCTTTACTGTAAAGGTTAAAAGGTTTCTGGCTGAGGTGCACCTCGAGACACATTGATTTTCCAATAGCAATCATCTCAGAGGCAAAGCATGGTCCAACAGCCAAACGCACCCTCTCAATCACTGGAAGCACAGCTCCAATTTCCTGCTCCACTACAGAATGCTTGTAAGATCCTAGGAAGGTTGCGATCTTTCTGTAACACCTGAGATACAATTTCTACAAGGAGAATCTACACCTACCTTTTGAACTGGGACCAAAGCAAGGACCTTGCTTGGACATAGCAAAGAGAGCGCCTCTGGAAAAAAAAAATTAAAAATCTTTGTTTCAGGAGAAACTGTGTTGCTGTTCATGTTTCAATAAGAATCAGCATGACATATTGAAACCAACATTTTATTTCTTTTACCATTGTTAACAAATTAGAGAAATCTAGGAATAAAAAGTGAATGAAAGTTCAAGCTCAGTTTCCAGCATGTCAGAGGACTGTATGATGATTCTTTAAATGAAAGGTCAATTGAGACCAACCTGGGTAGGAACTATAGACAAGTCAGTTGTCTAAAACAATTATACATTGCCTCTAGCTGTGCTCTGGATCCGGATTATATATTTGTTCTTTTCTATCTCAGGTTACTGTGATGTTACAGAGAGTCCTGAGACAAAACTCTGAAGAGCTTGATGCAAAGCCAAATTGCTCTGGGGTAAAAAAAACACCTTTCCCTTTGACGCAAAATAGATGTATCTGAGAAGACAGGAAAGGATGAAAACAACATCAGTAATTGTGACTTTGCAAAGGAAAGCTCCAAGGCCAGCTGACTTAATTATGCTAATCACCCTATCAATCTTAATGGAAGAGAGATTGTAATCCTAAAAATACAATCAGTGAGGCACCAAGAAAATTCCCAGTTTTCTTGCCTTTACTAAAGCCACTGATCAGATGGCGTCATTATAAAGGTATCACCTTGCTTCAGACTCATTCATATGCCCAGGTGGAGATGGCTGGCACTGACTGCCACAGGAGATAATAAGGCAGCTCCTAAAGCTTGTTATGCAAAAATATCACAGAGGAGAAGAGAGCCATGGACAAACTTTTGTTATACTTTAAAAAGGCTGTGAAAAAACACCTTATATTCTCTTATATTCTGTGCCTTTTTGGCTCCCTTGTTAAGCTCTTCCCACTTTCATGTGTTATCAGGTAGTAATACAATTCAGACCATGGAAAGAATATGAAACCTGAGCCTCTTGAGCAATGGTGCTTTAACTCAAATTTCAAACCAAGATATGTTATTAATAATGGAGGTGAATTTTTCTGAAGAGGCACACATATATCTCAGTTCTCTGTAAGTTCTAAATGAGGGAAATACTTGTGAGCATGGAGAGGTTAAAGGCTGCTATTCCTACCTGGTAATGAAGGAGGAATGGGAATCTGATTTAACACATGAGCAAGTTTGTTCCTGCTATCTCAGAGAGATATAATGTGGCCAACATTCATTAATTCTCCAAAAGGATCACCCAAGTTTACTAAAAATGCTTACATAGCACAATATCTGCCCATATATACAACAAGGGAAGACTCTCCTCCACTCTTTGAAAAGTGTATTTCCATTTCAGTTCTCTTCTTCAGCTGCCTGATGAATGCAGATAGTGCATGAAGTTTTGGCTCCCACCTGATTTGTTCCCTTATTTGTTTACCTTTCAGAAAAAAACCCTACCACTTCTCTTCAACCCTGATGTGGTCATATTACAGACTATAGCACAAATTTAGCAAAAATTGAATTGTGTTTATAGCTTTATAATCTGTCTTACAGACTCATAGAATATGCTGAGTTGGAAGGGACCCACAAGGAAGAGTCCAAGTCCTTTGTGAAGTACAAGTTAAAATGGAAAGTCACCAGAGACTATGTGGATGAAGAGATAAATGATAGAATAGGCTTATTCTTCTCTCAACTTGTTTCAGATTGGATGTTGAGCAGAAGCTCCCTAGATGTTTTTTCCCCTGGAAATCATACTCCCAGATCTGTTTTTGATAATGTCTATCTTTCCCAAAACAAAATCATCCAACAACTTTAAATTAAAACTTGAGCATCTCCAAAATTCCACTCACACCTGGGTGTGTGATTTTTAAGCTAAAGAGCTGGAATATGTATAAGAAGACTCCATGTTTAGAAAATGTATCTCCATTTCCTACCACAATGGTGATAATATCATGTGAACTGTTCACAAATAAAAAAAATTAAAATTTAATATAAAGTCTTCTGATCACTTAGCAGTCTTCTCTCTTGCTCCACCTAGATGAATCTGTTTTGTGCTAATTTAAAACTAAGATAAACACCTTGGGGTTTTCAACAACTATGTTTATTATTTATGTCTAATAAACTCTACTGGGCACATACTAATTTTAATAGGGAATGACAATGCTTTTAAAAATGCATGGTGATTTCTAAACAAAGATAAATTTCAAAGTTATTTAAATTTTTATTTTAAAAACAGTGAAAATATGAATGATAAATATACTAACGGACTGAAATGGTTCTAAATTCTGCATATATTAATGAATAGTTTTGGTCATCTTGAAATGGATCATATTGAATATTCAATTCTTAAAAGAAATAAAAGATGATGGATGGTATTTCAGAAAAGCACATTTTCTGCATCTTAAATCCAGAGATTAAATAAATATTTTATTTTAAATTGTGCCTTGTTACATGGATCGCAGGAGAAGATGTAAATCATAAACACATACTTGGTTTTACTTTCACTGGTCCATACTTTTAATTTTTTTTCAAGTAGATATTAAATTGCTAAATTTTAACTACTTGACACAGTCCAATCAGATCATCCTACCCCATTATGTAGGATGTGTCAGGGCAGTAGGCAGCAATCTCCATTACAGGAAAAACTCTTTCCTCACTGCTAATGCTGATGTAACATCCTGAAGGCTGATATCAGGTTACTTGATCTAAGGTACAGAGAAAGCACAATGATTTCATGAAATTGTTCCGCACCTCAATAAATTGAGCCATGCCTTTCAGATTAGATGGTAATCTAACATCCTGAGAGCTACAGACACTTCTACACTGTTTTAAGTAATATATAAATCTTCTATTCATTCTTGGCTGGTTTGGTTTTTTTGGTAGTAGATCAGTTGCTATTATTGCAATATGTGACACCTTACATATGTCACAACACAGTGCAGCAAATAGAGAGCACCTAAATTCTACATTTGTGAGGCAGAGCACTTAAATCTCCACTTCCAAATATCCTCTTTGACTGACAAGTTGAAGGCTGGATGGAGAAACCAATGTAGTTACTGGAGTTTATTATGCATAAATGAAGAACATTTTTATTAAAAAAACACAAGGCATTTACACCCCACTGTAATATTGCTCTGGGTTTAGCAATTTTATAAAATTCAGTGTTCATCAGGCAGAGCATTACCTGCTGGTCAAAGGAGGGGATTATCCTGCTCTGCTCTGCCCTGGGGTGGCCTCACCTCCAGGGCTGGGGGCAGGTTTGGGTGACACAATATAGAAAAGGCATTAAACCATTAGAGAGCAGCAAAGGAGGGCCACAGGGATGGTGAAGGGTCTGGGGGGAAACCATGAGAGGAGTGGCTGAGGTCACCTGGACTGTTCACCCTGGAGGAGGCAGAGGGGAGACCTCACTGCAGTTACAGCTTCCTCATGAAGGGAAGAGGAGGGGCAGGCACTGATCTCTGCTCTCTGGTGACAGGGACAGGACTGAGGGAATGGCCTGAAACTGTGTCAGGGGAGGTTCAGGTCGGACATTAGAAAAGGTTTTTCCCCCAGAGGGTGGTTGGGCACTGGAACTCCCCAGGGTGGTGGGCACAGCACCAGCCTGACAGAGCTCAAATGTTTAGACAGTCTCAGGCCCATGGTGTGATTCTGGAGATGGTCCTGTGCAGGGCCAGGAGCTGGACTTTGATGGTCCTTGTGGGGCCCTTCCAACTCAGCATATTCCGCGGTTCTATCATTCTATGAGTTGAGGTGGGTAGGCAGGAATTCCCAGGAATCAAGGTCTTAGTGCTGCCCAGGAGGAGCAGCTTCTGGGCTCAGCCTGTAAACCAGCTTAGGATGATCCACCCCAGAGCAGGCTTGTCAGACCAGGGCTGCTGAGCTGTGCCGGGGCCCTTTGCAGGGAAGTTCTGACACCTCAGGGTCCAGGGGCTGGGGGCAGGTGGAGTTTTCCAAGTGGGGTCCACAGAGGTGTGTCTCTCTGCACTGTACAAGAAAGACTAGTAGGGCAAACTGAAGTCAGTGAAACTGAGGGTTCAAAGGTCTTTTGGAACAGTTTTAACAATATCACCTGAATAAGGAGACTGTATTCACCTTTGAAAGAACTATGAAAAGTCTTCAACTTTCAACTTATATGCCAGCAAGTAAAATAGATATTAAAGCAACATCTATTAAATCTTGGCTTTCAAGTCTTAAGAATGGCATGTCCTGATCATGCCTGTCCTCTTTGGGTCCTTTTCATCTGGCCACCTGAACATAAAGCAGGCCAAAGAAAAACTTTGCTATGATTCACCACAACTTTTCGAGCGACAAGGAAATACACTATGTTCTTATCCATTGAGTACTCTGAGCCTAGTTAAGTTACATCTGCAGCACACATAGTCCTATACAGGATATATAGAGAGCAGAAACACCTTTATTTCCTGTGGTGCAATTGCAATGAGTTCAAGGAATATTTTACTTAAAAAGGGAGAATATTTTCAGAAGGTAACACCTCTAAGAGAGCACTCTCAGCCGAATCCACTTTTTATGTATAGCTGTAAGCTGTGCTGGTGTGCTGACCCAAACACCCTCATAAATTTAGACTATATGGAAGGCACTGAATGTAATTATCTGAAGCAGCTAGAACATTTATTATGATAATTAAAGTCAATTACTTTTATGACAGGATCAAAAAATAAACTCCACTTTTAACACTTCCCTCATTTTCCTCTCTTGCACAATATAATATTGCCACAGTAATTACTGTATCTTACATCCACCTAGCAAATTCCAAAGGCTTGGACATCTTAATTCACTTGGCTAGTCTCCTTCCACATGACTGCTTCACTTAGCAGCAGTAGATGGATATCTTCCTTAAAATGCTAATAGCAATCCTGACTTGGTTTGCTTTAAAAAATGAGTAGTTTATTGTTGTCAGAACACCTCTGGATAATGAAAGATGTGGTTTGAATTATTGCTAGGAAATTATTAGCTCATAAGCAATGCTAGACACATCCTAATGAAATGTCATTATTACTATGGGAACAAAATGAAACTAAGAATATCCTGTACCATCCATTTCTGTGTACATGTCTGCTCTGTTTGGAGATGGAGCTGAATAACAGTCTACTAAAATAATCACAAACTACTTTTCCTCTTGGGATTATATTCAGGGCTCAATTAACATATTAACCAACTTACTGACAATGTTTAGAAAGTTTGATTTTCAAACTCTTTCTGAAATGTACTTCAGTTTTAAGGCTGAGGATGCTCCATTTAAATCAAACAAAGTCCCTTGGGGAAATAGAATGATGCAATTTGTTACCAGCTATCCTGTTCAATATCAGCTGTCTGATTCTCTGTTTTCTTGGCTCCACTTTGCAGTAGAAAGAGTAGTTACCTTTATTACAACAAAGCCTCACCCAGGCCTCATGGCCAAGGTCACAAATCTTTTGTGCTGAAGGCTGAACCTACACTTTCTGAGAAAAGTTCCTTCTCCAATATTTCATGTGGTTTAGACAAAGACATATGCAAAAAACCCTCTACCACCTGAACAAACAAACAAAACCAAAACAAAGACAAAAACAATTAAACAAACAAAAACCCAAAACACACCAACCCCCCAACCCGCCCCCCCCCCCCCCTCCCCAAACCAACAGACAAACCTCAGTACAATGAAGCTCAATGTATGTCAGCTGGTTGCTGCTTTTCACATGTGGTGGACTCTTATTGTGAGAGGCATCTCCCAAAAAGCTTTATGAAGAACCCTTGATGGACTTAAAGATTCAGCAGTGCCTGAAAAAAACAGAGAGAGAAAGATTCACTGTACTGATAATCTCAGAGTCTTATTTTAAAAGATAAATGGACATAAAGGGCTGCATTGCCATTATAGGACGATCCATCCTTTAGGGGTGTAAATCCCACTGTGACAATGATGTCACGGACAGAGAATGACCAGAAGCTGGAGATACCAGTGCGGAGCTGAGTTCTCTGTCATGTTCTTACTGGAGACTCACACTGGGGCAGTCAACAGGCCCACCAAGCACCTGGGATGTGTGAGATTGATCTGTAGCTAGGGTTTGATTGCCAGCAATTAAGTACCAGCCCTGGGAGCACTGGATCACTGGTGGAAAGAAAGGTGTGCTTTTCTATAAGCTCAGCATAGGAAGGAGAGGATGCACAGCATGCCTGGTTACAGATGCACTTTATTGGGGCATAGGAATGCAAGTCTTGCAGAGGGTTGTGGTGATGAGAGGCTGGAGAAAGAAGCCTCAGCTTTCTGCCCCAGCAATGCCCCAGGCCATGAACAAGAGCTGCAACAGAGATGGATTTATTGAGCATGTGGGTAATGTGAACATGTGGAAAATTTTTTCCCTCAGGCTGTGCTTCAAAAAATACATGTGTAAAATAATATTGAGGAGACCTGGGATCCAGCAATATGCAGTTGCTGTAAGGCCCCATGATTTGCCTTCCTGTTACAAAATAAAACTTGGAGTTTTGGGGTCTTCCTGTTCCTGAGCTAATATCCAAAGTTAATTAGAAGGTCTTGCTACAGGTTAGTCTATAGCATTGCAAACGTCTTAATTTTCTCCACCTTGTGGGCCATTTCAAAGGCAGGAATGGACACACTGTGATGAATAGTGACCCTAAAAATTCTCTCTGATCCAGGCCATGTGCCATTCTATGAGTATCCACGCAAGCTAAGCTGAAGATAAAAATAATTGGGTAAAAGTCAGTGTGAAGTGCAGTAATTGACATTAGATGATGTAATGTTCTTTTCTCCCCTTGACCAGTTTTTCTCTTCCTCATACCCTGCTAGTCTTTTGGCCCCATTATATTCCATACTAGAGTGTTTTAATTTGAGTGTTCTTCCCTGAAAATACCCAGCCTTCCTTAGGAAGAACTTCTCGGTGAATTAAGCTATTCTCTGCTTACAAATCAATCATTAAAAAAAAAATAATAGGGCATTAACCAAATCTATCTATGCCTCTATTAGTAATCGAGTGTGTAAAAAAAAAGTGTTTAAACTCTGATTAATGAATTTAATAATTTCCATTAAAAATGTCAGAAAGAATGAAAATAGCTCATTAGAAAAGAGTGTGTGAAAGTAAATATTTAGCCTGCTAAAGTTTCCTGGGGTGGCTCAAGAGCTTAAAGACCAAAAAAGTAATAAAATAGACTTCCCTCCAAATTACAGCATTGTTTTTGTTGCTGTTCTTTTACTACTACAAAGCTGTGTTATTGAAGTGAACTCGTACAAGAAAAAAGATACAGCTAGAAAGTCTTACTTATTTCATAATTAGAAACTTGTAAAACATTAGGAACAAACCCAGGTTTGGCTCCCATCTTTCAAATATTTTCAGATGACTACAAGGCAACCACTCTAAGACAAATACTCATCTTTGTGGAGAATTCTCCTTCATATTTTTATGTTTTATTCCAAGAGAAGTGAAAAATTAAGACAAAATAATGATGATAATCAAAACAAAACACAATTTAACTTCCTATACCAAGTAGTCGCTTGCTGCACGGCAACAAGATAAAAATTGTACCCCAAGGAGATAGAAAACCTGAGTTCTTCATCCTCAGCCATAGAGTAACCTGGATTTACTTCCTGTTTTCAATAAGCTGAGCCAAAGAGAATGCACCAGCTGGCCAGTATGTGCATTTTAATTAGCCTTCTAGGTGACAAGATTATGGAGACATGAATAAGGGAAGTTTTTTAAGCTACTGTGGTGGTTGGTTTAACACCAGCAGGAAATTAAACTCATTAATACCTGGTCAAAATGCAGTTATTAGAAAAATTAGATCCTTCCAGAAGAAGTTTGCCAGAGGACATCAAAGTCACAATTTACAGTAGCAGCTTGATGAAAAATGTACCATGATCCTCAGGCATTTGGCCAACAGCATTGCTGACACTGTACCCCAACATAAAATGGCACCTGACACATCCCAGTTCTTATTACCTTTGGGCTCCCTGTTCCAAGGAACTTACAGGCCCATATCAGGAGTTTAAAATGAAGCCTGTCCCTGATATTATTGTGAAGACCTATAATGAGATCATAGCACAATTGTAGAATCCTAATGGATTTTAAAGCTACTTTAGCCCCTCTCCATTTATAGGGTCAATACTTGAACTGAGACATGTTACTTTTGGCAAAAGAAATTAGATTTAGTAAGTAGAGGGCTGGCAGTAATAGGCCTTTGAATTGCATGAAAGGTTTACCCACATTCCTAGTGAGCTTAATCCTTGGGCTTTGGAACTGTCTTGTCTCTCAGAATAGAAGGGGTTAGAGTGGTTCAATAAAACAAAAAAGGAAAAACCCACTGAAGGTTGATAACTCAGTATTAGACATCAAAAATGGGAAGAGGAGACTGCAGATGGCTCTCGGTAACTTGCTGTGATTCTGGTCCTGGAAAAACAGTAATAGCACCAGGAACCTACTTCTCTACTTAACTGGTTTTTGTCTTCACAGGCATTTTCAGATAGAGTGGTTCACTTTATTATTCCCTCCAGTGGAAGAGAAACACTATGAAGGAAATCTAATTCAGATCTTTATGCCTAATGATATGGGTGGGAGGACATTTTCAGGTAGTGGGGAAAAAATTATGTTTAGGGGACTTGTAATTAGGGGAACTGACATGTTCTGAAGGCTGTTATCCCTCTGCACACAGAGTGTACAACCTCAGTGCAAAGAGAAACATTTCCCCTCAAACATTCATTTTGTCTGGATTGAGGGTCAAGCTGCTCTTCACTGAAAAACAAGACTTGTGGGGTAACCTAAAATCTGATTAGTGGATTGTCTGAACTGGCAAAAGATTTTTTTTTTTCTGGTCAGAGGTGGAATGAATCCAGTCAGACTAAAAAGAAAGAACAGTTGAAAGAGAGGTAAAACTTCAACCACCAAAACTTGAGGGGAAAAAAAAAATCAAACTGCAGGGAAGCCAGGCAGGGAACATTCAATTAACTGGTTGGCATTTATGCAGGATCCTGGGATAAATGTCCTTTGCAGGCTCTCTGCCAGCAGTGTACAGGCTATTTCTCTTTGAAGGGCTTCAGGTTCACAGGGGCTGAGGGTTTAGTGGGGTTTTTTACCATTTTCATGCAGTCAAATAATGATGACAGAAATGTCAAGAAATGAGATCAAATGTATGGAAGGTCACTACTGCTCTTTTACCAAAGTGCTTCTGGTGTTTGGCACCCAGACCAGCTCAACAACACATATCAGAGGTTAAAGAAAATAATAGCCTGAGCGCTGTAGAAAATGATAAGAAACAAGTAGCAGGGCGGCAGATAGGACTGTCTGAACACAATGTTATTTCCAAAGGTTAGGAGAGAATGAGTATTTCTCCTTTTTTAAAATGTCAATTTAATCTGAAAGACACTGAACCTCAAATATCATTTCAAACTAATGTAGAACTTCTGAAAACAAGGTAATTGCTGATCAAGCAGACAGGGATTTCATCTTGAAATAAGTTTCAATACCCTTGTTGTTTTATAATGTAAATATCAGTAAGAAAGGTGTAGGAAGAAAAAGGGAAAAAAGATTCGAGGTCAGCTGCTGAGTCCTTAGCAATGATGAGCTACAGGAACTGATGTATTGAGATTTAAAAAAGGATGAACTTCTTCCTTTCTGAATATTTTGTGATCTTCCTTCACTAAACAGAGTGGCTGCTCCAGTAAAAGCTTTGTCCCTTTTTGATAAGAAATCAGGCACATTAAAGGTGAAAAGCCTTGCCCAAGGCTACATGGGAAATCAACAGTACATCTGAGGAATCCAAATGCAGGGCTTTAGTCCTCGATGTTTCTTCTAAATGTTCTTCTTACACCATAGTCAACAATCATGTAACTTCTTAAATATCTTTAAACATACTCTGCACCTGGGTTGAGACATGGTAATTTGCTTGAGTTTTTCTATATGAAACAGAAGATGAGGAGTTACAGGAATTTTTACTATCAGTTGCTGCAGTCAGAGATGTTCAACTTAAACATTACAAAAAACAACGTAAACATTACAAAAAAGCTAAAGTGCTGCCATAATTCAGGGACAGGCCACACAGAGGTACTGTGGAGCCTCTCTCTGGAAGATTTTTCACACAGGTGGACAAATATCTCTGCAAATATATCCAATTATTCCTGCTCTGGGAATGGAGATGTGGAGAGGGCACAGCAATGGATCAGTTCTGCCATTTCATGGTGATTCTTTCATGTAATATTAAGAAAAGCAATCTGTGACCAGAGCTCAAAGTGCTTGCTCTCACATCATGTTCTAGATACCTATCCAGAGTTTAATGGCTCTAGCTGAAAAGCTTTCTTTGCAGAACCACCATCAGATTAAGCCAATAATTTTCTTTTAAGCTCAAAATCATTACAGTCAGCCTAACATTTAATAATTATGTCTGTCTGTAACTTAATTGCTGAAAATGTTTTGTTACCCCAGCACAAATTTAGTATCAAATCAACTGCTTCAAAAAATAAATTGGCTGATACATATAGTGCTACTGCTATTGTAGGTTCATGCTTATTTTGGATATGATGTACAAATTAATGGCTTGCAGTATAGAATGCAGGATTCAGAGCGGTCTATGTGTGGTGACCTTTTCCACAAAGCAAAATGGCCTTTATACTGAAATTAATACAACACTTTCACCGATATTAATCCTGCTCCTATTTATGCCAATAGCATGATGAAAGGAGCTATTTCTGTTTATGAGTATGGGGGAAGACATGCAAAGAAGATTCAAAAGACTAGAGAGATGCATAATGCATTGGCAGAACTTTGATGTATAACTGTGCTGCAAACTCATCTGATTTTTTTTTTAATTTCTGTATTAATTTAAGTTTTCTAGAAGTGTTGATTGTCATCTTTAATATATGTTTTAAAAAGGGCCCTGCCTTTATCCCCTAAATCAGTGCTGTAAAGAGAGTAGCAGTGCAAGGTTCTGCACAAACCATTATCATTCAACATGGCCTAAGTCGTGCACTTCCCATGAGGCAGAAATCATCTACTGCCATATTTCAAGAGAATGATCTGCATAATAAAAGTGGTAAGTGGTGATGGCATTTTGTGATGTATGCAGTTCCTCAACAGGAAATATGCTAGGATTCCAGATCCAAAACTTCACATGAATTTTTAAATAGCCCTCACTCCTTCAGGGACCCTATGCTGGATTTGGAATGAAAATTTAAAATGTAAATGCACCTTCTCTTGCATCTCTTTTAGGGCTTTAAAGGTGAATTTTATTCTGTGTTCACATGCTTGTGAGTATTGGTTTAGAACTGCACATTCACTGATAAGAAATCCTAATAATCCTCCTTGATCAGAGATGGAAGTGATACTCTAAAACCCTTTGAGAAGTAGGATGAGACCATCCAGACAGTCATCCTTCTCTCTTTTCTCCCTCCTATAAGGGAAGTAGTATGAGAAAAGAAGTTGTCTTTCTCTTAGTTGGTAAGATTAAAAGCATTCCTGTGTACTCCACTGTGCAAATGCTTCTTTTTTTATTTTCCAAAGATATTTTCTATCAAAGACTATGTGTACTTTTTCAAAGTAACTGGTGGTATTCCAGGAATTTTGAGGGCTCTTTGCAAGAACAAATTCATATTTGTCGCATCTGAGAACCAGGAACCTGATCAAAGTTCCATAGTACCAGGATGAATCTACCTATTGTCTTCCACTGAAGTTTAGAAGTTTTCCTAAGCCCATCTTCAAGGCATGATAGACTACCTATTAAAGTCTATGACAGCATAAAGAGTTCATTCATTCAGTTAATGGCTTTTTTGTTTGGTTTTTTTTATTAAATGAAGGGTGACTGATTCTTTTACACTTGGAACAATCTTTACTCCCAGCCATGTGTGCAGCAAAACTGATGCTTCTATTTTGGTCACAGGTAGCCAATTCTGAAATGGGCCTTCATTGAACCATTGAAAATGTAGATTGCACAGACAAAATAGGAAAAGTCTAAGGTGTAAAAAGAAATCAGATTTCCCTATGTCTTCTAAACACAATCTGAATTTTCTGAAGTAGAATTCATCATTATAAAATAAAGTTTGTGATAAAAGTAAATCCACAATGAGTCGTGAACCAGGTGCCTTCAGACAGACTATGCAGAAGTACACAATCAGGCAGAATTGACTCTCAGCAAGTGGATCCAGTTATGAGATTTTAACAAAAAAGGCGCCTATAGAGTCAGTGGATGATATAACAAATTATGTAACACATGCTGTAGTTCTCTGAAGAAGTCAGGAGGTATTTCTGAAGGGGTAGGAAGTGTCTCCTCTGCGTCCTGCAGTTTGAAGAGCTGACATCTGATCGTACATGAGTAGCTCAGACTTTGATCAGATCTTTAACTGTGTTTGTGTTTTGTCTTCTGTGAGAGGCATGTTTGCTAAGTGCTTTATTTACACTGTACAGCAGGAGATAATGCAGAATAAGAATTGGATATACTTGGCACACACTGATTTGTGAACATGCTGTCTGTGCAGAATATAGCTACAAAGTCTGCACTGGTGTATTTATACCAAATAAAAAGCCAGCTTCTATTTATTACTCAGGCTGGCTACTGAGAGCTTCCCATGTTAGATCCACTCAGCTGTAAATTCTGAAAGGTACAATGGGAATGAGTTAAAGCATTATGCCACCCTTGCAAAAACCTTATTGGGAGTGAGTTACTGATATGTCATCCATACACAGTTTATTAGATATGTATCAATGACAAATGTGTACTTCTCATAGACTTATAAATGAATCCACCCTGCAAATTCTTTCTTATCTCTTTTGAGATTAGCATCTCATCAATACTTTATCCATGTATATGTGCATACCCATTATTAACTGCCAGAAAAAGAATAAGATTACAGTGTCTTTTTGTACAGAGAATATTCCTGGAATTTTTCAGGTTTATATCAAGCATTGGTCAAGCATTTACTGCTTCTCTCCATGTAGAACAAATTCAGTGGCTGAAGGAACACTGGACTTTCAGAAAGACTGTTGATAGCTTTCTTCCTATTTGAAAATGCTTGGTGAAGGGAGAAGCTTTTTGCCCCTGTTTTTCTTTTTTATGAACACACTCCTTTCATATCACGGGTGTTATTTTTAAAATCAACTTCCTCTCAAAATACCAGTTTTCTGATTAAAAATGCATACCTCCCTTTAAAAATCAGGGCAAAAAGCTGTGATTCCAAAGCATTCACATTTCAAACACTTTAATGGGCTAGGCCTTCAAGGGATACTGTATTCACAAGGGGGAAGTTTATGTAAGTCCAAAAATAGTTTTACCTCCAGATATATATATATTTGGGTGCATTTCCAACAGAGATTCAGAAGTTGTTCTTGGTAATTGCCCTAAGACCTGAACTGAGAGGGGAGAAAAGTCAACCAGTTCTTGTCTTTAAATCCTACATGTAATGGGCAAATGAATCAGAAAGAAATTGTTATCCCACAGGCAAAGGTCTAGTCCTCCTTGAAAGTTCATTAGAAGCATTTTATGGAATCAGCAAATTGCTATTTCTCCCCTTTGGAGTTTTCCTTACCAGTGAGAAGTCTTTGGAGTAATGTTCTGATTTTTTCATCAGTGCCCTAAAGCTTAAACCTTCAGCCAAGGTGACTGGATATAAAGCTTTTGGGAAAAGCTTTTTCTTCAGTTTTCATCAGGAATAGCATTGAAAGCATTCTTTGCTTCCCAGTGACTTATACCCACAAATCTACATGGGGTTGTTTATTTTGGGGGTTTTCAAAACTATTGAATCCACACTTTTGAGCCACCTGTGATAAAATTTCATTTCTGTTTAGTCCCAGGAAGTATAAATGTTTATGCAAAAAAACCCAAAAACCTAGAGGTGGTGACATTCATAAGTCCCCAGGTTGTGTTGTATTCCTACATGTGGAATGAAAGTTTGGCTAGAGGATTCCTAAGGAGCAGCAGTGAGGTGATTTACAGGAGAAGTAATTTTTTGCATTTTTTGTTGGTATTGCTGTGACAACTTTATCTGCATTCTTAAATAATGTGCCTGAGTTGTCTGCTAAAGGCAAATATAGTCCCAGTCGTCTGCAATACTTGGGTGGTAGATTTTGTGGGTAGATTTTTGTTCCTGTACTCTGCATAAAGCTGAGAAGTCTTAGCTGAATGCAAGAAAATACTGCATCTGAATGTTAAATTAACTGAAAGAATCAGAGTGTAACATACTGTCATATAGTAGGAAGGTGAGCACGTTTTAGCCTCTTATTTTAAGCATTGTTGCATTCCTGTTGAAAAGAGAGAAAATCTGTGCTCGAACTGGGTTGCAAAGGTCAGAGACTGGCACACAAAATAGTGAAACAGGGAAGCAAATTCTTTAACTTCTTTAAGTGACAAAGAGGGCACTTGCTGAGAAAAGACAAAAAGACAAACTCATGTTTACATACCTTGTTGAAATACAGAAATTGTTATTTGAAGCTCCAGAGAATGACTTTAGGAATTGAAATTCTGCACATAGCACACTTCCTTAAGAAACTCACAATACCAATTCTAGTATCACAGTTAGAAGCCCATAAAAAAATCCTAGAAGTGGAAACCTGCCTTTATGTGAAAAAAGATCTGACTTTGGATCTTAACACTTGCACATTTTCATCTATTTATAACACTGCCAAAAGACTTCCCTGGTATCTCATTAGTCCTTTCATCATTATCACAGCATACATTCTCTGCTACTCTCTTTAGATCAGAAGACCAAATAAGCTACTTAGAACTTGAAGAAAAAAGATTTAGTAAAACTGGTGCTTAAAGTTGCCCTCTGCTACAACATACAGAACACACAAGCATATTTTCATTGCTGTTGTAGTAAACACTATCCAAGTGATCCACCCTGGATTCGAGTACCAAGAAGAATGAGATGCAAATAGCAATGTAAATAAAGCCTGAAGGCCAACTGATTGTCTCACTGTAGGAAGCTATATGATTTCCAGAAAAAAACATCTGGAATCAAAATAAGGAGCTTATCCTCAAGCTCAAGGATGCCCAAAGACATCCAGAATTTTCCTGTCTGCAATAAAAACCTATAACCAGTTCAGAGGGTAGATCCCACAATGACAATCAGGAGAATGGAAAAATCCCAGATTTGCTGAAATTATGTTATGACCAACATCCTCATGAATTTCATGGAACTATGCAATACACAGAGGATGATCCTTTTTGGCAGTTTGTATGGTGCCTTTTCATCATGATGGCTTTCCACTACTCTCTCCCTTAAGCAAGGAAAGCTGTGGTATTCAATCCATTTCCATCTGCAAGTCTGGTTTCTTGAAAGGGTTGTGATTTTACCCTGTTCATCAAACACTGCCAGCACCTTAATTTCCCTGGAGTATGACACAAGTAGCAGTAGGCAAGCAATGAAAGTTTTGATTCATTAAACTCATTAGCATTTTTTTGAGTTTCTGTTGAGCTTGAGCAATTACTAATAAAAGCAGTAAGACTGTCCTTGACAAAAATTCTGCTGAAATACTGATGCAGGCACCAAACCAATTGCATGGATTTTACGATGGCAATAGTCTGCTCTGCCCACATATTGAAATTTTTCCCATAATGATCATTGTGGAAATAGTCTTGCATAATACATATTTTTGGAGGTTGGCTAAAAACCTCAGATCTAGATTAAAAAAGCTCACAGTAAAGAATCAAATTCAGACAACCAAAGAAAATGTTCCACCTAAATATAAATTTAAGAAAGTCAGACTTCTGTGGGATTTAAACATGTGAGATTTAAACAATGCTAACATTCATGTAGAAAATGGAAGATATCATATTGAATCAGGTTTTTCATGGACAAGAGACAAATAGCTTTCGATTTTGATAGGGAAAAATCCACAATTTACATGTTTTGCATTTTGTCTAAGCAATTACTACCTGTGAATTTGCTTCTTTGGAAAGGGGCTGGTACATCATACGAACCATTAAAGTTCATTAAGGTATATGGCAACTCTTAATCAAGCAAAATCTTCAGGCTTTGTGAGGATTGCCCTCCTCCATGAAGGTTTCCAGGACAAAGGCCTTTTGCTTCTGATAGACTTTAAGGTACAGCAAGATCCGTTACACCAGCCTGATGTCTAGCCTTACAGTTCAACAAGTTCAGTGATGGAAATCCAACATAACTCTACTCCAGAGCATCATACATTGTCCTGATTGTTCTTCTACTCAAAGAATTTCCTAATGTACAACTGACATTTTTTCCCAGCATCATCCTAAATCTATTAGCCTTGTTCTGTCCTTGATGACTCGAGAGAATAATTAGTCTCTCTTCTCTGTAATATCCCTTTATGTATGTATAGACAGTTATATCTCCTAAGTGCTACACGTTCCATCCTCTTTATCACCCTTGCAATTTCCATTTTCCAAGTCCTTTATCATTTTACTGCTATCGCCCTCTGGACTACACTCCATTTGTCTGCAAGGTCCTCAGTAATCCAACATGTGGAAAAGAACAGCCCTGACACCTTGTTCTCTAACCAAGTGATGGCTACGGGAACATGCCATCTTTCACTTACAAGATGGAAACGCCCTCAAGTGCCTCCTTTATCCAAATTCTTTTTAGAAGTCATAAAGATGCTTCTGGGTAAAAGAGAAAAAACACCTCTTCCCAAAACAAAAGAAACTTGTTAAACAGATTTCTTGACTTTTTCACTTGCCAGACAGAGGTAATATGCAGAAGTCCAGGCAAGGCAGCACAGACTCACAGCCCTCTTGCTGCAAAATATCTAAAATGAAGCTTTACAGAAATGACACTCTCCCACTGAAAGCAGAAACACTGAAAACAAATATTCTGTATTAAGGAATCAATTATCTCCTGTTTGTGGGTGGTTGACTATGAGTTTTAGTGCCATTCTTTTCCAGTTCTGAAGGCGAAAGTCTTTGGCTGACGTTGTCACAGCTGAGAAGTGCAAGCAAATGCATTAACCCACATAAAGGAGTTAAACTGCTCACATCATATTTCATGACCGTACCATAAGACAGAGTAGTAGATTTTCAATTTTTACATATTACTCCTCTTGCATTACTCCCACCATTTTCTCTAAAATAGCTCTAACCCTAGGAAGTCATTAACACCTAATTCTTCCCCAACACAAAACATAAGTATTTATCTGCCACAAATTAACAAAAGACTTCTTTTCTCAACTGACAGTGGTTTAACTTTTGAACAAAACATGGAGAATTATGCATGTTTAGAAGCTATTCTTTAATTTCAGTGGACCATGCACTAACAAACCATTCAAAGGATTAGTAACAGCTACCTATTTGTGGCAAATTAATTCCAGCATGAAAATACACAGTTTTATTCCTTGCCTTCTTATACCAGATCTCAGAATATGCTCCTCATATTTTCCAAGTCACGTTCCAGTTCAAATGTCGGGGTATCCACACTACTCCAATATTTCCTTTGGTTATGTTAGACAGATAGCAACTTTAAGCAAGTCTCCTTTGAAGAATCATTGTATCAGTCAAAGCATGGGGAGTATCCAAAATATATGATGAACAATCAGCCAGGACACAGAAATCTCTTGAAAAACATAAAAATGTTTTGATATTGGGGTTTTTGGGTTTCCAGAGACTCTGAAAAATGGTGGTTTACCACATGAAAGAAAAAACTGTTTGTCTCAGCCTCCTGTTCAGCTACAGGACCATTGCTACCATAGTACATAGCCAAACAACATAACAGGGGGACTGAAACATAAAAGATGAACAGCACTTGCCAAAACAGACTGTTTCTCTGGTCTCTCTTGGACGTGGAATTCAACAACCACACAAGGAATGATCTGCAAAACTATTTTTTAAATAGAATATAATATCCATTGATTTAAAGTGAGATATTTGCCTTGTAGACAGAAGGAAATAATGGAGGTTGTCTATAAGATTTGCCTTGTGTTTTATAAAAGGCATTTGATGATATAAATAATACATTTGCAGTATTTTGAAATGGGCCAATAACCACAGTTATTGCAATAGGCTTGAGCAGGACATTAACCATGGCAAACTTGAGGACACAGCAAACTACAAGAGTGCACTGGGGTGTAGCATTAAAGAACTTGGTCCCTAACTAGTTTTACTCATCTTGTTTCTATTCACATCAGTGGAACTGCTTTCTTTTAATTAGTTTTGGCAGAAGGAAAAAAGAATTCTTAAAGTAACAGTAGAACTTAAGAACCTTGTTCCTTGAGGGAGAGTTTGTTTCTTTGGAAACTTGATCATAAATCATTTTCCATGGAAATCATTTAGACATTTGTGAAATAGCTCATTAACAAGACACTTTATCAGAGGCAATGAAATTAATACTTTTAGCAAGTTAGATTGATAATAGCACTCCACATTTGTAATAGCCCCTTTCCTGCCAGAATCTTCAATCATCTTGCAACTATTTATGAAGCCTTACACCACATGTGGGAGGCAGGTACAGTATTTTATATTCCTTCAGGCCAATCCTCCACAGACCACAAAAAATTCCTGTCCCCAGAGAGTGTTTTCCAAGTATGTTTAGATTTAGAGCTTAGCAGAAGTTTATCCTTCTGTCTGTACAGTCACTTCAGTTACATTAGGCTGTGGATTTCTGTTTGTTGGTCTACCCTCCTCTTCCTCCAAATAACCTGGTCATAAGTGATCCATCCCTCCTGAGTGGCACATTGTGACAAAAATAATGGTTGCTTGGCTCATTATGTTTCTCTCTCCCATTAAGTTTTTTGCTGTGAAGAAATTATGAAAATGGAGAATTACATGGACATCTACCAAACTTAAACACACAAGATGAGCTGCAGAAACTCTTGGGTTCAAACCCACAGAAAATGGGTATTATCCAGTCTCTCTCTTCCAGCATATGCCCTCACACTCTTGAAGCTAAAAAAATACAGAAAATATAATGAAGATTCCTAGAGTTCTGTCAGGTGCAACCAGACACTAGCAAGAGTAAAAGGGCTCTGCAAATGCAAAGCAAGCCTCATGTACAACAAATGTACCAGTTAGGCTTGAAAACCAGTCCTCAACCCCTCCACAGGGAGCAATATTCCTGACAAAGACCCCTGGGATTCCTTTTGCAAACAGAAGCTGCAAGAAGAGAACATACCTAATAAGAAGTACTAGTAGAAATAAGCTGTGATGAACATTTCAATTCCCTAAACATAGAGACTCTTTCTTAAACTATAAATACCAATTCTTAAACAATCACAGGTACATCCCCATTACAAATATTGACACTCTCCTTATAGGAAGCTGTGAGAAGCCCAGCCCACTCTTGTCTTACAACAATAAGGACTTTAGAGGAGAGTAGGCAGCATAGGGAGTCTCTAAGATAAGAGCGTAGATTACTCTGCTGCTAGGAAAGACCTCCCAGTAGTAACCTGGGTTTTAGGTAGGTTCTAGCCTAAACCACAAGATTCTCAAAATAAGCTGCTACCTATTTATAAAGCCCTTGTTGCCCTAAAATCAAGACTGAGCTTTTCATCTCTTAATGTCTTACAGCTGAGCTAAAGAGCTACTCATCCTTTTGCTTTCCACCATCCCTTAACTCACTCCCTTCTAACTAATCTGAAGTGCTGAATTAAAAAAAAAAAAACAAACAAACAAAAAAAAAAAAAAAAAAAAAAAAAAAAAAAAAAACAAAAAAAAAAAAAACTACAAGATTTTCTGTAATCTTGACTCCAAAGTAGCACATACTCTTCCTTTACAGAACAACTTTGTCACTAAAAATGAAAAAGCACTTAAGAAAGCAGACTGATATAGGTTCCATGCTTGGTGTTCCAGTGTGTTATGGGAATTGGGAGGCTATAAGTTTCAGTTAGTTAGGGCTTTTTGTGCTTGGTTACAGCTGTGGGAGGAAAGGAAAAAAGGAACAAGTGAGTAAGTAAGCATGATAGGTACCAAGATAACTGCTTGTAAATTTATATTGTGAGAAAGATTTATGCCTGTTAGAAAGCTGAGGTTCTAAAGAAGACAGGTAAGGGTAAGCAAGTGGGTTTGATAGGTAAGAAATATTTCTGAAAAGGAAGATTTGTGTTTTGGTGCAGTGTCAAGGGACTGTCTGATCACTTATTATTGTTTGTAAGGTTGTGTTTCAATTTATTCTGAGATTCATAAACAGTCTTACCAATACTATTGAGTACCACTAAATCTTTAAAAATAGATAAATTATCTTGAGAATCAGGGCTGTGAAAGAAATGCACAGAGATGCCACTTAGACATTCTCAGCCATAGCTCAAAGAAGCTAGAATAATTTCCCCCTCAAAAGAGACTTTATTATAATGAATGATGAGGAAGCAATCTTAAGGAGTGTTATTTCTACTTGCCTTACTCTATACTATAGGTAGAGGTTGAGTTTGGTTCTTCGCTTTCTCATCTGTGCATTTTTTATCTTAATCTCCCTGAATATACAATGTAGGAAATTATACATTTCTCTCTGAGGATCAGCTCACAGGTGATTGCTGCACCCAAAGCATGTCTTTTGGGGCTCTATATTTTAAGCAGGAAGAAAAGATCAGTATTTTGCCTGGACTATTTGTTTTCAGTGGAATAGTGGTTGTGCACAGCTGCTTAAGACATGGGTATGCTTTCCCCAACTCAGCTTGAAATGGGAACTTTCTTTCCCGTGTGGAAATAGTCACTACTGTTGTAATGAGACATTTTTTTGTGTGAGGTGTATCTGGAAAGCTGATTTCATCAGGATCTCTGTAAATTCACCTTTGACAACATTTTCATCAGGTAAGCATGCAAAATATTTGGGAAGATGAGATAAAAGGAACAAGGGAAATTCTCCACTTGAGGGCTCAGAGAAACAAAGTTCACTGTATTCCTGGCATAGCAATGGATGCTTTGGATGAGTTAAAAGGCAGAAAGAAAAGGCTTTAAAAAATGGCTTTAATATACAATCCTCCATATGTTCTCCAAGAAAATTGCACTTGATATTACATCCATTGCACTTAAAGCATGATTTCCTGTTCCACAACACTTGATCAATACCTTTTCCAATGAAAGAATCAACACACCATAAAATCCTCCTTTATGCTGTCATACAAATTCCTGTAATTTCTGCCCTGACTTAATGAGCCATCCTGAACCTAAACATCCCTTTGTCTCTTCCTGCTTAGTCTTGTGACAGAATCTGGGCTTGGAGGGAACAGCAGGATGGTGGGGGGAGAGATTAGAAGGGGGGTCTGACATAATGACAAGAACCTGCCAGTTTGTAAGTGGTGGTGGGTATTTCTAGCCCTGAAATGCAGGGATCTCTGCCTTTCTGCAGCAGTTTATTGCTACCTGTGTGTACAGAGCCTTTCCATTATCACCGTCCCATGTGGTTATCCTCAGGAAAGGTGAACAATGGTGTTTTTTCAGGAAAAAGCCACCTCCCTGTGTCTTGAGAAGGAGTGATCTGATTTTGTTCCAAGAAGCTACATGCTGCTCAGAAAATGATTAGCAGACATGTTTTCTGGGCCTTAAGGAAGCTTTTCTGTGGTGTACATGTACTTTCCACTGTATTTCCCACCTGCTGTCTCCTGTCTGACATTTAGTTTGCAAACCCTTGGGAACAAGAACACCCTCTGTTTTTGGGTGCTTGCACCAGATAGTGCAAGGGAAGGGTCTAGGATTTGATTAAGAGTCACAGGTGCTGCAGAAACACAGGTACATAAATACTGACCTGTTTTCTTTTTGGAGTATGTGACTGCATTCTGAGCTAGCAGCCCATACTGGTTATTTTGACTGGAAAAATAATTGTGTGCAAACATATCGAATTTCAGAGAGGAGAAAAGGTGAATGAGCTGTAGTGTGAATAGAAGAACTGAGCTGCTCTTCCTGGAAGCACAATGAAAGGGAAAAATGGATGAAAAAACTCCCTCTCTTAGTAAGCAAAAATCAGGAACACCAGAGCTTTCTTCAATTTTTTTTTTTTTTTTTTTTTTTTTTTTTTTTTTTTTTTTTTTTTGTGGAGGCTCTAGTTCCTCTTTTCTAATCCACTCCTGCTAAAACAAGGACATGTGCTTTGGCTATTGTCTTTAGACTGTTTTTAGAGTAAAACATTATTATAGAAGTTCTAACCTTAGGAGCTGTATCTTTAAAAGTTTAATATGCTATATTTTCTCTTTTCTTTGAAAATCAAGGTTCAGTTATTGAGTTAGGATGTGTAGAGCTTATTGTGGGTGGGGAAATGAAATTTTAAGGTGTTTAGACCATAGAAAATAATCAGTTTGTCTTTGGAAATCTGATTTGGTTTTAGACCAGAGAGCGTGAGGGTAAAAATGAAAATAACCCCTTCCACCCCCCCAAAAGAAAAAAAATCTGACTTTATTCTGAAGATAAAAAGCAAGGTTCTTGAAGAGACTGACAGAAGAGATGCATTTTGTGACTCCATCTACCCTAATCTGAAGCAAAATCATGACTACCTCTAGAATCTCTTGCATTTAGATATTTGTCTCTAAGATCTGTTTCTCTGGACATCAGTTCCAGAATGCAGAGCTTCCTGGGGTCACTTGGTGGAAGAACAAGATTGCTTTGTAATGTGGATTTCTACACCTAGAGTTAAAATGTATTTTTAAAATCCTAGAATGCTAATCTGTACTCTCTAGCTTGACAGAAAGAGTCAAATGCTCTTACCCAGAAACGTAAGTTCAATGTTGAAAGGCTTAACAGAGATGTCAGTGCAGCAGATCAGAGTAGCAGGACAATACTGGAGGGATGTGCTGGAGACACAGGTCTGAGAGTAACCCTCAGGAGTAATTTCTGCAGCATCAAATAATTGTTGTGAAGTATTTTCCAGTAGCATCCCCAGGGTAGATCTGCAATAGCAATCCATTTAGCACAACAAGAGCTGTTGTAGAGCAAAGCAGTGCAGTTCAAGGACCTGTCATCCCCAGTGATCATTTGTGCCACCTAGGGCTAGGCTGGTAATCTTATTTCAAAGTCTGATTTTGCAAACTGGGATATGGGATATCAGTCTTTGCCTGACTGTTAGGTTTGCTGCTGTGTGGCTTCCACAGGGGTTTCTCTGAGGAAGATCCAGCTGGGGTCAGGCAAAGCACAAACTAAAGCACTTCAAAAGTAGACAGGGAGGAGTTTTGTGTCAGAAAAGTATTGACACTACAAAATAAATTGCTAAGGAAGGTGCACCCTCATTCTGATAGTTGCTTCAGTTCTTTTCCTGGCACACTGTAAAAAAAGTATTTTATTTCATGAGTTTTAGAGCTGTGTAGGGGGCAATTTAGTTGATGTGGTAGCTGAAACTGCAGCTATTTTCTCAAAAGCCTTTTAAATGTTACTTGCTGCATGCAGCATGCTGTCTGCTTTGACTGAGCCTCTGGAGCTGTCTCAGCTTCTTTTATGCTGCTGCTGGTTCTCCCACTCAGGCTTTCCTCAGTTACAGGAAAAACCTGTCCCTCGCTTCCTTATGTGTAAAAGGGTAAAACCCCTGCCAGGTGCTGACAGCCTCCCAACTCATGTCACACGGATTGAACAGCCTGTGGAGGCTTGCAGGTACAGCTCTGCACTGGAGGCTCAGGTGCAATTACAGGATGAGTGGAAGTGATAACCTAAAGACTGTGGTCATAAATGGCTCTGGAAACATGGTCATACCACTATGATGGAAATTAGTTTCTTTAGAGAAAGCTCACAATATTTATTAATACTTCTTTCAGGAACTGCACTCTCAGTAGTGATGCAGTTGGCTATAACATGTTGCTGAATTTGGACATTATTTAGCATTATCTGTAGATATTTCATTACTTTGATGTTTAATTCACTCATCAGTGTTGTTTAGAAAATAGCATGGACTGAGCAGAAAGGACTGATTTTTGTTTCCAAATGGTGATCTGTGCAGTGATGAGCTGTGTCTCTTTAGTTATTCAGACATTTTCTGGGTGAGACTGACACGCCAACCTCCTGCTCTGCTTAGGGGTGCAGATCTGAAGTGCCATGTTATGCTCAAATGAGCAAATGCTGCCATCATATCACAGGATTAGTCAAAGGAAATATTCACAACTACTTTATACTTTGTAGATTTGCTTTTTTATGCAGGAATGGGTTCCTTGTACTGCCAGGGCAGGGACATGGCTGACCTTAGAAACTTTTCCTAATTGCCTCCTTGGTCTGATTCCTGACTAGACTTTTTAACTCTCAAGCAAGATGTTCACTGGTCTGTTATTTTGTCATGGTGTTTGTAAAATCTGTAGCTCTGAACCTTGTACAGCTGACTGCACTACAAGGAGACCAAAAGAAATTGCCTGTGCCTCAAACAATTTATAGACTACATGTAAAGCAGAATGTCCCTTGAGTCTCTATATAGTATGAAAATGAAATTGGAAGTTTAGAGGTTGGGGATTAAAAAGAATAGATTGTCTTGTACAACAACTCCATGTGTAACATTTCCACAAAAAGAACTGATGGAATTTGAAAGTGCATTTTATTCTAGCAATACAAGTTTTTGACTAGGTGTCCTTTTATAAGCACCAATTGCTTTCATATCCTGTGCTTGGCACTGGAAAATCTTAGTCTATAAATTTAATAATTGTTCCACAAGGCTTAACTGAATTCTGGTTGTAGAAGCTAAAGGAAATAGGAGGGATGAGAAGAGTGGAACATAGAGCATTTCACAAGGAATTACCTCTTAAATTTATTCACTTGTTCCCTCTCTGCTCTTCCCTTCTCTCCCTCTATCCCATGTCTCCTATGCTCCACTGAGCTCACCTGGAAAATGCATGTGATCAGAAGGTAGATTTTGGTGAGCAATAGGGAGATGATCAGAGGGACTTCTTGCTTGAGAATATTCAAGAGTGCTGTGAAGCTGAAACAGAAAACACTTGCTTTGGTCTACCTGTGCTTCACCTTGGCTTGGCTGCTGCAAAATCCCCCAGCTGGACTGAGTGCAATGCCCCTGCTGCTTTGGACTAAAGCCATTGCACTAATGAAGTCATTATGAGACTCTGATGGGCTACCCTCACTCCAGCAGTTCCCCTCTACCCACCTGTACAAAAGGATTCAGGAGTTATTTTCTGGTATTTTTAGGGAAGAAGGATCAGTCTGTATTTAGCATTGACTACTGTGGTGCTGTGTATTTGCATTTCACAAGTGATTTGAAACTTGTTTAAATGAAACTGTCCCACAAGTTTTGCTTCCATAGCTGCAAGCTTTGTTAAGAAACCAGACTTCATCTCTGGAGTTTGACAGTGCTGGTTCTTGTCTGATTGGGCAGGGGGTAAAGGAGGGAGATTGCAGTCACTTAAAAAAATAAAAAATACAGTTTGAAATTTCAAACCAGGATGTTTTTAATGGCATTCCTTGCCAGGCCTAAGGACACCAAAATCAAAGTTATCTACCCACCTGTGTCTTTTTAATAGTAAACTATAAACATTTTAATTCCTGCCTGAGCATTGATTAGATGTGCTATAAAATGAAGTGACAGCCTCCTGCCTTCTAAACACTGGCAGAAAGTGCAGTCACAACATTCACATAGGATTTGTCTCTAGAACCCTCCAAGATGAACTGGGGAGAGTGGCTTTCCACATACTCAACAACATGCAAATGCTGACTTTGCAAGCCGACGCAGCTGTTTTTAAGCAGAAATAAAGAACAAACTTCAAAAACATTTTAATATCCACATCTCAGCATCCCAAGTGATTCCCAATTAGGCCTGAAAATAGGTGACCAGATGTGGCATTTGCAAATGCTGCAAGCTGATGTTTGCTGGGCACTTTGAAAATCTGTTGTGGCGCAATCTGAGAACTTTTCTTCACTCACTTCTACCTGCCAAGAATTGTGGGTTGTTTTGCTTTCTCAGACTCTGTTTATCATTTACCTCAATGATAGCTGAGTCTTAAAAGTAGTGCAGAAAACTCAGAAATAAACATTACTGAGAAAATAATGGAAACTAGTTTCTTACTATACAAACCAGCTCAAGGACTGATTAAAAAGGTTTAGGTTTTAGTATTTGAAATAGATTAGCCATTTAAATTAATGGGGATTCTGACTAAATTCTTTAGCTTTGGAAATCTTTGTTTGGATTCTCTTAGCTTTTAATATTCTGTGATTATGACATCTGGAAAACTGGTTCCTCAGGTGGGGTGAAGAAATGTCTCTTTGGCAATAATGAAATCTGCCAGCAGTGGGGATGCTCTAGTGACCATGTTTTCAAGGAGTGGAGGGAGAAATATGTTCTTTCTTGTGCTGTTACTAAGACCATTTCCTTACCCACATTTGCAGAGTACACATAAGGTCAGGCAGATTGCTATTCACTAAGCAGAATAAAATGTGCAGTTAAATAAATAAAATCTGTAAGTGAATTTTTATACTGACTGGATAAACAACATAAAGTTGATTTATGCAATAAAGGATTCATGCTTAGCCAGATCAGCATTTGTCATATGTGGTTTCCTTCTCAGTTTCCTGCATCAGGAGAAAAGCCATCCATGGTGATTCCTCGTTATCCAAGGGTTCACCAATGTACTCTGAAAGCTCTTACACCAAAGACCTAAGGAGAGAGAGCAGAGCACATGGCAGTACATTGCCAGTAAAACACCCAGCTAAGTACTCCTGACATTTGAGATCATGAGGTTTTCCTGCCCTCTGAGAGAGGTGGTGAGAAATGTGGAGGCAGAGGATGATTCCCCCTGGGGCTGCTCCTAAATCCAGTATGGATTGTGCTCACCAGTGCCCAGGTGATGGGGCTGGTACTGCCCTGCTGATGTGAGCTCAGTGTTTGGGCCAGGCTCAGCCCGGGGCTCTGCAGTCACTCCTTCCTGCACAGACACAGCATCCCTGGGAAAAGGGGCACAGAAACGAGGGAGGGCAGGACTAACCCCCAACTCCAGCCCTTACGTTTCTTCTTTAGATTCCTCTCGTGTTTGATAGTTAGCTTGTAATCTTTTACACACTGTGCTTTAAGTAAAAGTCAATTTTATTGAAAAGGGAGGAAATACTTTTTAAAAAAGTATCCTCTTGTGATCCCAAATCTTCTAGAAGATCAATTTCTGAAGGCAGAAGTTTGCCTGCATTTATTGTGCTACATGGAAATTTCACATAAAGGAATTTATATGGACTTTTCCTACAAATACAAAGAAATAAATCATGTAAGTAAATTACTTGGATCACTAAAACATGCCAGTTAAGATGATTCAAAAAGATTAATCTATTGCTCTGAAACACCAAGCAGCCAATTAAAATTTGCATTCAGCTATAAGCTGCTGAGAAATTAAAATTTAGCAATCCTAATTCTGTGGCTAGTTAGACCAGAAAATAATCAAACAATAAAGAGTTTGTCACAACCATCATTATGTTAAAACAGATAAACAAGAATTTTCTTTAGCATTTTTTTTCCCAGCATCCCTCCAAGTAGGGAAAAAAATACAGGACTGTAAGCTTAAGCAGTAATTAGCTTAACAGATGCCTGAAAGAAATACACTGGGCCAATTTTCAGCAGTTTCCTTCCAGTGGAAAAATTATTCCTTTAATATGAAAGCAAAATGGACCGTGTCTATTTAGTGGTAGGATAACAATGCTCCAGATTTTAGCTGAACAGAGATGAATATATTTTCTACTGATGCAAATAACTTTTGCTTCTCTGGTCTGCTAAGGGTAAAGGAAAGAAAATATTATGTTATGTTGGATGTGAATAAAATTTAGAATTGGATTAGAAGTGGACAGAAAATGCAGACTGACTTCACAGAACAAACAGAGGTTTGGAGTATTCCCATTGGATGTGGAATGAAAATGAATAACAATCTTCTTAAAAAAATAAAATTAAAAAGTAAGCTCTGCCTCAATCTGAAAGGTTGCCAGATGATTAGGTCACTTTTCATACAGATTTTAGGGTCTAAACACGAAGAAGTCCTTTAAAAATCACTACTGTTGCTTGTACCTAAAATCTGAAAGGACAACTCCCTCAGCCAGGCTTGGTGACCAGTGACCGGGACCAAGGGAATGGGCTGCAGTTGCATCAGGGGAGGTTTAGTGTAGTGGTGTATTTTTGGTTTTATCACTTTGATGTGTGTATTTGTTCCTTGCTTTTATACTGCCTTGTGTAAGTTATAATGGTTTGTCCCTTGTACCCCCATTTTTACCCCTTTGTGTTTACCCTGGTTACTGTTAGCTGTCAGTTCTTATGTTATATAACCCCCAGGTCCTCTCCATCACTTGGAGGCCTCACCCTGGGTCTAGAAAGTTCCAGTGAGGTTGTTGAGTGATTGGGCAGGATTCTAGCTGTTCCCTCCTTTGCCTTTTTGATTTGTTCCACTGTCTGTCCTTCATGTACAGCGCCATTCCCTCCTTCCCCCTGACGGGTCCCACGCTGTACCCTTCTCTTTGCCTCTCCCCTGCATTTAAGGCATTACACGAGGGAGATCTGTGCTCTTGTGGGCAGACTCTCCATGTGGTCCTGCGTGGGCCTCAATAAACTTCAGCAGAAGTTCCTCATAAGAGTCCTTCCTTCTTTCCTCGTCATTGCTCACACTGCAGCTGCTGCAAAGACCCCACAGGATGGGGAAGGTATCCCTGGACACTGGACTGTACCTGCATTGTGGCTGGTGTCAGGGCTGGCCAGGCAAAGCGGGACTACAGTCCCGAGACACCACAGTTTAGGCTGGATATTAGAAAAAGATTCTTCACCAGAGAGAGGCTGGGCACTGTAACAGGCTTCCCAGGAAAATGATTCCAGCACCAAGCCTGGCAGAGTTCAAGAAGCATTTGGACAAAACTCTCACATTATGGTTCTTGCGGATGGTGCTGAGCACAGCCCTGAGCTGGACTTGCTACTCAGGATATTCCATGATTCCATGCTTTGGAAAAGTCCGTATAAATGTGCAATTTGCTACACTGTTTGTCAAGCATAAACCCCCATCAAGTTCTGGGAACAAAAGCTCTTTCATGGGATCAGTGATTTTGCTTTGAACATAAAGTCTTCCACACTTTGAGTAACAGCAGGAGCCCATTATTGTGCAGCAGTATTTTTATCCTGCTTATCAGTACATGTTTCTGATCATGCTTGAAATGTCAGTTTAGTTGTCTTTGGTGGTGTGTCTTGTGTGTGATCTGAAGTGACAGGACTGTGGCTGTGTCACACACACAGGACTTTCACGGGCTCTGCAGGTTGAGGTGTGTGGGAGGGAAAGCCAGTGCTGGTGAAGGGGCTGCCCCAAAGTGGTCAGGAGCTCCCTGGATTTTGCCAGGGCTTCACACTTCATGCCATGGAGGTCTCTGAAGTTTTCCTGTATGGAGCAAGGTGCAGCACTTGACCCATTTCCCCAATACTCTCATTATTTTCTAGATTAATAGTGCATGCCTGCCCTCATGCATTAGTGGGGACTTCTCTTGTCACTTCAAGCTCTCAGATATCACCAGGTGATAATTTACACTCAAGATTGCAATCACAGTTTTTTGCAAATTAATGTTGTGGTTTGGGTTGGGTTTGTTTTTTGGTGTGTTTTTTTGGGAGTTATTTGTTTGTTTGGTTGGTTTTTTTGTTTTGCTTTGTTTTGTTTTGTTTTGTTTTTGCCAGTTCATAGCAACTAAGTGTTCTCATTTTATTAGGACTATCTTTATAACAAATGGCTTTTTCTTTCTTTCCTTGTATGATGGTCTCTTAAATCTCAGTTGCGCTCCCCTCTGCCCACAAAAAAACTTAATACAAAATTTTCTGTTTAGATCTCCAACAGATAAAAAATCATGGGAGTTGCCACCATCTACAAGTTTATGTCTTCTGCAATAATGCAGTGTCAATTGTTATAGAGAGATTGGATATTTTCTACAGATTAAAGAGAAGGTATCTGAATCTATTCTATTAGTGGGTGGCTCTGAAGGAGAACACTGTCTCCTTGAACTGTCTGAGACTTTGCAATGAAGTTTATATTTTTCCTAACATTTAGTTGTCAAACTAAGTTATGTTGGATTTTCCTACAGCAATTATTTCCAGTCACGTTTAACTGGGAAAAGAACTTTTCGTTGGGTCACTGACTCAGCTGAGCTTCTGCTGTTACTTTTTTTTGTGTTACTTCTGCTGTATCTTTTTTGTGTATGTGCAATATTCTCAAATTTGTATATATCTGGAAATATTTACCAAAGGTCATTCCTATACTTATCGAAATCCACTGTGCATTTTTTATTTCACTGAGATGTCAGTGATTTATCTCCTTCATTGAAAAAACATATTTTAATTCTGGCTTGGAAAACTCACTGCACAAATCAAAATCAATTCCAGCTTCTGTAACAGTTGGCCAATGTAGGCATAAAAAAATGGCATACGATGTGGGAGAATGCTGACTAAAGAAAACTAATGATGTTGTCCCCTTGTAAAATACTCTGATGTGCTTTTCAAAGTGGGATGATATTGGCTGGAGTGAAAACACATTTTCAAAATATTTTTTCTCTCACTTTTCCTTATTTCCTGCTTTAAAAGGAAAACACTAAGGAAGCTGAGAAAAAAAAGGATGATTTTCTAGGAAAATGCTGTCTTTTATTTCAAAATAAAAGTATTTTCTTTCCAAAGCCTGAGAATTACACATGCTTCAGAAGCCTATTACACTTCCTAGAATTTTTGACCAACACTGACAATATGTTTTCATTGCCTTTTTTGGCAGAGGAACTAAAAATGTCTTCCTCAAAGTGCTCTGATGCAAGGAGCATTGTGAGGAACCATGCCAGGAATTGCTTCTCTTTTCCAAAAAATTGTGAGGTTTTTTTTTTGTTTTTTCTTTCTTTTTTCCCTTCCCTTCCCTTCCCTTCCCTTCCCTTCCCTTCCCTTCCCTTCCCTTCCCTTCCCTTCCCTTCCCTTCCCTTCCCTTCCCTTCCCTTCCCTTCCCTTCCCTTCCCTTCCCTTCCCTTCCCTTCCCTTCCCTTCCCTTCCCTTCCCTTCCCTTCCCTTCCCTTCCCTTCCCTTCCCTTCCCTTCCCTTCCCTTCCCTTCCCTTCCCTTCCCTTCCCTTCCCTTCCCTTCCCTTCCCTTCCCTTCCCTTCCCTTTTTTTTTTTTTTTTTTTTTTTCTGAAGAGAGGGTTGAAGCAGGCTAACACCATCTCTGTTGTTAGTAAAGGTTTCTAGATTATTTCTCTGCATTTTCATCCTACTGAGTATGACCTTACTGATCTTATTATGGAACTGTGAGTAGTCACTCACAGTCACTCTCCTGTCACTCTTTCCCTTGTTTTTAAGGCATTTGTATTAGTCTGAACCACTGTAAAGGATTAAGTGTTGATTATGGAAAAAGGTGTATGAACAGAGCGAATATTTTGGCCAAAGGCCTTTGTTTTTCTTTTGCACAGAGGACTCTTTCAAGTACAGTAGATCCCTCCGTGCAGATGGATTTTTATCTGTCAGTTCCACCCTCACCTGTTCATTGTAGACTTCACCCTCTGATTCTTATTTATTTGGGATGCAGTGATGAGGATAAGGAAGGGGCTGTGTCATCCTATCTATGGCTGAGTGACAGAATAAGAGGGGTTATTCTTTATAATTTGCCTGTCTTGGATATAAAGGAGATAATTCACTCGGAATTGGCTTCCGTTTGAGACAAGGTAGAGAAAGAGCAACGACTGCAACGTCTTCCTGCAGTCCCAGGAGCTGGTGAGGTATGCAAGGTCTGTTTCAGGACCAGGTAATAAATTCAGTATTACAAGACTGGATGCATTTAGGGAATCAGTTTGACAATTCATTCCTTGCTCTTTTCCTGGGGTGATGCAGAGACTTGTATTCTCCTTAGTCATGGTGGATTTCAGCTCAGTTCATCACCAAGTCAAATAATAAAAAAATGACAGTTTGCAGAACTCTTTAGCATCCAAATCACTTTTTTGAGAATAAATCCTGTTGATGTCTCCTCAAGAAAAAAAGATTTGAAGGAGAATAAATGTCCTGGGAAATTTTTGCAAAATGCTGTTTGATCTTCCAACCAATTCTCCAAAGACCTCTGAGTTAGATTGGGGCTGTTAAAAAACTTGTGTGTTGTGTCAAGGACTGCTTTTCCTTCCTCAGAACTGTTGCTGTCATTCACAGTGAGTAGGAAACTTGCAACTTGTATGATTTAGATATCACTTATTATCAGGTGAAAGGATTTTGTTTTGTCTTTTTGTTGTTTCTTGGATTCATGCTGCTACAGAAGCTCATATATTCTTACCAAAGGTGCTGTTGTGATCAGAGCTCTTTTTTGGCCTTCAAATGTAGCAGGAAAATGTTATCCAGGAATTTAAAAGGAAAAAAAGAAACTATTTCAAAGAGTGTATATATATGTGTGTGTATATACATATATATATATATATATGTATGTATATTATTATGTTTGCTCTGAAAGAAAGTATGATGGATTGACAGTAAATATTTATTGTTCTGTTCTTCCACTTTGTGTACATGCACATAATTCACATTATCATCAATTGATATATGCTTATATTCAATAAAGAGGAGATTCCCAAGGAAAGTAATATAATTTCTCTGGTTTTCATTGAACATCAAGGTGGGTTTTTTTAATAAGACAGATACATTTGCTTAGCATGTGTTCCCTAACAGGTCTCAGTAATTGAGTCATTTCTCACTGCTGTAGTCTCAGATCACTGTTTCTGAAATTGCTGAAAATGGGACTGTCTATCTTGAATGTCTGAGAAGGAATAAGCTGTGAGAGTACTGAAGTCATTATCAGCCCAGAGGAGGTCCACAGCTCTGCTCAGAAAAGGGCAGCAGGTATTAAAAGCAACCTTTTCATATTCAGAAAATAGTGAAAGAACACATTCTATATGAGGATCTATTGTTTCTGCTGTACACTTTCCCCCTGCTGCCTGGGGTACCTGAGAGCCCTATGCACTCACTGTACCCTTTATGTGCCTGAAGTGAAAAATCACTGACAGAGAACCCACTGGAGAGGTACAGATCAATCCTGGCAGCCATAGTGGTCTTTTTTAACAGTTTGCTTTTATCACTAAAACTTTCCATGCTGGGGTAATGGAGACCTAAATGCATGGATAGTTTGTAAAGCCATACCTAATTCTGACTTTACTGATTAAATGTAGGATAAAGAGTTTGTGAGAATCTGGATCAGCCTTACTCCGATTCACTTACAGGTCCATGCTGGGAAATATTAATATTGTGATATCAGTGAGCATGCCTTAAATCAATAGGATTTTGGAAAGTCTTTTTTGGTCTGAAATATGACTGTTGGATATAATTTAGACAGTTATCTGTGACACTTTTTTTTTTTTTTTTTTTTTGAAAATGCTATTCAAAGAAACAAAAGCATGCTGTATTAGTATTCATATCTTCTTTGTGTATTGTGAAGGAAGAACTCATAAAATGAGATGATCTGCATGACACATTTGATAAGCCCTTGTGAATGTCACTCCTGTTTTGGTCCTCTAGCACAGAAAAAACTTTTTTCCCCATACTTGCAATATGTTGACAAGTATGTTCTTTGCAGTGGAAAAGAGACAACAGGCATGATCCTGGAATGTGCTCTGGGACAGTTTGTAGAACTGCCTGAAGATTTGTAGTGTATCTTCACTATCTAGTGAATCCTGTGCATCTGGAAAAGAGGTGGTTACTCTCCTCTGCCCCACTCTTACCTCTGTGACAAGGAAAGAGAGAATAGCAGGCACAGAACAACTCCTGTCTCCTCTCTGTACTGTCTGGTGTGTTTATTTGCCTTGGTTTCCATCCCTCTTTTTCCAGGAAATAGAGAGAGGCAGGGCACAATGGCTCTCACTATTCTTCAACTCCTGTTTTGCTCAAAGGGGAAAGCAACCCTCCACAAGCTGAAAGTGCTCAGAAGGTGATGAGAAGGCACACCACCACTGAACACTTTCCACCTCCCCTGGAAATGTCTGTATCCAGCTTTCCTCAGAAAATACATCAATGATCCTCTCTTATTCCAGTACCTGGTTCCTGTTCAAGTTGCTTCTCATTTGGTTTCCAGTCTAATCTTTTGGAATGAAGTGTTTTCAGGTGGCTAGTGTTCAAGCTTAGCAAAATCCAATTTATCAATTAATACAAAAGGAGTAGACTGTGTGAAAATGTTTCTTTCTAAAGGAGTGTCCACCTCCACCCAGGATTCTGCCTGTAAAACTAAAATCATACTGCAGATTTCCTTCTGACTGCTCAGGTGAGGTAAATCTTAGATCCGTCCAGTCCTTGCTTAACCACTTTGCCATTCAAAATAATTTCCGCGTATTGGGAAGGTACATTTTTCCTTGGCAGCCCAGTGTCCCTGCTTCCGAGAGCAAGGGAGCTGCCAAGCATCATGTTCAAGTGATGGAGTACTTTGCTGTCTTTCTTTTCCCTCTGCACCTCCAGCAATTCCTTGTTGGGTAAAAGGAGAGCTGCATACATTACTTCCCTTTAGATTTTCCAACATAAATAGCTCTCATGAAAATATTTGAAGGGCTGTTTGAAAGACAAATGTTCCAGTGTGGGACAAGAGCAAACTGACATCTCTAAACTGCCATAATTTGGGCTGCCTGGAGTTTTTTATTAACTTTTCCCAAACACCTTGGCTTTTCTGATTATAGTTTTGTACTATTTTTCACAGACCTACCCTTGGTAAGTTGATGAAGTCTCAAAGCAGTAATGAAAGGCAATAAAGCTGAGTAAAAAACAGGCTATCTTAAATGCAGTAGATTTTGTTTATTAATTAATGAGCAGCACAAAAAGAACTACAAAACAGCCTTTGTGAGGTAAATGGATTTATGCTTGAGTCAAAAATATTTGAAAGACAGTTTACCCCAATAGAAAAAAGTCTCTCTTTTAATATGTAACTAATCCTTCAAAAAATGCTGGAAGGACTTTTCATAAAAAGACACGAAAATTGCTGAGATTTGAATTGCAAATATTTGCGGCAACCACTGTTTTCCCAAAATATATGTTAAGGTGGTTTCAAATTTTGACTGTTCCTATTTATTTCCACATATGACAGATCAACCTACTCCCTCTCCCTACTAAGTCTAAAACATGCAAAATGTGTTTTTGGTTTTTTTTCCCAAAACCTCTACATTGACTGTCCTAAACCACTGAGAGAACCCCCAAGGGGTTTGGTCACCAAAACTCAGAGAATTAGAAATCAGCTCATGGTAGCCAGACAGAAAATACATTTGTAAAACATTTTGCAGAACTAATGATACCTTATTTGTTCTCACATAATCCCCTTCTTTCACAATTCACATTTATCATACCTGTTCCATTTATCTACAAATAAAACTCGACAGGCTGCTGTTCTGCCACTGGATTTTTTTTATTTTTTATTTTTTACTTTATTTTTTTTTCTGCCAGTGGGCTGGAGATGTCTGATTTTCCTTCTGTCTGAATCCAGCATTTTCAGTCATGCTATATTCAAGGGATCACATCTTTATTTTTGAGATAAATGAATAAGATAGTCTGGTTGCCTTGATTAAATTAGCTACGTGACATGGGAGCTGAAGTGAGCTTGATACATCCAGTTTTATTTTTTCAAAGTCAATGGGCAGTACTGAAACAAATGGGAGATATTAATTTAATTAATACCTTACTGGGGGACAGGTAATTGATTATCTGCGTTATTTTGGCTACTGCTAATCATAGCCTAGTGGTATTAAATAACCAAGAATTCATCTTAAAAGGGCTGTAACCCTCAAGAGCAAAGCTCACTGGGGTAGGAGCTGGTATTCCAGAAAGGGAACAGGAACATTTTGGTTTAGAGTTTTGTGGAAGTGACTGCTCCACCTTGGAGGCAATATTGAACCAGGAAGCCAGCAGGAACCAACAGCAACTTCTAGTGCCCCTCTAGGCCAGTAACCACTAAATTTTACCAAACTTGAATCCCTAGGGAGAAGGGGAGGTACCCAAGGATGCATCGGTCTTGTGAAGAAAAATGTTAGAACACTGATGTGCAAGGTGGAGAGCAGGTGTGATGTCAGTGCAGGCTGGTTTCATTTCACAGGCTGGATTTATGTGGTGAGCCTGCTGCTAATGGCTTCCCATTACCTGGCCATTTACAGCTCTTGTGACATGAAATCTTCATTTTCCATACTGAAGAAAATGTGCACAAACCATTCAGGTAATGACCAAAGGAACAAGTAAAAATTTGTCAGCAAATTAAGTATTTGCTCAGTGTTAATATCAGGAGTAGTAAAGTCTCTTTTATTTATGTTGCCGTGCTAATCCAGTTTCCCAGCCTATGTAGTAATTATATGTTTCCTATAACTAAGTCTATTGAATGATTGCATTTAAATCATAAAGTTAAATCCAAAGCAACTGTATTTAACCTATAACAAGATGCAATTAACAGTATAAACAGTCCTGCAATTAAATGGGCAACAATTACTTCTCTGAATGAACAGACTTTTTGGATACTGAGAAAATGTAATTTTAAATGCATTATCATTTTGTTCTTATGCCCTTAATTTTTGTGAAATTTGGGAAGTCAAGTCTGGCAGAAATGGATGTGAATATTAAATAAAGTCCTGTTCTCAGTGACAGTGAAGCAGGTTTTGGACTCCTGCTCCAGATTTTCTCTTCTCCTTTCAGCTTACCTATACCATGCTTGAAGCCACTGAGCCTTCATCTAGTGAAAACAGAAAACGTCCTCAGCTGCTTCACAGACCTTCTAGCCTGCTGCTAATTTTCCATTAAAGGTAGCAATACAGCTACTCCTCAGCATGAAGTGATTTTCAGACCTACTTGACTTAAATTGGTATTTATTTAAGGAAGATGAAATCTAGTGGTAATTCATCTTCTGACTGTAATTGGTAATCTGCTGCTGTATCCTAGCTATGGAGTTGAAATAGCTTTAGTTGTTATTTTTTATCTACTACCCTCAGGAACCAAATTCGATGGCTAATAGACTGGTCAAAATAACAGAAAATTTGTTCATAATTGCTTAATCAGATTTAAGTCAGCATGTTTGAACCCAAATAAGCAATTGAGAAGTTATTTAAATGTTATATTATTATCTAATTATATCAAAAAGCATAGCCTCCTCATTTTTTAGAGAGAGGAGGTATATAATAGATTCATTGTACAAATACTTGTTTTTGAAACTATCTGACTGCACAATTGTAATTTCTCTGGTACAAGACCACTGATATTTAGGGAGACATTCACTGCCATTAGAAACATATTAGAGGAATTAAAGTCTGGTGGGTTTTTTTATTGTTGCTTGGCAAATGCAAGGATGTTGTTAATGTGTGAAGCGGTATAGACTTAATTCTGTTAAACTTGTGTTATAAAAAAATGAGTTTCTCTCTAATTGCCTTATTTTCAACTCAATATCTGCTTGCCAGGGTTAACACTTTTCCTTATTCAAATCAGCTACCAAGAATATTTTCTCCCTAAGCTTTTTTAATCCTTTAGTCTTCAAATATAAATGCAGTCACTGATAATGGGAAATGTAGATTTCTAGCATGCATAATGGCCAGGCTGAAGCTGCTTGCTTGGCAAAGGAACATTGAGTTAAGGGAATTGGTGTTAACAGTCAAATAGCAACAGTTAAAAGCATTCTCATTAGGGGCTAAAAGTGATTGACAGAGAGATGGAGCTACCAAGTGTTTACTGGAATGAGTGAAGGTTTATTAATATTGGCTCGAGGATGGTCCTATTTGTCTAGACAGTTAGAAAATCTAGTGTGTCTGGGCTGTGATTTGTGGGAACTTTTCCCCTTTGAAAACCGTATTTTGTTCTCAGTGATAGACATGGCCCCGAGTACAGTGCAATATTGGCCTGGAGCTTCAATTGTCTTTGATTGAAACCTGCTAGTCACAAATAATGGTGTAATGCCATTGCCTTTTTTAATTCCCTTTGAGCTGGGGATCTGGAGTGGGGTTTCAGAAATCTGCTGAAAAAAAAAAAAAAAACAACATTACTTTTTTGATAGTATCCTTTCAGAGCCTTTAAATTTACTTTTCTTTTTTTTACAAAGGATATCTGGGATTGCAGTGTCTGGAAGAAAGGGACATAACACCTGAGGGAAGAGCGTTTCCTAAATTACTGTATAACTCTTTGTGTCCTGGGCACAGTTTTTTCTTTTCTACAGTGTCATAAAATGGTTAATAAATACTGAATGCAGAAAAAGGCCAAAGCCCCTGGTTCTTTGCAATTCACCTTCTTACTTTCTTTGAATTCTGCAGGCATCCTCTTGATCATCTTTACCAGCAAATTACTGCTTTCAAAACTTGTCTACGCCAAAAGACTACAAACATACACTCTCACTTGTTATGCAGGTATTTAATGTTTTTCCTCTTTTCTAAGCGATACAAGTGTTTTCCAACTTAAATACAGTATCCATGATAGATGATTGTATCGCCAGTGCCTATTAAAGCCATAATGTCATAGCAATTTAGTCATGAACCGGTATGGCTCATTTGACAGTAAACATTTGGCTGTAGAAAACTGTAGTGTAGGTTTAAGCCTGGCTTGCAGGCAGCTCAAGGGGGGATGGCTCAGTTATGAAGCAATGCAGCCATCATTCTGGGATGTGTGCCCCAAAACAAGTCACAGCCTCAAATAATGGGACTGCGGCTGTTGCTGTCCCCTTTGGAATCCACATGGAGATATGCACCAACAGTAGCATTACTGTATTTAAATATACCTAGACCAGAAGAACAAGAGGCAATTTTCATGTGATAAATAGGGCATATTCAGAGCTGTGGAATATCCATTGCCTTCCTTACCTTTGCTGTACTCAGGTGGAACAAAGAAGAAGATCTTACCAGGTGACCTATTGCATTGATTTGAAACCAACCAAAAAACCCTGAAAACATACACAGAAACAACCCAACCTTTAAATAATTTAACACATACATTTTTTAAATAGTTAGTAGAAAGAGATCATCTTCAGGGTGGTTTTGGTGGTTTTTTTTTTTTTTTTTTTTTTTTTTTTTGGTGGTTGGTTGGCTTTTAATTCCCAGAAACAGCTCTGGAATTCCCACCACAGGATGGACATGGACCTGTGGGAGTGAGTCCAGCCACAAAGGTGATTAGAGGAATGGAACACTTCTCCTGCAAGGAAAGGCTGAGAGAGTTGGGCTTGTTCAGCCTGGTGAAGGGAAAACTCAAGGGAAATCATATTGTGGCCTTTCAGTACCTGAAGGAAGCTTACAATAAAGCTGGAGAGAAACTTTTGGCAAGGATGTGTAATTGATAGTACAAGGGGTATTTGGCTTTAAGCTGGAGTAGGCTTAGACTGGCTATAAGGGAGAAGAAAATTCTTACTGTGGGGATTGTGAGGAACTGAAAAAAGTGGCCCAGAGAAGTTGTGGATGCTCTATCCCTGGAAGTGTTCAAAGCCAGGTTGGATGGGTGTCTGAGTACCTGGTTTAGTGAAGTTTCCCTGCCTATGGCAGGCATTTGGAACTAGATAAACTTTAAGGTCTTTTCCAACCCAAACTGTTCTATGACTCTATAAAAGACATGTGAAAAACACTGTTGATTTGGATGGGTTTTGTTGGTTTACATTTGTTTCCAGAATTTTTTTAGTGCAAAGAAATAGAATTTTTTCTTAAACACAAAATCGAGGTTCAGGAAAATGGGTGTTTCCTGGCAGATTCTCTGTCCCTGCAGAACTGAACCCTTTCACTCACTAGAAACATTTTCAGTTGCTGCATTTCAGTCAGCCCTACTGACCAGTTTTCCCAGCATGCACAGACATGAGAAGGCTCTTGTGACCTTGAGAGGCTTCAGCTTTGGAGAGGCATTGCATCACCATGAGTTTTCTTTGCTGTAACAAGAGCTGCAAGTGTTAAGGATCAGGGAGATTTTACAAATGGCCCCCTTATTGCAGCCTCCATTCTTTGAATGACACCTGGTAACACATTGTGCTTTTGCAATTTTGCTGTCAAAATGGATGGTGTTTTATGGCTGGTACATCTCATAGAAATAGATTGCACAGCTCGCTGAAGAAGCAGTTAGTCAACAAAATGCACTCTGGCACTTGGTGTAGTGACTGCAATTATTTGACTGGTGGCCAGCCTAGGTAGCTCTTGGGAGCCATAAATAGTATTTAGAGGTTGCTGTAAAAGCTTTTTAATTTGTTACACCAGAGTTCATTTACATTGTACACCATATGTCATGGCAAAAGCACCCTCTCTTTGTAGAACATTATGCACAAAACAATATGTTATAAACACAACTTTTTAATGGCCTCCAGAGTAGCTGTAGATAGCTCATCCAGAAGGCTGCCTAAAGATGGATCTGTAACATGGCTGGAAATCTGAGGTCACTTCGTTTTAGCTAATGAAATGAGGCAAGATTCACTCTGCATTTCAGATGAGAACATGGCCCACTAACAGTTTAATCTCAATAATGTGAAGTCATTCATTACAGATTAATGCAGGAGTTGTTATATTATTGGAGGATGCCTCCTCCAGAAGCAGAGAAGGACCTTGGTTTTGAAGGGAGGAAGTCTGGATGCACCTGAACCCACTGCTGTGAAGCTGATGTGAAGCAAGACAGCAGAATACTGGAGAGAGCTTTTAGCACATGTAGGGTAATTAGCTGCTGTCCAAGGCTGTGTGAATGTACTCTGTGATTTTGTCACTTCACTCCATGAAACTGAAATGGGGAGAAGTGCAAAAAGAGGCTACCAAAGAATGGAGCACGTGTTTGCAGGAGAAGATGAAAAAAGCTTAGCTGGCTTAGCAGTTGAACGCTGCAAATGGAAGGCTGGGAGAAGATAGGATTATTCAAAATAAATGTGTTGGAGAGGATTAAGCAAAAGGGGGAAGAACCTTATAAACTGAAGGACAATGATGGTAGGGAAAAGAAAGGGTTAGGCACTGTACATATGTACATAAGCAAATTTAGTCCAGCAATTGAATGATGATTAACCTTTAAAGGAATAATTTCCACCCACTCCTCCAAGTTGCTGATTATGTGAATGACATGGCAAATGGAAAATATGCACTAACCTGATAAACACAGGTAGCATAGTAATGTTCAATATCTAAAACAACCAGGAATCAGAAACAGACCTATTTTTATAGTCTAAACAAAGCTGGGTTTTTTGGGGGTTTTGTTTTATTTTTGGTTGGTTGGTTTTTCGGGTTGTTGTTGGGGGTTTTTTTGGGGGGGCAGGGGTGGGGAGTTGTTTGTGGGTTTTTTTTCAGGTTCTTTTTCCCTTCAGAAAAGGAAATATCAGTTCACCAAGAAATTCTGGACTACTTTGGATCAATTTCACCTGTCTGCATCATCTTAAGCCAACGGAGGAAGAAATTGTTAGAGATTTCACTCTGAAAATTTGGTATCAATCGGTTTTCTCTTTTAGGGTTTCCCATTGCTTTGAGCTTTTCTTTTTCTTTCTTTCTTTCTCTCTTCTAATTATTTCTAGCTTTTACTGTCTGAAAATAATCTATTTTTACATATTGGTGCAGGGCCTATGCTTGGTTGGGGGATTACTGTAATGTTAATAAACATCTTTCTTATGTAAATAAGCATCTCTCAGTATGTTTTTGTACACTTATATTTGGCCCCATCTCTGTTAAAAAACTTATTCTCAAGTCAACTTGATTTTTAGAAGATTGGTAACTTTTTGAAGCACTTATGATAGAAAGAAATATTTTTCTTTTAAGTCAATCCTTCTTTCTTACTGTAATTCTGTTCTGGCCTTTGTTGCTGGCAGAATTATCCTGTCTGGTCTTGCCAAATAAGATATCAGAGGGCTAAAAAAAGAAAATTATATTTGGTTTACATGGAATCATATTCCTCCATGAGTTTCAGTGGTTTTAAAGTCATTGCAAATTAATTGCAATCAGACTCATAAAACCTGTAAACAAAGTATGTGTCTCAGAGACAACAAACAACTGTTCCAGAAGTCAGCTCACAGTGTCAGGATGGGTATTCTGGTCACATTGACTTTTTCCTTGTGGTTTAGCCTTCCTGCTACCTGTATTCTTCTAAGAAATTATAAGAATATCATTCTTATTTTCCATCTGTGGCACTGGGCAGGATGTCCATGTGAATGGAAATGGATAACATCATTGGAGAAGCTGTTTCCTTGTCACGAGTCTTACATGGCTTCATGTTTGTATGTCTTGCCACCAAAACTCTTGCTACCTCCTGAGGTGAGGAGATGCCCCAAGGACTCCTTCCCACCAGGGCTGTGCAGCAGGGGTCAGAGCAGTGTGATATCTACAGGCACAGAGGCACTGCTCCAGGAAACAGAGGAGCAATGTGCAGACCTGAGAGGTCCTAAAGGACCCATGTTTGCTACGGTACAGTCTCCTGCATTCCCTAAGTCTTCCTGTTAGAGGGGCTTTTCTGCCTTTCCAGAGGTGAGCAGGAGGCAGCAGAGCAAAGGCTGCTTCTATCGGCCTCAGTGTCTTCCTATGGCCTGAGGTACCATCCTTTATCAAAGACTGCATTTTACATCTGTTTTATCTTTGGGTTTGGATATTTCTAAAAAAACTTTTACCAGGTGGTAGAATGAGGATTTGTACCATAATGCCTTGCAAGAACTGAGTGTACCTTCAAAAGCAGCAGCAGCTCTGATCATTCTGGTACGCAAACCAACTTCTGCTTGTAAAACTTCCCTCCCTGGAGAAAAGGCTTTTGTTGAAATGCAAGGACTCCCTCCAGGGATGTGTGGCTCTCTTCTTCCAAGGCAGGGAAATAATTAACTGCCGTGATCTCCCAGCCATGCTGTGCTTCTCACAACACTTGGAAGGAGCTTGTTAGATGCACATAACTTACTGTGCTGGCTCCACGTTAAACCCTTCAGTTGCTAAATCCACCTTTTCCAGCTGGAGACAGAGCCAGAGGAGTGAGTCAGTCACACGGAGTGGGTGTGGCTTCCTCATTTCATTAAATTAGTTAATTGCAGCAGTTCTTCAACAGCATCAATCTTTTCTCTGTAGTATTAAGTAAGTCCCTGGTTTATAAATTTGATTCCTGGGGCTGCTTGATGATCAGTGTTGAAAATTCTATTCTTTCCATCATGAATGTTGACTCTGTCTTAATGCCCACTCAGCCAATTAAGTCCAATTCCTGTTATAATGAACTTTTGGAGATGTGATGAAGTTTGTATGCCAAGGACTGGAAAAGAATTATGGTATTTCCCAACTTTACTCTGTGATTCTTTCCTTCTCCAAAGCCCTCATTACTGCAGCCCTAAACAGATTTTTATTTTATAAGGAGGGAAGATGCAATTAGTAAAAGTAAACAAATAATTACTGAGGGAAATTGGTGTTAGACTGGTTAACAGTGGTAAAAAGAGAATGCTGTGGTCTGGTTTGGAAGAAGGAGATTTGGTATATTTAAAGACTCAGTGGAGTTGGATCAGGTTTATGGATTATCAATAAATACCTCTGCTTTCATACGGGGCTTGGGAACATCTTTGCATCTTGGTTTCTTTAATAACTTCATCAATCCTCAGAGTTCACTGGCATGCAGAGTCTTGATAGATTTTTTTCTTATTTTCCCCAATACTGATGAAGTCCTGAAATACTACACTTAACCAAAGTTTTCAGATGTGTAAATAAGAATTCGGAAACGTAAATCTGATAGAACCAACAGTTGAAATGTAGCTGTTGAAGTCAAAGGATTTGTGCATGTATAACTCAAAAGTGTGTATTTGTGCAAGTAACATATACACAATTAATGCATCAATTTAAAATAAATCAAATACAAATACATCAATTTAAAAGGAAAGTATGATCTTATATGGAATTTCTTTAAATGTTTGTGCCTTGAAACTCCAGATCTCTTCACAAACATGTTTATTCTGAATAGTTTATAATTTTTCACTGCCAGTGTTAATTTTTGAATTATTTTTCTTAGTCTTTTTGTATAGCTTGTAAATCTCCTCTTTGTCTTTCAGCACAGTTTCAGATATATGCCTACATTATCTCTGTGTTGTAATCAGGCAAATCTGTTACATAAATATAATCCCTAAACTTATTGTGAGAGATTTTAAAATAATGCTACTACTATTACTACTACTACTTGTAAGCCAATAGATATATGGAGCATTGGAGCTTAGCCAAGTAGATCTTCCAGTCATATTATTATTATTTTACCTTTTTTAGGGTTATTATGTCATGCTATGTTGAAACCCTAAAAACTTAGGATTTAAGGTTTTAGTAGATAGTAATATATATAAAGCAATATGGAGGATCACAGCATAGGCTAAGTTCTTATTCTTTCACCTTCTTCTTCATGAGTTTGGGTGGTGTTTTCTAACTGGGTGTAAAGGTCCACATTGAGGACCTCAGGTGGTTAGTTATTGAGTTAAAAGTATAAATAATATAGGTGTCATCTCATTATTGGATAATTAGTGCTTAAAAGACCATTGAAAGAGTTAGAGACAGAGACATTTTCCACCTTGTTAACCAGAGCTCACAACTCATGAGACTATACTTCAGATAAGAATTAATAACTGAGTCTGAACACAAAAAACCTGCATCTTCCGTGCATTAATCCACCTCTAACAGGATGAAAACCTCACAATCAGTGACACAGCCATTCCAGAATTCAGCCTTCATTTTTGTTCTTGAGCGGAGGAGCAAACCAACAAATCTGCTCAGGTGCTCCATCAGCTAATGCTGAGCACAGGGGTGATTTCACAAATGGAGGCCAAGGCCCTTTGCAGGCAGTGTGACAGGAAAGCAGGATAATGTAATGTGGCAGATGCTGCATGCAGGGGAATTGGGGCCATTCTGCATGCCTGTATATAATGCAATGTTATGCCATAATTAAGACACTGCATAGAAGCAGTTGAGAAGGATTAGCTACTGATCCATACATTTTATGTTTCTGTTTATTTAAGATAAAGCCTCATGCTAGAGTGATTTTTTAAAAAATATTAAGCCTCTTTAAAGATTTAATTTCCTTTATTTCCTTTGTAGATGTATATTTTTTTAAATGTGTTTATCTCTGGTTTAGTTAAACAATGGATTTCTAGAACATGGCCTGGCTTTAGAAGCTGGCCTATAAAGCAGGACAGAGATCTATAGAACTGAACCATAAGCCCCACAATTCATAGCAGCACTAAACCCAGGGGGAAGTATGTTTCCCATTTTCAGAGAAGGGTGGAATAGTCTCACTTTTCAAGTACAGGGAGGTGATTTTGTGTGCTTTCTTTTTAAATAATGAAGTTCACCATGAAAACTGGGCAGTCCTCCTAAAATATTCTTCCCTCAAAAACCACAATTTCTTATCAGTAAACAGCTATGACTGGAAAATATCACCTGCTCAAATTCTGGAGAAAGAAATGGGGAGATGTGAAACTTTTCTGTAGAAGGAAGTTGTGTACTGAAGGCCAGAGTGGACATTAATTTTTGGACCTCTGTTAGAAGTCAGCTTTGATAGAGGAGAGAGGGGAAAGGCAGAACTAGGTTGTGTTCAATTATTCAATTAATTTCTATCACTGGTTATTTCAAATCTTCAAGAGGGTGCTCAGAAACAAAAGGTTGGAGCAAAACATCTGTTTGAAAAGTGTACCAATGAAAATGAAACAATCAATTGGTATCAAGGGCAGACTTTTTATCGGACATGATAAGTGGAAAAAATGAAAAATTATGAAACTCTGTGAGCAGATCCCTTAGAGTTTAAGGTATGTTTGAACCTTAAGTAATTTTTTCTAGCCAAGGAGAAATAATCCTGTTTCTCTCTCTTTGCTCTTTTTCTCCTTCTCTCTCTTTGCTTTTCTGTGCTGTTTTCTTGCTTTCAGCAATTCTCCCAGTGTATTTCCAAGTTAGACAGCACAGCTTTATCAATTTAATACTTGTTTGGTCCTTTGCAGTTCCCATGGTACTTCAGTGGAGCTGAAGGTCTTTGAAGACCATCTTTGTAGACTTCTGAAGAGAGTTTTTTAGCACACTTAGCTTGGAGATTATCTTCTTCTCCTTTTTTGGAAAAGATAGGAGAAGGAAAAAAAACCCAGAAATTTTTAACTCTTGAGCGCTACGTCCTATCAGTTCCCACAGGATCTGTCAATTTCTACATCCCTATGGTGGGTAGGACCAGAGGCCATCCTGCCTCCAGTAACCCCTTGTTTGTGGGCAATTTGTGAGGGAGGTAAAGTTTTGTCTTTATTATTGCATCTATTTCCTTTCAGAGGTTGCATAGCTATGGTTAGGCAAATTCTCCATCTGGGAAAGAGTACTTTTTGTTACTCAGCCGAAACCAGGCTTAGAAATGTAAACACATCACAAGGTTCTTCCACTGGGAAAACCACTCTCAGAACCAAAGATCTGACGTGCCATATAAATTTCACCAAGACCAAGCAACATTCAGTTGAGTTACATTTGGAAACACAAATTGCCAGACTTCTTAATTTTAGAAAATATATTTAAACCCCGTTTTTTGAATGCCTTTGTACCTTTCAGCACTTCCTGTTCAGAAAACAGATCCTCATTCATATTTATGAGGAAGAATTTGTGTCAATTCATAATTATTGTGTGTAAAATTAATTCTCTCAGTGCATAAGTAAAATGTTTAAAAGGCTAAATAGAAGGTTCATAATAAAAGCATTTGTCCCTCATCCCACACTGCAGAACCTTGTCTGACCTGGAGTCTTGATTTATAAAACCAGTGACTGATTTTCCTGGAGGTAGAAGTTCAATGTTAATTTGTTTCCAATGCAAGCATTTTTCCAGTCATGGATCCTTTCAAAATTAATTTGGAATACAGATATCTCTTTGTGTTCTTGAGACTGCCTTTTCTGGGTTATGTGGACTGTGAGCTTTGGGGACCTGAGGGAAGGCCAGTTTTAAGAACAAGCAAGCAGTAGGTACACTTCAACTTTTGCAGCTGCCCTTCCCCACTTCCCCTTGCCTACCTGTGTGCTGCCATGATATCTGTTTCCAGGCACTACTGCTATTAATAGTGTTTTCCAGCAGGCTGGCTCATTTCCCTACCCTGGTCATTATGGGCAGTCAGTGACCTTTAGCAGATGAAAGCTTGAGGCAGTGCTGAATGAACCTGTTCCCTGCAATCAAAGCAAACTCAGATTATTAATTGCATTAAGTTTTAGCCATTGCTTTTAATTGCAAATTTACTTTTCTGTTTGGTTGGTTGGTTGGGTTTGTGTTTTGTTTTTTTACGATTACACCCAATGGCGCCAATGAGAGGAAATTGCCATTTTGAGCTGTTAGGAGTTCTTTTCTTTCTCTTTAATTCCTCACCTGAATCCTAATGAATGCAGGAGAAGATTTACTGAATTTCTTGGGTTTTTATTAGTTTTGTTTCACCTCCAGCCCTGAAGAGAGGGGTAATCACATCAGACTCTCTAGGTTGGTAATTTGGGGATCTGCATGACATAGAAATAGATGTGTCCAGGTGTGGGTGACTGAACAATAAGTTGTGCAAATATGAGAATTCATTAACACAGCCCAGCTGGGAAAAAATGACAATCACAAAGTGTGCCAAGGCATCATTCTCTAGAGACTGTCTCTGCAGTTGTGGTGAATTTACCACATTCTTTAGATGCAGAAATACAATTCTGTCCCACTATTCTTGGCATTCTTTGTTTGAATGACTAATCATCTCCATTTTTAGATTTTTCTTTTACATACACCTTAAAACATCTCAGGATGTGAAAGCACACTTTCAGACAACTGAAGGCAGACAGCCCCAGAAGGAAAGCCCTTAAAAATCAATGTAGACCAGGGGAAAGCTCAGACCACTTCATTGCTTCTAGTTGAGTTAGTGGCTGAGTGAGAATGGAAGTGGACATTCCCAATTTTCAGTAAAATGCCACTAAGTGGAAATCTATCTGGCAATGTGGTTCTATACCACAATAGATGAAACATTTGCAGAGGCCTCTGTATTTTTTGAAAATCAGTGTAATTCGCTGAGGTGTCCATAGCTGGAGTTTTAAGCTTTTACTCAATATTTAAACCTTCTTTATTTTAAAGCTGTCCCAACTATAAACTTCAGCCTATATTTCAGGCACTCCCTAGCTCATTGTATGCCAAGGTAACCTGCTTAGTATTTTTTCTTCTGAGATCTGCCTTTCCTCTCAGATGGCCAAACAAAGTGTCTGTCCTCTGTCAGGACAGTGAATGTCTGACTGTCTGTCTGCATATTTGATCCTGATTTGGAGAGCTTCATGTTTACTTATTTCTCCTTTGATGGAGTAAGGTGTAGCAATGTGACATCTGCAAATCATTTGTAGCACCAGACAATTTAAGGAAAAAAAACAAGGCATTCATTTCATCTTAATGCAATGACTATTTAAACAGTTACTAAATTTAGTAATGCAAAATAAGAGACAAATAAATAGCTAAATAGTAATTTAGCTCCAAAATGTTCACTGTGTGGTTCAGCCATTCAAAAAGTTAAGAGGATATTTATATTACTGTCTGTTTTCCTCTGCACTCTCTCCAAAAAACAGGCTCTTGATATGGAGACAAACCTGTTTTCCATATATACCTATTGTTTTTCTGAGATTCCACTCAAATCAAAGTTCCCCTTCTATGCTCAGGGATATGCATAATAGAGATCATGATTTACTGGATTTAAAATATCAGTTGTCTCATTTCCCTAACAGGATAATGGTTACCAGTTTGTATATGCTACTGTTGTCCCTTGTGTGTTGACAGATAGTAAAGAAAAGCCTTTACTGAATGCAAATGAAAACGTGAGGACTGATGTAGTAGTTAAGTGGACTATAAATGGATAACTATCTTCAGTAAATGAAGTGCTGTATCTATAGTCCCTTGGTGAGGCTCTGAGCTCCTGTAGCTGGGCAGGAGGTTTTCAGATGAAAATGAGTATGAAAACGTTGATTAATTCAATCTATCAGCAAATCTGGGTATGTTTTCACAACTTTTGTCTGGAAATGTTTCTCTCAGCTCCAGGATGGAAAGAGGATTTTGGAAAGGGATACAGTTCAGTAGAAACACAGCAATGATTTTTTTTTCTCACAGCTTTGTAGGAGCATTGGGTTTTACTTCCTGCTATGTCACCATGCCACATTTTGAGAATGGCCACACTTTTGGCCATTCCAGGCCTATTCTACTGCAAATGTTCTCAGTCTCTGAATAAATAGATATTCAATGGAGGAGAGAACAAAACTGCAGTGACTGGGCATGCCCTCTATGTCTTCATATGAAAGACAAACCAACAATAATAAAATCTCTTTGAAGGAGGAGGCATTCAGAAACCCCAGCTTTGGGCATGTGATGAAAATGCATTTTTCCTGCAGATTGAGAGGTACCTCCAGAACCATATGCAGAGTAGGAGCCTGAGTTTGCTGAATCCCCTGGCTATTGTGGTGCCTCTATCCCCAGGGACTAAAGGCAGCTTTGATCAACCTGCTCATTTAAGTTCCTAAGGTCGTATGAATTCCATCTTCTTTTTACACAGCAGAGCACCAGGTTCAGAACTACAGACAGAATTCCATACTAACATCCTTGTTTAAAGAGACAAATACATTGGTGTCAGTGGGAGCAGGGCACATGGATATCACTACATCTTCAAATTTACTGGGTAGCACTAACATCAAAACAAATTACAATCTCCTTAGATGCTTTTGTTAATCTGTGAACTGTCTTTAGCATGTGAATATAAATTCATTGTGGAGATATATATTCCTCATAATTCTTTTTGTCATGTAGGCTGCCCATTTTGTCTGCCAGGCATCTCTTAGGTGCTGCTGTAGTCTGCTAACCCTCATCTTTATCATCATTCTCTTTGTGTCTGGTCCTCTCCATGGCTCTTCTCCTTGGCTAATGACAGTTTGGGATTCCACAAGCCAGCAGGACTCTTCCTGCCTCACAGAGTCTTGTGCATGTGTGACTGCTGCCAATGCATCTGCAACTACCCATTGCTGATGCACAAACAGGGAAAAGATATTCGGGATTATTAGCCCAGGCATTGCTCCCCTCCTACACTGATTTAAACGTAGGTGTTGTGCTGAAGGCCCTGAAGCTGTGCTGACAACCCTCCTTTAGTGAAATCATTAATTTGAATGCTTGGTGGTGGTGTTTTTTCAGGGATGGTGGCAATGTCAGTTATCAAGTTAGGTAAAAAAATTCCTTCCATCTCTCCAGGAATACTGAATTCTAAAGAAGTGAACTGGGCCAGTCATTATTTACAAGAGGAAAAGAAAGTGTGGAGACTCCAACTTTCTTACATTCATCAGCAATGAGCATCTCAGTGGAGAAAGAGGTTTCCCTACCAAATACATCAGTTGCTAATGGAAGGTGAGGAATGGATTTTGTGACACAGGAGAAGACTTGTACTTTTAAAATCATGTTTTGATCTTGGGTGATAAGAGATTTTAGGAAAAATTATCCTATGAAACAAAACTTCCACCCAAGAAAACTTGGAAAGTTTTTATTTTGTTAAAAAGGGGACATTGGACTTTTGTGTCAACTTTATTTTGCACATGCACAAAAATATAAATTTAATTTTTTAGGCATTTTACACAGTGAGGTTGTTTTATATAACGTGAAAAAAATCAGGAATTGTAAAAATAAAATGTTATTACTTTTTTTAAAGTGCTGCTATAAAAATAATTCTAAAGTATTTTTTTTTCAAGAGGAAAGCTGAACATTTTTTATTATTTAAAAAGTAATGGAACTTTCTGTCTTATACTCTAAGTTGTAGCAGCTTATCTAAAAAGGATGAATAATATGTCCAAGGTAAGACTAGAAACTATTGGCTAATGTAGAAAGTGTGTTAAGATAATTTGAATTTTAGTTTGTAGCCTCTCTAATAAGAAAGCTAGTTCAGAGAGTATGTATTAGGGCATTTATCTGCCTTGCAAAAGCTGCCTTATATTTTACTTTTCTGTTTTTGACTGGTTCGACTCCATAATTATGTAGGTACAAACATAGGAGATGTGGGGCAGCCCAAATCCCAGGTTCAAACTTTGCAGACAGCTTAGAAACTACAGACCTTGGACTTCTCTTAATCCAGAATGTTGGAAATGCGGTTATTTCAAAAAAACTCATCCCTAGTTCTTTGATGTTCTCTTTACTCAGAATTCTGTCTCTTTCTTTTAATCCTTTTGGTGCTCAGCGTGAGAATCTCAGAGCCAAATTGCTAATTTGGTTAAAACCTCCTGTTAAGGTGGCTGTTAATTTTAACTGCTAGGTGCAACCATAAATCACTGGGACAAAATCAGACTGCATCAGCATCTATCATTAGTTCTACTACATTAGAGAATTAGCAAACTCCCCTCCCTCAGGCAGATCAATCACACTGTTAGCAGGTTCCCATGGTACCATCCCACAGCAACCACTCTCTGCCCCTTGTATCCTGCACCAACCCTTCCCTGATCTTTATACTGCTGTCCAAATGTTTAGCACACCAAAATCTCTGGAACAATCTGTGCAGAACACAGAGGGACCCCACCAGCCCCTGGGTAGCTTTACAATTGTCCAGGCAATCAGCACTCACTCGTTTCCCCGCATGCAAATGGGCTTGGAAAAAGAGGGAGCCTGTCTTTCCTCCTGGGCAATCAGCACTGCCACAGCCATTGTGGGCAGAGTGAAAGTTAATCTGAGACTGTCCTAACCATTCCCATTCTCAGAACATTTATGAGATTGTGGCCATAACACAGCTGGCCATTTAGGGAATAGGCAATAAGCTAAAACATTTCCCATGTAGATGACAGATGGGATTGGGAGATAGGGACTGATGAATATCACTAAGGCCTCTCCAGGAATATACATACATCTTATTGATGCTAGAGCAAAAACTGATACACCTTGAAGTAGAGGAAAGGCTGTTTCTGATAGCATTAGGGGAGCAATATGGAAGAAGCAAGATATTTTCTCGTTAAACAAAAAACCAGAAAAGAATGAATATGTTTTCTAAGCTTTAAAAATAGTGAGAGTTGATCAGTCTCTTGACAAAATTCAAGGATGACAGAAAATACTTAGATACCTCTGGGTAGCTATCAAGATAGACACAGAAGGGAGGATTTAATGGGTGGCATATCTATTTGATCAACAAGAAGAGAGACTTTCCAAAACCCTGCATCCTCTGCCTGTAAGGAATGGTGTTGATGGGAGAAAGAGAATAATTAAAAACAATCACCTTGTGCAGCATCAAGGTGTCAGTGCATGTTTACATTGTATGAAAGTACATTTATATCAGCTGGGGCTTGGACTTTTATGACTGTCACACCAGTGCTCACAGAGCTTACCCCATGGAGGTAGTGCCTTTGGACCCTCTGTTTTGACATGTCTGCACCATCAAACTGATTCCCAGCTTAAAGGGACAAAGCATCACAGTTGTCCTTCTATCTGGTTGGCTTTTGCTCTCCTTCATCTTCTGTCATACCATCTGCTCTGGAATCTCTCTCCAAGAGCTGTCACACTGCACAACTGGGCTGCAGCTGCCACCTTTGCAGCCACAAGGACTTCTGCAACCTGCTTGAGGCCTTGTGATCAAGTAGGCAAAGTGAGTTGTTAAGTTGATCAGTCCTCTACTTTCACTGGAAGCCAAAGTGCAACATTTCACCCCACTGGAAGGTGGAAAATCATTGCAGACTCAGTCAAATAAGCATTCATGTCCATGAGCTGAATATCACCTGGGGTTCCTCAGGCCTGGTGGTGGGTGGTTTGCTTGGTTTTTGCATGAAAGGATGAAAGGTGTGAACTCTGCTCCTCCAGAGACAGAAAAGATGATTTTTTCATAGGCCTGGGAGCAATTTTTGTTTTACTTTCACACTGAATCCAGCTGAGTTCTGCAGAAGCAATTCCTCCTTGCCTCCCATCCAAAGGCTGGAGCTCAGAGCTGATGGCTGCTTTAGCTGCAACTTGCAGCTTTGCCTTCAGCAAATATAGTTCATGTTCAAAATGTATTTGCTCCTCTATAGTCTGCTGGAATGGCAGTACTCCAACCCAGAAATTCACCTACAGCTATAGAGAAAGTATAATGCTGAATGAAATGAGTTTTAAATGGGAGAAAGGTGGTGTTGGAGTATCTCCTATTGTACTCCCACTATGGGATTGGCATCTCCATGACTTGGTGATTAAGAGCATCTGGACATGCTATGCTGAGGTTATATAAAACTAGATCTGAAATTGAAGAAATTCTGTGCATGTAGATATTTTCTCCTAGCAGTTGAATGTTGTTTCCAGGACAAAGAGTATGAAGTTTGGAGGAAAGTTTGACATGGAAGGAAGTGGGTACATCTCTCATTTTCATAGTCCAGATGTCTTGTCAATTAATATTGTAGCAATTAAATTCACAGCAGATGGACCTTGGGTCTCAAAAAATGCAACAGTTCTTGAAGTTTTGGCACTTCAATTTTATCTGAGCAAATAGAGGCTCAAACCATGTGAATAATCTCTGAGTTTTTAAAAAGTAGCTTTATTTTTAAAAATGAAAGGTAAATTACTTCAGATGGCAAACTGCATTAGGAGAGCTAAATAAGGAAAAAAATATTGTTACAGTGACAGTAATATTAGCTGCCACAAACAAAAATCAGTCAATAAAAGCACTTTGGAAAGTTAAAAAGCCAAATGAATGAAAAAGCTTCTTCCCAAATTCAATATTTTGTTGTATAAAACATTAGCACTCGGACTGAAATCACCACCTGAGTATAGTATTTTTTCTGTTTTAGCAGCAATCTCTCTCTTCCCCCTAGTAAATTTGTTTATTTTCCAAAACTGCAGTGTGTTGCCAGCACTTTCCAACATATGTATGTAAGATAATGCACTTTTCATCCACTCTAAGCTTCTCATTCCACAGATTATTGATTTAGCCATGTTGCTGTGAAGACAGTTATGTTCTCTTTTTGTGGCTAAATGACCCAAACTTCTCTTGCTTGATGAAATCTACCTCTTTATAAGAGGTCACTGGGGACTGGGTTTGCACATGGCAAAGCATGGACTCTGTGTTGAGAGTCACTTGCCCACCATCCTGCTCACATCACAAATTAGGGTTGTGTTCTGACACAGGCTCAGACTCATCTCTGGAGTCTGTCTGAAGTAGGAAATGCCAATCTTTACCTGTAGACCCAAGAGGTTCATTGCTAAGAACAAAGAGACAAATAGAAACAGGGAAGGGCTCTTGACCAGCACATTTTTCCTAACTTTCACCTCTGAGCAGCTGAAGTAATGAACAAAAGTATCTTGTCTGAAAGTCAGCAATTTGGAATAGTACCATTTGGTTCAGGTCCTGTGTTTCTCTTAGGAGTAGAGAAATCTCCCTCTTCCTGCAATCTATCAGCACTGTGTGGAGTTAACGCTGTCTACATGAAGACGCAGATGTTGTCCTATAACAATGTGGAGTGATGTGTGGAATCTTTTATGCTGCCTGTGACACCACCAGCCAGCTCGTCTGCTTTCTCAAAGGCTCATGTGTTTCATTGCCCTTAACTCCTGGTCTGCAGGAGATTCTGAGGTCTGTATTTTCATGCACTTTTGGATGTACTTGGATCAACAAGGCTTAACCTACACTTTCTATCTGCAAGAAACACTTGAGTTTTGAGCTAAGTTTGACCTAAACAGTCAGGAAATTTTGACCCTGCCTTCTAGGTGAGAAGCCAGGTCAGTTATCCAGGTTTCCTCCACCTTCATGGAGAGTTTCTGGGACTCTGTCTCAGCAGGCAAACTCAAAAAGGATGCCCAGATCTCAGTAACAGATATTCTGGCATCTTCCCTTTTGTGAGCCCAAACTCCTGCCTGTGTCACCCTGCTCTTATATACAGATTTCTGTGCTAAACCTATGATTTACAAACTCTTTAATAAGTCACCTAAAATTATCACAAATCAGTAGCAAGAAGTAAGAGCAGAACAGCTCCTAGCTGGCAGCCATGGCTGGAGTTTTTCTCCTCCAGAAGCAAACATGTAGCCTAAATGTTTAAGAAATCCCTGCAAATGTCATAGGATCAGGAGGGAAAGCTGGGGAAAGGCCATGGCACTTTGCACATACCAAATGCCTTGATGCTCAGGTCCTTCACAGCCAAGAAGACATCACAGAATCACACAGGAACACAGAATACTCTGAGCTGGAAGGGACCCACAAGGATGACCGAGTCCCTGTTAATGTCCCTGTATTTGTGGCTATGTCTCCACTCCTGTATCCAGCGCCACATCAGCCCATTTCTGTAGCAACCCAGCAAAGAACAGTTTGCAGTTTACTTCCAGCTACCAGACAGTACCAAATCTGATGGCTTTTAGTTTGTTTATTTTCCCTGACAAGGACATCTGTTTACTAGAACTCATCTCCAGCGTTAGTGAACATCAAAAGGGACGTCTGTGAGACTGCAGCTGGATTTAGATGGTACAAAGCCCTTCAACTGACTGTTTAAATTTCTTTTCTTTTCTGCATTCCCAATCTCCAAATAGAAATGGGCTAATTTTAAATGCATCTCCAGCTCTTCCCATTTTTTTTATTGTGTCTGTCCTAACTTGTGCTTCAGGATCACCTTTGGGGTGAAGTTTAGCATTTATTGATTTAAAAACCAAAAAAGAATCAAAAAATAATAGCTATCCTAAAACACATACATGTATCTTTTTCTTCAATAAAAGCAGGTAACTTTTATTACCTAGAGGTAGAGGTAATAAAAGGAGAGGTGGGGAGAAGTGAGCAAACTGAGGAGGATCCTTCTTTGTTATTCTTCTCCTGATATCAACCAGCACACACTTAATCTCAGGGAGATCTGATTTAGGAGTGCTGTGAATTCATGTTGTATGCCTATATGACTGTTTATTTAGTTGTGAATTGATTGATTAGGAAATAAGTGCTTTTCAAGTTGACAGTATAAATAATGTAGCTTTATTAGTGATATATGTGACACATTTAACAATGCTAATTTTCTGTACTGCTCTGTATAATTCGCTTGCCTTTTTCAGTAGGCTGTAAACAATAGAAGGTTTGAGGGAAATCACTAATTTGTTGGCTTTCTAAAAGGCAATGGAAAGGAATCCAGAATTTAGGAATACTTCTAGAGTGCCATCTAGTGGGAAAAGAAATGAAGCCACAGGAAAATGGAACTCAAAACACAGCTTTAGAAAGTATGTCTTAATACACAGAACTATCTCTTCATTTTCCTCTACAGCTAAACACAGGCAACCACTAATGGATTTTATGTTATTTAATTATATCTGGGAAACTTTATTTGTTCCATTTTTATTAATTATACATGTGTGTATATATACATATACTCTCTCTATATATATATGTATATGGTAGAAATAATTAAAATTAATGCCCTCTCTGCTTTTAATTTTTGAAAAAAATAACAGATGTCTGGCCTAAGCCCAGACTTAAGACTTGGTTTAATCACCTCATGTTCTCATGCTTCAAAGGCTTTGTCATTAAACCTTGATTTAATTTTCACTCTTTTAATTAAGTTACAGACCTTTGCATTTGAAATGGTGATATATAGAAATTGAAGACCACTGTTATGAAACAAGCTGTAAAACAAATGAGATTTAAAAAATTGTGTTATTGCATCATTGCTTCCAGGTGTGGTTTTTTCAGAGGTGGTGCTTGATCCTCCATAGCAAAAGCACACCTCCTGTGGTCCTATGGTTATAGCAGACTCCTTGCTACCTTTAAAGCAGGTTTCTATAATCACTGATCTCAAATTACACAGGTAATTTTCAGGGTGTCCAAAACCCCCCAGTTTGTCTGTCTTTGCAGATGCCAAATTTGCAAGTGTGGCTCCAGATTTAATGAGGAAAATACCAGGTACTCACCAAGTTTTCTTGCTTGCAGGGCTTGTTTTGGGCAGTCTGGCAGAACCAGAGGGCAGGGGGAGAGGGCAGACCAGTCTGTGCAGGTGAGTACTTCTGCATTTGTCTACCTGTCCACTAAGGATAGATTGAGTGTAGCATCTTGCAATCCAGATGCCTTTCTGAGGATAGATCCCATCTGAGCAGGTGTTCTGTTACAGCTGCCTCCTGGAAGGGGACTTTGGCGATTTTAAGACAACAATTTATGGTCCTACAGTTTTCTTTATGTGCAATACCTGTCAAAGAATGCTGGTGCTGTGTTGGGAATGTCCCCTAGGTTTGTAAGTTTGGTAAAGACTTACAGCAGTATCAGCTCTGAGAAGTGCACCAACCAGGCAGCTCTGTGGTAGATGTGTTTGTCTTTTCAATCAAGAGCAAGAAAATCAAATCTCTTTACTTTCTTTCTACCTGTGTCTTAATTAATGCTCTTTAAATTTATCTTCAGCCTGTGGCCTATTGCAGGGAACTGTTTATGCCAGAGAAGAGCCGTGGTTATATTCACAATGACTGGCTTTGGGATTTAGAAAAGTGTTCAGTATGCATATCATCTGTCTGGGCTGTGGGTCTTTGAAAGGCAGAGATTTTATCTGCGGTGAAAGAAATATTTGCATTATGGAGGCTGAATATAGTGTATTGTTATGTCCATTTGGTATACAACACTGGTAAGTTTATTGATCTCAAGATGAGATAAAAGAGGGGAATGACAAGAAAACTGATGAGAAAAGAAATGTGGAACTGAGGCAGGGAGATTTTTTTATTCCTTCTGAATATTGCATAAGCTGTGAAGGAGGAGACTCATGACAGTATCAGTGAGCAATTAGCAGGGAAAAGCAGTAAGGAGGATGTGGTGTGCAAAGTACTGCTTCCAGCTGAGTTTAACTCAAGCTCTGCTTTTGCTTTTCTTCAGTAAAAAAAACCAAGAAAAATTATGTAGAGATCACCCTTGCAGCCTCTGTGTTTGAAAAGCCAAATAGGAGAAGAACTTGTCAAAGAAAAACTTTCATGGCAGCATGGAGAGTCCTCTTTCCAAATATGCTGCTAAGCTTCTGTCAGCAATAGTGAGAAAGAAACAGGGGTGGGAAGGGATGGAGCAGAGAGGAGGCACTTTGGTACTAGGGAAGGTGTGTTTTCTAATGAGGTCAAAAAGCAGATTGAGTGTTTGCTGTAGAGTACTTTATCAACTTTACAGTCGATATCTCCCTATATCTAAGGGCTCTCAAATCCTTCTAGAAGAAGACATTATTTCTCCCTTTGTAGGTGCCATTTAGGAGACCTCTGGTGATATTCTTCTCTGCTATAGTATAATTACTCTGTATTTTTATGGTGCTGTGTAGAGTGGTTTGAGATGTGCTCTTGACTGAAATCTGGAACAAAAGAAAGGGATTGGAATGGCAGCTGTGAATGATGCAGACTGTATCCATGAGATGCAGCAAGGGGGTTCAGATAGGCAATAAGGATCACACCCTCCATGTGATCCATGTTGGATCCTACTCCTGTGATGAATATGCCTGTGAGCAGGAGACTGCAGATGGGCACCATAAATAGCTCCAGTGCCCCAGAAACAGCTCCTGGCGGCAGCAATAGAGGGAAAGTTGTGCTTTTCCTGCATTTCTGTTTCACTTCAGCTTTCCTCACTGAGGTTGATTCATTCTGCTGCAGTTTCAAATAGATGCATTGGATCCTTTTAGGTTGAGTTTTGAAAGCTTGTTAGAGAAATGTTTCCGGTTTTCACCCTTATTGCCAAATCACTCCTACTTGGATCTTGGTGTGCTCCTGAAGGAGTTGTGAAGACTGGCAGTCAGAGGTCTTGTAGAATTAGGAACTCAAAGTTTATGCCTCTGAAGAAAAAAGAGAAATTTGTAGTTTTAGCTTAGGGATAAACTCGAACTCTTGAAGTTCCTCTGCTGTTTGACTCAAAGTATTTGATGTTTTTTTTCCTATGGAAAGAAAATATCCTAATTCATGTATGGAGATGTCTCTAGCTGATTAGTTGTGGGTATTTTTGTTCCCTCTGAATCTAGTTGTATTTCACTCATGGGAACCTTTATGCAAGCAGAAGAGCATGCATGCTCTTAAATTATTTTTGTTTAGCAAATATCTCTAAAATATTTGTGTAACTAAAAGATTTGTGTTTAAAATATGTGATTTGCACCAAATACATGTGCGAATACAGCATGAAAAAAGGTATTTTTGTGCCATTTATGTGCCAGAATCCTAAACCAGCTGAGGAGGACAGAAGGCACTTTTTACTGCCTCAGGTATCATTTCTGTCTGCCTTCAACTTGTTGGTCATTGTCAGTGTAATGAGTGTTGAAACTGGAAGTTTACTTGCATCTCTCAACAGGTTGCTTGTGGTGTTTTCTAACACTCTATTCTCACTAGCCTTTAACAGTTTGTTGGTTTTTTTTTTTTTTTCATACTGAGATGGTCAACCTTGCATTTAAGAGTCTATTCCTGATGGCAATTCCTCATAGCTGTCATTAAAGAGTGATGAGTTCAGGCCAAAATACCGTGAAGTTAATAAAAGTCTTTGCATTGATTTTCATACTCTCCAGTGTTTGTGCTACATATTTCAATGGATGTTGGATCAATCCCCTCAGAACGCTCTGTAAGATTAGCCAGAAGTGGAAGTTAGGTGCCATGGAAACAAAAGGCTCGAGTGTAATCCATAGCTGAGAATCTTCTTGTCACAGATGAATTTACTTAGTTGGCTTTCAAATAAACACAAATATAAGAAAAAGCACATCAGCCTAGGTGTTAGTGTAAGGACTGTATCTTTTAATTAGTCTGGTAAATATTTCATTAGCAACTGTAATAAAATATTGATTTCAGTGTCTCCATTAATCCATATTACTTTGGTTTTGTACTTTTTTCACTTTTAATAATTTAGCAAAATCTTTTCTACTGGACACTTTCTCATCTAACTACCCCAGGGTGGGAAAGAAATTATTGTGGAAATATAATTTTTTTCCCTTGTGCCATGTCTCCTAATTCAATTAATTAAACATACTGTCATAACATCTGGTTTTATTATATATATTAATATAAGCTAACGAGTTAATATTTTCTTGAAGAAAACATCCCCCTCACACTCCTAAGACTCACAGAGCAATATTTCTGAATGGATACAACAGATTCCCAATCCCTTTCCATGGGCAAGAGCAAAGCATTCTTACTTCAGAGAGTCTGGCCTATTTTGGAGAAGCTAGAAACTTGAAAAAAAAAAAAAAGCCAAATCATTAGCTAGATACAAGGGAGGAAACAGAAGAAGTAAAATATCAAAAGTCTTGCTGCTTTGTCTGTTTACCTTGCGGAAGCATTAAGGTTAACAGTCAGGTCACCTAATTATCCTCATACAAATCCTTCTAATAATAGATGACTATTGTTTTCTTTAGAGCAGATGAAGTCAAGGCAGTGCTTTGACTAAATATGCTGACCACTTACCACTATTTGTAATTGTAAAGTATGTGTTTAATCTCCTAATATTTTCAGTTGTACATTACCACAGAATCCACTCATGGCTTCCTATTTCTTTTCTTCTAGAAAGTCAAAATTCAGGGTGGCTCTACCAGATCCTCAGTGTCAACTGTGGAGTTGGACGTTAATATATAACAGTTAAATACATGTTAAATACTGAGTAAATGCCTGGAAAATACATATTCATCTTGATCTTCTAAAATCTGGTGTAAATGGCAAGTGGTATTTCCTTTGGATTTAATTTCCATGGAAGTATTGAGCTTGTTCTTTAATTCCTCTTAGTGCTGAAGAAATGCTGGCATCAGAGCTATTTACAGTGGCAACATAATAAATATGGAAACAAAATGTTAACTGCACCAAAGTTTAGCTGGCAGAATTTTGGCATAGAGTTTATGGTATGCTCTTGGTCATCAAACCAGAGAAAGCAGTGGTTAATGCCCAATGTAGCAGCTAATTTCTGTCACATGGATATTTGTCTGGGAAATTAGCCTGGGTCTGAGCCAGATGGAATTGCACAGTTTCACTAACTTTGCAGCTCTATTAGTTTGAAGTCAGGAGAGCAGACATGGCCTTGACAAGCATATGATTCCGTGCTGCATTGCCTGTCCTGGGAAGCTGTTCAGCTTTTCTATATTTAACAGATGAAAATGTCTCCAGAGTTCATCAAACACACACTCAAGATATCACAAGCTGCAGCTGGCAGCTGGGAGCTCTGCAGTTCAAGGTTAATGGGACACTAATTAGTAAGTATATAGGGATACCAGCACGTAACACCCACTTTTTGAGCAAGTAGGAAAATGAATTAATAGTCAAGAGAAGGAGGGCCCTTCTCCAGCTGCCTCCAGCTCCCTGCAGCTCTCATTCCTTCTTCCCACGAGCTTCAGGGCCAGTGCTACAGTGAGCTCCTGCAGGCACAGCTGGGAGCACCAGGGAGCCCTGCAGGGTTGGCTGGTGTGGGGAGAAAGCCAGGTTACCCCTGGACAAAGTCAGAGTTCTGCACTGCTTTGCTCCTTCCAATCACTTCAAACACTGTGAAAGCCTGGGAATGTGGCAAAGCCACTCACCAGCCCCAGGTTATGGGGATCACCCCAATGCCAGAGAAAACCAGCAGAGAGCAACACCCAGCTGACAAGCAGCTCTCTTTTGGTGTCAGCAGAAATTGACGGTAGGAGAGAAGATGGGATTGAAAATTGCTGGAACACTGAGTTGAATAATAACCAGAGAATGATCCTTCTTAAGGTGGAAAAGAGCAAGATTAATGTGCATTTTACCAATTCACAATTACTATTAAGTATCTAGAAGCCCCTAATTCAAAATATGGATAATTTTTTGTAAGTCTTGCAACTGACTGCCATATTTTCAGGCTGTAAATTTGATAGCTGCAGGAAAAATTTGGTTCAATGTATGTCACATCACACCCTTCTCAAATCTTTTCTTCTTTATAACAGCCATTCTTTCAGGACTCAAGAGCACATTTCATTGGCTAGAAATCCCATCTGTATAATTTTGAATTATCCAAGATAAGCCTGGGGGATAAAATTAAAAGCCAAGTTTGATGAGGTTGGTTCTTAACTTCCTTGTCATTTGGCTATCTGGGACATTGATTCTTTAGATGGCTTTATGTATGACAGCCCATATTCCTAGTAAATTCAAAATTAGTGACTTTGTGTTCATAGAGATCTCAAACTAATTTTTGTCAGAGACTTTTGAAAATGTAGGTTACACAAACTCATCTGTGGTTCAATAGCTTTGCTGTCTCCTCCTATAACTCAGCTATTCATTTTTACCCAGATCATTCTCCATTGCATCCCTCCTCTTAGAATATATTCTCCTTAGTTTGCAGTCAGGCATTGGTAATGAATGGGAGGGAAGGTGAAAGCTTCATGCATCACAGAAGTAGCATAAGAAGGAATAAGTTGCTCAGATGTCAAAGCAGTATTAAGTCTAACCAAAAGGATAGTACAATTACCTGGGAATATTCAGGGAAATACATTGAAAATGACAGGCTGAAGTTCTGTGGTATGAAGAAAAGTGAAGCTGCCTTGCAGTGGGGAAAAAGGCAGTAATGAGTGAAGAGTGCAGCTGTAATATTGCTTTAGGAATTATTTCATGTTGTACAGTTAATTAAGGAGACAGCTCTAGACTTCTTTCTCCAGTCAGGAGTAGAATTTCTACTTCTCACAGGATTGTTCCAGAGATGAGACCAAAAAGCCTTACTGGTATCAGCTGAGACTCTTACACGTAAGCTTGAATGTTTGGGCCTTGGAGAAAGAGTGCCCTGAAGTAAATTACACTGAGACAATTACTCACAAAAAGGTATCTCTGAAAAGGTCCACACTGAGATTTTCATGGTGCTACAGAACATGGTGCTACAGACCTGAGCTGTGGAGCAGCTGACACCAGACAAAGCCAAGCCACTCTCTATGGGGTCAGTGTGGCTTTGAGTTTGAGGTAATGACTTTTAGTCCAGTTGCTGCAGTTCCAGTTTTGTCCTACTGAGATTTAATTCGCTCATAGAAGTGGAAGCAGTGAAACTGTAAGCCTGGGATGGTTCCTCGATAAACCTTTGAGATGCTGGGATTTGATAACTGGAATGAACCAGTGACATTACAGAATTTTTTGTTGTTAGAAAAACACAGCTATGGTATGCCCAACTTATAGCACTGGGTTGTTCCACAGAATGTCTCTCTAGTTAATAGCAAAGTACAAAAGTGAGGTTAACCAAGATAATAAGATAGCAAATACTGATGGAAATTTGATTGCAAAGGAGCGATTTGTGTAGCAAATAAGAATTAGATACCTTAATGTGTTAACCAAATAAGAATCAGGAAACACTTGGGAAATTAATGTGTAAAGTAGACAAAATAAAGCATTCAAGGCATGCTGGTCCCTGAGCGTGTTTTTTTTTTTTTTTTTCTTTCCCAGTTGTCAAGCCATAGGATGAAGGTTACAAGTAAGGGAAGAGATAGCTCACTTCTTTTGCATATCAACTTTGTTCACTAAAACTTTAGTTTTAGAACTAAGTGAGGCCTGAATTTCCAGAGTGAGTCTGTAGTTCTTAAACCATCTCAGACAGATGTATTCATTCAGGCATTAGCAAACATCAACGCCACAGCTGAAGCTGCCACTGTAAAGTTTCCAGCTGTGTTGCCCAATCTAGTTCAGAATCCATTCTCATCTGAACACCTGAGACACTCTCCACAAACGCAGTGTTCTTGCTTAAAGATTTCATTACCTGAATATCTTCTTTGATAACCATCTTTTTTCACCAACTTTGTCCTGTTTGTGCTAAGGCTATTTTGAACCTTCTGAAGTGTCTTTTCTCATGTTTCTATTTATGTCTTCAAACAGCAGAATCATGTCATCTTGGTAGCTAAACAAAACCAGTGGCCTCCTGCTGTAAGTACTGAATAGATGCTCAGAATGAGACTCTGACCTCCCTAAATAGACTGCAATTTGAAGGGACCAGGCAAAAGGAAAATTCTACCTTTGTTGAGCTGAATACAGGATAAATTGCATGGATACATAGAGAAACTGCCCTACTTCACATGGAATGGACATTGCATGTGAACCCCCTGAGTCCCTGTCCAACACTTTATTTACTCTTTCATTGTGCACCTCATGTTACTTTTTGTCAGGGGTCTTTGTTCCTTGACAAAAAATGGGAGGACTTTACTTGACAGACAAAGCAAGTCATAATGTTTATACTTCTCCATTTTTATTCTTTTCCCTTTTACCTAATAGTATATAAAAATTGTTTTAGAGCCCCATAATGAATCCAATACTTTATATAGTGCTGTAATTACTTTGATGCAAGTGTCTAAAACCACAGCCAATCTCTCTTTTACACCATTTATATGCAAGTGAAGCACTTATTTCCCTAGTAAATCTTCTGCTTTTCTAACAGAAACTGATTTCAAAATAGGGAAGGAAAGGAAAAAAATTAGGTCATTGATATTCTTACAAGCTGTCTGCAAAACATTATTATAAAAATAATTGCATTTTCAGCTAATCAAAGATGTGTTTAGGAGTACTTGTTCTGCAGGAATTATACATTCAGAACTTAGATGGAGCTTTCAATATCTGCATGCCTGAATCTTCCAAAGAGGCCAGGATATGCTGTTCAGTACAATGGATTCTTATTTTCTGAGCATGCTTGGACTGAGGGTTGTTTTCTGAGGTAACCCAGTCTCTTCTCTTCCACACCCATCAGTGCTGGTGCTCAGAGTGCCAGGGGAAGGCAGCAACGGAGAAATGTAATTTAATTAATTGGATAAAATTAACTGAATCCCTTATGATATCTGGCAGATGTTGATCAGCAGGTAGATAACCCAAATTTCATACTGAGTGATTCCTTTTTTCTTTTCTTTTTCTTTTTTTTTTTTTTTTTTTCAGATGTGTTTAGCTCCCTCAACACTTGCACACCAATATCAGGGCAGACCAACAAGAGAAGCTCTATGTTGTTTCCTGGATCCACCTTTCCTGGGCCTTCAGAATAATACTGTCACAGGATTTTTCATGGCAATAGCTCTGCAGTTACTTGTTCATTAATATTAATCAGAGATAAAACAGTAATATATGCTGATCAGAAGTTCATTTCCCTGTTGTTTGCTCTCTGACAGTCTAACAGCAATGATAATCCGAGCTTAACAGGCATTACAATGGAAATCCTCCAAATGAAACACAGAGATTAGTGACTTCTCAACAGTACAGCCATTTCCCGTGCTTGTTAAAGTGACACTTCCTATAGAAAGGGGAGTATAAATTGAAGTTCAGTGCTGCCACTTGTTTCCCTCAAGAGCAGGCTTTGCTGACAGTCCACTCAGTCCAAAATGTTAAGCTGTAAATCTGTTTGGGTGATAAAATTAAATTTTATCTTTGTCATCATCAACATCATCTTCAAATTAGTTTCTTTAAACAGGCTCCCAAGATTTGAGTTTTGCTTGTCTAAAGGGCCATGGCAGTAAGTGTCCTTTGCCATGTTACTTGAGAGTTCTTGCTATGCTGAGCAACTCCCAGTGTTCCAAAGAGCCCAGAATATCTAATAACTCACTTGGAAAATCCTTTTCATGCGATGTTAGAGTATGAAGCAGACTATTTTTAAGAGACAAGGTAGTTTAGCAGAATTACTGCACTCTGGGCCTTACCTCCTTCTAGTACAAGACGATAACGGTCACATTTTGTCGTCTTTCATTATGAGGCCGACTAGGAGAGCACTGAAACATGGTGAGCATTCCCTAGTGCTCTGCTGACAGTATTGTGAGAACTGTAGGAACCCTCCTGCTGGTTTTAGAAAAACCATTGAGCCCCTGCAGTAACTCCAGATGAGATTTATGTCTTATGGAGCCAGGCTTTTCCACTACCAACAAGCCTGAAAGGATTGTTCTACCTTCTCTTCTTCAGGAATAAGGCAAAAGTCCTCTCTGGAACCAGAGAACTGAAAACTAAGGGCATCAGGAGGAGTTAAAACAGGACAGTCACTCTGCAGTGTCCCCAGGGTGCTGCTGGAGGTGTGTGAGCAGGAAGGGACACAGAGGGCTCTGCTCTGGTCCATGTGCAGCCCCCCCCCAGCACAAGCCTATGCTGCAGCTCTGCTCTGTCCTGCTCCAATGTTTTGAGATTTAGTGGATTTGTTGGTCCCCTGGAATGTGAAGCCACAGACCTCAGGAAAGGAAATAGAGACAAGCAGAAATTCAGGTAGTAATATGAGCTGGAAACCTCTTCTTTATTGTATAAGATCCTCCAGGTCTGTTTCTGGGAGTTTTTGTTCTTTTTTGTTTGGTTGGCTGGGTTTTGTTTTTGTTTTTTTATCATATGGTTCCTTTCGTTGCAGAGGGGCATCAGAGCTCAAAGACCTGCTTCATGTCACTAAGCTTAACAAAGAACCTCCTCAAGGGTAGATCTGTCTCCTCACTGGTTTTCAAGACACTTTTAAAAGTTCAGCTCTCAGACTGGTTTTCAAAGTGGGTGGCAAGAAATCAGAAGATTGCCTGTCCCAGCTTTAATCTTCTATCTCATCTCCTATGGAATGAAGTATTTTATAATGAATGTTCATGACTTGTCTTATTCACATTTTACTTGTACTTCCTTAGAAAAATACAGGGCACATTTATTGCTAATTAATTAACAATGACTTTATTATATAGATTTAATTTAAAATTACTAGCAGGCCAAAAATGTATCTTGCAGATAATTATTTAATACCTATTTATTTAGTAAAACTTACCTAGAAATCAATTTCAAGTGCCTCTGTTGAGGGTGGTGGGGGTCAGAAATGGAAAGACACAATGTTCTCTTTGAGTGTTCTGGTCTCAAGATTGCTTTTTCTATGCCGGAGAATAGTAAAAAAAAAAATTAAACATATTAAAAAGCCACATTCTCTTTTACTGTATGAACTGACCCACAGAGGCTTTATCAGGTTATAGCAGAAGTGATGAATGATCTTTCTTTTTATTTCTATGTAATTATTTTTCTAAAAAAATTAGATTATTTCCTTTTGTTACAAGTTGTCCAATATTTAGAGCTTGCAAAGCTATTTCTCTTAAGTGGCTTGAATCAAACAGCCCTGAGATATTTCTCTTTTTTTAATTGGCATGAGTGCAGTATATGTAGAAAAAAACCAGTGGTAGGCAGTTTCTTTGAGCAGAGATCCCCATCTGTGTGACCCATAAGCTCTGTGCCAGATGAAGCATCCTTCCTTCTTCCTGTAAGCCTCTTCCTCACTGCTCTTTCTCCATCATCCAAACTGCTGCTACCTCCAAGAAGTTACCTGAACTGCATATTTTTGTCCCCCCACATAATTAACCATTCATGCCTTGAGCAAAGATCTCTCTGTTGATTTTTCTACAGACTTTGAGCCTTAAAAGCAGAGCTTACTCAATTGTTTAATGAGGTAATAGGAACTTTGACTCTCCAAATGCTATTTATTTGCATAGAGGTAAAGGGCTCTTATGGGTTATGAAACAGTTGCATTCAGCAACTTCCACCAGAGCAAGCTTTTTTTATGTATTGTCTATGCTACCTGTTGGGTAAGGCAGGATTATAGATCTGAAAATATTATAAAGTTGGCTTGAAGGGTGTTACCAGGTACAACAAATGTTTATGGGACAGTTTGGGGATTTTTAAATATTTGTGCTGACAAATACAACTGAATGAAGAAATGAAACAACAGTCCTTTTTGTAATGTTTGTCTAGGATTTGAACCTCTTTGACTGAAGACTAATGGAAAACATGAAGGGATATGACTGTTCTGGATGTAGGGCTGGTTTCCCATGGCTAAAGTATGTCTGTACTGGTTTCTCCTTAAAAATATTTTTTTTTTTTTTTTTTTTTTTTTTTTTTTTTTTTTTGTTTGGGGTTTTTTTGTTTTTGTTTTTTTGGGTTTTTTGGGGTTTTTTGGTTTTTTTGGGGTTTTTTTTGGTTTTTTTTTCTTGTATATTGCGATTACTGCACCTCTAAATTTGCTGATTTTATATATAGTTTTGGAGCAAAGCTGCAAATTTACAGTTGTCAGAGAAAGCAATGGATTTTCTGGTGGGTAAAAAAAAATAGTACAGCAGCTCTAAATGACAGACACAGAAATTTCAAACCCAAGAAGAACTTTCTTCAACCAGGATGTTCTTAGTGTTCTTAAGAGCCTTGGAAACAAGATAAGAGGCCTTTTCTGAAAACTAAGTCCCTGATTTAGCTGAAATACCTTGAGTTCTGACATTCTGAAGTACAGGTTCACTGAATACTTTTCTCAAGCCTCTGTCAAAGAAACATCATAGCACACCACTTATTCTTCTCTGTTATCCAGTAAAAAAGAACCTGTGTCTTTTTATGTGTGGAAAAGATATTTTTAGATTTAAATTATCTGTTCCTCGTATCCTGCTCCTTGTATATGAATCAATAAGTAATTTGAAAACTAAAACACCAGATCTGGTAGAATGGTTTGTATACAACAGCTGTGAAAAAAGACAGAGAATGGCCTGGAAACAATCAGCTTAGAAAGTTCTAACAGCAGTTGCACCTAATTGATTTGTTTGGGTCTCTATTTGATATAAGTTAGCACTAGGATGATCCCAGGAAAATTTTCCCTTTTCATAGCACGTATTTAACCTCACACACATGAGTAGGTTGCAAAAAGACAGGTTGGTGTGCAGAGACCGAACAGCAGGACAACAAGGAGCTCCCTTCCACAGGCACGGTTCCATCCATTACCTGCTCCCCAATGCACATTGTGGTTTTTTTCCTGGCAACTTGCAGGTCACAAGCCTCCTGAAAGGGGCAGGGATATGGATTAGTTCTGGGACTGCAGCTGTAATGCTGTTATTGCAAATCACACACCTCCCAGGTGATGGAGGAGCTTCTACCACAAAGTGGCTTAAAGATCATGGGTTTTAAAATGTAACAATGGATTCAAAGTCTCTTTTAATTTGTCTCTGCCTGGTAAAAAGTGGATCAGCCTTCTGCTGACATTGTTTCTTTTTAAGTTTTCCTACAGGTCAGGCAAACTCAGAACCATTTAGTGGAATATTTTTTTTAAAGAGGGCAAGGTTAATGTATTTAAACACATAACTCAGAGAACTATTGCTTTGAGGGAAAAAATCCCCACAACCGAAAACAAAAAACTCTGTTTCACACAGGTAATAAAAGGAACTGATTGCATTGTCACCACTTCAAGCCGAAATTTTTTTGCAAACAACAAAGTAGGAAACTACATTGCAAAGATTTCACTAACACAGAGGAGGAAAAAAAATAAATTCAACAGAAGAGATCGCAGTGGTATGTCTGTGTTTAACCTGACAATTTTTCAGGATATTGCTGAAGTCTCCTGTACCAAAATTGATTTGAATTAGCATAATCCCATTTTATCCATGAACTTACTATTCTTATTACTGTCTCTCAGCCTGTCATTCATCAGTTCTGCTTAGGAAGAAGTGAGTTTTGGACTCCTGATTCTGGATGGTGTTGGATCCTGCCTTTTTTAGTTATTTTGATCTGTGCATGTTTTATGAAACAGAACATGAGGATGACAGAAAATAGCTGTGATCCTTGCATGGCCCCAGAGCTCTCCCAGAGAGGGTTGATGGTCAGCCTTGCTTCAAAGGCAGGGTGTAGGTGCTCATGTTTATGGATTGCCGTGAGAGGTTTGAGATAAAAAGCTGAATAAAGGAAACCCCATCCCATTTGTACCCTTTGTACTGGCTCTACAAGATCCTATTACAGGAATTCACAATCTTGAGTGGAATCTACTGGTGATTTATCTGTAAATGGAGTACTCCAGATGGATACCCCACACATAGAGCACACCTGTGCCTGGGGCAGCAGTGAGCACTATTTTTCCCCCCAACCTTCTGTGGAATATTTTATATTTTTTCCCTAACTTCCCGTGAAAACAATCTGTGGCTTGTTTTTAGTTTTGTTTTATTTTATATCAAAATACAGCCTGAGCTGCATTAAAACGTTGCCCAGAAGAGAATGGATGTATAGTGCAGGTTCTGGGCTGCTTTCAGGTCTCTCTGTTCTTTGTGGGGAGCCCACAGGGTAACCTGTAGCATTCACTGCTGGAGCTTTAGTCACGCTTTGACCAACATGAGGCTGAAGAGCAAAGGATTGAATGCACCAGCTTGATGTTGTTGACCTTGAAGGTGGTTATACATAATGAGAAATGCAACCTTGGTGTTTATGAAAACCTGCTGAATTTATGCAGTAGAAAAGCTCTGTCAGAGTCCAGAGATGCATATCTTGGTCCACAAGATCACCTTTCTTAGTTTTTCTATCTTCCTGAGAGCCTCTTCAGGTTTTTTTGCTTTCACATGGGAACATACTCAGCTCTGAGGATGACTTGAGGGAGAAAATGATGGAGGTTACATTACACTGACAATAAGCACACACATAATTTTGATATGCCCATCCCAAGCCATCTGTGGATCACAGTGGTCACTGCAGCAGGAAGAAGGACTATATTAGTATAGGATTAATGGAATTGACAGGTGGGGGAAATTTAGGTAGTGACATTTGTCAGCAGTGGCCTGCAGGACTGTCGGGGGAGCATTGTTAAATTCTCAGAAGAAAGCAGTAGATGCATTTTGTCAATGTGATGGATTCAAAGGGCAAGGATGATTCAGAGATACTTCATTTTTCTCTGCTGTAAGGGTTTCTAAAGACCCTCAATGAAATCTGGTATCATTTTTGGGCTACATTATTCCAGGGAGAGATGCTTGATCTCGTATTCCTTATCATAGGAAATACAGTGACTTTAACTTCAAAATGAGCAAAAAGTGGATGTAGTGGTAGTAAAAATAAATAATGTAGGTGGGCTAGTGTTACTGCTTTTGTCGGTCTCATTCCCATTTCATTTGCAAAAGGCTCACATTGTGTTTGTGTTTTGTTTTGCCTCCTCTGTACAATTTAACACCCATTTGTCTTGGAGTCTGACTCTGTAAATATCATGGGAATGATCATGGATGTAGAATTTCCCTTTCCATGGTTCAAATATTGCAATCCACAAGATGCATTTGCAAAAGATAACACACAGCTGGGACACAATAGAATGCATTTAAAATAAATATTGGGTAAAACTCTTTTGTATTGAGAAGGGAAATAAATCAAGTAATGACAAATTTTAGGTGTTATTAGTCAGTGTTCCCACTGACTGCATTTGTTTTTGTTTTGTTTTTCCCAATCAATATTATCCTGTAAACCCAGGAAGCACTTAGAAGACAGACTTGCTGCAGCTAGATATCACCTTCTGTTAAGGGTGCAGGTGACTACTCTTTGCTAACAGGAATGCTAATAAACAGTTTTACTTCTTCACAGAGAGTTTAATTCCTCTAATCATTTATTTTGTAAGAAAACTATATATCCATGCCTGTTTGAACAATCCATGCCGATTAAATAAAACACTGGGAAAATTATTAGCATAGCTGGCGTATATTAGTTTTGAGACTGTTTTGGCTTTAGGAACTCAGACAAGTCTTGTTTGAGGTGATCTGTTGTTCTGCTAGTTTAAATGTTTCCCCCTGTAAAGCTGCTGTCAGAAAAGATTAAACCTGTGCACAGAATAATGAGGAGGAAGAATTACAGTGAAGCTTAACACCAGTCAGAAATTAACCTCTAGCCCCCTTTAAAAATTCTCCTTACAGAGCAACTGTAGAAGTGTGAGAATGTTCTTTGTTACCTCCTGTGTTGGATTCTGCTACCACATATCACCAGTTTTTCTTTTCCAAATATGATTCCCTTACCACACTTACCTTCTACTGAGAAAGCTTAGTGGCTGGTATATATTCTCAATTTCCTCCTTTTCCTACTTTGCACACCCATCTGCATTCACCATTCTGTTAAATTCAGCACAACCATGAGTGAAATACAGTTGTCTTGGGAAAGGAGCGCTAATGCTTCCCTCAAATCATCACTTGAATGGCTCTTTTCTACCCATCTTCTTCTAAGTCACAAAAATATGTGATTGTTAGGACTTTCAAAAGCTCTTTGAGAATGACTTGGCAGCCATCACTTTCTAGAGCTCACTGAATCCAGCATTTCAAGGGTTTCTGGGATTCCTGCTGGAGTGATGGAGGACAGACTTGGTCTCTGCAGACTGTTGCTTGAAGATGTCAAGCTTGAGGATGAGTGTTAACATTTTGCTTCCTGATGTTAAATCCCGTGTTCCCAAGAGGATGGAGTTACATAGAAGAAAGCAGATTTGGTTTTTTACCTCAGATTTGTTTGAAAGCTTGCAGCCCAGCAAAGTAAATTTGGTTGGTGGGGAATCCACAGGCATTTCTCCTAGCACATAGCAGAATTTATTTTTGAAAGCACTTCTTTTTCCCTAATGTCCATAACTTTTAACATATGTGGGCAGCCCATCTTCAGGTAGATGAAAATCATTGTCTAACTGAGGCTATTTTTCCTTGTCCTCCTTTCTTTTTCCCTTTTTCTTTTTTTTCTTCTTTCTTCCTCTCAGTGAATTACTAGCTGGCAGCCTGCCTCTGCTCCCTTGTGCTCTGGGTTGAAGTTCAAGAGTGCCCTAGAGCTGCTGAGCTGAATTGCTGAATTAATGACATCCAATATGACCTGTTAGTTTGAGGGTGAGAGAGGGAATTTTCCAAGATGATGTATACCAAGCAAGCTCTGTTCTTATGTAAGTGCCCCATTATTATCTAAATTAAATGGTTATAACATCCTGGCTTTAAAAAAAGGTACCCTATTACTGTAAGTTAAAGATTATTCCTTCTTTATATCTCTATTACTGGGAAATGCTCAAGAACTTCCCTACTGCTGACCTCATAGGCTCATAAAGTGCAGCTTTTCATGACTCAAGGGAAAAGGTGCAAGGAGTGAGCCAAAGGAAAAGATGATTCTCTTCCATTTTAACATATTCTCTTTCTCTCTGTAAGGTGATGGCTTGTACATTTTCAGTATGAGACAGGTTATGCCCTGAAGAAGGGGTGCAAGGTGTTAATCTTAGTGTCGTTCAGAAAAGACACACTTTTTAAATTTTAGGGACAAAATCTGTAAAAAGAGAGAGAGGGATAACTGATAGTTTTAAAATACATGACATTCAGTGCAATGTCAGTGAATGATTACAAAGTCAAGGTTTCAATAGCAATCAAGGTCCCAGCTTTAGAAGAAATATAAATCTGTCTTGGGAATGCTGATCTGGAGTATTTGCATAGACATTAATGAAGTATGATGGTCTTGCTGGGTGGCAAGTTATTCCACCTCTATTGATAGCAGAGAATTGCAACACTACAACATGTACCTGCTTTGTATAACAAATTCATGTGTGCATCACCCCATATCAACATCAAATGAAGGATTTGTAAAGTTGCTGGCTTTGGGCTTTTGAAAGATGTGGGTCAGGGAGGTGTTGTTCTCAAATGTTAGAACTTTTTTTTTCTTATTTAATTGAAGCACTTGTCGTCATCTAAATTCTGTCCCAACAAGATTCTCCATTTTATCCCATCTGTGAATGAGAATGTCTTTCTCCTTTGAAGTACGGGTATCCCATCCCTCTGGTTTGAGATTGACCACAGAGTGTCTTTGCAACACGAAAAGTTAATCCTACAAGGTGTGTTGTCACAGTGTTTTATAAACAGTCTGCATGTATTAAATGAAGACCTCTGTGAAGACTTTTTCTATGACACTTCTTGGAAAGCCAACTGCAACTTAGCAGTGGTTTCAATCTAAATCTGTAGAGATTCTGAGATTGACCTGTTACATTTTTCCATTTGGGAGAATGTTAATCTGCTTTTATCGAGTGTGCATAGAACACAAGAAACATAAAAACGTGTTCTGGGTTTAGGCAGGCAGATGGCACTTTTTATTCAATTCAGCAGAGAGGGACTAGAATTTGCAGCTGTGGAAGGGAAGTTCTGTGAATTGCTGGCTTTTCTATACTGCCAAGTGACACAAACTCCATTGATCAAAGGCACTCCCTGCTGCTCGGAAATCCCTGCCCTGCATTTTCATGTCCTGAGGAGGATGAGCTGGTGGCAAATCAGAGGAGTGGATGAGGTACTAGACTGCTGCATATTAGAATCAGGCAAATTTAATGTCACTGTGACTTTTGTTTCTTTTTTTTTAAATTGTGTGTGTGTGTGAGTGTGCATAAATTCATGAAAACAAGAGATAGTAAAGTAAATCAATGAAGGTTTAGCAGGTCCTAGTTTGCAGGCCTTGCAGATACTCAGTCTTCTACCATGACTCTCATTAACAGGTCTTTGTTATTTTAAGTGACAAAGCTTTGATTAGGTACAGAAGAATTTTACATTATCTGCTCAATGTGAAAAATAATGTGGCTAAAGAGCAGCCACATGATTGAACACATTATCTCTCAGAACAGATGCAAATTTGATTCTTTCCTTTTGTAATATATGTGTTCTGTATCCCTTTGCTTTAGTTATTTAAAAAAGATATTGAAGTAGTTCTAGTGGTCTGTCTTTTCATCTGCCTATCTACATTTTCTGACTCTCATCACAGTAATATTTGATTATAGGATCTGACTTAAAACTCCCTGATTGAAAAGACATCTTTCTCTTGGCTCAGAGGCTTCCTGAACAGCTCCTTCAGCCAGCTGCAAGGACTGAAAAGACCTGATTCCTGTAAATAGAGCAGAGCCAGGGAACTAGATCCACCCAGAGTCCCTCCAAAGCTCAGTATCAATCAGGTTGTCAAATTCAAACTTGAGAAAAATTGTTAAAAATCATGAAGATCTACATCTCTCAGATGAGCTCACTGTTTGTGTGACAATGTTGAGGTTTCTGTATTTACTCCTTTCCTATCCTTAATGGATAAAAAAGGATTTAAAAAATATTTTATGAAATAAAATTGAAAAAAAAAAAACTCCATCAGAAACACCACATTGTATATTCAAACAGGCTTCACTGACTTGCCTCTACCCTCCCTTCTCCTTTTTAATCATACAGAGTAAAATGTTATGATGAAAATTAAATTCAGCAGAATGTTTTTTTGATAGAGCAATCAAATTATTTAATGTCAAAACTGCTGAAGCAGGATGCCTTGAGATTGTTAAGCTTTCCTCCTCAACACACAGAGATACACGCACACATATTTATCCAAATCCAGTTCCAGAAAATCTAGCTGATTTTGCAACAGGAGATAATTCCTTTGAGGAAAGTGGTTTTGTTTGCGGATATTTCTTCTCCTCTTCTAAGTAGACTTGGACTGTGTGGGGAAAAAAAAAATAATTCTTTACTCCCCTTTGAGTAATTGAGCTTGTTCCATGAGACCAAGCCTAAGATTTATGACAAACTAACATTTATCATCAGTTTTAGACTCTACATGGATCTGTGTGTCTCTTTTCCTTAGAGAAACAAAACAAAGGGAGGCCTGAGGGAACCCCTGAGAAGTAGAGGCCAAAGGCATTAACACCAAATGCATGAAAGGTCTGACCTCTGAGGGGCATCTACTTGCCAGGAAACCCAGTGACATTCCTGCTTGGTCTCTGGGGCACGAGGGCTCCAGAATGAGCAGTAACGTTTGAACTCCTCTGCCTTCTATCTACCACTGCAGACAAGGTTCACTCCCCACAAATTTTCCTTGGAAGCCTCCAGTGTGCATGGTCTCCTCAGCTCCAGAGGGAGAGACTTATTTCCACCCAGCAGGGAGGAATGAGCAGCATTTCCCACCACATACACATCTATCTAGCTGTGGTCTGTATCACCTTTTTGGATGCACTCAGGAATGATTTTGTACCATGGCTTTCTTGCCAGATCCATGAATTGGGAGGAACAAAAACAAAACAGTGACTAATCGGTGTACCATTTTACAGCTTTTTGGTCTCAGTTGCATGGTTGGGGTGACTATCTTTTTCTTCATTTTGAAAGTAAGTCTGTTGGTTGCCCTGGACTTAAATCTTTTTTATGTCTGAGGCACTCTGAATTTAATGTATGCAGCTAAGTGCTCAATGCAGAGGAGTGGCAGTGTGAGTCACTGGAAGGTTATGGTGTCATCTATGTGCCTGCTCCTTTTGCTCTCTCTTTGTGTCTTGCAATTATTTATAATGTGTACAGAAAAGCTTGGGGAGCAATTAAGCTACTCCATTAAAGTAAATAACATAGATTGTGTTTGTGTATCTTATTTAAATCTTTGAAATGTAAAATAAAGAGACAGCTTAATGGCTACAATGTACTTTGAACACAAAGCTCGACTAATAAGACACCCCCTAATCACTGATTTTAGAGAGAATTAAACCTGGCTGTTAATAAGCTAAAATAGACTTTAACCTGACTTGATGTGGTAGAATTCTCATTTTGCTGGTAATCCAATACATGTAGGTAATTTTTTCTTCTTTTCTTTGATTTATTTTGAGGGCAGCTGAATGAATTTTCTTTTCTTCTGATCAGAACAGTCACATTAAACAAAGCAGCTTCCTCAAGTCCAGAATTTTGAATCTGCTTCCAAAAGAATTGATTTTTTCCAAACCAATGCATTCAGTGTGACTGTGAAATCGAAAGATCATTTTATTCTCACAGATCTAATTTGAGTTGCTGGTTGCTATTACGAAGGTATCTTATCACTAATCTTTTCTAAACTGCAGCTGATATGGTTAGCAGCTGTTACAAATGTCAAGAGCCTCCATACAAACATATAGAATACGGGGTCCTGAAAGAAATCTTAGAAGAAAGCTCTGACTTTGCCTCATTCACTTTCATTTCACCTTAGAGAAGTTTCTGAGCACATACTTCTCTGAAAATCAGGGGAGTCATAAGCACTTTTTTGATTAAGAATGGATTTATATACATGCAGTTGCTTTCCAATAGCATGAGGTTTTTGGGGTTCAAAAAATCCATTATCGTTTCTGTTCTTACAGAACAGACTTTTTGTCTGAAAACAAAAGTACATCTCTCTCTCTCCTAGTAATGAAATAAATATGACTTATTCACATATGCCTGAAATTTGAAGAATATTAAAAGATATTATGAGCCTGCAAATATTAGGGGTTAATACTTTTGAAATCTGAAACAAAGGATCAGAATACAAAAAAAATCTACCAGGATAACTAAATTCTTTGCCAAGTTTGATTCCTTCTGCCTGCATCAATTAATCCTGAGGACAGGCAGAGTCTTGGCCTTTTAAAGACCTGAAGTGGCTGGTCAAAAATAATAAAGGTCAGAAATTAGGAGATTGGCCAATCTTCATTAGCACTGTGCTGAGTCATGCAGATCTCTCACATTAACAACCAGGACTGCTTTTCCATCCGTGTCTATCTGTGGGTCAGCTCCACCCTTTCTTCCATAGCCAACATAATGTTAAAGCTTCAAAGAAAATCTGTTCTAGACAAAGGCTCAATAAATACTGCCTTTGCCTTTTGTTGATCTCAGTTTATGTCCAAGGGGAAGAAGAATAAGTTTAGCCATTTCTAATATATTACATGTTAGTTTTAAGTGCCTTTGTGATTACTCACATTGCAAATAAAACCTAGGCATTATTTCAGGCTGGTATAAATCCTAAAGTGTGTCCTGTTTAGCTAAGGTTTCTGTCCCCAGATTCATCCCTGCCATGCCTCTTCAGAGAGAAAACTCCTCTGATAATCCTTCTGCAAGTCTGGTGGAGCAGGGCCAGGACAGGTCCCTTTGGGGACAGGGATCACACTCCCCTGCAGCAGCCACCAGTCTGACTGTCCTTCCTGCAGAGGAGGAAAAAACATCTAATGAGAACATAAGGGAACCTCAAATTTACATCTGAGAGGTGTTGTATCACTGGAGAGATGGTGTCAGTGGTCCCAGCAGTAGCCAAGTGTTTTCTGTGCCTAAGCCCAGAAGGGCTCAACAGTCTGGTCCTGCTGGGGAAGGGGTAAAGCAGAGAGGGCATACAGACAGACATTAAAAAAAAATCCCACCACTGCTTCAGACACTGTCTTGAGAGGAAATTAAAAAAGTTTGAGGCTGTGTTTTCCCCCTCATGTTAAAATTCTCTGCATCCTTTCACACAGCAGCATTTTCTCCACTTGGCTGCATTTCTTCTCTTCTGCTTGGGTGTTGGTATATTTAAAAGTTAATGGGATATTGGTTTGGAAAGGGACAAGAGGGAAGAAGAAGGGAAAAAAGGGGGGAAAAAATTCAGAGACAGATTTTGAAACCCAAATCTTATTCTCAGACTGATTTTTCTCTTTGTTTGCTCAGCTGCTTTTCACAGCCGCCTTACTGGCACAGACAAATCTGAACAGCTTGCAGAACAAAATGACAGGAAGATGGAAGGATAATGTGTGTTTAAATATCATTGACCAGCCTCTTTCTTGGCACTCTCAGCATGGGGAAAGCTTGTTATATACTGCCTCCTTTAATCATTTGAGACAGGGCTTTTCCTCCTGCCTATCTATCAAGAGAGAGGATCTTCCTCCAATTGTGAGCTGCAGTGATGGACAGGTGAATTATTAAAATTGTTTGCCACTGACTTTCCTTGTTATTCTTATTTGTTAAGTTCCCAGATGATGTGACCCATGATTTTTTTTGTCTGCCAAAAGCCTGACCCACTCAATTGCATGCAAACTGCATGTGATCACCGAATGGATTTGAATTTGAGAGGTTTTTAAAAAGCACAGTGAAAGGGAACAATTTTGGTACCTGGAGCCCAGAGAAGCAGAGCAGAGAGGAGCTGGTGGAAGGCTGATAATACACAGCCTCCAGTTAATGAACCTGCTGCCAAGAAATTCATCATCTACTGTCTCCCTGGGACAGTGATGTGTGTCAAAACAAAAATCATACACCTTTGGTGAAAGCAGACCTTTGTAACAGCTAGCATCTGAAATGATTAAAATTTAAGCAGATCACGGAAGGAGATAAAGAGAAAAATGGCTCTTCCCTTAATTGGACATTGTGTTTTTTCTTGCTTCCTGATGAAGGAGGTTGTTTATTTCCTCAGGCAGATTTTGCTCTGTGTGTTTTTCATGTGTGTGTGTGTGTGTGTGTAATCCCTATATGAAAAGCTGAAGTGCCAGGCTGTAAATCAGGAATCAGTGATTGAAGGTTGCACAAAGATGTATCATTTCTCTCCTTTCAGACCAACCTGAAGGTAGGGGTTTTCCTCTTATTTAGTCTTGGAGCCAGTTAAAATTATAAAGTGCTTCTTTCCATGTCACATTTCTGGAGTAAGAGACATTGTAACCTCGAATTTATCAAAAAGAAATTGAGGCATGGGGAAATTGTTCACAATTTCATTTTTAAAATAAATGAGGCTTACAGATTTTGAGTGCTCATGTATTCAGAGCTGGATGTAGCTTGCCTACCTGGAATTTGCATCTGAGGCCCTGAGCTGAACTGGGAGGCTCTCTATTCAGGAGGAAAGCATTCCAAGAGGATGAGTGGCTTAGCCATAAAAAACCCCTCATTCACCATCTATCCCAAGGCAACCCCCAGATCCTCTGGGCAGGAAATAGAGTAAATGTGCAAAAAAATCCAAGTGGCTGTTCCAGAAATTAGAGTCACCACAATTTCCTATTTAAATGGTCATCAGAATTACTGTATTTTATTTTTTAAATTGAAAGAGTGAGCAATTGTGTGTAACTGCATGAGTCTGTGAAGGCTAAGACATTCTTTCATAACCTTTTTTTTTTTTTTTTTCATCAAATATTCCCTAAAAAAAATCAGTTTGAGGTAGATTATCAGCTTCAAATTTCAACCTAAACCATTGAAGCAGCTGAACAGAGGCGGCCTTAACCCTGTCTAAACATTTTAGGTAAAAGTATCAGCCCGCTTCAACAGCTATCTCTGCTGAGATAAAGCACTTAGGAAGCCTAATGTTAAGTGTATGCTTATGTAACTTGCTGAATGGGGGACCAGATGCCGTAAAAGGCATGTGGTACAGGGATGTAAAGTGGTTAATAACAATAATGAACATTTACATAGCCTTCTGCACTCTCAAAAGGATGTAGGAGCTGAAAGTATAAAGCATCGGTGACAGCAGGAGATATGAAAATGCAGCCTAGGTTTGCCTGGTTAAATCCTATCTCCAGTTACAACCTTGGGAATTGCAGTCAAGCTGCCTTTACTAACTAGGCAGGAAGAACAATTCAGCCCAGGGTCTTTCATGTAGGTAAAGGGCTGTCTCAAAAATAAAGACCTCCTCTCTCTTATTATCAATGATTTCCATTTTCCTATTAACTTACTGCAGAAAATATTGCTTTACCGTGATGGTGTTCTGAGCTCCAAAATACATCAATCAAATCAAGCCAGCCAAAGATGGTATTCCTGGCCCTGGAGACTGACTTACTCAAATCCACAGAGGAAAAAATCTGGAAGTAAAGGAGGGGGAATTAAAAACAACAGAGATTTTTAAGGATATAGATACATAAATTTGATTCCTTCTGGGTAAGTGATAGTATGCATCTAACCTTAGAATCTGCCTGTAATTAACCTCTTAGAAAAACCAAATGAAACCAAACAAAACCAACATTAGTCTCGCTGATGTGTGACAAACAGGCAAGGGAATGAGTGTTTGGCAGGATGCCAGGCGGCATCAGAGGAGCTGTAGGAAAATGAGATTGAAATTAAAGGGGAAGTTTGCGTTAGAAAAGTACCTCATTCAACAAGCCCAATTTCAGCAAGCATCCTAAAGAGGAGCCTGGGAGAGGTTTGAAGGAGCCAAGCCCTGGGAGGTTCATAAACAGCTTCTCAGTCTGGCTGGATGCTGTGACTGACTCTCCTCATGGAAATGAAATGAGACAGCTCACAACAGCTGGTGTTGGCCATGGCTGCAGGTAGGATACTACTTGGACAGACTACTCAAGTTTTTTGTGAAAGCAAGAGCTTGTGAAAGCCTGAAACAGAGGGACCAATCCATATAGCTCCTCCTTGAGCCAATATCAAACTTGTCACACTCCCTGATGGTTAAATATTTAAAGTTTAAGTTCCTTGTATGACTTTCTGGAGCAGTTTCAGCCCCTTTCTCCCCTTTTACTTTAATCTCATTTCCTAATCCACCTTCCAAGATATATGCTTGAAGTTCAGCAATACTAAAATGGGACAATATTTGAGTTGAATCATTAAAGTCTCAATTTCACAGTGTAGCAAAAGAGTGAAAACATTGCTGACAGCCCTTCTGTCTGCCCAGCATCTTTACAGGCAACAAGGCTTTGGGAAACGATCCCCAAGTCCTGGTTGAAGGACACTACAGAAGCCAAAGGACTTCACAGTTCCATGCTGTGCTGGGCAAATGAGTGAAAAATAGATATATTGTTTGTTATTAAATACACAGAGACTGGGTCTGGCTCAAAAAGGCTCCAGCCTTCAATTTGTTTGGAGACTGGAGATTATTTTGGGAAAGCATTCTGTATATTGCTCTTTTGCTCTTCTCCAGGTTTCTGGCCAGGGTCAGAGTCTTGAGAGCAGTGCACATGGATCCTTTCCTACTTCTAGCCTTAAGGTCTGTCCCAAAATACTGCACTGAATTTATCAGACAAAATCTGTTTTGTAAAGAGTATGCTGTGTCTGTTCTGAACATTAGCATGAGGAAATGCTCCCCTTCAAAATAAAAGGTCTTTTAGAATAGAGATATCAGGTTCAGCAAAGGTGTGAGCTAAACCTCCCCATCTGGACATGCCCTGGAAAAGAAGGGGGTGAAAAAAGAGAGGAAAAATCTGCTGCAGACCTTTATCTCCCCAACATTGCTGTCAGTGAAGCTGTGAAATTCACAGCAGCTCAGCAGTGCCAGGGAGCCAATATCCCCAGAACAGGCCATTGATCCAGACACTGCCATGGCTAAGATGGAACCTCCACCAGCTGCATTTGACACACTGACAACACACCTGTGCCTGGCAAGCAGAGAACCTTTCTGCTGTGATTTGATCTTTTGCCAGCATGGAGAAAATTTTTCCAGAGCAGATAAATTAACTAATCAGGCTAACCCTGAGACATCTAATGACAAGCATTATTGTATTTAACCACCAGCAACTCTGGCAAATTCTAAATGGTACTTGAGTTCTGTTTCTTTAATGACTGTTTTAAAAAAAGAAAACAAAAAACCAAAAATTAAGGTGAGTCAATTATGTCAGGTTAACAACATTTAATTAAAATGGAAGGAAGGGGTAGCTGTAATTTGCAACCACCACAGAGAGGAACCAGATAGGAGACCACTGTGCAAACCTGTGACAGGCTGCAGTTTTAATTAAAATTGCAGTTTTTTAAGATAGCCAGCCCAGTGTCAGATGGATTCTGGTTAATTGCTGTCACTCCTGCAATATTGCCAGCAGGATTCTTCAGTGACTTCATGTCTTTAATAGAAATCTGAGTGTCAAGGGACTCCTTCATGTCAGGTTACATGCTGGATCTGTCATGTGAGGCCCCCATCCCTCCCTGAATGTGATAGTGCACGTGGATAATGGTACTGTAGCTGTCAAACTCTTGGGAATGTACAAACTCTAGATGGGATGAAAGGCATGCTGCTAGACAAGCAAGTTCCATGTCCTTTCATTTAAGGACTGATATTTCAGTTATGAAAGCAAAAGACAGTTTGCACTTTGTCGTGATACTGATACTCGTAGATCTGTTGAAAAAACTTTGGCAGTGATGGGTTGACACTTTAATTCATTGTCATTTCTTGGTAATTTCTCTTAACTTATCTACATCCCTGTGAAATAACAATCCATACAGACTTATAATGGTGTTTGAGATCTGCACATAAAACTATTGTCGTGGTAAAACCAGCACAACTACAATGTCCTGCTGGCATATGTACACACAAAATGTGAGGGAATCAGGTAAAGTCAGTGCAGAAATAAACAGTTCATGAACAATTTACAGTGTCTGGAAAAGTCAGAGATGTCAAAAGTGGTGTTCAGAAATATATTGACAAAGTAGTAATCAAGCACAAGACAAGAAAAAAATGGCATCTGCTTAGTGCTGAGGAACAGAGAAATGACACTCGTTAAACTCACTGTCTGCACATGTGCATGTACCTACTTGTGCTAATACAATGTTCTTGTTTCCTAAACATACAGAAGCACACACAAACATATTTGGAAAAAGTTAATTTGGGATTCAGAGAATACATCCTCGATTTGTTAATATGATTGTGCTAATTCAAAACACATCAAGCAAAATCTGAATTTTAGCTCATGGTATCTTCCATCAGAGGTGGCAGGAGTCCATGTTGAGTTTTCACTAGTAGTTTGGTGGGTTTTGACATAATATCCTAGAAATTTTAACTTCAATGGCCCTAAAACCTAGTTCTGTCTCCTGTCTTTGTTCTCATACTTTTACCTCCTTGGTGTCCCATTATCCACAAAGAAAAGAAGGTAGCATTTTAGAGAGTTTCATATTCTTCAAACTGTGATGGAACAAAGGAATTTTCTTGCTGACAGAGGATGCATGAGAAGAACATACAGTTGTTGCTCTACCACTTAATTACTTTATTTCTCTGGAAATCAGGCCACATCTCTGGAACTATTAGAGTTACACCTGTGTTTAGTCTTTTGTCATTCTAGGCAATAAAGTCTTATTATATACAAGAAAGACACTTACTGTTGTGGCCTTGATCTCAGTTCACTGCTGCAAAGAAAGAGTGTTTCCTACTGGTTAACTAACACTTTTTGTTTAACAAACAAAGCAACAGCAAGTCTAATGAATATTACCTGTCAATTAAATTATGAGAGCACAAAGTGTGAAAAACCCTTCAGCTGCAGAAAATTATTTTCAGGTATATTGTTTCACATGTTTTAAAAGCTTTTTTGTTTGGTTTTTTTAGAGCAACTTTCTTTGAGGTAAAACTAGGCCTTTGTTGTTTATCATAAAGAAGCCAAAAAGCAAAAGTAGAGCTACATCTATCTAAATTTAATTTGTTTGTCCCTTTCTAACCAAAGATTTTTTATATATTTATTTAAATAATACATTTTCTAAGAAGCTAGAAATTCACACAACTGCTCTGGGATAACTTCATTAGACTCAACTTTGAAATCCCTTGGTCAGATTCTGCTCCCACACACATGGCTGTAAACATGCTGTAAATCCACTGAAGTGCCTGTTCATTTAACTCAATCTCAGAAAGCTGGAACTGGCCACCAGATTATTTATTTATGGATATCACAACCCCTTCGTCACTTAAAAGTAGATGTTTGTATTTCATGTTCTTGATTTTCTTGATTTTTAATAATTCATAGGACGACATCAAATATTGATGTTCCATCTATTAAAAATGTCATAAATAAATAAGCTTCGTACACGGGCCTGACCAGAAACAGTAAGGTCCAAGATACTCCAGTTGTGTGTGCCAGAAACTGTCTTCTATTTGATGATGTATTCAGCTGAGCCTGGAAGCTGTGGGTAGATTGCAGACCTCTACTTTCTTGACTGCTGTACCATAAACATAAGATGACATTTTTCCTGCTTCTTGGTTAAAATAACCCAGGCAATCTCTGAAAGGGAATATGAATAACCATACCTGGGTTTCAAAAAGGTACTAGTGACCTTTTCTTACTGCCTTAGGTCTAAATGCTGTATTTGGACTCACATCTGTGGGAAAAAGGAAATCAAAGAGCCATTAGATCATTGAGGGTACTTGGATGTCCAATTCTGATCCATTATTACTGATTGAAATTATAATCACCAAGAAAAAAACCCAAAAACTTAATTAAAAGCAACCTTTTTGCATGCAGACTTTTTACATGAAATGATCCTCTTTTAAGAAGAAAGTTTATTTAAATTTTCAGTTCAGAAGTCACCTTTAAAAAAAAAGCAAAGACTAATTACACACTCAGCACAAACATTTAGGCTAATAAGTGCTTTATTCCTTGAAGGGGTGTTAAGAAAATGGATCCACTCATAGTCCTGTTGTTTTATTGTTTAATTGTTTTACCTCCTGCAAGCTGCCATAATCCAAAGGACCTGCCAACCTCTACATGATCTTCTCCCTAAAACATGTTTTTAAGCAGAGCTGGTCTCACACTTATTAGAAGAACTATAAGATAAGGGAGATGCTGTTATGTCAAGCATGTGGTCTCTGGGCTAGGAAACCTCTTCCACTGCAGAGGAGGTCTGGGATGGACAGCAGTTGTCACCTAAATGACTGTGGGGCAGCTCTCACTGTGCCTGCCTCCAAGAGACAGGACTTGAGGTGAGAAAAGCCCAACCCTGTGGGTTCCCAGCTAATTCAGATGTGGAGACTGTCACACTCCACCATTGAGATCACCAGGGAACCTAAATTGTTGGCTCTTCTGCTTTGGTTTAGGTAAAACACAGGCTGCTGGGGAAAACTTTGAGAATGCTATGTCTCATTTGACCAAAAATGAGACAGTGACTCATTTGACTTTTAGGGTTTTGTTCATGAAGTGAGTGGTCTGCCTTCAGGGGTGTGCCCAGGCTGATCCTGACAGCGGGAGAAGGGCACACGGGGACAGGTGATGGGCACAGCTGGAGAGAGAGGCTGGGAGCCCCATGTCCTAAAGGAGGATCAGGGAGTCACTCAGGGCTTGTGGCTATGATTGTTTCGGTCTCTCTCTTGAGTCTTCTTCCCTCCTGCCCTTCCTCTTTTATGAATGGAGCTGCTGGGCAGTTGCAAACATGCCTGACAAGTCTCAAATAATCAATTTCTTGTAAGCTTAATGCAAAAAGGCAGCTGGTCAAAGCAGGGAGCCCACAATGTGTCTTTCCATCCCTGTCCTCAAGGTGATCACAAAGTGGGTCACCCCTGGAACGCACATCTGCTGATACACAGACACATGAAAGAGCAGTGCCACAGGCTCTGAGGTGCCCTCAGTTTCCCTCTCCATGGGCTGGCTCAACTCGGTGGTGAGAGACTGGGATTTTCTCTTTGGCAAGTTCTCTGCCTTCATGAGATAAGTTAATAAATCCATGAAAATCTAGGCAGCTGGCTGTGTGGACCTCCTTTGTGCCCTTTGATCTGTGCACCCATGGCTCTGTGGTGATGCTCACAGCTGCTGACAGGCGATTTGCTGGGGTCTCTGTTCTTTGGTGTGTTTGGTCTTGGCATGAAAATTTCACAGCAGTTAATGAGATCCATTGGCCACAGCAATCCATCCCCTGTGCATCAAGTGCTAATTAGTGTCAGGCTGTCACAATAGCAAGATGAGTTGCAAAATAAAACCATCAAGTGCACTCTGATTCTGATTTATTACTTATTTTTCTGTCACTGTGACTGAACAATATATATTAAAAAAAAAGTCAGTCTGGCCTCTTCTTTGGCTTCGTGTGCTGTGGTGATGATTTCCCTGTAATTAATGAGGTGCATTATCGAACTCCCTCACCTTGCAGTAGGAAGAAAAGTCCCTTTTTCACTCTTTCATTGTTTCCAAAGAGAAAGTCTCTGAAAGCCTTGGGAACACACAATCATTCAGAGTGAATGGCCTAAAAGGCAGGCTTCCATTCATGGTTCTGCACCCTCCAGGGTCCTTTTGTTCCTCAGTTTAATTAGATTTACTGTGGACTGCCTACCCACACCAGAAAACATTGCATCCATGTTTCAGGTCAATACAAAGCAGGTTTTTAGGTTCTTGGGACCTGGTCCTTTTCCATCTGAGCCCCTTTCCACAGCTCTGTCCTTACAGCATTGAATAAACTGCTGCAGTTTTCTAAGGTGGCACAAACTTTGCCATATTAAAGTTAACTTCTAAATAAACTATGCCTGGAAAAATTCTAGAGATTGGGTATTTATCACAATTCTACCTAGGAAAGCTTGGTGACAGCAGTCTTGCTCTCTCAGATTTGAGATGCAAAGGCTGGGATCAGTCTCACATGGTCTATGCATTACAGTGCCAGACAGTTTTTATCCCGGAATATTCATCCTTCTTCAGCAGTAAATTTTTGCAAGTGGTTTGATTCATATTTATTGTATTTTGTAGACTCTGTCGAGAGAGTAGCAACTGTGATTAGAGTAAGTATCCTGCTATTAATAATGAAGCAGCAAAATAAGTGTTGGCATAAAATTCATGTTTGTCCATTTGTCTGAGTGTGACTTGAATTATCCAGCAGCAGTGGCAGAAATACCTTCTTTAGTGCCACCTTCTTTTTTTCCTTTTTATTTTTCTTCTTTTTTAGCAATATTTATGAGGTGATAAAATTTTACAAATGTTGTAGGAGGGAAAACAAGAATTATCTAGGTCAGGAGAAAATGGTGAATTACCTTTTGATATCATTCCCAAGTCTCTCAGGTTTTTTCCAGTGGTTTTATGCTTAACCCCATTGAATGATCCATGATTTGGCTGACAATTATTCTTGCAATTAAAGACAGATTCTTATACAGGTCTGTCCATTTTACACCACTAGCTTTTGTACTCAGCTCAGTAGGACAAGTCAGCAGGGTACTTTCTCACACAACAGCTTAAAATGATCCTGAGTAATGGTGTTTCAGCTGTAATACATTTAAAATAAAGCAATAATAAATATTCTATAGGATACCTTGTTTCAAAGCACACTTATTAGCCTGTTTAGACCTATTTCAAAAGGAAGCTTTTGACTTCCCTGTGGCATTCCAAAATCAAAACTAATGCTACTATTTTTAATATGGTTTTTACTTGTAGTGATTTAATTTGGTGAGGAGCATTTTCACATGGGTATAACTGGACATTTTGTTGGAGAGTTTGCCTTTTTCTGTTATCTGTGTTGGGGCATTGGCTATGATTTAGACCTGTAACACGACAGCTTCCCCAGCTGTTGCTTTTTTTCCATTTACTGGTCTCTTCTTGCTTTGCAAATAGGTCAGTTCTCAGTCATGCACCAGCAGGCTGTCAGCTGTAGCAAAGGGCTCTGTTGAGCTTCTCAGCTATGGAGACAGCTGAGAAAACCTCTCTGAAATGAATGGGAACAGCAGAGTGGAAGACCTTCAAACTCATCAAACTGTTTCCACCTTGTTCCCATTCCCCAGTTTGGTCCCATCCAGTTCCTTCTTATGGTTACTGTGTGGATTGGTTTTTTCTCTTCAGATCTCATCAAACACTGGATGCACTGTTCTTTGTTTATCACTGATTATTTGGGGGTGCTGTTTGCTTGCTATTTATTTTTTCCCCACAGAGGGCAGATTCTGTCTATCTTGTGGAACAAGTCCATAACTGGAAGTGCCACAAGCTTTTCTTTAATATGTTGGTTTTCTTCTGCTTGCTGCTATGGTAACAACTAAAGCAGAGAAAGTTTTGGAAATTTGGAAGCTCTGTTGCTCACCATTTTCTGGCTCTGTTTTAAGAGACTTTTATTTATTTAAGGACCCAAATGCCTCGTCTTGTTCCATGAGTTTTTATTGGTGTAGACAAAGTTCTTCAGGAAAATGTCCTGAAACTTACTGTCTCCTGCAGGAATTGGCTTGTGATGTGATGTCTTTTGTCTTCTTTTATAAAACATTTTGTACATAAATAAATAGGAGAAATAGGTATAAAGCTGGACAGTGTGGAAATAGCAGAGTAATTATATTAATTGGAGTAATTGTAGAAGAGGCAGTTTGGAATGTGAATGTAATCAGTGAGATCAGACAGCTTTATATAACCCACAAATTAGGTTTCAATAGGGTTATTGTTTTTAATTTCTTTACAATCTTTTTCCTATTAGCCTTAGAAAATTGACACAAACAAGGTCTCACACAGGATCCTGTAGCATGTTCAGGGCATGAAATAGGAGCTTTTGGGTTCCTCTCTATTATTTGATCTACAGATTCATGTACCTTCTACCTTCAACTGCATTTTGCTTTTGTGCAGCCTTTCAAGATCCTGACTCTGAAGATGTCACTGGATAGCTGGCTGTTAGTTTATGGTGATTTTGTTCCCTCAAGTGTTCCTCTGAATCACAGCATTGTTTAGGTTTGAAAGATCTCCAATGTCATCAAGCCCAACCACCAACTCAGCAGGGCTCTTTACCTGCACACCATGTCCCTGAGTTGCACATCCGCATGACCTCCAAGGACTTCCAGGTGTGGTGACCCAGCCTTGTCCCCAAGCAGTGTCTCCCAACACCTGGCAACCCTTTTAGTGAAGAAATCATGATGACAAAATGGGAAGTGAATGACTAAAAGCCCATGTCTTTCTTTTTGTCTGAATTGAAATATATTTTAAATGAATGCCCATTCACCCTGCAGGCTGCAAGTGCTAGTTATTTTGTATAATATTTCATATTCAGAGCTTCAGGGTATACGACAGGTGTAGAATAAGCAATCTCATAGAAGACATCTGTGCAAAACCATGGCTTTGCTGAAATGGTATTAATTTTTTTCATAAGTAGGTCATAGGAAAGAGCAATCCAATATGAGAGTCTTTGTTCATTTAAATGTCTAAAAACCAATCTAACTAGTTAAAAGAATGAGAGCATACAAGAATAATCCCAGATGACAGAATAAACAGCATTTGAAAGAAGGCAGTTTGTTTTCTAATATGTGCTTTACTTTTTATCAGTTATAGCCCCAAAAATTGTATCCCTTTGAGTTAATTTAGTTTTTAAAGAACATAACTTGCTTTGTTAATTTGGCATGGACTTAGCCTGTTTACATAAAACACCCTAGCAAAAGAGATTGGCAGAGTTTCTCTTGTAAAGACAGAGTTCTTTTCAGTTAATTATATGCAAATCAGCTTTGTTAACAAACACCTAAATAACTTTGCCTTGTCTTCATTAGCCTGGGAGATACAGTACATTTCTCAAGGAACTAGACAAGGAATATTAATCAAAGCAGCTTGTAAGTTTTAATGAGCTTATTAATTGTTGACCTCTGTATTTCCAAGAAGTGGTATTAAAACTGAAAGATAACTGAGATATTTTTGTGCAGAAATATTATGCAGATATATATGGGGAAAGCATTCATGGCCAAATTTGGGTCACACAAAATAAAACCTTAATCTAGCTGCTAGCATATTGATAACTCATGTTTTTCTAAAAAAATATGTGCCAGCTGATGAGGGTTTAGGGAAAAACATTCTTCTTGCACTAAAAGAGCATTCAACGTTGTAGAGGAAGATGGGAAAAAGTGGAATAAAGTTCAGTTTTGTTGTTTCCCACAGTGGGTCGTTTAACTTTCCAAACCAGTAGTGTTGAGTCCCGGATTTGCTTCCCAAATGGACCTCCTGAATGTCAGGTGATTCTAGCTCTTACCTGAGGGTTTGAACAATTTATAAGGTAAAAATAATGCAAAATGCAAACACAAAATTAACATGGAGGCAAGGCTGGGAGAGGTCTCTGATCTCCATGGGCGGCTGACCTGGTCCCACCCTGCACATCAACCCCATTAACGATAATTGGAGGGGAAACCCAGCCTGGGGAGTCTGGTGGTGAAGTTCATCGATGCCTGTCCTGGGGGCAGCCTTTAAGTCTGACCCTCAGCAGAGATCAGCCCTCGCTGCCATCCCTGCTAAACAGAGGAATGTGCTTCACATGGCTAATCCGAGAAATGTGGTGAAACCTGAAACCCAGCGCTGGCAATAGCCTTTATTGCTGTGTGCGGCAGCAGACTTCGGTGTAATTAATCCTCTAATTAATTTCTAATAGCTGTCTAGCCATGTGTCAATAAACAAGGAGAATACATGACAATAAAAACATCTGTCAGAGTCAGTAATATGCAGTGTTGCTTCAGAGAGAGACAGACAAGAAGGGAGGGAAAATGAGTACAAGAAGAAATAAAACAAGTCAGGCCATGGACTGGGATCAAGTGGAGTCTAAGCAGGAAAGACAGATCCTGAGTTGCCAGCTGATCTTTCCTAATTTCATTTGGCCATTTCCAGTTCTGAAGGATAAATGAATTACCTGGGTGGGAGGATGAATAGCTGATGATTGGCTTCTGGTACCTGAATCGCTCTGACCCTTCCATGGCAACAACAGAGGATGGTGACTCTAATTTGTGCCACTGCCATCCACATGAAGCCAAGGTAAATCCCTATAGATTTACACAACCAAGACCTGTGTAGTGAGAGGCAAAGCTGGCAAACAAAAGTACTGGAAACCAGATTGTACTTCATTTGGTGCAGCAGAAACAAAGTTGAGAAAATCTTGAGGAACTTGAGAAAATACTCTGTCATCCTGTAATCTGTGCCAGAACTTTTTCACCCAAATTTTTTCCAAAGTTGGGAAGAAATTAAGATTATGCAGTTCTCATGATTACCTTTCATTTTTGATGAGAGATAGCTGAGTAAGAAACATTTTTATGAATTCTACTAAGTTCATTTACAGATATAAAAAAAAACCAAGAGCAAACCACTTAAGTGAGTTTTTTCTGAGATATTTCTAATTCCTGGAACATTAAAGACCCAGGAAACATCAAATGGCCATCTGTCTGTCCAGAGATCACATAGTTTGGCGAGAACAGAGCTGCAACACAGCCCAATTCTTTTATAAGTCTTTGAATTCTGTATTCCAGTTCTCTCAGGTTTTAGATATCTCCTTGAATTTTTGAGCCTAATAGTCATAAAAACTGCAACCCAGGCTAGTTTCAAATCTGTAAAATGCTTGTGGCAATAATTCTGAGTGACATAAAGCAGAGCAGTTGCACGTAGTGGTGGCAGCTTTGGGGAGAGTTTCGTTTTGCTTTGTTTTGTTGTGTTTTGTTTTGCTTTGCTTTGTTTTGACTTTTTCCCCTGTGAAAAAACATTCTGCTCTGAACCAATCACAGACTTTCTGGAAACTATAAAAGGGTAATTCAGTCTTCTCTTTTCCATTTTAAATCTCTTCAATCAGTTCTTTCTTCCTACCATCATTGCTGACATTGATCTATTTCAATTAAGATTCTTGTGTTGGAGTACCATAATTAGCCCCTGTCGGTACTAATTCTCATCCCTTTGGATTATAGATGGAACTAAAATCCCTGTGGCCTAGTTCAGAGGCATTTGCTTACCTGCAAACTGGAAGAGAACAAGTTCCACTTTGTTTAGTGAGGCATATTTGAGACCAGGAAAATATTTCAATGCCTGTCTAATTGAATCTATGGATCTCTGTGTTTTGAATGGGCTCATGTACTTTCTTTCTGATGTTATTTTCTACAAATCTTCCTTTGACCTTCTTTAAAGGATGGAAATTAACCAGAAAACAGCTCTTCCCATAAGGCCCTAAAGGGCTCTAATATAGATCCATTACTCAGAAGTGGCTCTAAGTTTCCAAAAATGTGCTTTTAAATGGAGTTATTACACATGCTGTTATCCTTGGAAGTAAAGAATATGAATAATACAAGTTACCTCGGGTAGTTGTTTGCTACTCTAGGTCAGTTTGACCATTCTTCACTTCACTCCAGATCTTCGGCTGTGAGATACCTATGACATGCCAGATTTCCCTGCCTCCACTCCTCGCATAAAGGAATTGCAGTTTAATGTATCCTTGCAGCTGCCTGAAGTGTCCTGAGAAGGGTGGCCCATACTCACCCAGGAATTTTGGAGGAGCAGTGTTGTTGTGAGCCACATCAGTCAAATCCAAACCAGAATGCAGACTGCTACACTGTGCCTAAGAAAAAATTGATAGAAAAGGATAATAGGGGTAGATCTGCATGTCTGCTTTTGTTTCTTCTCTGGGATATTTTTACAGCTTGATGTCTTGGCTCCACCAGTTGCTTTTTGGTTTTGGGTTGTTTTGGGTTTTTTTCTTAAAAAGCCAAGAGGTAACACCTAGAATGACATATTCAAATAAAGGGCCTGGAGATCAATGCCTTGCACGGTATGAAAGTCCAGTGTTTGAGACAAGACCTTTTCAGAATAGAAATGAATCCAGTGCCTCACCTGCTCTGTGAGAAAAAGCCATTAGAAAGCAGCATGGGGAAAATATGTACGTCAAACTCCTCATACCCATACACACACAGAGTTTATTGTAAAATCTGCAGTAAATTGTTGTCAAGCTTTGTAAACATGGAATTCAGCACTGTTACATCTGAGTCTTGCATAAAATGCTTGCAAAAGGCTCCAGTAGCCTTCAGGGAGAAGGCTGTACACATTATAAATGGTTAATGCTTCATGCGATGGAAATTCAGTGAAGCGGGAAAGTGCTTGTTCAATTACTTTTTTGGTAGGTTTTTTGTTTGGGATTCTTTTCTGCTTTTATTTTCCTCTTTCTCTCTGCCTGTGGGGCTCTGGATGCCCACTCTTGCTGGGGACTAAGGAAACTGGAGTTTGCTGAACCAGAACCTGTTTCAGACCTTAAACATTTACATTCAGTGCTGCCAGCACTTGGGATGCCTTTTTACTTTAGTTGAGCAGGTAGGATGAGTCTTGCACCTAAAGATCTTTTTTCCACACCAGTGACTCTACTTAAAGAGATAAGAAGCCCTGTAATATCGATCAGGTTAAGAAAGCATCAAATAACCTTTCACCTCTATCTGATCAGCTATCTGTATCAAAATATGAACATGAAAATAAGAGCATTAAGCTTTGAGCCTTTCCTTTCATGCTCAGGAAAGCTTATATACACTAAAGAACATTCTGTATCACAGAAAGCAGCTGTGTTTGAGGCCTGGGATTAAACATCATGTGGGAATATTTGAATCCAGGGCAGATATTTTTTGCTGCTCTCAGTGTATAGAGATCTGATTTTCTGATTCAGCTGAGGAGAAAGACTCCAGTTTTTCTTTAAACACAATAATGTTTAAAGAAAAGTAGTAGAGAAAGCTTCTCTGATTTACATGTTTCAGTGTAGTTTTTCAAGGTATGTGATCAACTAAAATTAATTGGAAAATTTAGTCAGGCAAGACTAAAGTGCCTAGACTGCCTATATGCCAGCTTCCTACTGAAGCCTCAAGTCTTTAATAAAAGTGAATAAATTCAAAGTATCCATATTGCACATATAGATAAAATATCTCACATTTTAAATTGAGAAGCCTTCCATCCCACTGAGTCAACAGGCACAGGGTAGCCTGGGCTTTAATTCAGCTGGAGTCCTTTTGGTGTAAGAGCAGTTCAGTGTTTGGCAGGGAAGAGCAAAGCATGTCCTCAGCCAAGTGGGGAAGAAAGACAGGATTGAGATTTTTTCTGTGTAATGGTCAAGTCTGCAAGGACACATGGGTTTAAAAGGTATTAGAGTAGCCGCAGGTGAGAAACCAGGGTGTCTTCTTTTATTGGGAAAGATGGAAATCAGTTCCCTGGGAGGGCTGGAAGTCACCATCATTACAAATATTAAGCTGTTTGTGTTGATAATTATAAAAAACACATTGCATGGAGTTGATTCTTGCTTCCTGACTTGTTGGGTGAGGTAATAATCCCGAGGTCTCTTTTGACTCTATTTTCTATATTTTTCAAATTTATGATACAGAAAATGACTAATTTTCTGACAGCTAAATGTGAGTCCACATTCGCAGGCAAACAGACATGAAGAGTCTGAACACAATGCCTGCAGTTAATTTTTAGAAGTTTGGAGTGGAAGAAAAAGTAAAGTATCCTTCAAGATAATGATCAAGTTAGCCTGTCTCATCTGAAAAAGCAGCTTTTTTTGTGTCCTGCACTGACAAACTGTTGATGGGAGGAAGTACTAATAAAGGAACAGGAGCCCTGGGGCTACTCAAAGGAACTAAAAAGCCTTGGACACTCCTACATTCACCCTGTCTATATTGAAAATGAATGCAGTGAAGGGAAGGGTAGAAAAAACTTTATCTGTCACATTTGCATGCTTTTCTTTTCCAGTGAATGCCCAGAGCTGCAGTCGTTGCTGCCCTCTGGGGCTGGGGTGGTGCATGAGGACACAGCACATCTGTTTGCTCCTGGTCTCTTCCTTAGTTTTGCTCCATCAAATCTGGTGTAGCTGTGAAGCCACCCATCCCATCACATCATCCACAGCATCACCTCCATCTCGTCACCCTCATCACATCACCCTCATCACCTCATCCCCATCTCATCACCCCCATCCCATCACCCCCATCTCATCACCCTCATCACATCACCCCATCCCATCACCCCCATCCCATCACACCCATCTCGTCACCCCCCATCTCATCAGCCACAGCATCACCCCCATCCCATCACCCTCAGCACTTCACCCCCATCTCATCATCCCCCAGCACTTCATCCCCCCATCACCCACCGACAGCATCTCCCACCCCTCTCCTCCTGCCTGCCCACGGTGCAGCACCTGCTGCCGTAGCTGCGTCTGCAGAGACCCCTCGTGGAGATGCAGCAGATACCAGGAGAGGGAACTCCCTATTTTGTTCAAGTATTTATGTTTAGCGGTATTAATTCCTTCACGACCTTAGTGAAATGCAAAAGCCCTTTGTCCCTAGGGAGGGAGCAGTCCCCTAGGAATTATGCAGTGGGATCCTGTAGGTGAGGCATTGCTGAATTTTCTAGGTGCATTATAGAAAATACACTTGCAGAAATGTGTTGTGAAAGGAATTTAGATTGTGCTCTTTCACAATATTGTTGTTGTTGTTGGTCTGGGGGCTTTTTTTTTTTTTTTTTTTTTTTTTTTTGTCTCTGGTGACCACAAAACCCCAAGGGGACCATGACAAGGCACATGGTTCTGTACTCTATAATAGAGACATCATTTCCACCATTTCCCATCACTTCACTTTCCTCAGTATGGTAGCTTTAATCTTGCTGGTTTAGAAGTAGGACACAAAGAGCAGAGTTCAGCAATTCATAGAAGGTTTGATGCTTTCTTTAATCTTTTACCTGTTTGGAATCAGAAGGAGCTGCAGAAAGCTCAGCACTGACTCCATACAGTAATAAAACATCCAAACCAGGACTTTAGGATCTTTCTCAAAATTCTTGCCCAAAATATCTTAAGTTCTCCCTCTTTTTCTCCCTCAATAATATCCTTTCCTGCTAAATTTTCTCTGCAGTGCAAGCACAAGCAGATTCTAATACTGCCTTCTTTTTCTATTCAATCAGTCTTGAAGGGAATATTTATCTGAATCTAAGGGAGAGGCAGGGAAGCCTTCTCTTTCCCACCTGAAACATGGGGTCTGAGCCTGATATAAACCCACAAGTTGTCAGCTTAATGATGCCTTTTTCCAGCTATGGACCAGTGTTCCATGTGTGCTTTTTCTCCACTATCAGTTTTTTCCTATGCCTTCTTGCATGAGTGTGTAGAACTCTGATTTTTATGAAATCGGCCTTTGCTGTAGTTGTTGAATCTATTGTCTTCCCCCCCGCCCCCCCCGCAAAAAAAAAAAAAAAAAAAAAAAAAAAAAAATCAGTTCAGTGCAGCATTTCCAAGCCTGCAAGCCTGATGTATGCAGGGCCAAGGTTCACATGTAAGAACTCCAGGGCTTATCAGTACCCTTTTTACAGCCTTTGGTTTAGCATCAGCTCCTTCCCAGCTAAAGAAACAAGACTTATTAGCACAGCATGTTTGTGCCCCTGCTTGGACCAATTTTGATTAGATGATGAGAGAAGATAATATCTTTAATACATTGATTTTTTTTAACCTGTTAAATAGTACAAGCAGTCACAAAGGATACAGAAAATTCCTCTCAAGATGTGAGTAAATAGACAATCCAACTGCAACGATTCAATCAAATCATAGGAACTCATCTGTAGAACCTTTGGTGTTGTATTTGCTCTCTGGTGTTATATTTGCTCTCTGTTCCTTTGCATGAGGAAAATAGACTTTACCATAACTAAAGAGCCTTAATGATAAAAGTCCAAATAAACTCTCATTGTAAACTCTGTAAACATCATTTTCTTTGCTCCTCTCTCTTGGCACTTGAAATGTGTGCATACAGGGTTTCCAGAGGAATTTCAGAAAGCTGATGCAGATGGACACCTGTCTAGATATTCAGGTCTTCTTGGATGCGTCACCATTACACAGTGACATCATAAAACCTGTCAGAATGCTGTGAGAGAAAGCAGAAATAGCTCTTTTAATTTTTTTTCCCTTCCCTAATCTTATTCTGAATCTCCTGTCTGGTTGCAGTGCAGTTAAATACAATGGGAGTTGTGAAAGATGAACAAATCTGAATTTTGGCCTTTATGCTTCTGAAAATAAGAATCAAATAAAAAGTTAGTGTGAATGAGTGTGACACCCACAAATCCAAAACAGAAAGATAAATACCTCCTCTGAAAGACTGCTAGTCTGAAATAAATGTCAGATTCGCACTGTGGGTCCTCAGTAAAAGGTAACATGAAAATCTGTGCTTCTGCCTCTTGTCTAGAGTTGCAATAGATGCATATTTTCATTTCCTTCTTTTCTCTTTCCTCTTGGCTTGGAACTCAAGAAGAAGGTCCTGTATGGAATTTATTGGCAATTATAAGAGGTGAAAGTTTTTTAATTAGCTATTAAAATGCATACTAATGTCAGAGCTTTAGAGAATGGGCTCATGTGATGTGTTAATGCAATTTTAATATGGAAAATTAAGGGGGGGCTTTATTAAAAAAAAAAAAAAAAAAAAAAAAAAAAAAAAAAAAAAAAAAGGTCTATGGAGCATTACCTAATGAGCTGGCTGGATCTGCTTGGTCATCATATAATTTCACCTTTCTTGTTCCCACACCTTATTCTAGGTGAAAGAAGTTTCAGGTGCATTGTCCTCATCATGCCAAGGTCCTTATTTCCCTGACTCCAGCCCTGGGAATTGCAGACCAGGTTACAAGAGCTTCTGACCTAGGGTTTGTTCTCACCCAGGTGCCACTAAGTTGTATCTCATGAGGAAGAAGTGAAAAGGTCAACCCAGATCTTGTCAGAGGTGTCAGTAACATCCAGAGAAAGATGAAGATTGATGCAAACATTATTCCTTGCTTGAACCTTCAGCTCACAGTGTGGATCTCTTCCCTCTGAGTTTTCTCTGTGATTGTGATAATGATTATAGAAACAGCAGAAGATACTTTGCATTTTATTAACCTTATGTAGCTGCACTACCAAGCTTTGTTACTTCGGCTATTTTTATTTTTTCTTTGATTCTGGACTTTAGAAATGATCCCTATAGAACAACCAAGAAACTTTTGTTGTCTTCACACTCCGGTGAAGTTGAGACTCCCATACAGACCAGTGAGAGCCACAGGCCACACTCCAGTGAAATCTGTCCTTAGGTGAACCTACCCTGGGTGATGCTACAAGCAGTTCTTCCCATGTGAAAGTAGCTCTTTGTAAGAAAGAACATTCCTTCAGGAACTGGATCCAGTAAGTCATGAACAAATAATGTAACTGTGATTGTTGCTTAATGTTATCCAAGGAGAATGATTGGGTGGATTTACAGCATAGGCTGTGTTTGATCAGGTTGGTACCCTTTAATGATATTTAAAATGCCTTTACACACCAGTATTGCAAGAAAAACACTCTAAAATATTTTGGTAGCGTGAAAACCAAAGCAGAATGTACAGACCTGACAACAGAAAGAATCCTTGTGCTACAGAATTAGTGGTTTGATTATTAAACTTCCTTCATTTTAACTCACGTCCCACTCCAATCCATTTAGCTGTCTCCCAGCCATCCATCCACTGCCAATTGTCAATGTTAATATTGTTTCAGCTGAAATGATATAGTTGTGCTGAAAGATTATGTCCTTGTCAATAGACCTGGAATCTGCACTCTCATTCACATGCATGAAAACCTCAGGGACTTAATTTTCAGATCATGTAGTTCTATCAGTTGAAGTCTACAGGGGTCAAAAAATAACCTCCAATTTGTGTCTCCTGTGCCTGCTTTAGGGGCCTGTGCATTGTAGAGAGGGTAGTGGGGGATAAATAAATACAGCACCTGGTGGAAAATGCATGAGATTCTTCTCAGAGTTCCTTGTTTTGTTGGCTTCTTGTGTTGTTTCTTGTAACTGGGAGATGTTGATCATGTCCAGATAGCTAAGCCTCCTGTTTCCTTCAGAACCATAAGTGCTATGGTAATAAACCACATATTTAGAATGACCTTCCATGAAAAATTATGTCAAGCAAGAAAATTGTTTTCTTCCTCAACAAAAAGGCTAAGTTACCATCAGTACCTTTAAATCTTTCATTTGCTATAGCAAATATGCAGGCCATAAAAGTTTAGGTTCTGCAGCTCTAATTGCTCGTGCTGTGTTCTCACCCCTTCTCACGTGTTTGAGTCACAAGGAGTCTGTTCCTTGTAATGGAGGAACGGAAGGGAAAATCCAGGATTCATAGGTTGTTTCCCTTCTCACAAGCTGATTGCTGAACTAAGATATTAGCCTGCAGAACTGGAGGCCTCTGCAGGGAGTGGTGTTTATGTGACAGAAGGATGTTACTGCACCCCTGCCTGCCTCCAACTATGATAATGTCCCTCCACTGCCTCCTTCCCAAACTAGACTTTGCCATTTGGGGTAATGGCAGAAACCTAATTCCTCTTTCACCTTGAGTTTAAGTGATATGTCTTCATTCCTGCTGCTCTTTACATTTACTGTGCTGCTCAGTTCCATCCCAGCAATAGCTGCATCTCTGCTCTGAATAGGGCTTTGCATTATGCTTTTTCCAGTAATAGCTGTGTATCTATCAGTATCCCAGCGAACAATGTGACTCATTGCTTCTGTGTTGGTTTTTTTTTTCAGCCTCCTACTTGGCTTATGCATTATTGTCTTATTTTGATAGTGATTTGAAGGAGAAGGAAAACTTCTTTTTTTAAGTGAAAAATATCCACGTGGCCCTTCCTTTGTGTTAGAGAATGATAATGTGAGATAGAGACTATGAAACTGGAGAAGATGAGATTTTTTCCAGCAGTCCTCAGATCATTAATGCAGGGTTGGTGCAGGACCTAAAATAAATAAGTTCTGTACAAGAACCTTTATGCTTTTAAAAGAATCATTGCAGTAGAGAAATGTTACTGTAACTGTGAATGTGAGACAACTGTTCGCTGTGTCTCTCTCTTGCAGTTAAAGCAATGGACTGAATTGTGACTTCAAAGGTTCAAAAATACAGGAATAGCCACATAATTTTCCAGATGCTGAGAGAAAGCCAAGTAGGAGACCTTTATTTGGAGTTGTGGTTACTGTGTCCCTAGTATGAGTTAAACTTGGAGCATCACAGAATAAACTAGGACATAGCAGCAAAGCTTCAGTAAATAAAAATATTTGCCTTTGCAAATTTCTTCCCTGGAAACAGAAGGTCTTAATGATACAGGTGTGTTCCATTGATCTTGGTCTGGGAAAGGAGGAGGAGGAGGAGGGAGGAATATTTGTCTTCTGTGGGCTGGAGAAGACTGGAGAGCTGTAGGTCCTGTCAGATGTAGACAGAAATATAGATGAGATAGAAGGTTCTGTGGCAACTTCCTTTCTGCTAAAATGGAGTCACAGCCTCATTTTACCTTTGAGAAAATGCATCTTGTTCTGTTTCTAGACTTTAAAGTTGTAGAGCTCGTGGAGTCAGTGGAGGTCCTGGCCCATCTCTTCAGCTTTGTTATTTCTTCAACAGATTAAGGAAGAATGGAAAAGAAAGCCTGGGATATTTGTTCCTTGCTTTTGCTGCCCTGCTCTTGGGACAGAGTGGACAGAGATGGTGTTCTTGAAGCATGAGACTATTTTGTCTCTCCAGTATCAGAGAGAGCTGGGGCTAAGAACATGCTTGAGCTCTTCTTTAGAAATAGATTCCCATAGCTCACTGAGGAGATGTAAAGTGAATTCACAGTCCCCAAAGAGTATTTAATAAACTACATTCCAACACTGGAAAATTAAAAAGATCTTTCCATATCTTTTCCTCCATCCTTAGCCCTAACTTGGAAATAAATAACCCCAGACCTCACTTGTAGAATGAGTTTCAATGTGTTTTTTGCTTTTTTATATTCTGAGTCACATCTTCACAAAAAAAAAAAAAATTCTGTCATGTCATTCTAAGCAACTCTAGTAGCTTATCTCATTTAATGCTGCTCCATCAAGGTTTCCCCATGAACATAATCTTGTAAATGAAGGAACCAATGCAAACACGATCAGTGTCAGACTTTGACATACATTATATGCTTTTCTGATCATCCTGACTTCATGGAGATCAAAGGCTGGAATATACTATCAGATTAGCAAGGACCATGAGCTTTTTTTTGTTATTATTTATTTATTTTCAGAGCTCAGGAGAAAATGAAAGGTTGCTTAAAAAATGTCTCTAAAAGTAATTTGAGTACACTTTTTTGGTTGGTATTTAGAATTTGGGTACCCCATAATGAAAATCCTAATGCAGGAATCCCAAGACATGGGAAATGTCCAACACAAAGATTATTTTTCTCTTTATCAAAACATTTTTCCTTGTGTGCAAGAGAGAACTGATCAGTCCAGCCATCATCCTATAACCTGATGTTACAGCTTCTGGCTTGTTTCAGGTTACAGAAGTTTGTTTGGGGCACTCTCCCACATACTGGAAGTGAATATATTTGGAATATTTGGCTAAGTGCACATTGGTAATTATAATAAATTTCTTGCAATTATATATGCAAGAAAATTGCATATATATTGCACAAGTAATGGCAAGAAAATCTTTTTTATCAGCACAGCTCAGAGAGGTACTGTGAGCTGCTTCTGTAAAAAAACAGAGCTGGTGACTTGTGTTAGCTTTTTCTTCTTGCTTTCTTTTCTAGGAGAAATGTCATCCATGCTAAGAGAGTTTGTTAGGATCACTTTCTTTGGAAAACTTTTAAAATCAGATAAATCCTTCGAGATGAATCAAAACTAGATACTGTGAAATGTACAGCTTTTCATGAGATCAAATGAATTCATTATAATACACAACTTATACAATATCTGAGATGCTCAAAACTCTGTACAGACATTAACTCATTAAATGTGACAATAGTTGCAAGCTGCCAAAGTTTTGATTTGTAGAACTTGAAGTCACACTCAGTTTAATTCTAAATAGACTAGAATTTCAATTTCCTTCCTTTGTGGAAAAGATTTTGCTTGTGTGTGTGTGGTGTGGGGATGATACAAACAACACATGATTGTGTGTAAGAAATATGACCAAATGTTAGTGGATTATGAGAGGGAAAGCTCTAAAAATAAAATCCGTAGCTGTTTATTTCCACATTAGCACACAGCTGTTGGAGGGCCACAACATAAAAAAGCACAGAAGTCTCTTGGCTTATTTTCTGTGACAGAGGAGTAAGTCAAAGCACCACGTTCCTGAACCATCCACAGCTGGTTTTGTGGGAAGGAATTGATTTATAGTTTGCTTTTTAAGTTCAAGTGGTTGAAAAGTCTAAAAATCAAAAGACCAAGATATGACCCCAAGACCTGTTCTTAAAAAATGCATAATTTGGGAATAAGCCTTGGGTAAGCTGTCTCAGTTAATTGTATGTATGATCACAGTACAGATATCTTCATCTGACCCACTGGTAGGCAATGAAATTAAATAATTGCTCCTCTGGAACCTTGCACAGCTTCATCTGCCTCTTGGAAAAATTTGCAGGGTTTGGTTGCTTGTTTTTATTATTTGTTTATTTGTAGGATTTTTGTTTGCTTTGGGGGTTTATTTTGTCATAAGCAGTAATCATCACATATGGACTATTTTGTGAAGTACATCCCTAAAAACGTTCCCTTACTGTTAAATGAGTATTAATTTAATTTTTCAACCTTTAATTCTTTCTTCTCTTTCTTCTCTTGATGTCCGTAGGCCCTCTGTGTATGGGCATATGGTTCCTGTGGCAGTTATATATGTGAATTAAACATGCAATGTCTGACACAGTGATTGCTGTTCAGAAACTGAGCTGAGAGAAACTCTAAATAAGCCTATAATACATATAAAGGGCAGACATTGACTCTTAAGGGACCTCTAAGGCAGGAAGACATGGCAAACTGTCTTTGTCCTATCAGGACCATTTTTCTTTGTCCTTTTGCTGCAGTTGAGAAATCTCATGAATATCTGATTTTTAAAGAGACTTGAATGTTCATGGGGAGAGTAGCCACTGGTTTCAGCTTCTTTCAGCAGGATAGGCAACCTGGAGATCATAAAACACTAAACCAGTCCTGAGATGACTCTTAGCAGCTCTGTCTCACCAGAAGCTCCCCACTCTATTTTGTTTAACAGCAAATCATTTATTGGCAAAGACAAGCGCTGTTCCCTGCTAGTGTCACATGCTTTAGAAACAAAACTTTCTCACCAAGCAGTTTCTCTAGTTTGTTTGTTTTGGTCACTGTGGATGCAGCCACAAACTGTGGGATTTCTACTGTGCCTCTTGAACAGTCAGTGTGACAGTGCTGTTTGAAGGGGAGAGGAAAAAATACTATCTTTGTGTCTGTCCAAGGTTCACCACTAAAAGCATGTTTTTCTCTGTGTTTGCATCCTGAAAACTATCAAGATCCCTGGTGATTATTCCATGAAAAACAGGAAAATTGCAAAAAAACCCAAACAGTTATTGCTATTGTTCCTGTTGAAGAGGGCAGATGAGTATTTCAGCAACATCTGAGAAAATAGGTATGTCTGATACAAATAAAATGGCTTTTTTCTTCCTGTGCTTAACTCAGTCAGGAAGGACAGGACACATCTACATGCTCATCTTCTCTGGAAAATGTTTTTGATTTTGCTTCTGCCTGCTGGGAGCATAAACTCCTTTAACTACCTTTGTTTCCAGAGTTGCTTTCAGCAGCTGATAAGTAGTTCCCTAATCTTGTATAATAAAAGCACTCTACACTACCCATGAGCAATCTGATTCCTCTGAAGTTGTGTCTTCTCATGTGTGCCTCATATCTCAGCATCAGTGAAGGGGAAAGAGTTACCTGCACTATCTTCATACAAATTCCTTTAACTGAAATTTCTGGCTATAGGACACATCAGCTCAGATACCACAAGATGCACTCATTTTCCCTGGGTTTGTTTTGCTTTGAAAGAAAAGAGTTTTGTGATCATTTAAATTCTCAGAATTAATTGTCCCCCCAGCTGCAGGAGAATGTGGCAATGGGGAACACAAAGTGAGGTTCCCCTTTCTGCAATAAACTGTTCAGGATCACTGCTATGGAGGAAAGATTGCTCCCTCACATTTACAGCAGATGTAGGAAGGACGGTAAAGGAAGGAATTTTATTGTCTTCCCACTTGTGCTGATGGTCCAGAGTGTTAGTTTGGTCAGGTCCCATGCAGACTGTGCTCTGCAGCTCACTCCTGGCTTTGCAAAACTGCTGCCTTCAGCCCTCCTGACATCCCTTCAGCCCTCTTGACATCCCTTCAGCCTGGCAGAAATGACCCAAATGGAGCAGAAGGGAAGGGATGGTGGTACTTCTGGTCTGGCTTTTGCTAGAAACGGGAAAAAACTGGTGAAAATGAGGAAAGGAAGTCTCAGATACATGGACAGGACTAGAGTCTCCCCAAGTACCCAAAATTATATATCTCAGTTCAGTGAAGTGAAGCAGAACTCTAGGGTGTTTTGATGCCTATCCTAATCCATTTTTCTTGCCTGTGGGGTAAAGTGCACTGTAGGGTGAATTTGCAGCTATTTTTTTTTCTGTCTCTTTTGGGTAATGATCACTCTTGAAAATTTGATGTGTAGCGAGTTGCTTCGATTAAGTCACATGTGTTTTGAATATTTGGTCTGATCAGTGGGATTTCATAATATGGAAAACTGAGCTTTGAGTTTTCAGAGACCAGGCCTCTGTGCATATGTCCATTAATAGTTCATTTGTTCTCTCTGTGTTCCTTCATTAGGTGTTTAACCACTGGCCATTGATCAGTGGCCCATTCCTAGTTGAAATTGAAATTTTAAAAAAAGCAAAAAAGAGTGAGTGAGGGAGAAGGAAGGATGTGCTTATATTGCTTTTGCTTAACATGCTGAAAACCTGTTCTACTGCAGAGCTTCCACACCATTTGACCCAGCAATAGGGAAGTGAGTTGACTCTCTGTACTAAAAATATTCACAAAAGGCTCCCCTCACATTTCAGGCTCCCTTACAATAATATCAAATATTAAAACATCAAAGCCAGAACACAGCAAAAAAGAGTTCTCACTCTCCCTGTTACACATTGTCAGACCCATTTCTGGACTGTCCCCTAAGCTCCCCTGACACTGTCAGGTGGCTTTCTGCAGCCACTGTGAGCTTGCAGAACAAAACAAAACCCTTGCGTCGGCACGGGTTAATCGTTGAATATGGATGTGTGGATGTGGATGTGCCTCTCAGGGGTCTGGCAGCAGAACAAAACCTTGAGTGTTTGCCAGCATTGCCTGCATTGCCTGCATTTTGAGGCCTGAATGTTGCCCAGGTGTTCATTAAAATCCATGTTCTGGGCTGAGAGCAGCATTGCCAGCCTGGTGCTGCCATGGCTGGGCTCAGTCATTGGGGACAACATGGGGAATGGCAGGGCAGGCTGGGCACTGCCAGGGATCCCAACATTCCAGCTGGGCCTCTGGGCAACCCTTGTTTGAAATGGAAACACCACTGCAGCAGGACTCCTTGAATATTTATACAGGCATGTGTGTGTTTGAGGAACCTGTTTTGTGGGTATTCTTTGTGATACACAATGTTGTGATTCCTTTCCATGAAATGCATACTTTTAATTGTATTCTTCTTTTCTTAGTATATTCTTCACACACCAATTGTGTGAGAGCTTCTTACCTTGAAGTCCAGCATTTCCCCAGCTTTGATGGAAAATGTGTCACGGTGTTCATTTCCATAAGTTTTATATGAACTGGGTTTCTTTGCTTCCAGTAGTTGTGGGTAAGTGATGGATAAAGCAAGTGTAGATTTTCCTGTGGCTCCTATGAGGAGACCCAAAGATCAAAGTTAATATTTCCCTACATCTTCAGATGTGTAGAATTCTAAAGTTGTTTGATATGTTAAAATATACATTGCTTTCTGAAGGAAAATTTCAAATGCATGCACGAGTGCACATGTACACTAACAAACACATGTACAAAAATGCACATTTTGGGACTTTATTTTTAAATTTATTTTGTTTTTATCAATCAATTTTTAAAGACAATCTTGATTCTCTTCAGCAGATAGCCAGTGATTTCTGACTAGTTCTGTATAACTGAAGAACTCATCAAATTCATGCCTGTCCATTGGAAAATGGACAATGAATTTCATGTGAGGCAAAGCTTCCCTGCTCTAGCCTTTTGGTCAGGCCAGAAAAAATCAACTCCAGATTTTCCCCTCCCGTTCTCTCCATAATGTGAAAAGGTGAACAGGGAAATAACAAAACCTCTGCCAATTTCCTGTAAGCTGTGTCAGCCTGATTTGAATCTGAAGACAAAATTTGTACCAGAGCTAGCTTCTGAGGTAGTGCAAATCCAAATAGCTTTAATGAGTTCTGTTTACAATCTGGCCTTCAGTTATTATTTAATCTGGAAGAGCCAGCTTGTCTTTACTAATTACACATTACAAATACCTTGCCATGCTTTGTTCATTAAAGCAAAGTAAGAAATTCAATACATACGTGTTAATGACTTTTGGATCTCTGCAGAAGCTTGTCCTACAAATGCTTTGAGGTCAATGGGAAGTTTCTCCAGGCAATCAAATTTCTTGAGCTTCGAGGCTGTGAAGTAATAAATAGGAAGAGTAATTAACAGATTATTTAAACTGGCAAAAAAGGGGCAGGTTCTGAATCTGTCCTTCTCCATCAGAGCAGGAATGATTTGGCAGAGGTTGGAGTCATCAGGAAATGGCACTACTTTGTCACCCTCTGCTGATGCTTTGCCACGTCAGACCTGCTGAGCAGCAGGCTTGTAAACAAACATGTTTACACTGACACCATGCAAAACAAAGTGCTACTGGCTTCAATTTAGATGCCATTAAATCTTCAGTTGGAGAGTGTTGTGTGACATTTTGGATTTTGCATGCATAACGTACTGTAACTCAATGACAGTGTTGGCTCTCCCCATCATTCCTAAGCAAAATAGCTCTCTTAGCCAGGAGAATGTAGATGACAGATGTTTCAGATCAATCACTGCAAAGAGATAACAGGACTGTCTTGGATCATTACAGGACATGAATCTTTGAAAGCAATTATAGCTGGTAACAACTGGTGTGACAATTGAGTCCCTCCAGCCTCTGTTTCACCTTAGAAAACAACTATGTGGGATATTTCCCCATAGGAATGTGCTGCTGCCTGCCAGATCCTGCTGTTCCGATGTGAAGTCACATTGTGCATGCTAAAAAGGAGAAATGTTCTTAGCACAAGTTTCTTGTTAGCCCAGCAAATCTAATTGGAGTCTAAGAAACATGGCAGGGCACATGGATGTCAATTTTCACCCTTCTGATAATTAAAAAAAAAAATGTTCTCTGTGTGCTATGCTATCAAACTGTGATATTTAGCACACCATGTTCCCATGGTGTATTTTATATACTCTTTCTTAACAGAGCTATAATTTATATTTATTCTTCGAAGAGATAAATTCTTGTTGACTTCAGGTAATGCTGAATATAGACATACTGGTATTTGGTCTTTTAATTGAAAATACAGAAAGATAATACTGGATTAAAATAGCTCTTCAGGTTTTAAACTCAGAAATTGTTCTACTTTACTCTGGTTGCTTCAATTTGATTTAAATACTGTAGCATTTCATGTGTCTGTGCACCTTACTAGAAATCCTTTAAAAATTCTGGTTTGAAAATGGAGATATCCCAAGTTACTGTCTGATACTTAGTTAATAAATATCCTTCTTCTCTTTTCCTCTAGCTGAAGAGTACTTTAGCTTAAGAAAAACTTTTTGCCCTTTCAAGCAGTCTGCACGTTACTTGCAGCCCTCTTCTCTTGCAGCATGCTGGAGCAGCTTTTCTTCCATCTCTGCTTCAGCTCTTCTTCCTGCTTTTCTTCCTTTTTTTCTTTTCTTTTTCTGAAAGCTGTTTATTGCTTCTCTCATTACTGTTTGCTTTATTCTTCTCTTTCTTTTATTATAGTGCTTTCAAACACTCTTTTTTTTTAACATTAGAAAACAGAAGTGCTTTTTTTTCTCCATGGCTGGTAACAAGATAAAACTGTACTGCCCAGTCAACAGTCAGTGGGGATCTGGTGATGTCTCTCCCTTCTGCTCATATAAAACTTACACATGGAATATAATGGATTTTACTGAAGGAGTATCCCAGCTGAATTAGTAAAGCTGCCAGTCTTCTCATCTGAAACAACCAGAATGGAGGGGAGAGAGAGAGAACAATCTGGGGAGCCCTGTGCCTCAGAGAGAGGCAGAGAATAGAGGGCAACAGGAAAAGAAACATTCCTGGGAGAAGAGACAGGCAGAAAAAAAACCATACTTGAGTTTCAGGGAAAGGTACGCAGAACATGCTGTGAACCCAGAGAAATCATATACAGCAATAAAATATCTAAGGCCAGGCATAGCTGAGCCCTCATCATAAAGAATGCTGAGGAAATTTCAATATCTGTAAGACAGGGATAAGCTGGAACTAGTGATTTGTTTACAATGCAGCATATGCTGGCACAGGCTGTTTGAGGAAGGAAAATCCTGAATAGAATAGAAAGGAGAGGTGTTCACATGATGCAAATTGGCCTTGCTGCTTAAAGGGTGTGGGATCTATGGAGAGAAACCAGTTTCCTGGCAATTTCCCATGTGTATATTTACAAGGATGGTTTTTCCAATTCCAGTGTTTCTTGCTTCCCTCCAGACTTGGATTCATGTCTCAGAATGAATATATTTTAAGTCATCTGCCTCGTTTAGATTAGTTATACTTCAGTTATCAATGCCAAGCTTTTAAAGTAAATTAGAAAAATGAAAAAGAAAAAAAAAAGGATTTAGAAGAAGTTCTGCAGCAGGCTGCATACAGGCAAATTTGCTAAAAGACAGCTAGAAGGCTTTAAGAAATATCTCTGGGCCTAAATTACTCAGTTCTGCTCATTCACAGTGCATTCACACCATCAGGAGTGTGATAAGGGGAAATTTTTTAAGTGGCTTAATAATGAAGTGTTTCAGCAAGTGGCTAATAAGGAAATCAGAGTGTGCTGCCTTAGCTTGCACCAGCTGACATTTGGTGATGACATCTGCAGGAAGGTGGTTTCAGGTCAGGGGAGAAGAGCCTCAGTTTTTCTGGAATGATCTCTTTGCATTGACCTTCTCCTGGCTAAATGCTGTTGTTTAACATTAACATGCAGGAGGAGAAGAAGTATCCACGGTGCTCTCAGAATGCCAAGAAAGACAAAGACTATTAACCAATAAGGGAATACTGTAAAATATTTTTTGTGTGCTGGACAAAGTCATTGTGGGGCTGGATCTAGTACCAAACTTCCTTATCACAAAGGGCTCTGTGTGCCAAGATAATACCAAATCTCTGGTTACTGTAGAGATTAATATTTTTTTTTTAATTAGTAATATGTAACGCCTCTCCCCCCTTCTTTCTGGTTTGCTGGAAAATCTCATGGCCTGACAAATATCTCAATCAGGTACTATTAATTTAATCTTCTATTCAGCCAATAACATCATCCAATAAATTTTGTTCTGAATCTAACACTTCTCCTGGTAAAATGGTACTATTTTTTCTCTCTGGATAGACTAAGGGTATTTTCAAAGTCCATATGAATACTTGTGTTTTTCAGACTAATTTTTTTTTTCCATAAGCTATTACTTCAACTTCAGCAAATACTGTTTTTCTGTAAACTCTTTACAAAACAACCAAAAAACCTCAGGCAGCCAACAGGAAAAGCCCATAGCCTTTTAATAACAGTCAAATATGGCTAAGAAAAATCAATGGCCTATAGAACATAGGATTCCTTCATTGTTGAACATAGATCTTACAGATTTAGCAAGTCACACATATATTCTACAAGATGCATTGTCTGCCAGTTACAGAGATTATAGAGATTTGGAAAGAGCAGAAAATACTGATTTTGGAAGCTGGACTCCAAACATATCGTAGTGCTTGTACCCTTGTTTAAATCCATTTCTCTTTTACCAGGTAGACTGTCCTTGGAAATAAGGAAAGATGAAGGTGGACATGTCCTTAGACAATTGTGTTGGTGGTTATCCAGTGGCCAGCCAAATTGAAATAGATCTCTCAAAAGTGGCCACTCTTCTCTGGCTGATAAAATTAAATAAAAAGAATGTTCTAAATCCAATCTGATTCTGCACCTGAAATGCAAGCAATTTATCCCAAAACTCAATTTCTGATGCTTTACCAAAACTCTGAACCAAATCTCTTCAGTCACAATATCCTGTCCTCGTTGCTACCCAAATAGACATGTGTCACCTCAGGGCATATTGTAGAATAATGAGTCAGCCTAAAGGAAAGTTTCCAAGGAAATACAGCAAGCTGATGATGGACAGCAAATCAAGCCTCTATTGGCAGCAGCCCCCGAGGTGCTCTGAGATATAATTGTCCTAAGGACTGAGCTCTAAAGAAAACTTTCTAAGCTATATAAGAAGTTTCCCTCTTAGATGACATCTTCAAAAACTCTTCTTGAATTGCTATGACAAAGCTTGTATGTCCACACTGACCACAGATCCTCAGTTTCTAGCCTGTTTGTGGCTGTCCTGTGAGAGCGGTTTCCTGTGCTTCACTAAATTAGGGATTTCCTTTCTTTGCTGATTTCCCATGACACACCAGGTACAGAATACATTAAAATAATTAGTTCCTTGCAGCTTGGCTCTAAAGCTCAGTGGATATTTTATTTTACCATTCAACCAACATCAACTGAAGATCACTAATGAGCTTATATAAAATGCAGGAGGCAGTAGTCAATGGAAGAGCAGTTCTCATCAATTTTCCCAGACTTTGGCTCAGCCTACAATGCTCACTCTTTAATTTGCTTCCTTGCTATCAGAATGAATCTTCCCATTGCCATGCTCCTGGGTGAGCTTCTGTAGATTCATGTTGCTTAAAAATGTCCCTCCCTCTTCTGACCTCCCCCCAAAATATCACTCAAGAGAGAAAGGGCAGCTGGCAGCACAGCTGGATCAATGTCATAGAAGAGTTCACTGTCCATTTCATTTCCCAGGAATTTGCAAACATTGGACCAGGAATGGAAGCAGCAGAGAAAGGTTGTCTCTGGAGATGAAATGAGTTAGAAGCCCTAAAAGATGAAAAAAGTTTTTACTTGAAGTTGAGAGAATGTTTTTGGTTAAGTTGTTGAGAGAACCAAGCTTCCTTTAAGTTGATCAACAATTTCGTAAGACTCCTATTGGGGCGTCTTTGGAAAGGAAAAAAGGACAGGGGGGAAAATAATGATTACTAACGTAACTGACTTCATAAACATTTATGCTATTTCTTGTCTATCCAATGCCCTGAGACTGGTTGAGTGTATTATTTTGGGATTAACATCAGGTAAGAGTAGGTTTGTTTAAGACTTGCAAAACAGGCAGGTCAAACACAGGATTAGAAATAACTGGTCACTGTAAGAAAAAAGGAGCTCCACAAAACAATTTTCAGTGTATTCTTGAACAATTCTGTAAAAATAATCTGAAATCCCCAGGAGATTGATAAAGGCAATCTCATCTAAAGTCTTTGGAAGTATTTGAATATATTTTGGGGTTTTCTTGTTGTCTTTATTTGAATGCCTGTTTTCTGACAATAGAGTTAGAAATAAGTCATTACGAGACAAAAAAACAATCTCTTTTGTTCCATACTTCTTCATAAATAAAATTTCAGCTATGTAGTCACACCTAAGGAAAATTCTGATGTTGATGGTTAGTTCTTTAAAAAAACAAGCAAACAAAAACCCAAACAAAGCCCACATTGAATTTAAACAAAGGCAATTTTGACTACCTTAAAATTTAAATTTGCTGTAAATGCCATGCTCAGTAGCTGTTTGGATGGAATGTGTGGGTCTCAGGCTTATCTTCTTTTGGTTTGTGCTGATGTCGTAGTTTGAAAGCAAAATGAGTGAGAGGCCCCAAGTCAGAAATATAATTTAATAAGAAAAAAGGTAAAAAGGTAAAAATAAAATAAATGCGATAACACAAAGGACCACTGACAGAGTCAGAATATAACCTGAGCAGGATGGTGGAAGCAGTCCAGGTGAGATGCTCTTCCTGAAGCAGCGATCCTGTAGAAAGGTCTGGTAGCTCCGCTCCTCTGGGAATCCAGTGGGTAAGTGCCCTTGCACTGTCCCACATACCAGCTTATATCCAGGTGAGAATGCTTGGCTCCTCCCCCTGGGCAGAGCATCTCACAATAGCATGAGAAGTGTGAAATGTGTCCCTGATGGCCCATTAACAGAGATAACTCCTGGAGGGAGTTACCTGTGAGTCATGGGCCATTAGCAGAAGACACCCCAAAGGCAGGGGCTTGGGAAAACACTGCCCCACCTGGTTTCAAAAGGTCATGAAGATGGTGATAGAATAAATACTTTGTGTACATCCTACACTGCAACCCAGGACAGCTGAGCAGTTGCAATTTCCTCCTAGCTTTATTAACATCTAGTGTAACCTTCAAAAGTGAAGATTGGTGCCAATAGGGATGTCAATTGGCTTCAGTTTAAGAAGTTCTACTGGATTTTAAAAGAACTATTATGTGTCTGTTTAGTATTTATAATTAATTGTGCTCCTGTTTGTGCAGTTCTTTATGGAGTTGTTTTAGAATATCCTCATGCTGTGTTTGGATTCAGAGCACTGTAGCTCACCGTGACATCAGGTGTTTCTGAGAGCTCCATGGATAAGCCCTGTTTTGTTCTGCTTAATTGAGAGATGGGAAATTTACAGCCTCTGGGTCACCTGTGGCCTGCAATGTTGTCTCACAGAGCCCATGGCAGATCATAATTTTATTCTGGATAATGTTGCATATTAATAGAAGGCCAATCAAAGACATTTGAGAAGCCTGTCTGGATGTGGAAAAATGTAACTCATCTTAATCCAAAGTAGTATTCAAAGGGGTAATAATGACAGGAAAATAAAAATCTTGTTCTGTGCATCACTGTGTTTAGATGTGGACCAGAAATTTCCAAGTATTATCTCCATGGTAATTTAGATCCACTTCTTTTTCTGCTATGGCACTAGAAATCTGCCATTAAGGGGACTTTTGAGATGTCCTTGAAGCTACTGGCTGGTACCTTACTGAGAAATGATAATGGCTCTGATGGCTGCCAGGTTGTGTTGCCGTCGCCGTGTCTCAGAATGTTCCTCACATGGACTAAATCTGCTGTCACTGCTACCTGGCTTAGCATAAATGCCACTCTGTCTTCCAATTGACATGGCACATGAACTGCCTGCAGACAGAGAAGGTGCCCAAAAAGTCTCAGGTAAGATTTGTCCCTGATGGGGTTAAAAGATGAAGAAAAGCCAGGTAGCTCCTGAAGTCAATGCTGGCAGAGCAGGGCCACAAATCCTGGTGTTTATCTCCATGAAAAGTATGGGCAGGGACAGTCAAATCCCAGCAGCACAACCAGGAGCAGTAAAAAGCTGTAACACTTCAGCCCTGTTTCACACACCCCCAGAGGAGGCAATGGCTGGAGCCAAATCAGCTGTTCACTAAATTACCTGTCCTCTCATTTTTTGTCTTCTCTTCTTTCCCCTGTCCTCACACTCCTCCCTCCCAGCAAACCCACACAGGGGAAGCTGCTTCCTCTGCAAAAGCTCCTGTGAGGGTTTCAGGTCAGAGCAGCAGGAAAAACCTCTCAGGTTTGACACATGACGTTTCTCCTACAGTGATTGCACCAGGGGGTATTTTTGGAGCAAATCTTGTGACAAGGACTGGAAGCCTTTGGTTAAGTCCTCACTGCTCTGAGAAGGAAAGGCTATTATTTTTTTCCCCAACAATTTCTAGTAGTAGTAGCAGTTACATCTTCAACAGATGGTTTGGCCCATTGGAAATCTCTGAAGAAAATAAAACAACATCACAGGTTGTTGAAGGAGGTAACTGCCACTAGCAAATGAATATTAGGGTAGATTTAATAATTTCTTTTCCTAGCACCCATCAAAGCACTTGTTTTGTCTATTGGAGCAGTTCTACCAGTTTCTTAATTTCCTGCTTTAGCCATTTTCCTCTTCTGAAACTCTTGGAAAGACAGTCATTTCCCTACCCTCCACTGATCTTTTTTCTTCCACAGTGGTGCTGCACTCTCCATTTGTGGGTTGCAAAGCAGAGTGCTGTAACTATCTGTGCTCAGGGCCTGAAAACAGACAATTTGGTGCATTACAAATAAGCTTCAAACCCCATTTCACCAGCAGCACCCTTGGACTGAAAGTTATAAATAATTCCAGCAATTCTAAACATTGAGAATGCTATGAATTATGAGCTTTTCATCAGAATAACGTGTAGGATCAATAGCAACAGAAGGTGTCTAGATAAGCACATTTCATAATTACTGCCTAGAACTGCATAAATCAATTTACCAGCACACTTCAGGAAAAAAAAGTTCATTTTTTTAAAGATGTATAAAAATAATGGTAGCTTGATGGAAGGTTACATTCCATCTCCCTTTTAATAATACCTCTTAAGAAATTTAATTTCAACTTCAAAGGGAGCTAAATTAAATATCAATCCTGTATAAATGGATCTGACACATTTATGTTTCATTATTTTACTTTATACCCTCCCCTCCCCCAAAGGAAATGAATCAATCATTTTGTTCCTCTTCAGTTCCTCTTACTCTTTCTTGTGCAGAACTATATCCTGGAAATAATCAGGTTTCTTTGACAATCAGTTAATAAACAGACACTTAAATATCCTTTTCTTGCAGCCTAATAGGCAGGCAATGAGGTTGAAAGACATTGCATAGTGCACATCATACTTGTTCTTTTCCTCAGATTAATTTAATAAATCCTCAAGCTCTCTAGTATTTTTAAGAAGATTTATTTCAACTGTCTAATCCTTCAGTTAAAAACAAAATATAAAAATTTGGTCATTTTGATGCAAAGTTTCTTGTTTTAGTAGGTCTTATCATTTTTTCTTGGGATAAGTGCCATATTGGCTTCAAAATGGGGAAAAATCACTGTATAATTTCTCATGGAAGTGGCCATGAATGAGAATAATTTTTTCAAAAGAAATTAATTTATAGAAAATTATTTTCATTAGACTGTCATGTTAGGAAATGGTCAGGTAAGACTGAAGAAGAACAAACAGCACATAATTATTTAACAAGTGGAAAATGATGATACAGGTCCATTTTTTAGTTCTTTGTAGCTTTCAAATGTTTAAAACACCTTGATAGAAAGAGTAATTCATGTCAAAGTAGCTGAGAAATGGGATCAAGTAAAATATGGCCTTTTCAAAATAGATCACACAGTAAATGCATTTGATAAGGGAATTTCACTTACAGCAAAGGTAGGTTTTCTTGCCTTTAAAAAACTGTTTTATAAGTAACAAACTGGAAAAATAGAGAAGGAAAAGAAAACTAGAGGATCAGAAAATTAGTATGATGGTGGAAAAATAACTTATAAAATAAGGAATAAAAAAAGAAGATGATCTCAGGCAGTGTTGAAAGGAGCTATTATGAAGCCAGAAAAACATAACAAATACGTTTCATAAAGGCCACGTTTTGGAATTGATTGTACCTAGTATTTTCAATAATAAGCTTGTATTAACACACTCCTGCTTCTTAAGGCAATAAGCTGATGAAATGAAGATGGAAATCATTGTTAACACAGATGGTCAGGTTATCCTGCAGAAAGATTCATTGGCTAGAATCTCGATGTTGGTGTGGAAATCAAAAATACAAAATATATTAAATATATATGTGTGTGTGTGTGTTTAGAGACTAAGAATGATAAAAATAATTGAGTTTGTCAGCTGGAAACAGCACAAGAAGAATACGGATGCGCTCAAAAATCAAGTATGACTGTTCACCAAAGTGGTGCCACACATTAAAAAGTCAAACCCAACCCTAGGAAGTATTGAGCTAAGATTCAGTGCTGTTTTCCAGAGGGTGCTCTCTAGTCCAGGCAATAAGAGCAGTTGACAAAGTTTTCCCTTTTTTGCTTGTGCAATATATAAGTAGATTTAAAAATAAAGTGGAGGGGTGTTTTCCTTCTCTCCTTTCTGTGACTAAACAAGTGAAATGGGCTGTCACCCTGAGGTTCCTTCACAGCTGAATTCACGACTGCTGACCCTGTGAGGGAAAAGGATTGTTTGAGGTTTTTGGTGTTAAACTAAACTTTATCACCCTGTATGATATATTTCACTCCTACAAGTGAGAAATCCTCAGAGGAGCAGAAAAAAGAAGGTCTAGGCTGCCATTTTTTTTCCTCTGGCCATAATGCCCTGTTATTAAATCTCCCCACAGGTATCTGGCTATGGTTTACCACTAACATTTACAGGTACCTATAAAATGGGATTAAGAGTAATATTTCACACTATTCTTCTTCAACAACATATTGTCCTGAGTCACCCTGACATCGCCTATGGCATTAAGAAACAATCAAGTTAAAATTGAGATTGGCAGGAAAAGCAATGTCCTACTGCCTGTGGGGCTATTTGTTCATTATTATTATTCCATTGAAGGTTGGAATGCAATTGGATTAGACCCATTTCCAGTCAACCAAAGTTAAAGTACAGTTTATGAATTGCAGGGCCTCAGTTTAGCTATGAGCTGGATGCTTTTTTTTTTTTAAAGGCTTCTCAGGGAAACTGCAAGATAGAGATAGGAATAATTAAAACTTGTATCTAAGTCACTTAGAAGTGTGCATAATGAGGTTGCTCCAAATCTTAAAAGATTATCTTTAAATTATCACTCAGAAATTTCCTTATCATGCAGCAACAGCCTCTTCTCCCTTACTGCTTAGAAAGAGCTCTTGAAAAAATGCATCACTCTGGAGAATTACACTCTCCTTTCAAACAAGAAAACAAACTGTATGTGTGTGTGTGTATATATATATATGTATATATCTTCTGAGAAGGTGCTTTGGTACCCTTAAAATGATCTGTTTTCACAGAACCCTTTTGAGACAGACAGAAGTAACACATCCAAGACATTGCTTCTGAGGCTTGCTAAGTCATGGGGCTACTGCGCTCCAAGACCTGCCCCATTTTGACAGTCTGACATCTTTCTGCCTTTCTTTGTCACTGTCTTTCTCACTCTGCACAGCCAGGCTGACACTTCCTGATGAAAACTACCTTAGTGGAATTGAGAGCACCATGCTCTTCCCATGGGCACCACCAGCTCTTCCATCTCATATGTCCTGAAAGCATTTCATTTTTCCTGCCTGACCAAAACACATTTGCTGCCTTACCTTTCCCAACACCAAGTAGACCAAGAGCCACAAGGTGCTTTGGGTATTGTCTTTGAAAGGTGATCAAATCCCTGTGCATGGTGAGCATTTCAGGGAAGAGCACATGGGGCTAAATCAAGGATACCATAATTTGGCAATGTGAATGTCTTTGAAACATCATGGCCAGGACATTCCCAGTCTTTTAAGACCATGGATCAGTTAGGAGAGCTAGTGCTAGTCTCAAAAATCAAGCTTCTGCTCAAACAATGGGACAGTTCTTCCTCTTATGAGTCTGCATTTACACAAAAATCATGATTTGTGGACTGGATTTTATTTTTCTCTCTTTTTACTTTGCAGTGGGCAGAAGTGGACCCCTGTTTTTCTCAGACTCAAGTGTAAAAAGGCCATTAATTTCCCTAAAGACTGTAGCTCAGTGGTACAAGCAGGAAACCTGATTTTCAAAGGCTTCATCCCTAGTATTGACTGCCTGCAAGCACTACTCAAAATCAGTGTTCTTTCTTGTCATCTATATCATAAAAAAGGCACTGCAGAGAAAATTGTAACTGTTCTCTGCAGGTGTGGAAATAATGAAACTGGGCACTACCCTTCCTAAAAGGGACATTTTCGCCTATGGATTCAGCTCCCATGATGTTTGTCAAAGGGCAGTGTGTGATAATGACATTTCCTGTGGAAACTCTAAAGTCAGAGCAACTACTGAACACAGAATTTAAACTCACTTCATGTTAGACTTTGGTGATGAAATTATTTTGTTGGGTTTTTTTTTCCACTTGAGCTCAGCAGAATACATGATGTCTCATTTGACTGACATTCAGAGCAAATCAAAAAACATTACGTGATACCTTCACAAGAGGAGGGAAATGGTGGAGTTTCTAGTATGTATGTTTGTGGCTGGTGGTGTTATTTTCACACAGAAGGGGAAGTTTGCATTTATGAAGTGCTACTTTGCCTCTCTCCAGTCACCTAATTTTTGCCTCATTCCAGGTGGAAAATGACCTTTTCAAATAGCTCTTGCTGATGACTTTCATGAAAATCACACAAAAGAGGGGAGGGGGAAGTTACTTGCAGCACAGCCAGGGAGGAATGCATTTGGTTAAGATTTGTTGGCACTGGTGTATTTTGAAAATATTCTGCATGAGCAGGTCTCAGTCTCCTGAAGACTTGATAGACAAAAGAAAAAACTGAATTTTAGCTCTCAGCCATTCTGAAAACAGAAACTGGAGATGGCAGGAAGGCAAAAAAAGAAAGGAGAGTGTGGGGAAAATGAATAAATATGCCTAAGAAAACCAGTAGGGTGATGAGCAGAGAACTCAACACTAATACACTGAACCAGGGACTCCGCAACCAAGAGAGAATTCTGCAAGCCAGTCAGTAAGATCGTTCTCCAAAAGCCTGTTTATATCAAGCAAGCCCATCCATTTTTCATCAGCTACTGCAGGCACCTATTTGTCAGGAATGATTTAGCTATTCTGGAAGTCATGCTGATGCATGGGTCTCAGACTGAACTATTGGCACACCAGGATGTGCCAGAATATGAAACTCCACAGCTGATGGTGATTTAATGTTGTATTTTCCATGGTGATCAAAAGAAAAGAAATGCCAGGATGCACAAAACTGACAGCCAGGGGAGATTGTTCAACTACTGTGTGGGATGGCTATTCCCAAAGGAGCAGGGAGGCAGGCTGGACAAATGGATGGTGAGGTCTCACTTGGAACTGCAGCCCGTCTTACATCAGCTCCCTGGGGAGACAGACTGCCTGGGGAGTGACCTCTCTGAATCATTTCATGGCTCACCAACTCAGGGCTCAGGAGAAAGGGGCAGTTCCTCGCTTATCTCTGCATATTTGGATTAGTTGTGGTTCCCCAGCTCACCAATTTCTCAATTATCAAGCAAAAGTCCTGTGTGTACATCTGTGCATGGTGACTGTGTACCCATATATGTGTATATGGATATGCATATATGTTCCCATCTTTATTTATACTTCTAGGATAGAGGCTGTCGCCTACTATGAATAGTAATATTTTTATTACTGCATTTTTAATACAGCATTTTCCACAAGGTTCTTTGAAAGCCCATGTGGCTTTTAATCCTCTTCCAGAAAAAAGAATGTTTTGAGATGGTTTCAGTAAAACTGGTTCTTGAATATGCTGTATCAAGTAGAATCCAGTAGCAGTGGTGTCTGAGCATGGCTCAGTGGGTAGAAAGAGGATTTGAAGCTCCAGCACTGTTCAGTTGGTAACTTTGATTGCAATTGTGAGAGGAACCAGGGAATTTGGAACTCCTGAATCTTAGCTTCATCCAGAACTGTCTTCATCCAGTTTTATTAGGATAAACCAGGCAGCCAGTCAGCCCTGGGGCCGAGGCCAGAGGCTGCCTGAATAGCTTTATGGGAGAAGTGCATCTCTCCTTCCTGCCCATCCCAGGTCTGAGCTGCAATTTGTGCTGGCTGATCCCCATTTGCTACAGTGGCTCATCCCCTGGGAAGGGTCATGGCACTGCCCTGATCTCTGTACTGAGGGAAGCACCAATCTGCTGAGTTCAGTCCTGGGGCTTCCCAGGGAGGAGCAGCTGACAGAGACCACAGCCCTGACAGGGAAAGCTAAACTTGCTCTAATCTTAACACTGCTTTTAGCAGGTCACTCACTTCTTTGAGAGAAAACTTCAGACCTTGCCACTTCCCAGGATAAAAGTGCATTCCTGTGTCCTTACTCAGTGGGACCATGAAGGTTTTCTGGCTCCTGAGGACCAAGGCCAGAGACCTGATGCTTGCCACAGCTGGACTGCACATCCCCATGGACATCTCTGCCTGACCATCCACCAGCATTCACAGGCATTTGGAAATAATTGGGCTTTTAAAGGGACATCAAGTCCCACAAGAGAGAATTTATCCTTTTCCCTTCTGCATAAGAGAAATTCTTCCTGGTGGTGAAAAAACCTGCTGTCTGTGGGCAGCTAAATCACAGTTACCTCGATTCTGGTGTGGGGGCTGTGATTTCATGGATCATAGAACTCCTTTCAACCCAAGGGCATTGGTGTGCCTGGTTCTGGGAAACATTTTACCCTGAATATGAGGCCATAATCAGAACATATATGTCATGGTCACTAGCTGAGGGAATGAGTCTTTTGGAAATCACAGGAATGCCCCGACAAAGAAAGATAAAATGACATAATTTTGGTGCATCCAGTTGAGAAACCAACAATTTCTTTATGGTCAGATTTTTTTTTTTTTTTTAAGGAATTCAGCTGGATAGATAGCTTCTTGACTACTAGAGTTCTACAGCTTTTTCAAGGTGACATGTATAATATGTTTTATCTAAGCACATGTGCAAAATCCTAAAATTTAGAGTTTATATCCAGTGTAATTTACCTTGAAAATTATAACCTTCTAAATTTACACTAAGACAGAGCTGCTACTGAGGGACAGGTTTGCAAGGAAAATGTGTTTAAATGCAGCACAAGTCTTTTTTCATCAGCAATCTTCAATCCAGGCATGACTTCTGCCTGCCTCTGAACTTTTATTTTATTTAATTATTTTATCCTACAGATATTGAGGAAGGTTGCCAAAAGCTTTGTTAATCACTGAAATGTGAGGAGCTAACCTTATCAATCTATTCCTGTGTTCAAAAGAGATATCATATGCCTGAAGTAATGATGTGATATAGAGTCCATTTCCCTGGATTGAAATATGGTATGTAACCATGGAAGCAGATCAATAAAAGCATAATGATTTTGAAGAAAATGTCTTTTAAACAAAACAGATTATTGCTTTTCTAATAAATCAAATTTTAGCTAAAACTTTCCTAGTTTCAGTCAAAACCTTCACCACAATTCCTATCCTTCCCTTCATCCCAAACCTGATCTTTATGTGAAAGAAAATGTCTTCAGAGATTGTTGATAATAAAAACTTCTTTGGAGATAATTTTAATAATGAAAAAAAATCACAACAATTGCACAAGTAGTTGTAAGGAATTTCCTTTCTGCATCTGTATTGATGCAGAAAGTAGTGAAGTAGGTCGTAAATAGAAAGCAATCAGCTTAAAGTACAGGTTGAATTTAAACAGTTATTGACATGAATTGGCAAACTAGACAACATACTTTTCAGCTACAAATTTATGATTTACATACAGATGCAATGCAATTTTTGGTAATTTAAATACCAAAGTGAAAAGTCTTATCAGTAGTTTACAAGGCAATACTTGACTGTAAATGAGGGGAATTTTTCCCTGTTAAAAACAATATGAAATATAAAAGTGTTGATAAAGTCCAACTGAACTTTTTGGTCTGAGCTTCAAGATCAGATTAAGATATTAATTTTCAATTGCATGTCCAAAGCAGTTTGGAAATAAAGGTGAATATTAGGCTAAAGGTAGTGTCCTTGATGAAATATATTGCACCTATAAAACACTCAGGTACCCTCCTGCATCTCTTGTTCTGCCTTTAAACGTTGGCTGGAGCATTTCAGCTGTGTTACACTGCGTCCTTAAGAGTTTACGTAGATGTAAATTGCCTGTGTTGCCTTTTGCAACAAACTGTGGCTCATCAAAATTCTGGTTTTATAACTTGATTAGCAGAGGAAGAGGCAGGAGTTTGAAAGTCATCTCCCCCCTTCTGGTGAGCTATCAGTAGCAAGAAAGAGCCAGAGGCCTCCTTTATCTGCTCTGTAGTCTATCAGGAAAAGCTGGGGCTGCCTCAGGCAGCCTGATCCTCTGTGAAGATGAGAATATTTCTGTTGATTCTGTTTTCTTCTATCTGTCACTGTAATGGAAATGATCAGGTTAACATGGAAGTTTTAAAAAAAAAAATCAAAACCAAGTAAAGATGGGTGGTTTTTAGACTGACAGAAATGAGGATATTTATTGATCCAGATGGGAATGGATGTTTTCAAAAATGTTTTTGTTATATGCCTCAATTTTCTGAAAACACTGAAATAGAGGTTACATCCCCATTAAAGAATTTAACAGGTACCAGGAAGTCTATATCATATTTAACTTCTATTTTAATCCATCAATACTTTTGTACATCTATAAAATACTGTGTCAACAAGGTCCACAATTTAGTTATGTCTTACTGAGAATTGTTTTTCTCTTCTGAGTTTTATATGCTCTGACACCCAATAATAATACTCTGTGTCCTCTGCTCCCAGACTGTGCAAAGCAGCAACTCATCATCTCTTTTTCACTCTCTTTACATAATATGTGATTTTTGAGAATTGACTGTACACTCATGATCCCAGTCATCTGTCTTGGAAGCCAAGAATTTTCAGTCTCTTTCCTGTCTCCTTGCACAGCTGTCATTCCAACTTTCCTGATTAAGCTGTCACTCTGTTCTGTGCCCTTCTCAACAGGCCCCTTTTTGGCATAGAATGAGAAGAGCTCCTCTCAGGAGTCAGGAAGATAATGCACCATAGCTGCACACAGTTGCTTAATAAGGGTTTCTGTTTAGTTTAGGGAAATGTCCACACAGACTCCACAATGTTTTTTGCCGAATTATGAACAATTTTCACTTCAGCAAATCTGTCTTGTTTCTCCTGTCATGATCCTCTTATATGCTCTTTGATCCCCCCCTACTAGGAATTACCTCCTGCTGTTTTTGCCACCTTAATTATTCTTTCTGCACTCTGACCTAGGTCTATGGAATACTGGGAAAGTAAAAAAAGCCACAAAACTTCTATCAACAAACAAGAAAAGAGGAGATTTTTTAGACTGACAGAAATGAGGAGGTGGATATGTTCAGCTGGGGACAGGCTGAACGCACTCACATTTGCAATAGCCAACATAATTTGTTAGGAGCTTCCTGCTGGGCCAATCACCAAATAATACAGCTACAATTAGTGTCCCCAGCTGCATTAGTTTCTGTTGGCTTTTACTGGATGTTTTATCATTGTCTTACTCAGTGTCAGGAGATACTCGATAGTTCCTCGTGCTCTGCTCCAGTTTTTGTCGCCTTAATTTTGTGAGTCCTAATTTTCCATTGTCAGCAAACTTTGCCCCTACATTATTCACTCAGTTTTCCAGATCACTTGTTAAACAATAAAACTCCCAGTATAGATTCTGATGAGAATCCCATGGTAACTTCTGCACTCTCCTTCAAAAATTAGCATAATATTTATTCACTTGAATCTTCTCTTAATTAATACAAGAGAATTTAATAATTTGTAGAGGACTGAAGAGCTTAATTTAAGCCACCAGGGATTTGACCTTCAGGGTGTTTCCTGTAGTCATAATGAAGAAAGAATATGTGCTAGATAGGCTCAGTGGATTGTGGACTTGATAATTTTTATGGGTCCTTTCTAACTTGAGTTACTCTATGATTCCTGTTGTAACTCAGATAAAGAATAAATGTCCAAACAAGAATGTCTTTGTTATTAAGAGTCTATCACCTAAATAGGAGTTCAAGATGAAGGAAAGAGGCATCACCAATTCTTTTTTGTAGAAATAGAAATAAAGGGAGTGATTTAAATTAATTCATCTAAGACAAAACCCATAGGTCAAGTCTACTTTCTCTGTTTACATGTCTCTATCCTTACAGCATGGCCTAAAAGTATATTTTCAGCTAGTTCAGCTGTAGCTGTCTCTATTACCAATATTTGGATGTAGCACATTATCTAGTGTGTGGTAGGTACACCTGCACTTTAGGCAGTAGTAAAAACTGTGCATCTCAGGGTGGGGAGTTTCAGTGCATCTCAGGGTGGAGAGTTTTACAGACTCTTCCTGCAAATTTTCCATTCAGATTCAGGTGACATTCAGATTTCTGGGCACCTTCTTCCAGGCTGACTTCTGGAGAAATTATAAGGACTTTTTTTAAGATCGCTTTTCAAGGATTGCCCAGAAGTAATGGATCATGGGCTGAAAGTTTTTCTAGAGAAGACCTATAGGAAATGTCAGAGAGTGGAGCATTACTGCTTCTTGGGTACTGACACCTTGGGACATCAAACTCAGCTGTATTGCAGGATGAAGTTTTATAATCTATGCATAGAATTTGAATAAGACTCAATGGTGAAAAACAACAAGAGGTGTAAAGCTCCCCTCAAAACTCCAGGTCTTCAACACAGAAAATTGTCAAAATCCCAAAATTTATTTAATTTTTTTATTTTTTAATAAAAACTGGAAATACAGAGAAAAGATTAATCATAATGTCTGCATGCAATTTTAGGTGGTAACATTTATTTTTTTGTTTCTCCAAACATTTTTGACTCTTCTTTCCTATCAGTATTATTTCAGAAATACAACAGAAACATTACTTCCAAAGAGACAAAGTGTAATTAATGTACACATATTTTGTAGTCCAAGTATAATTTCATGCTACTTCCATATGTAGATATAAAATACTTAGATAGAGATGGATGATCAGATTAGACATACACAGACATACATTAGACTAATAATTAGTAATAATGACTTCAGAGTAGCAATGAACACTTTAGCCACCCACTGTGAGACACTTTTGCAGATTAAGTCCTGAACTTGCTTTAGAAAAGGAGTTTTCTTGTTCCTTCTCCCCTCTCTCACTGTTGCCCTCCAGCATAGAACCAATGGACATGAAATGATGTTCCTGTCTGAAATGAAACCAGAGCAGCTTCATCCTTGAAGCTACTCAGAAGTGAACATTTAAGATTTAGACTATGTTTACCTTGAGAACTAGAAGTAGTTAACACAATTTAAAGACTTGAAATAGAAACGAAAATTAAATGTACTGCTTAAAGGATTAGACAATCATCTTCCTGTACAAACAGCATAAACAAGGAAATCTTATTAGCTTTTAATGTAATTAGTTGAACTCAACAGTCCATGGATAAAACTTTTCTATGCATGTCTCAAAAAAACCTCCAAAAAACCCCACAAAAAGCAACAAACCCCTGCCCACCTGGAAAATTTGCATTAATTTCTAATGAGACAAAATTCATTGAATTGATTAAATGAAATTCTTCCTGTTACCTAATCCTCATAACTGCTGCCCAGAAGAGATGAAAGCTTTACCTACTTCCACACTGAGAAAAAGCAGCAAAAAAAGAACAAAAAATTCATAACCACACCATGACCTCAATTTTTTTTTTTCCTCTTTTGCTAAGCTAATATCTAGAATTGAATTACTTTATTTCTCATCACAGCAACACAACTTTGGGAACATTTCAAGCTAGATAAACACACCAAGGATCTGATCCAAAGGCCATTGAAGTCAAAGAGAATTTCCAAATATTTCAATGAGTTTGCGTGAGAAACACATTTCTTGATATTTCCTTACTTGTAAGATAGCATCACTCATTAATTGTTATCAATAGATTTATTTTAAGAGGCTGATGTAGATTATGAAATTATAAATAGGCAGATACAAAGATGTGATTTTTAAGTAACTATAGAATTACAGCTAGTATAATTCATAAATTGGATTTCTTCTTTTATATGAAAATCTAATAGTTTTGATTCATGCTTGATCCTAACTGGGTAGAAATGACAGAGCACGGAAATTTTTTCCTGGAACAAAAATTATTGGAGCATAATTCCATTTAAAAAAATGTGTAATTTTTATTTGAAGTGGGTCCAAAATTAAATTTTCTTAGTTATAAATCTGCAGTGTGTGGGGTAATCTCAGCAGTGATTGTTTATGAGATAGGTAACATGGCCATAAATCAGTTGCATGAAGGAGAATGTGACAAGCATTTATGTGTAATACTGTTTTTAATTAATTTGGGCATATTTACCCCAAATAAAAAAAATGTTTTGTTTCCATTTGGCTTTCCTGACCAAGGAGAAAATTAAAAATAGTTGTAACTAATAACATTCCCCAAAATTAAAAAGAAATTTGGCATAATCCAGCATTCGTAATGAACTAGTTGTTCTTATAAGCTGTAGGCCTGACAAGGTCTGTTTTTCTAGGAGCTTTATATTTGTTTGTATTACACTGGATTTCCTCCTACCTCCTCTACAAACCCACATCCTCCCCAAGCCAGTAGCTTTATCTCCTTTAAGACCACTTGAATGCCCTTGCTTTCCCTACTTGATATGAAAAGCCTACCTGTACAAAGCAGGTTTGTAGGGAGGTTTAGGGCCCACACAATTTTCCCTTGAGGGTATTCCTGACCTGCACCCTGCAGGAGGGCTGAGTGTAGGAGTCCTGTGTCTCATCAAATTAAGGTGAAGTTGGCCAGTTGAACAAAACTTAGGTAGGAACAGCAGAAACAGGCACTGTCATATAATCTTATTAATTCCATAACCCTTATCAGGTTTGGGCAAGTGAAATGGAAACAGGTTTTGGGTGAAAAATTCCTAATCCAACAAGACAGGATTATCCACTGTTATCCACTGTCTTGCAGAACATACAGATTACTCACCATGAAATACCAAAGTGAAGAGCAGCACTGTAAATCAAAATAAGGCTGAAACAAATATCATTGTCTCAGACATGGTTCCTTCCGCAGCAAAACAGGCTGGAAACTGCATCAGCTCCAAATGCAGAGAGACTGATGGTCATTTTGTTTAACTAGACAGTTGTGGAGCTACCACTGCCTAATGCATTGCATTCCTGAGGTGCTTGGAAAAGGAGTGAGACAAGGATCTCTCTTGTTTTATAGGGTTGCAGTTGTTTATTGTGTACAGGTGCAAACATCATATTTCAAGGAGCCAACAGTAGCCCAGTGGTGTGTGAACATTTATGAGAGGGAAGAAAAAAAGTGATGGAAGTGCATTTTGCTTTTACAGCTCAGTCTTGTATATTCGACTGTGGACAACCAACATGAACAAATCTTCCAATGTCTTATTTCCCTTCATGACCTACGGTGGACTTGAATAAGCCTAAGGTGTCTTCTGCATCACTGCAAAAACAGAAAAACAGAAAAAAAATAAAGAGTAAATTACAGTTACAGTGGTGAAGTAGTGCCAGGGGCTGCTGTTAGGTCTTGGGGTGAGAGGGGACATAGATGGTGAGGATTTAATGCCAACAACCCCACTCTGTCCACCTGAGCTTCCTGCCCCTCCCAAGCGGGGAGAACGCCCACGGTGGCAGTGGAGGTGGGTGGGTTTGCCTCAGCAGGCAGGGGGATGTGTGAGCAGGGGAATCAGGGACCAGAATCCAAGCCAGGAACAACCAGGCACTCACAGTGCCTGTCTCCCTGTCTAACAGGCAGTCTGTGGACATTGCACAGGCAGAGCTGTGACCAGGGCACTGCTTGGCATGGCAACAGCTACACAGCAATCCCTTCAGTCTGGAGAGTGATGTCACTGCCCTGCCCCATCACTCCTACTTGAGATCTGTAAAATTCATTGACATGAGCCCAAAAACAGGACTGAAAGCACAAGAGAGCACCTGCCATTCCCAGGTGTGCTGTCTGGCAGGCATTTGGCCCGAGCCAGTCAGATATCAGCCAGCAACTTGCTCAGTTGGTGTGCAGAGCTCAGATCCTCACTCAAGACTGACAATGTGCTACACTTCGCCCCTTCCTAACAATTCAATCCAGCCCATAAGATGGAGCTGTAAAGAGGCTTGACACTATTAGTGTGTGGAGGTGTCTCATATTTTTTAACCCTGTTGAATTTCCTAAACTTGGTCTTAAAACTACCATGCTAAGGAGCCTCTCATTGTGACTCACTGCAGAATGTGAGGTACTCTCCAGACAGATTACAGAGCAATCCACACAGTGCAGTCTGGAGCACTGGCTCTTGCCAAGCAGAGTGAGGTAAAGCATTCTGTGTGTGCTGGATGCAACCCCATGGCTCGTCATAGCCTCATTTTTAGCTTGGTTGGAGACAGCTGCTTTTTCTTCCAGTGAAAATCAGCCTCATCAAGCAAAGAACTATTAAACAAGTTTCCATTCCAATGAGTAATGACTAATTAAAATTATTACAACAAGGATGTAACTCTAAGTGCTGAACTTGGCATTGAAGTAATTTTATGCTCTATGGCAACTATTGTGTGAGAAAAGTAATTGTACATGTGAAGGAAATAAACACATATTTTAGAAGGGAAGGAATCTTCCCCAATTGAAATGACACTGGCTTTCAATTATCATCGCAAATTGGATTCCAACAGGGAGAACACAGAGGGGAAAAGAAAGAATAGACATCAAATAGAGTCCTTTGGTATAGAATTGTGTTAAATCACAAAAGATGCAGCAGCTGTCATTTGTGGTTGACACATATAACTGTTTGCAGAGATGTAGCTCTGAGAAAAAAAAAAAAAGTAGCCTGCATAAGTACTCTTCTGTGTGTGATTCACAAAATGATTCACAAAATCTGAGCAACTAAAACAAATTTTCCATATTTAGTTCTTTGGGGTCCTTTCCTACCTTTCTGCAAAAAAACATGATGGCTTAAATCAGATTTTAACAACAATGAAATTCTGTCACTGCGTACCACTAAAGAAAGATGTTTGGTCTGATAGGTTGCAGAATCTCCTGTGTGACCTCCTTTCATGAAGAGAAGTGACAAATTCCATCTGGCATTTTCTCCTCTCTCCCACCCAACTGAAGCATAGTGCTGCCAACTTAATAAATATATCTCATTGAAGAAACACTCAATTTAATTTAAAATTTTTGAGTGATGGAGTATCTGCTTTGTTCCATGGTAAATTGTGCAAATGATTAGTTATCATGTCTGTTAAAAAAATCAAAGTCTGTTATGAGAGTGAATTAGTCTCGCTTTCACTACCAGTTTCCAACTTTGTTCTGCCTCTTCCAGGTTATCTTAGAATTCTCTAAGGCATGAGAAAAAATCATCTCTGTATGTGGCCCAGTTTCTTGGGTACTGGATGTGTGACCACCAGACAAACATGTAAGGAGGTTTAAGGGAGGTCTAGCAGTTCAGATCAGTGTGAAAGAGCAGACCCCTTTGGAACTGAACTTGGGATTTTATTATAGGGAAAAGATATTCCTATTATGTTATTCTTGAACTAACAACTGTTTGTTTCCCAACTGAACTTGTTCTTGTGCCTGTATCTCTGCTATGGGATTTCTCTACTGTTCCAGCTGAGAATATCAATTGTACCAGCTAAGTACATCAATTCTTTTCTCAATTCTTTTAAAAATCCTTGAAAGTAAATTTTCAAAGTGTGGCTGTGTGTGAAGCAAGCATGAAGCATTAGGGTTTAGCTCTTTTCTTACTGGGTCTCCCACAGATATAATCCATAACCTTGGATTGATCATATCTGTACAATATCCTTTGTCTCCCCTGGTGTGTGAAGACCATAATTTTTCACTGCATCCTGAAGTTGAAATGAAAACATTTCTGTAATTAATCCAGAGCTATATATTAATGAGGCTCATAAGAGAACCTAATCAGAGATGTATGAATATTTCAGATTCAAATGAAAAAGTAGCTACTATTTTATACACAACATTATGTACAAGCTGTTTAAACTGCAGTCTGTTCATAGATAATTCTGATGAAGTTGGTGTAACTATTGGCTACACATGCAGTTTTACTGACAAGACTTGGAAAGGATACTTTTCTCTTTGAAATGGATTATCTGTGGAAAGCAATTGGAGATCTACTAATTAAAGTAGCTCAGATGCAGCCAGACAGGATGTCTGAGGGCACCCTTCAGCTCAACATCCTGACTGAACCAGCCTGAACTAGACCATGAATTTGGATTTCCCCTGTTCTGACATAAAATTCTCACCCAAATCTGAGAGACCTGCATGTCCAAACTGAAATTAATAACCTTGCACAAAATTTTAACTTCCGTGACTTTGCACACTCCAGCAGCTAGAAAAATATTCCTAATGGAATTTTCCAACTAGCTGTATCCATAGACACTCAACTCAGCTTTTGTTCAGAGCTGCTGTCTGTCTAAGGGGACTTAAAAATTATACAAACCCAGGTTTTTACTCCTTTAGAGATAACTAAAGGGGAAAGGAGAAAAATCTACTTCTGAATGTTTTTTTAGCATTATTCACATTTTGTCAAGCTCATACTGTATTGTAAGAGGATTCTCATGTTATCAGAATCAAATAATTCACATCCTTGTTCAGCACAAGTAGTGAAGAGTACTGTCTATAAATCCCTTTGGAGTACCACATGGCTTTGAGCTTGCAATAAATCTTTTCCCCTATCCCATCACCTCCTAATCTGCTAAAAGTCTTCCAAAAGATCAGAACCATTAAGATGTCATTTTATAATGGAGGAATTATAGCCTAATTTAACAAACCTTGTCCTGAGGTCTATAAACTAGGACTCAAAAGTGAGAAAGAAATCCTGTGCTGAATTCAGTCACTGCTTGGGATTCATTGCCATGAGAGCCCATTCACTGGCTGAGTATCTGCCAGCCTTGCAAACTGGCTGATTCTCCCCACTCAGGTTTGGGTTGTTCTGTTCCAATAACTGCTGTCCTTGCCTCAATGCCTGTTTTCTTTTGTTCCACCAGTGACCCAAAAAGTGGAATATCCTCCCAAATTTACTATTATATTGAAATAATAATAATGACAATCATGATTATAATAATAACAACATAATGGTAATGATAATAATAACATTAACGGCAACAATAACAACAACGATAACAGTAATTATTCCCCGTGCAGATTAAATTTGTACTTTCTCTGCCTATTTCAATGTCCAAAACTTTTACACAAAGGTTTTGAATTCTACAAATGACAGCTAAACCATCAGCAAGCAGCCTCCCAGCTTGGAGGAAATTCATAAATCTGACCTTTCTTGCAGTGCTCTGTCACTTGAGGAAAAGGAGGTAGGTCAGTTCACCCAAATCTGTGTGTATGGCACGGTGCTGGCTCAGCCCCAGATGCATTTTGTGTGTGCAGCTCTCAGTTAATGAACTGGTCTCACATATACTTCTATACCCCATGATTTTTGTGCAGTCTTTGCCTTGGTTCACCTCTCATTGCCATCAGAGTTTGTTGGCTGGGTGGGAGTGAAATTAGGAGGCAGGTATGTGTGGCTGGTGAGGGGGCAAGCAAGCCCCTGGAGAGCTTAGGAAAACAGATGGCTGCAATATTCCTTTCTCATACACTGCTTTCATGTACTCTGGCATGTACAGTCTGACAGGTTTCCATGGAAATTATGGAAATTGGACCAGCAATAGCTGCTTATCAAGTCTGATTTCTAGCCATTCACAGGTGCCTTTGCCTAAGGTGGCAGAACAGTAAAGATTGGCCTTTTCTTCTCTTTTACTCTGTCCTCCTGCTTGGCATCACCCTCACCCTTTGAGCACCTGAAAGAAATATGTGCATGTGTGAGAGGGCTTTCTGCTTGAGGAAAATTAAACAGATACTATTGGTGGCTTCATGCAGGGTTGGGTCATGTCTGTAGTCCTGCCCAACAAGGGGCAGGGTGACTCCACCCAGCTCTGGGCATCAGTAGCATGGAGGAGGCAGTTCCAAATGCTTTCTCTTCACAATGGTGGTTTTTTCTCCAAAGCATGAAAATTGATTGTTCATGCTCAAAGTCTGCACGGCTGTAAACTATGGTTAGGGTCATAGATTATTAGTCCCCTCCCAGCTCTGAGCTGCTGTGTTTGATTAGCTGACCTCCTGTGAGACAACAGAGAATTATTACACGATCCACTGACACATGGCACAGCAAGGCTCTCCTGTTAATCTCTTCTAAATTTCCTAGCCATTAATTCCACTGAATAACTGCTTTATTATGGTATAATATCTCCTTAAATTTATAATAAAAAGTTCCAAGAGCAAAGGCAGGAAATGAAATCACAGCTTCAGCTTAAAATTGGAGGTGCCTACATTCCTGCAATCTCCTTTTTGTTCAGGTTTCTCTGGCCTGTTTATGGCCTGAATAAAGCCTTACAATAGTTGGTACCCACTTTGAGCAGGAAACTAAGGAACACTACTTAAAGAAATAGCTCAAATCCTGAGGACCCTTGAAGTAATTCCTCTCTGTCCTGCTGGAGTTTTTTTTTGTGGTCTTGTGAAATGCCAAAACCTTTCATAAGACCATAGGGTAAATGCTTTCAGCCCCATGTGTCCCTTTCAGAGATGCTTTCTCTCCACCTCAGCAATGCTTGATCCAGGGAAACTAAGACCAGGTGTTTTTGCAGAGTGCAGCAGCCAATGACTAAGCCCCCGTGACCTGCCAGCCTGTTTTCCTCTGCCTCAAGTAAAGTCCAAAGAGAGCAGAAATGAGATTTTTTTTTTCCAGCAAAAAAGAAAAAGCAGAAGGATTGAGCCTTCTAAAACTATCAGTTCTCCATGTGCAAAGTAATAGTTTATAAATAGGACTGCCACCATTTTTCTCAGTGTGCAGTGACAATTCGAGGGAGGCAATATTCACATCAAAGCTTACTGACAACCTTTAAATAAATGCATCTAAAAAATAAAGACAAGAGCTTGTAATACTCTTCTTAGCAGTGTGAAGAGTGGAGTCTGATCCTGTTTTCACAGCAGGAATTTGTTCAGGGTTCTGTTTAATTATTGTCAGGAGCTGCAGGGTTGTTCTCCCAGAGAATTAGCAAAAAATGTCACAGCTGAGGAGTCACATTGAGAGTTCGATTAGGCTCCTTTCACCACTCTAGTCTTGAAAAAGTACATTTGCCATAATGAACAAAGAATGTCTGAGAACAGATCAGATGTCTAGAGGTAAGTAAACCAGATTTCCTTTTCCTAGTGACACATTTGTAGATCTATAAGCTTCTATTTTATTAGTATTTGAGAATAAAGAGTAGTAGCCCTTCACTGTCCCCTAGTTCCAGTGAGGAATTCAGTGGTGTACTGGGTTTGTATGACAAGGTTTTGGTGGTGGGGAGAGTTGCAATCATGGGAATACCACACTGCAAACCAGTCAGAGGAGAAGCTGCATCTTGTGGTAGATATAGCTCAGGTGGCAAAATCTCCCTCTTGGAAAGAATTTGATTTGATACAGGACTGTGACCCTTATGGGGCCTTGGGGTATTCTAGATTGCCTTTTCTTGATTGGAAACTGTACTTAATGTGTCAGTACAGTTCAGCTAATCAAAATATTACCCTCTGAGAAGTCTGAAAATACATTAATTTTGTTTAGTTGATTAAGTTTAAAAAAATAAGCAAACAAGTTTCTGTAGGAAATTGCTTACTTATACAACTTCTTCCATCAAAATTTATTGTGTCTCAAATTTTCCAGCAAGTTCCACTGCTCAAGCTCATGATTTAAACTTTTACCTAAGCCTTGCTCAGCAGCTGTAAGGTTGCAAATCAACTGCAGATTCTTCTTGGGGAAGGTCACATTACTAGTTTTGCTCTGACACTTCTTATTTAGGGAACTTATTTTGAACCAATCCTGAATAAATCAGTGTAACTCCAGCTGGGATTCTGCTAATGAATTCAAGTGTACCACATGAGCTTGATCCTGCTGTCATACATGATACTTCTTGCTTTAAATTCTTTGCAGAAATTTGTTTTCTCTTGTTTCTCTTTTGCAGAAACAATAGCATCAAGTAAGTGCCTTGACCAGAATAACTCAGTGCATTTGTCCTAAATCCTTGGTCCCCTGAGAGTACTAGAGATGAAAGCAATGTGTCCACAGAGCACGAAGGCATTTGCTGGGATCCTCCCTCTTATCTCTTGTTGCTTGTATTTGAAGTCTGGAGTACTCTTGTCCCAGGTGCCAAGGATCTAAGCAGCTGGGATAATAACATTGCAATGCTTGTGCTCAGTAAAAACACATTCCTCATTGCTACAGGACTTCTACAGAATTGCTTCTTGTGGACCAAGATTTGATCATGGGGATGGACAGAATGTCTTCTCAGAGTCCTGTGAATTGAGGTTTTTTTGGTAGTTCTAGTCTACTTTTGGTTTCCTTCTAACTTTATATTTCTTTTTTTTTTTCCTACCTTGCTTCTTTCATTTCTTGATATTATTCCATATAAATTATATTAATTATAGCCAAAATGTAAAGTCCCTGTGTGGTAAATACACAAAAATACTTGTTATGAAGCCCATTCCTGAACTCCCTCAAAGGTTAACAGACAGAAACAAGGGTTTCCTTGTGTGCCTTGTTCCTCCATAAGGTTTTTCTTTCTTGTTTAAGAAAGAAAAAACTACCCTGTAGGGATATCTGCAAATCTGACTCTCTGGGGAGAACTGGCCTTTAACTTCTAGACACAAATATTTAGATGAAATTATACCCCCCTGATCCTAAACTGATCCTTTGCACACTCTCTCATAGTTAATGGTGGGGACAAAGGAAGGGAATAAATGTCAAATTACTTCATTTTGAGTCTTAGAAGAGGAAGAATTGTCTTCTGCATGTTCTTCCCTCTTTTCATTGCTTGTAGAAGCCCAGGTCTCTGGTTCAGACTAGGTATTCCCAGTTTTGATGGCTGAAGAGAAATACAAAATCACACAACAAGCCAGTTACAGTGCTTGTAACTGAACCAAAAAATGTATCTTTTAAATGTTTTTAGCTACCAGACCATGACTTAGATCGTCTTAGATCTTTTTTCAGCAATGCTGCCTAAGGACAGGGGCCACTTTACGGCTGAGGTTGAAAAGTGGCCACTGAGGGCTTTGAGAAAAGAAATAAATCCTCTGGCTAAAAATCTGAGACTGACAACTGCATTTAAAGGCCCTTCATCCCTTCATGGGACTCTGTGTCAGGGTTTCCAGCCAGGCAGTGCAGCAGAGTGAGAAGTGCTGATAATATCCCTGTTCCCCCGTGGTAAATGGGAACACACTGAACAGCTTCTCCCCAGAGCCCTGCAGGTCTCAGTGGTATAGAGCTGAAAATACTTTTTCTTCAGGGATTAATGGTTCCCTTACTTTTTAATGCTGGTGAACCCAGTTATTTCAGCTCTGTTTCTGCTACTTAACTTATTGTTCTTCAAACTATTATTCATTCATTGCTTTCTACAGACCTATAATGCAGTCTCAGAAAACATTTCAGAGGATAGGGATTTGATTAGGGTGATGCATTTAAAATGTCAGAGGTCTCTCCACCTCATCTAGAAGAAATGGATAGAGTTGACAGATGTGCTCTGTGATATAATGGGAACAGCTTTATTCTTATAACATTTTTATAAACTACTTCTGTTTATTCTATCTCTCCCCCTCTCCCTTTATTTTTCTCTCTCCTGGAATCAACACTAGCACAATACAGGGAAATAAATAAGGAAATAGACTTGACCTGGGTCACCTAACTTGTTTTTTTTTATTATTATTATTTTTTGTTATTTACATAATCTTTTCTCCATCTATTCCTCTGGTAGAACCACAGAAATATCTACACACATTTACTTGAATATTTGTTGCTCTGTGTAAGTGAAATCCTAAATTCTTGATGAGATACTAATAGCTTTTCTTACTGTTCCTCTGAATAGCCAAAATCTGGATAGAAAGTAAAGTATCAGGTCAGAAAAATCGGTACCATTCTAGAAAAGGATGAAGCCTGGAATTTCTGGTGAGAGCATTGGGGATGACTGGAATCTCAAAGCTGAAAGAGAATTGTTGTGCAAATTCCATTGTCAAGGAAAAGGGAGGTTTCTGCAGCAAGAAAAGCTCTAAAGAGTTTCAGTTTTTATTTTCTCATTTGATTTTTCAAGGGAGATCCAGAGCCCATCTGATGGCTTTGAAACTTCCAGTATAACAATCTAATCTGTAGAAGCAAAGCTGCACATATATTTAGACTCCTAATTCCCTCTGATTTTTAAATACCTCGATACCACCAGGGACCTGGGCTTAATAGCCTAGCACTAATTCTCTTAGTATTTTATTAGGCTCATTTTTCTTTCATGCACCTGCCAGTGGCTCTAGGCTTCCTGCAATTCCTCAGCAAGGTTACATCTGGGCTTGGGAACCATGCTCCTGTCTGCAGCCCGGCAGAAAGGACAGTCAGACAATATCAGTGACCTTGTGAAGGCTGACTTTCACCTTCTCTGTGTTGACTGATATCATAGTATGACACTGCTAACTTTTTACCAGAGAACATTGGAGCAGCTGCTTTGTCTTTATACATCTTTTTCCTCCCCACACAAGGGAGCCCTGCCCAGCAACGGAACTTTTTCATGTCATCTTGTGTCCTTTAGGCAGCTCAGAGGAAGGAAACTTCACATGGGTCCCAATAAAAGTGGAAGGAGTTGAGTAAATGTTGATTCATTTCCAACTTTTCATTGCTGCTGGAGCTGCCAGCCAATATTTAATGCTCAGAATTCCCCATAACCCTGTGGCCTGCTTTTCTGAGCTATTTCTCTGGTACCATGGGAAATAAACTTTAATTATGGCTGGTTTCAGTAAATTTAACACACCAACTCTTCACTTGGAATGCTGACCAGGGTAAACCAACACTGTGAGAGGTGGGTACAATCCTACCCAGACATTAAGTATTTTGCAGCTACATTTAACAGTTCCACAGGTATGTGTTAGGAAAAACCATCACCAAAGCAATGGATTTACATTTCAGACTGATAAGAGGGAGCTTCAGCCCCTAGCAAGGGGGTCAGTTCAGGGTAGACACTAACAATTAAATGTAGCAAATGTTTTAGAAAAGGACATTTTAGACTACCAGGTAAGCAATAAGCTGCTGTGCAGTCTCGTTCTGGATGAAGGTTTCTCATCTGTTACCATGGACTAGCCTGGATAAAAGCCTAATGTGCTGCAGCTGCAGACTGGTTGTAGTTTGTTTGATAATCAAACAGATATAGTCCTTCTTTCGTCTTGCTCAGGAGGAGCTCCTAATAAACATTTGCAAAACTGTGTTGTTAACCTTCCCCAGGCTCTTTCCTAATCTTTTCTCCTTGATTTTTAAACAACAAGAATATAAAAGATTTAGTTCTCAGATTTTCATAAGAAGCCTGTTTTAGGATATCACAGTGACCCTTGATTTACAGATAATGTTTTTTACCAGAGCTGCACTAAAACATTTGAGCACCATTAATTCCTCTCTACCTGTTCCTATCTCTCTCTCTCCTTTTATTAGCTTGGCTACAAGCACCTGTTGTGGAAGGTTTCTATAAAAACTAGGAAAAAGGGCATTTTTTCCTGATTTGCTTTGGTACTCTCTGACTAAGTCCCTCTCATAGTCCTGGTCCCTGTGAGATTGAGCCTTCCTCCAGATATTCTGCCAAATTTGATTTTGGGAGTTTGGGGGACTTGGTTGGTTAGTTGCTTGGGGTTTTTTTTTTTTTTCAGATGAGGACACCAATTGCTTTACCTCCACATGACATTTGGGTGTGACAAGAAAGGTAGGATCTCTTTTTCCATTTCTTGTATCTCTTTAGGGCTTCTCTTCTGGAAAAGAGTCCTCTTTATTTGTGTTGCTATTATAAATCTGAATTGGATTCTTCTAAGATTTAATGTTTGATATACTATGTTTTTATTAAAAGAATAAGTGATACAATTTCAAAGGCAGCACTCAGGGAAAGTGCATTACCTCTCTCCGGAGAGCAAGGTGATGGTATTTACCTTTTATGCAACTAATACAATTCCAACACTCAGAAAACATATGCAGATTTTCAATGTAACCTCTAAGTGAGCTTTACCTCTTCTTTGACCATTTTTTCAGGCTGTACTGTACTGGTAACTGAGACTTTCTGTTTTGTGATGAGACAATCTTTTTCTTCTCAGGAGTAATCTCCTTCTCAAGATTTGCTTAACTTAGCATAAATTTTAGGTAAACATAAATATTCTAGGAGCCTAAATAGTAGTGTTATTGTAGCCACCAAGGTCATGTGGTGGTACAGGCAAACAAAGTCTCTGTGTAGAGGGAAGTAGCTAGAAGACTAGCTGGTATATTTGAAAAAAAGAGACAAACTTCTAGGTGCACAAGCAGTTCTTTAGGCCTTATAGAAATTCAGGTATTGATTATAATGAAGTGTTTCCTAATTCTTGTCCTGTATTCCTAGCACTGGTTGTTTATGTTGGCTTGCCTTTGGGACAGGTGCTTTCTGCTGGTGCTCCATCTCAGAAACTGCTCAGCACAGTGGTGTCAGTGAAGCTCAGTGTAGAAAGGCAGGGCATGCAATGGCAGAAGCTTGGACTTTATGTTCCACATATCTGTATTTTCAAAGCTTATGTTTTCCCTGAATTTTCATCCATCGTGGTTGTTATGCATATTGCTTTAATTTGTAGGGTTTTCTATAGTTTGCTTAGGGGGGATATTTTAAAAATTGAAGGAGACTTTTAAGCACAAAGTCAAGCTGCTGGGCTGGTCAGAGAAATTTGCAAGGCTGGTCAGAGAGAACATTTGCATTTCTCTATTCCACTAGAACATACAATGCTCCATTAGGTAACTGCAGCCCTGGGGCTTTCACGCTGCCCTCTCTGTACATTAAGTGCATTTCGAGTATGTATGTGTTCCCCCTACCAGAGCACATAAAATTGAGCAACAGTGTGTAACATGCAATAAATGTCTAGCAGCCACTTCTGAAGTAGCTGCTGGCCAATTTAATAGATATTTAACAGGCAGGGAATGGGAGAATAGTACTGGTTTCGTATTTTAAAGGCAAATTTAACTTTATTATTGGTCTCTCATGTGAGAGTGCTGTAATTATTTCTGTAGCTTGATCTTTGGGGAGGTTTGCTTTACACAGTGTTTGTTAACGGAAAACAAACATAAAATGCACCAGAGAGAGGTGACATAGTGAAAAATGGAGGATATTTCCCTTGGGAAGCCTCTACTCCATCTTTTGTCAAGTAACTCCTGATCAGGTTCCCCTGTAGCTGACTTTGGAAAAGGGGAATGTCTTCTTTTGTAGCATCCAGACCTTCATCCAACAGGGCTTAGGAACAGAGATCCCTCAGAGTTTAATGACCATATGTTTGTAGCTGTTTATCATTGGTGTTTAAATCTGATTTCATCTCCAGAGCTGAGATAAAAAGACAGCTAGATTGATTACTGTGGTCAAAAGTTTACTGTGGAGGGTGTTAGAAGGTTATCATGGTCTGGTTCTGGTGCAGTCTCTGTGGATGATGAGTGGGTTCTCCAAAGTCCCTTAACTGTAAGGAGTGGAAAAAAAGCTTAAAACCTCCTTTTATTTCCTTTCATTTTCTATTTTTTTCTATTTTTTTTAACTATTATTTATTTATTTACATACTGGAGTAAGCCTTATACAACACACACAAAGAAAACAATGGAATAGTTTAGAACAGAAAAAAAACCACAACAACTTATAGTAGAATCCACTACCATAAATCACTGAAATGAGCCTTTTTCTTGATTTTGCTCTAGTGTTTATTAGACAGCCTGCATTCATGCAAGTCACCACACGCTGAAGTGTTAAAAAAATATGCAATGAATGCTAGCTGGAAATCATAAATGGAAACCTAATTAATATCATTTCTAAAAGTCATGGCCTTTGATCAATGTCCCCCTGTACTTTAAAGCGGAGCCAGCCTGGACTTTCTATCATGCATATTTTTATTAAATGTGTCGGTTTTCTATGATTTTTTTTTTTTTTAATTTAAAATCTATATGTCCAAAAGATCTAGTATTTATTTACATGTGCTTGCCTAGATACCGTTGCCAGCCTCTTAATTAGGAGCAATTCAGTGCCCCAACTGTTCCTTCAGCCCTGGCAAGGGTGGTGCTGTCACAGCTGGAGGGAGAGTAAATGCTGGAGTGTCACTCCTCTGGCCTGAGAGATAGGGGTCCAAAATCCCAGGCTGTGAGAGCTGAGAGTTTGCAACAAGCTCCTGGACTGCAGGAGAATGTGACTAAATAAGGATCCACAAGGCCATGTTCCTGTGTCTTAAAAAGACCAGCAACACAGATGTGAGGAGGCAATAGGTTATTGTTTGCCAGAAATACAGTGCTCACACCTCTTGGTGTGCTTTGTGATAAATATGTCTCTTTAAAGCTTGTAGACCTCTGCTCACAGCTGCCAAGTGAGGATTTGCTGTTGGAGACCTCTGCCAAACAACATTTGGAAGCAGGAGTATAAAATCTCCTGGACTTGAAGAATACTGGTGTTTGGATTTCTTCAGGCACTCTGGGGCCAGCAAACTTAATGTACCATCTCTTACAGCTATAAAGCTGCATAGATTTATTCAGCTTCCTAAATGGCCCTGTAGGTAGGAGGAAGATCCTAATGATGTATGACAAGACTTTCACTACAAAATAATTTCATTTGCTTCATGTGTGTTAAAGCACCTTGTAGCTGCTTTGAAAACTTGAAAATGGGTTTTAAGCAGGTTTTAAATTAAAAGAAATGGGGGATGGGTTATCTAAATAGTGGAGCTTCTTTAAAGCCCTAATCCGAAATGTCCTAATTTTTTCTTCAATTGATGGAATCCCTTATGCTAGGAGAGGAGAAAGCATTTGCATTAAATACAAATTGGAGTTGTATTTATATATAGTGTATAGAAGGCAAGTTTGAGCAGAAATAGTGTGGGAGAATATCATACTTGGCTGCAATTACAATTTCTTCAGAATCTTTCAAAATAGTCCATCAAGGAGGCAAGTGTAGTTGCTACAGCTACTTAACTGAAGGAAAAGGAGAGATGCAAGGGTCTGCCAAGTTTGTGTTGGAGATTAGCAGCAGCATCAGAAGCAGAACTGGCTCTTGCTGCAGTAACATGCCAGCTCCACTGCCTGTTGCACAACACTCTGCTTTGTGACATTGCTGTGTGCCAGGGAGCTGGGGGGAGAATTCTGCTGGAGCAGCATAGCAGGAACAAGCAAGCCTCAACTGAAGAGTGCCACAGTGGGGCACTCTGTTCTGCCCTATAAATTGGTGCAAGTCTGTGGTGACAGTCCAGAAAACATTGACTGCTGACTATGCTGCAACTTCTTACACTTTTGTGAGTCAAAAGAGAATTGACTCCCAGTCTCCTTGGGAACAAGGGGGACTGATGCTGTTACACAGGTGCTTGAAGAGCAATCCAGGACAGACCTGGGTATGTTTTCAGTTATAATGAAGCTGGGAAGTAGCTGCATCATCAGTCCCATGATTGCTGGAGTGCTATCTTTGCTTAATTAAAAATAGCACTCCACAAGCAGCACTTATCTTCCAGTGAGCTGACACCAAGCTGCTCCAGCAATCCTAAATAGGTTTGTTTAAAGGGTGGCTCTGATGGCATTGCTCCCTCTGGTGTCCTCCTTGTAAGAGGAGCCATCTCATGGAGAAGACAGTTCCCATGCCCAGAGGCCCTTCTGCATGAGTGAACAAATTGCTCTGAGCCTGTAAACACCACTATAATCCTTGCCAGAAATGCAGTGAGGGATGGTCTGGTTGTGAAGCCCTGGGAGGGAAAGGCTGTCACATGGAATTTGGTTTTGGTGCCGTATCAGGCCTGGGTCATCAACCCCATGAAGAAGAGTTGTTTAAAACTTTGTTGGTCATCACTTTGAGATGATACATTTTGGGCAAGAGAGGGATTTACAACGTGCTGTAACCATGCAAAGGGAAGGGGGCTCACAACAGCCCTTAATATCTCTGGAATGGGCCATTCCTTTTCTGAGCATAAACCCGTGTTCATTTTACTGGGTGTGAATATCACAAGGCCTTGGTTATGGACTTGCAAGGGATAATACTTAAATGTTCCATTTTATTTATTTACTTTCAGTATCAGTCTTAAACTTTTATGCTTATATGCACTTCTGTATGCTGACATCTCTTTTGATCCATCGTGTACTCATTTATGTTGCTATCACTCAACAGTAACGTAATTATGAAGGTTGCACTGTTAATAGAGTCAGGCTTTCCAGGTATCTTATCAAAATGCTCACTGCTCTAACAATCTGGGAATGAGCCTATTTGCACAGCAGTCTAACATAAAATTACATCTTTATAATCCTATTCCTCAAATAGTGTTAGGTTATGCTCTGTTTCTTAATTAACAAAAAACTACATTACACTGTATGGGCAAAGCCAAACCAAAATCAGCTTACCCATAACTCATTTATTTATGTCACAGAGCTCTCTAGGAGACCTAGTAAATTAAGAGATTGTTGCTCTTCTCTTTGTTTTACATGATTTATTTTAATTTAAAATCTCTCAAATGCTACCTTAGTTATGATACATGTACTTTCAGTACTTTTCTCATGCATGGACACATATTCCGTGGTAAATATGGCAACAACATTGTCTAGGTTTTGGCAGTAAAGTCAAGTATGCTAAAAATTCACTTGAGAGCTGTTTTGATCTACTCTCCGATACCTCAGAGCAGTTCTGGTCATCAGCAAAGCACACATGGTAGAAAGATTTCTGATCTCAGGTGAAAAACTCCCAGGAAGTGGCATTCAGTGTAACTCTGAAGATAAGGTTTGCAAGTTGCAGATAATTTCTTCTGAAGTGCAAACAAACAAACAAACAAACAAAAAAACCCAAACCCAAAAACCACCAGAATGGCCCTGGTGTGCACAGGGAGTCTGTATCAGAGCAGAGGGTTCAGTTTGGAGCTCTTGAGAGAAAAGTTGTGATAGGTTGGTGTTACCAGAAGATTCAAAATGGTGCAGCTGTGTCTTGCTTTGAGGCTAGGAGAAGAAATCACAGATGAGTTGTAATTTTGCCTGAGACCATTTCTCTCTTGGCTCGTGCAATTGCCAGAATGTCCCTCTTTTCTTTGTAAACAAAAATATTTTTCTTGTCAAAGAAAATGAATACATTTTTAAATAGGAAGACTATTGTTTGAAACAGGCTCTATTCAAAAGAAAAAATAAAAATAAATCTTCCATATTTGAAAGCTTAAAATCAAAAGGAACTATTTCACTTGGGATAAAATAAAAAAGCCCTGTTTTTAAACTTCTAATTAAAAAAAATTAAATTTAATCCTAACTTTAAAGATGTTTTCTCATTCCATTGAGACAGTGAAATGGTCGCACCTTTTACTTCACTATTTATAATGTTGGAACAATTTCATTTTCAGTTACTTTTCAGTTTGCTTTCTATCTTGCAGTGGAGTGAGCTGGACAGTCATGACAGGAATTTGTAGTGTATTTTCATAAACCTGAAAGTACTTCCCTTTTTTTTTTTTTAACTAAAAATAAAATTGTTTCAGCTATTAAGAAAAGAAATTCAGCAACTGTGTAGTGAGAACTTCAAAGTTTCATGTATCTGAGCCACCTGTATCTAAAAAGAGGGGAGTTTCTGCCAGAGCTCATTCAGAAGCTGAAGTCTCCCAATGTCATTGAAGTAAATCAAATAAAGCCTTGAAAACCTGGCAGGGAAAGTTGGGCATCTTTTCAGGCCAAATGAGAAGTCTGGCTCAAAAGAGACTCATGAAAATGAATAGTTCATATTCTGAAGGCAACATATATTTACAGAAAATGAAATCTTGGTTAAAACACTTTTTGAATCATGTTGAAGTGTTCATTGTAAACTCAAAAGGTCTTTCTTGATTTACTTGGCTCAATTTCTGAACTTTTTTTCCTTCTACTAATGGCAACCCATCAATCATTGGAGTTGAAATCAGATTTTGCAGAAGGCCATGGGCATCATTTAAAGTAATTTAAACTTTGCCAGCCTGTCCTCATTTCTTAGGAATCATGAGAATTAATGCCAAAGGATTTTTTCCCCCTAAAAAAAAAATAAAAATTCAAGTGTTGATCTCATCTTTCTTGTTACACCTGACCCATTTATCACCAATTAACCATTTCACTGCTCAGCAGGGAAATGTCTGCCTGAGAGAGAGGCACATCCAATTCTAGCCTCATCTCCTACAAAATTATTTATAGGTCAGAACCTCCACATTTTTTCAATGTCTTAATGTGCATTTGAAATGAATAGGTAATATTTGCCTAAGGTATGAATTTGACAGCAGATTTGGGTGTGGGTGAACAGTCTGAGTTCACAGCCAGGAGCAGTGTGATACCCTGTGTAAAATCCACTCCAAAGAATATTGTTGGCAGTAGTTGTAACAGTGGCAATTTGATGTCAGGTACCTTAAGGTTTTACTTGAGTGCTTTGCTCACACCTTTGTGTCATTGTAAACAAATCTGTGGAAAATTACAATCAGAGCCTTTGTTCACAGGTCAGTATATCTTTGTGCTTCTCCTCGTGCTACTCTTCCTTTTAGATTTGCTGCAGAACCACAGTTAAAGCCATCACTGTCTCTTTTAATGTAATGCTTATGTTTTGCTCATGATAATGATGTTATCATCCCTTGTTAAAAATCAAAAACAAGACAGTTAACATTGGCAGAGGAGACCCTATGTCTGAAATGACTGATAGCAAATTAGTTTGTACAAAAGATGATAAGTAGGGAGTAGTATGTTTTGAGTGTGATGGATAGTTTATTCAGGTAGTTGTGATACAGAAAACAGAACAAAAACAAATGTATGAGGAAGTACTTCAAGTGATGGTTGACTTGTATTTTTCTCTGAGCATGAGTACATGGATCCAACATTGCTCAGATTTGGTCACCAGTCCCTTCTGGCCGGTTTTGAACGTTACTTTTTTCCCAGTTTTATCTCTGGTTTGGAAAAGTGATGGCATGGAGCTGGGTAATGATATTCTTCAGAAAAGAAAACCAAAATGATATCTCAGTTTAATGAATAGAAAGTAGGAGGCAAAGATATGCTGTACTCTCGAGCCATTGCCATTTTCATCTGTTTAAATACCTCCCTCTTCCAGCCCTGGGTCAGCCTCTGGGGGAGTTATCCAATATCCTTTCTCTCAGGTGTCTAAAAGCACAAGCAATTTCCAGTGGAGTTTCTCCCATTCTCCAGAGGATACAGCAAAGTTATTATGAAATAACTTTGATATCTCCCTGCAAAATGGACACTTGCCAACATTCCTTGTTTGTGGGCTCTTTCTCTTATAAAAGAGTCTTCTACAGTCGCAGGACAGCACAGGCAGGGACAATATAAGGTTTATATTCAGTATATTATGCAAATAATTTCCATTCAATTCCTGATATATGGCTGTGTTTAAAGCACTCTGAATAAAGATTTAATTCCCCTAGTCCTACAGGGACAGTAGGTTTCTGCCTTCAAAGGTAGATCTTGCTTATATCTGCTTACTCAAGGTAAATTACAAGCTTTTTAAAACTTAATTAATTAGCAAGAAAATCCAAAAATCAATTATGTAATCCCACACATTTTTACCAGGTTTTACTTTTCCAATGAATGGTCTTTCCAGTCTAAATCCACATATGCTGTCCTTTTAAACCACACTGCAAATATAATCTTAAAATGATAACCTGAAATGCTTCTTTCCAACTGATGTGTCTTTGAAGAATTTAAATCAGATGGCCTTTGCACCAGTGGAATGAGAAAGTAAGGCAGTCAGCTAAAATACATCTCTTTTTTTCTGCTTTTTTCTTTTGTCACTACGTGTAGAATTATGATTGCCCAGGTAGAATATCAGCCGTATGTGTCGGGGTGATCAGTCACGCAATCAAATGCAGGATCATTCTTTACCATAAATGCATTAAAAGAAAATCAGTCACATAGATTTGGCTTTCAACAGAGCAGCAGGCTGTGTTCTATTCATAACAAATCAGCTCACGCTTTGGGGAAAGCTACAAATCACTCCCACAGCATTATTCATTGGATTGTCCTTTGCATCCCTCCAAGGAATTCTTATGTATGCTCTCTGCTCTTAGGCTAATAGTGACAGTGGGGGAGGCAGAAAGAAGGAGCAACCACCTTGGAAGGACAGCTTGGGCTCGTTTTTGGGGAGTGGGTGGGTGTTTTTAATAAGCAGGTTTTCGTATTTCTGCTTTTCATGGCAGGCAAGCACTCTAACTGAATGCATGGTAGATTATTCAGGTTTAGGTTTAATGAATTTCTTATGATTTAGCTGGAAATATCCATTTTCTATCAGTGTGAATCCATTATTAGTATTGCTAAGGCATAGATTACATTAGTGGTTGTATATAAAGCTCCTTGCTGAACTCAGAACCAGTTGTACTGAGCTCTAGACTTCACCTTATAGAAAAGAGTAATAAATATACAGTAGAAATCTGAAATGGTCAGGTCTCTGTCTATGCCTTGGGAGAGGTAATCAAGAGCATTTCAAAATTCCCCCAAAAGCTGTGGTTGCCTAGGAACATATATACTCCACCTTGAACAAACAAAAGGATTATATTAATTTACATCTTGTGGCCAAAGGGGCTAAATTCCCTCTCTTCCTGTGCCTGCAGTCTCAGCAGGGGAAGAACGATGCACACAGGCCAAATGCAGCCCCACGCAGCTTAGGGGAATTAAGGAGGAAGATGGGGATTTTGTTGGCTGCTTTCTGCTGGGCTCCTGCTGCTTCAGTTATCACTCTACCAGTATTTGTCAGCTACTTCAAAGCTGGTTCCAGTGTGGCAAACCCTGAAAGTGCAGCATGAGGGACCAGGAGGTGGCTCAGCAGGCAGAGGCTCCAGAGGCATGAGCAGGGTTGGGGGGCTGTGGGTGCAGTGCTGCAGCACAGCTCCAGAGGTGCTCCTGGGAGCTGGGCAGGACTGGGGCACACAGACCCAGGTGTGTGCTGAGCCTGGCTTCTTACCACATCAGGGGCATCATTTTCCAGCCCAGACGGGTGACATTTGCTTTTGCTTCCACTGCTGAGAAAACTTGATCTGGCTTTGTGAACCCTGCACTGTCCCTTGGAGGGATGGATGGCACATTTGGGCACCTCTCCAGGTGGACCTCAAAGTACATCAAGCTTTGAATTGCAGTGGCTCAGAGCTGGACACAGCATGACTAGAACACCTGCTGCTCTGTTGAAAGCCAAATCTATGTGACTGGTTTTCTTTCATGGGAATACTGGAGGATATCAATACGGGAAACCCTGTATTATGCCTGCTGCTCTTTATCCTCTGTCCATTTTGAGGGGTAGAATTTCTGATGGTGCTGACGTTCCCACTTGTGTGTCTCTGTCTCAGGATTATTCTCTTTGCAAGAGTAAATAAATTCACTTTTTGCATTTCAGCCATAGTTTTGTGGTTGCTCTGGTCACCTGCCTGTGTCTATTCACAGCCCAGGGTATTTGAACTCATTGCTGTTCTCTCAATAATCTGAAATAGTGAAATAGTAGGAGGGAAATAAATATCTACTTTGAGTGCATTTATCATGAGTCCATCCTTTTCCAAGCAGTTCAAATAACTACTAAAGTGAAGATCTTGAACTTTAGAATAATGACGTGGCTCAGACAGTATGAAATGAGTAAAGCAATGAGCATCTCATGCAAGAGAATCTGTCCCATCAAACTCGTGCCATCTGCACAGAGGATGAGGCTTCAACTTTATTTTCTCATTAACTCTTCTTATAGCAGCAATGAATATGAAGTTAGAGCAAAAACATTGTTGACTGACACAAGGAGAGTATGGGTTCAATTATTCAGCCATGCCCCTTATGAACTTCTGGAACCTGAATCTTATAGAAAACAACTGAAGGATCTGGTAACATTAACATAAATATGTGGTATAAATCCATGCACAGGAAATGATCTTCAAGCATCAAAACATGGTTTGTCTTCCAGATGGTTCCTGACTCATCAGGGAAAAATGGTGGTATCAGAAAATCAGGCTACCTCTCCAAGATAATATAGATTTCAAAACAGGCGGCCAGTTAAATATCAAACTGCCTCAAAGGTTGACGTGTTGGAACAGCAGATTTAAGTGACACAGCTAGATTTGGGAATATCAGAAAACTTAAATTTCTCTGGTAGAACTGTTTTGTCATTTCCAAACATATCTTTTCTAAATATGTATTTATCAGCTTTATACAGATTCTATATTTTTATAGAATCTGTTTTTATACCCACACACATATGCATGGACACAAATCAGAGAAGAAAGAAAATTTATTCCTACACGTCTCAAATATTAGAGGAAATAAAATGGTGACAGTTCAGAATGTTTCCAGGAAGAAAAAAAAAAATCAGTTTCTTCTTTAACATAGCATTAGATTGGCATCTGGCCCTCCTCTATGGAAGCAATTGATAATTTCCAGCAGAAGATCACCTCATTCTCCTCTTAAAATTCACTGACATAAAGACCAGAAGTGTCAAATATTCTTTTTGTAAGACTTTTCCTTCAGATATTTAGACCTAAAAGCCACATGTGATATACCAAACTCTAATTTGTTATAGCCCTTCATTTACATAGACAGGTGAAACTCTGACTGCTTGAGCCTATCCACATTTCCTAGTGAATACTTAAAAAATGCCTCGTGATACAAAAATACCCCAGATAGCTGTGCAATAGAAATACTTGGGTAGATAATTCAGCTAGTGTCAGAATTGCTTCTCAATTTAATCTTTTGTGACGATTTCCATGAAACATCTGGGAATCTTTAAATTTCTTTCCTCAGGCATTGAAATTCAATTGATCACCTAGTGTTTTAAAAGAACTAATCTAATGTTGTGATTAGTTAAAAATCTTTTAGATGAAAGAATTGGAACAAAAATAGATTGAAAGCATTCTGGCATCCATAGGAATTAATACAAGCTTGCTTCCCCTGTCTGTGATTCCTAATTGAATTCCGTATGAAGAAGGTTGCAACCTTTCTTCCAGCACCTGATGGAAATATTTTGTATCTTTGTCCTACCTTCAAGATCAAGACACCCACCTTCTGCCTCATGACTCAATAGTGAATAATAAGGGGAATGAGTTATGAAGCTAGACTTGCTGGCTTGACTAATTAATTCTGTTTTTAAAGTGCTCCCAATGTGGAATGGAGCAAGGAGTGATAGAGGGACATTGGAGGAAGACAGAGAAAGGAAATGCAAGCAAAACAATGTTTTGTTTTATGAGGGATCAAAATGGGTTTATGGCCCATATGATGTACACATTTAAGCTAGCTTGTGGGGACCAATATATTGCTGATTTGGAAATGAAGTAAGAGAAATCTTAAGAGGCCCTGAAGAGTCTGGTGGAGGGAAAAAGCAAGGAGATGATCATACTTCTGATATGAGTGGTAAAAAAATAATGCTCATTGTCAAAGAAACACCAGTTGCTTAACCAGTTTAAATTTTTAGGCTTGTGCATGGCTAATAATACTTGTCAATAGGATGTCTTCTCCTATATATGAAGGTTTTATGAGCAGTGAAGAGTAATCTTTTTAAAACTAAAAGTGAAGACCACAATTCCCTCTGCACTGGCAGCCATGATTCATGCATTTAAGTCCTGTTCCAGAAGCAGAAACTGAGCTCCCAGGACACTGTCTCTAACACGCTCAAATGCTTCTCAAAATGGTTTCAGACACTTCAGGCCAATGCTTTTCAAGGCTACAAATAGAACAAAGTGGACCTGGGTGAAATACCTGTCCAGCTTTGCCCACAGAACAAATAGGCTTCTTTGGCTTCCAGCATAACACATATTAACTTAGAGCAGTTCCAAAGTTGAATTGGATTCACCTGATTGCTTTATTCTTTTTTGCCCCATAATTCAGAAGGCAGAGCACTAGAGATGCAAGGCCAGCTTTGTCATACCCCTTTCTCCAAAGTTTGTGTGGGTGAGGCTGCTCAAGTGCAGAACAACTCATTGTTAGTGAAAAACCTTGGTCCAAGTTTTGCATGAGTGCCACCCAAACAGCACCAGTTTTGGTGTGGGTTGTATGTTTGTTTGTTTGTTTGTTAGGGTTTTTTTGGTTTTTTGTTTGTTTGGGTTTTGTTCATTTTTTTGAGGAGAAGGGACTAAAAGATGAACATAGCAATGGAAACCAAAGTAATTCAGAGGGGATTTTTCCAGCTGCTCTTCAGAAACACATCAGGGATGTTTCTGATAGCAAAGAATGCAGCAGACTGAGGTGCTTACTTTTCTTCTAAGCCTCATACATCATAGGTGTTTAAATAAATAATGATCAAAAAAATCAAAACTGAAAAAATATCCAAAACTCTCACAAAGGTCTTTTCACTGAAGTTCATATCTTTCTAAGTACGTTCATTATCCTATGAAAAGTGCTGAAGACACTTGTGTGCTGAAATGACTAATCAATTTTTCATCCTATACACATACCAACAAATCAAAAGGAAAATCAGCTCTGATAACATTTAATTGGAGAGGGTTATTACTGAAACAAACAGAAAAGCAGTTCTGTTTCAGATTGAACAGAACATTTTGTAAGACATAACTTTCTTATCCTGTGCTTGTAAAGAAAGCTAAAGGTTTGTGTGAGTGTATTAATAATCCATTGTAATTCTCTGCCCTGGTAACCCAGTGATTAGTACAGTCACATTGTAAAATCTGTTCCCAGGCTTAATCCTTCCCCATCGCTACCTGGGAATATTACAGACAGGAGCTAACAAATCTCATAACATTTTGTTTATCAGATAAGCTGTTTCTGAGTCTTATCTGAGCATCCATGGCCAGGTAAAGGCCTCTCTTAAAATAAAAGGAGAAGAGCTCACTAATAAGAGGAAACTCATTTAGGTGAGTTGAAAACCATATCATTAGATTGCCATGACTTCTACATTCCTTGTGGCTTTGCAACTTTACATTTCAAAATGTTATCAATAACCATCTTGTATAACTTAGCTTTTGAGAGCTAGACCTTTACTTTTCAAGACCTTTTGTGGGACCAGAAAAGATCCCAGATTTCCTTTTTGTCCAGGTAAGCATTGCACATCTCTTTCCCCTTTCCTTGTGGCTGAGTGTGGTATGGTGCTAAGCAATCCTTCTCTTCATTTCCAGTGAATGGTTTTGATTTTCAAGTCTATTCCACTTCCAGAATAGCAAGTTTTTCACAGCTGAACCCCATAGTCAGCTTATCATAACTAATTCAACATATTATCTGTAATATTTATCAATAGACAAATGTACACTCAAAAGTAATATTGTAACTATGATTTGAAGCAGATTGAGAAAGATACTGACTATGAAAAGAGTTGGGGCTTGTTGTTTCATAATGTTGCTATTCTATTGTTGGTAAATTTTCAGTGCCAAATTTTTGACTTTTCCATCCTGTTGAATCAGACCATCCAGGTCTTCAAAATTACTGACAAAAGCTGCTGTCTGCAGTGCATTTCCTATTAAATCCCTACTAATCCTCAAAATCTCTTGAGACTTTGTCCTTTTTACCTTCTCTCTCAAAAAAATATTGCTGAAGCCAGTAGTTTGATAATTGAGGATTTTCTTTCTTTTCAGAAGAGTATTTTATTTTCGCCATCATAATGAACTTTTCTGATAAGTGCTGGAAAAAACTTCAGACAGGTATTGACCAGGAAATTCTTTCAAATGTGCTTCACTATGAGCTGGATCTTTGGCTGGTACAAATGGAAAGGCTTCCTGCAAAGCTTGCAGAGCTGTAACAGCTGCAAACCTAGAGCAGAACTAGCTCCTAGGGAATGAGGAATTGTTCTCCATAGTGTGTTCTGCAATGTTTTAGCTGCAACTATTCTTCAATGTCCATTTTGTGCTAAGACTAATTTGTTGGAATTTTTTTGCCTCCAACTCCCCCATTGATCAGACAAAATGTTGCTTGTAATTAAGTTTGGTATCTACTAGAGATATGTAGCAAGAGGAGCATTGTTTGTTATTTCTCCTGATGAGGTGCAAATGTACGGGATTTGGAGGCAGTCACAAGGAAAGCACAGCACAGAGATGTATCAACATGCCTCAGAGAAAAGAGAGAAGATCACGACAAAAATTCCTTACCAGAGTTTACTGGCAAAACAGTTTTCTTTTTGTGTTTACCTTTTTGTGAAAGCTGATGCTTATGTTCTTTCATGTAACACTATTTTGAGCTCTCAGGGCCCCAGGATTTTAGCAGTAGCTTATTCCCCCTTGCTCTGATTTTAGGATGCTTTGGGTATGTTTGGGGACTTTTTATATTTCTACAGTGTTTTGAAAAAATACTCCATTTGCTGTAGTGTGTATTTGCCTGTGAAGGGCATCTGCTTTATAGCTGAATGTACATGGAGAGGCGGGGGTTTGTGGGCTTATTTTAAATGATGGGTGGGCTTGCTAATTCAGTTTGTTTTCCCCTGTGCTTATTTCCCATATAATTCGTTACTACAGGAGTCAGGTTCCCCTTTGTCTATTTTCCTCACAGTAGACAGGAGGTAAAGCTCCTGCTCAATGGAATTGCTCTTTCAGTCGTGTTTTGTTTGTCCATTCTAAACCTAAAGGATTCAGCTGAAAGAGGCAAAGGAGCCACGACATTCTTCCTGCTCTTCCTTGGCCAAGCTAGAACCCTAACACAGACCCTCCATGTGCAGCTGTCCTGCCAAGCCTTCTCCTGGCCCCAACCACGAGCAAGGGACGATGAAGACTTGTCTGCTCTATCATGCCAGTGCTTAGAGATTTCTTCAGGGTGGCAGAGAGGGGTTTCTTTATAGCTACGTAAGTCTGTGGGAGTCATAAGGTTTTTCATCTCCATTGAAAACACAAGTGTTTCAACAGAGACAACTTTTCATGTCATCTGCCCCATTTGCAGTGAACACACAAAACATTTCTTTACTAGGACCATTTGTAAACATCTACAAAACTCATATATCAAAGAAGACAGAGTTTCACAGCTCAAACCAGCTTCCTCAAGGTTTTCAGTAGGATTCCAGAATGATTTTGTTTTGTGTAACAGCATTGTAATTCCTTTGTTCCTTGGTCCCATTTACCTAGCAGGGCTATGTGGGAGAGCCTCAGAAGTTTCTTATCTCAATTTGTATTTAGGGTCCTGAAATTCTTCATTAAAAGCTGCATTGATCTTCTGGATGTAATTACATCTGTCTTCCTGTAATTATTAATTTCTTAATAGCTTTATGAAGGGCTCCTTATTCCATTTTAAGTGCCATTTGGATGCCCTTTTTCCTCTTACACAGATTGAATCAGTAATAATAAAGCTTACAGAAATTCAGCAAGTGCTCTACAGATATTGCCTGCAGTGATGGTTTCACTCACCTGTGAAATGCAGCCATCTCTGGAATGGAAGCCACTGAATATTTTAACAAAATCTTTATGAAAGAACAGAATTAAGAAATATACATAAGTAGCTCATTATTTTATGAAACTTCTGCATTTAAGAACTTTCTAGATTTTTGTTGTTCCCAACTTTGGAAAGGTAACTTTGGAAGGGTCCTTTTCAGGAGAAGGATTTTCCTCATAATCTGATATCCCAATCATCTGTCTCATCTTGGAGATATTCAGCAATTTTTTGTCTTTGTAACTATGGTGACCAGGTCAATCTTTTGATTTTCCCTAGTTAATTTAATTCTTTTCTGACCATGTGGCAAACTGAAAACTGCTTATTCTCTGAATGGGGAAAGAGGAGTTGCTTGTGACTTGAACAGAGAGGGATGGTCTCTAATTTCTGCATTTAATCCATAGATGCTGTTTCTCTTATCAAATTGCCTGACATGACTGGTATTTGTTAGCTCATAACTAATAGTTCTGTCATGTTACATCAAAGTTCTTTAGGGCTCCTGGAGGAATATAATAAGTGTTCACCATAATTTGATAGAAAAACATCTATGGATTGATCAAGTGGGTTCCTTACATGCCTTGTCTTCAAATTCCTTTTTGGATTTTTGGGTCTTGAGTTTTTTGGTTGGTTTGTTGGCTTTTATCTTCTCAAAATAATTCCTACTGATTTCCAGTCTGCATGTTGCTGCCCAAGGGATGAAATCAGTCAGAGAATCTGTGAAATTTTCTTCCCCTCTGTGGGTTTCCAATCACTCAGAAAGGGTGAAGTTTACTCAGGGGGTGACTTCCCCTTTCACTTACCCTGCTATCAGCAGGAGGGTAATTCCAGCAGCCAGCAGGCACAGCCACCACTGGCAAATACATTGTGCTATGATGTGTACACCTCCTCAAATCCTTCCCTTGGCCAGCAGAGAGGGGAGGACTCTCACACACTCAAAGTGACACTGATCCTCTGGCACGATTCTCCCTTGCAGAACTGTGTCCTTCAGCATCAGCCTGGCAGTTTGGGTGGGCTGGTACAGGCATTGGGATACCTCCATTGGGGAAGAAAGTGAAGCCTGAAACAGAGAAGGCAGTGATCAGGTCCGGGTTGCACTGCATACACAATGTTTGAGGGAGATAATTATGTTTGGTTTCAGATGGTGGTGGATGGTCCATCTGGCCATGGATGTGCTCACCTTCTTGCTAAGAGCGTATGTTTGCAGTCAGTGAGGGTTTAACAGTAATTCAGTCCTTGGTCTCACTGTTAAATCTTCACTTGTGGCGGCCCTTCCCAAGATACAGCCTACTCTCAAAATTCTCTTCAGCTAATTAGCCCTACTCTGCTTTTTTCCATCAAAAGCATGGAAGGCAAGAAGATACCCTTCATACCTTCATAATTCATTAGAGTCAACAGCACTGGATTTAGTGTCTTAAGTATAGAACCACAGAATGATTTGAGTTGGAAGCAATCTCAAAAATCATCTGGTTCCAACTCCCAGCCATGGAGAGGGACAGTTTCCACTAGACCAGGTTGCTCAGAACCCCATCCACCCTGGCCTAGAACATTTCCAGAGGTGGAGCATCCCTGTATAGACAGGTAACATCAGTACAGTCACGCTTATTTGAAATTGTTTAGGTCACAAAACTGCTTGCAGGTGTAAGCAACATGCCTGAGAAGCTGCCCCTCTGCCCCAGCCTGGGATGTACAGGGTGACAGCCAAGTTGCTGCCAAGTTGAACACAAAGCTTGCAGCCCAGCACGAGCAGGAATAACTCTGCACTACAAAACCAGCACTTCTGCCCAGGCTGGCACAGAAAAGCAGCAACTGTGTCTGATGCCCAGCCCACTAAGCTTTGGGAAATGTATCTGATGGGCATCTGTATAACAAATACTAGTTTTAGTGCTTTGAACCTGTTCAAAAGTTTGGCAACAAGGAATTCTTTGATTTTTTCTTTCTTCTTCTTACTGCAGTAATTATATGAAGTTACACACAAAGGAAAAGTATAAATACTCTTTTAAAGTTCTTGACCTGCCTTGGGACAAATGGATTTTCTTTTGCATCCCTACAGCCTTTAAACAAACAGAACTATTGCCTTGCCTTTGTTTGAGTTCCCCTGCTGATATCAGTTAGATTTTCATCTGACTCTGCTTTAATTTCCAGTGAGATTCTTTCTCTTTAAACTGCAGGGAATGCAAAACCCCAGCCGTTTACTGATCCATGGTGCAGAGAATCACAGGATTTTCTGCCATTCCAATAGCTCCTACTCAAGCAACTGGGGTTATGGTTCCTTCTAAGGATCCCCTGCTGTTTTGTTTGGGTTTTTATCCCAGACAGTGCTTTCCTCTTTGTCCATGCTCTAAATACGTAGAAAAGCAGTGCAAATCAGCACCAGGTTTAGGGAAGTAGCACACAGGTGAGCCTGAAGCAAGGCACCCTGAAGCCTTATTTCATGAAGCCTTATTACCTTGAGCACATAGCAGCTCTTCAGCACCCAAGTGCACACAGAAAGAACTTCTATCTCAGGCAAAGAGCTTCTTGTCCCATTAGCTATTCCCAGCTGCATTCTGCCTTACTGACAGTCTTACTGATGGTCTTTTTGGCATGGATTCAGCTAGTCATACCATTGGCTCTTGGTGCTAAGGTGTCCAAGAGGACTGGCAGCAATTTTGAGCTTGTCCTTGAAGTGGTATTCCATTCCACCCTATTGGCCATCTCTTAGCTCACTGTAATTTACTTTTATTTTTCTTAGCTCTTCTAATAAATTTGGGATTATTTTAGGGGTTTTTTTGGGGGATGGGGGTGTTGTTATTGTTTGCTTATTTATTTTAATTGCAAGACTATTAAAAATTAGCCATAAGTAATATGAGGCTGTTGTAAAATACTGAATTTTTGAATGCTTTTAATTTTTTTTAATCAAGGAATACACATAATATTTTTAGTACTTTTAATTTGGGTTCAGGTGCTTTTAATAGCCAAGACTTACACTTAGGTTAACACTAAAAACAGGTATTGCTCTACTTTGCATCACATATATCAACATAGTTCCATAAAAGATGGAGGCTTTCTTTTGTTTAGACTCAGTGCAAGGTATTGTTTTCAATGTGTATTTAGATTAGGAGTCAGCCCCTGTGTGTTTGAAGACAAAAATGAGTAAATGCCATTGGCTTCTTGAGTTCTGGTCCTATTTTCTGCTCTTGACCCAGAGGGTGTACAAGTAACCCATCCTCATCCTCACTATATACCTCTGCCTAATCTTCCAGAGGGAAGGACTGAGCAGCACGGATACAAACATGTCAGGAAGTAGGGTTTTGGGGGAATGGCATTTACTTTTCTTCTAATCAAGACTAAAACCAGAAAATTCTGGGGACAAAGGAGGAAAATTGTGTTATGCTTGGATGGTTTCAAAAATGCAAAAGAAAAATTGCAAGTATTTCAGCATTCAATGTTACATTTAAAATTTGCAGAATATATGCCTAGAATTCTATTTGAAATGAAAAATCAAAGAAGCTTTGTCACACATTTCCATTACATATTACCAAAGCTTCCCCAGTGACGTCTCAGCTGAACGGGGCATGAAGTAATTCTGAGCAGATATAAATTCTATTTCTACAAAACTACATTTTGCAATTCCTACTTTATTTCATCTATGCTTTCTTGAGCAGAACCAGTCTAATCACAACATTTAGACTGACAGGATCTACAAGTATTTTCATAGTAATAATAATAATAATGATAATGATAACTAAAAGGACCACATCAAGTGTCTCTGCTTGTTTAGCCATACAATTCTTGTGTTATGTTTTAATTCTTTTGCTGCTGTCTCAGTTCTTAACAATGCTAGAAGGCATCATCTGCAACTAAATATTTTTCAGTCCTAAAATCAACTTCATGTAATGGAAGTAACCCTGGAGATAGCCATTGAGGTCATTCTTCAGTGTTTCATCATAAAGCTTTTTGTATTTACTCCCAATATTATTTAGCTTTATTGTGTTCTTGTCATTGCAGTTATATGCTTCACATATTTTCATTGGAATATAATCCTCTTCTATGTGGATTTGTACAAGCCAGCTTTTGCAAATGCTATTTATTTTTCAATTGTTTTACCAAAGACCAGAGTCATCTACCTGGAATAGATGATCTCATCAGGAAATGAAAACTTTCAGCTTTTAGAACAAGTTTAATATTATTTTTATTTGACTCTTTCCCTTTTTCTTCATGCCAAACACAGAATAAAATGAATTATGCACACAGATGATGAACTGGTACAAAATCACCTTTCTTCTGTGTAACAGATAGTTTTACTTTGTACATACAGTGGTCTGTCTTCCTGTTGATGTATCCTTGGATGGGGAAGAAATTTATGACAGTCCTGCTGAAAAGGCTAATGGAAGTCACAAGCCTTTTCCTGCCCTCTGGCAGGTTTCTTGGAACTAAGAATAAAATTGGAAAGTGCCCTGTTGTAATGATGCATTTAAAGAAAATCCCAAAGAATTTCCAGCCATTTCATCTCCGAAACTTTGATTGATTTCAACTACTGCAGAAAAGTGATTCATAGAAGGGAATTTTAACAAGATTTAAGCAAGTGAAATGGTGGAATTAATTCATTAACAAGACTCATCTCATTTAGGAGTTTAGCATATTCATCAGCTCAACATTTTACTTCCATTTTTTTCTCAATCCATTTCCACTGTGGTATCAGTGTACTTTTGGAACTCTCCCTGACTTATTTTTATCTTCTTAAATTTCTTCAGCTCTAGAGAAAAAAAAATACTGGCTCTTCAGTTGTAGTACTGCATTTTTAAACAAATAGTATATATTTTTCTCCTAAAGCTTCTAGATGTTTTAATTCTCTGTTGCTTTTAATGAAACAAGCCAACTGTACATGTTTAAGTGGAGTTTGAGATACTTGGGCATTGCAATGAGTGAATCTGTTGTAATTTAACTTGGTGTGTTTTTCTCAACCAAGTTCAGACTGACATTTAAGCACCTGTGAACATTGGTGATGGATGCAAAAATTCAGATGTTAAGAGTGTTAAGAGTGGTTTTTTTACCATAGCCTTGGTAAATATGGCTATGTCAGATGCAGGTTTCCTGCTCTGCATCTTCTTTTCACTTCATATCTGTTTGAAGAGGGAAATTCAGCTGCTTTGTCATGCATCTACTATTGGGATGACTGGGGCTCCCAAAATATTACAAAGCACTTTTCAGAATTATGACTTTTTGGCCTATATTTGCTGAAATAATTTAGTGTACTTACAAAATTGTACAAGTGTACTAGGTGCGCTAAATCATTTCATGGGTTTAGTCTTTTTTCTCCAGTCCTTCAGCTCCTTGCTCGTTTTTGTTTGTTTGTTTGTTTGTTTGGGGGTTTTTGTTGTTTGTCTGTTTGTTTTTGGGTTTGGGTTTTGTTGTTGTTTGCTTTTTCTTTTTAAGATAATAGCAGGTTTTATAGTCACAGAAGGATTGTTGGTATAGACAGATAGATGAGAGATCATGAGATGGTCTCAGTGAAGTGGGCCCTGCAAGTTTCTCCTCTGAGCATAATTAATATATTCTGCAAGGCAACTGTGCATATGCTTATTTTAACTTGTTTTGCAGTGGAAGAAGAATTAAATGTGTGCTTAATCTGAAGCTCATGTTCAAGTGCTTTGTTGAATCAGGCTCTGTAATAACATTACAGTCTCTTCTAAATAGTGTTTCTCTGTTCCTATGCTCCTGACTAGATTGAGCAATGTACTGTTTAATTACATCAGAGGCACTGAATATTGGCATTCAGCTCAACCCTAGGTAATGCTCCTGATTTCACTGTCCCCTTATCTAACAGATGTGACATCTTTACACTAGAGCATCTTATCCTCTAAGCAATAAGCCTCTGTTGTAATTAATTATATATGAAAAGCAAGAGAACACAGCTCAAAAAGGTATTTTGCCAATAAAGCTACTGAAAGAACAGAACTGCATTTTTAAATCAACCTGAAATTAGGCTCAGAATTATGCAACTTCTCACTTATGGAGCCACTTGATGGAAAGTGGAACAAAATTTGTAAGAGCATAGCTCTCTTGAAGTTTCATTAAAATCAGTGGAAAACACAGGTGTTGAAACTAAGCTGACTTGGAGGCATGTCTGGAATTTGGACATCCTATTTTGCAGGTGAACATGACCTGTCTTTGTGCAGTGAGTGGGAGCCAGATCAGAGAATAACCCCTCTGAGCTGCATGAGGCTCTCATCTGAGAGATGTCAGAGAAAATATCACCCTTATCTGATAGTCAGGGAGATGAGTAAGGGCTGCTCCCTTCCTCTAGCAAGGATTTTCTGAGATGGTCCTGAGCTGAAAAAGGCTCAGACTCAATGCAGAGAAGGATTTCATGAATCCTTCAGAATTAGGAAGGATTTCATGGGATGCTGGTGAAAAGAGTTACTGCCCTAAAGAACAGAGGGATTTGGAGGACAAATAAAGGGGACAAATATCAGTTGAATGAAGGGACAGGAATAAAAGTAACAAATTTTAAAGCTTAGTGTAGAATTTAGATGCACAAGTATTTTTGTTGTGGGCTAAATATCTCAGGCTGTGTGCACAGCTGAGAGATGGCACAGGAATTATCTCTCCTATCTGCTATAAACCCCCACAAGTTCCATCTTAATTCAGCTTGCAGACGAATTAGGCAGACTTGTCTAGGGTTGTGAAAAGGTCAGTACTACAGCAGTGAGGTCAAAACCTTGCCAACCTTCACCTCCACTAACTGAACAAATTCTGAACACAGAGTAAGAGTTACTACTTTCTCATTTCCCATAACATTTCAGAAAACATTAAAAAATAAAGAAGAGGGGTCTCACAACTGTGCCTTTAAAACTAAATAGAGTAGGGAGCACAATAAAGGCAATATGAAAACAGGGTTTGAGCCAGCAACTTGACTCTAACCTGACTTTATCTGTTGATGAATGCAAATTGTCACTGTCCTCTTGATAAATTAAATCAAGCTTTGATGAAATACACAAATCAATCAATTTGTTTATTTCGGGTTTCTTGTATAAGCAATGTCAAACAAGATAATGTATCCAGGCCCACTGTGCTCTTTATAAATTCTTTAGCGTGTTCCTATTTGGAGTTATACATTTTATGGGAATTGATGATTCACAATAGATTCATCATTCATTTCACTCCAAAAAAGAGCAGGGGGTAGATATGATAAATTGATAACTACAGGCATCAACATATTTTTAAGGCTCTTGATCAATTGCTGCCCTCAGATCTCATCTGCAATGCAGGGTGGTTATGGCAGTACACAGGCCTTAGTAATACAACAGTGTTTAAATAAACAATTGTGGACTTTTCATAACTTTTACTAAGTAAATACAGTACATTTTAAAATGCTACCGTTTTCTTAAAAAGCTGATGAAGACTGCATTTAAGCTGAGACAAGACTGCACTCTCAGATTTGCACACTGATAAGTGTCTGACACACTGTTCAATCTTGCCACCCCAAATCATGTGGTAATAATTTCTATTTTGAAAAATCTCTCCTGTAAATCAAGATTCTCTATGCTTAGATTACAGCTGAGTGAGAAGAAGTTACAGGTATACCACCAGACCTGCTGTTGAAGTGTTTTCAGGTTTTTCATCACTTTACTACAATGAAATTCCACTTAACTCCAGATTCATTCCCTTCTCTGCCAGTTTCCTGGAGATGTTTTCAGAGATATTCTGCTTTCTCATAGGTATCTTTATCCTAAAGGCTTTACAGTAATATTCACATGTATATTCACATCTATATTCCAAATGACTCTTATAAAAAGTGCATATTTTTCTGTTTGGATCACTCCACTTCTTTTTCAGATCTCCCTCAGGCGGATATCTGTTACTGTTATTAGGACACAAGGTTCATTGAAGTGAGCAGACATTAAAAGGCTTTGCATTAGCCCTTTCTCCCTTGAGATAACTTTATCTTACCTGAATTAGGCTATGTATGCTCCAGGCAATGAGAGATGATCTAAGGGTAACAGTGGCACAGGAGATCATACAGTGTGGTTAGGAAAGTGGGGCTAATTAGTCTTCTGCAGAAATGGAACAGAGTATTTCAGAGACAGCATCATGCAAGGGACCCTGTGCCTGAGAGCATTGTCCAAATTCTTCTTGAGCTCTGGTAGGCTTGGTGCTGTGACCACTGCCCTGGGGAGCCTGTTCCAATGGCCAACCTGCCTCTGGGTGGAGGAACCTGGTGGAGGATATTTTTCTTATGCCCTAAACCTGTCCTGACACAGCTTCAGGCCATTCCCTTGGGTCCTGTCACTGTCCCCACAGAGAACAGATCATCACCTGCTTCATCAGCACCAAAATGGAGATACTGGTAGTTATTCAACTTGAGGATGTATCATGGCCAACATTACAGGATTCAGAGCCACTGAGAGTGGAACAGGTGGTGTCTGAGCACAGAGAAGCCCTGAAAATACCAAGTATTTTTTGATTCAACTTGTGATTCTACCCTATGCTGGTCACCTCTCCCCAACTGCATCCACCAATGTTCTTTACTCCTAAAGACCCCCAACAGCATTTCCCTAAGTGTTGAGATGTGGTGCAATAGAGTAGTACATGAAAAACACCCCTGGGAAGGACGAAAAAGGCAGAGGGGAGAAAATTTTGGGAAGTTTTTTTGAAGAGAGCTTGTGTCATATCCCACAGTCTGCAGAGACATCTTGCTCATTTCCATGCTTTAATCTACATAAATTAATTCAGCCAACATCTGGATCCCAGAATTTTAGGAACATATCTAGTATTCTGTGGTGCTAAATCCTTATTTTGTTTTGCTTTTATTTGCAGTGAAATTAAAACCCAGTAAAGTGTAGAAGCAATTCCTTGGACTCTTCAGTTGTGACATTTGCCTTTTTGGCTGACACAGGAGATTGAAATAGAGATGCCAAGGTTTGTGCTGAGGAATGTGGTGTTCCCAGTAAAGAACAGCTAAGGTCCTCTGGGGTTCAATGTTGTGGAGACTGAAACCCAGTATATTACAAATTCTCAGTCATTAGTGTTTGTTTGCACTGATACTATACTGCCCATTTTTTTTACCTTGTCAAGTGTTTCTCAATTCCAAACAAGTTTGTTTCATCAAAGCACAAGAACTCTTCACCCTCTATAAATGCTAGTCAAGTCTGTGATCTAAGCACAGATTTTGAGTTTGTTCTTGCTGGTCTCCTAAGTGGCACAACCCATAGAATATCATCTGATAAATCTTGCATAAAAATTTACACTTGGCCCAGAAGAACACGTGTCAAAAATGTTTCACTGTGATGTAAAGATCTGAATTGCTGAGGAATCATGGTATTTCCCACAATATTCAGTTTTTGATCAAAAGTGATAATACTGAACATCCTGGATGCCTCATTTCACTTTGAAAATGTTATGGTTCATGCAACCTCCTTAACAATACAACGTGTACTATTAAGCACTGTGTAGTAAGACGAATGTTAAACATATCAGATTGACATTAGATATTCTTCATACAATCCAGTAAAGTTTGAGGGTGATGTAGCAGAGAGTGAAATTGGCAGAGGACCACCTAATTAATAGTAAGGGAATTAGTTTTTCAAGACATTTTTAGACACTTTTTGATCTTTTAACATCTGGGCTTAGTTAGTAGATGACCAGAAGCATTAACCTGTGGGGCTGATGTTCTCTATCTGTGTCCTGGCTAGGACACAATCATTCACTGGTCAAAGGCGTGAAAATTATTCCAACAAAAATATGAATTAACAACTCTGAGGCTCTATAATAGATGGTTTTAAAAAAAGGAGGAATAAGATTAGAATATTTCCATGGCGAATAACAGGCCATTTCCTTAGTATGCAAAGCATTTATTTTTATGCAAGCTGTGTTTGTGCAGTTTCTCTGGACAGGAATCCAAAGCAGCTGTGCTTTTCTATTTGAATTCCTCCATAGGTTATAATGAAGCATGCTCCCAAACTACTGAACAGCATTTAAGGCTCTATTTTTAATCTTGCCATTCTTATCTTGTTCCAAACTGCCCAAGTTTTCTGTCTCATGGATATTAAGTTGACAACAGAATTAATAAAAAGAAGGAAGGGAGGAAAGATAGAAGCTTGTTATTCCATAATGCAGTCAAGCTTCCATTATTTTTCTCTTGCTAACTGCACACTGGAAGCAACTGCCCTCTCACTTTGCACTGGTGTGAAGGGTATAAAAGTAGAAAAGTTCTAGACTGAAGAAGCAATCAAAGAGATAGAAGATGTCCAGAAACCATATTGTGTGTGAGTAGAAAGGATATGTCTGAGATCCTATTGTGTGTTATTCCAGTTTGCAAAAGGCTAAAGTCAAGTGAAGAATGAAGGGAGTGGATTCATTGCCAAACTAAAAAACTGCTGCTATCAGTGAAAAGATTCTGTTCTCAGAAAGAGACATTTTCTGGAATTGAGCATGCTATTTTGAAAGAACGAGTCTGAATGCTTCATTTAGAGAGTACTGGTGTGAGTTGGTCTGGCTTTACCAAATCTAAATGCCTGGGTGTGAACATAAAGTATATAGACTGGTTCTCAACACAAAATCCTGCCTGAAAATTAAAATCAAAATCATCCTCCCTCCAGCAGGGCTGGGTGCAGACACAATGCTGATGGAGCAGAGAGCTGGAGGAGTGGCTTTGCAGTATCCATCACCTGTCAGGGAATCTGTCCTTGTCCTGCCCAGCTGTCCTGGCCTGCCTCAAGGTGTCCTAGGACTTCTCAAAATACCACTTCCCAACAGTTCCAAACCAGGGATCTGCTGTTCTGTGCTATCTCACTTCTCTCACTGTGAATCTGATCTTGCAGGCAACTAGGAAGAATTTTCAGACCTGTGGAAACCATTGCACCATGCCAGGATAAGAACCTTGGGAGAGAGCAGCTGAGAACTTTCTGATGCAGAGGCACTGGGCTGGTGAGAACACTTCCAAGAGAGGTCTGTCCATCTCTGTTGTTCTGCCTGTCTCCAACACTGGCTCTTCTCCACTGACAGCAGATTAGCTCCTGCTGCAGCAGCAGGGTCTGCACTATGAAGGATATAAATTAGCATTTCATCATGCTTACTTGCCATACCTGACCTCATAAAATCTCCATTTCTTTACAATGTTTCTCTTTATTTTAGTGGCACTCTTCCCTTCAGCAGATGCAGGTTTTACCATCACAATATTGCATCTTATTCCCTGGAGCATTTATAGAGTATGTCTCACAAGTTTAATGGACTGGGAACATAATTATTCTTATCATATTAAAACTTTGACTGATGGCACTCAGCTGTATTCATTTATCTATCTATTTATTTATTTATTTATTTACTTATTTATTTATTTTAAACAATGAACTACAATACTGAAAATATTTTAAAACCCACCACAACCTGGTGGGCCAAAATTCTCCTGTCAGCTAAATCTCAAAATAGCAAACATTACTGGTGTTTCCTTGAGTTTCTTGCTGGGTGAGAAATGCCTGCGAGCAAACTGGAATTATCTGGTATCAGAAAGGGCTAATTCTCTGCTGAGATTTGTACTTTTTTTAGGGCATTAATCTAATTTGCTCTATAGTCCAATGGTTACTTTTCCATGTGAATGCAGAATTTACTTGGACAGTGGTAGAGGAAGATTTCTAATATGTTTTGTACAAATATGAGATCAGACATGGCTGAAAGAGAACATGTGGTGTTGATGTGGAAATTTTTGTCATTGTTTTTCCAGAAAATATTTATTATTAAGTTACAGGTTTAGGCTGCTTGAATTGGTGATGACAAGAGATAATGAGCAAAATCTTTCAGATAATAAGAATTTAAAAAAAGCCAAAACTGAAAAATCAAAACAACTTAGTCAAATATTTTCAAACAAATAAATACATTTTCAAAGTATGTTTGAAGTATATCCTGTGAAAATTGCCAGGAATATAATTCAAAGAGGAGTAAGAAGTGGGTTAAAGATACACCCCCACAAAAGAAAGGACAAAAATCTATATCTTTAGAGGTAATTATAGCTGTCATTTGACTGACATCTTTTTCATGTTCTTTTTTTTCTCACTGCATAACATTAAAATAAAAATAATTGGGGATGGAATCCAAATGTATAGTTTTTTTGTAGAGTTTCCACATCTGATATTTAGAATCAATAATTTGCTGTTTTTCCTTGGGAGATCAGTGAACAAGCCCTACAGTGTGGCTGTGGTCATGGCATATACCTTAACAAATGAAGTTAATAACTATGCACTGATATATTGAGATTTTTCCCAAGGAGGCAGTCCCATGCTGTTTTCTATTTTCTGTGTGTGTTGCCTGCATGATTGAATGTTGCATTAGTCCTGAGATTTGTGGGGATGAATTCAAGTAAATATGATAAATACTGGAGGTAATGTATTGCTGTGGGCAATACTTTACTGCCTGAAGGATATCTACCAGCTACTGAAGGGCCTCGTAAGTTGAAGTAGAAACCCAAAGGAAACTGTCAAAATAATTTAAAAGCATTATGTGCATTCATCCATGCTGTCAGAAAACATTTATTTTTCCCCCATGTCTGCTGTTATAGTTCAGGGACACAGTTCATCCTGGCTAACTAGGTGAACCCATCTCCAAGGAGGTGGGCACTGCTTATGAGTAGAAACTCCCTTCACACAAAAAGTCATTGGCAATCCCCAGAAGGATGATGTACCTGGCATGTGGCAGCACTAAGGAGAAATGGGAACAGGGCAGGAGATGTATCTTCTGACTGAAAATGCTGATGTGAAATTAGAAGAAAGTTCAACCTCTCACTGATATAAAATACACACGGAGCTGATGGATTTTTTTATCAGGTATACAGAAACCTCTGACCTTCCCTATTCTCCTGGGGGGCAATGACTGGGGATGAAGTGGATCACATTATACAAAACAAGCAGCTTTAATTCTGCTGGGATGGCTTAAGGTATATTAACATTAATGAGCTTGAAAAGAAGGGAAAGAAGAGGAGAGAAAAAGAAGTGCCCTTGCCTTACCTCTTCCCATTTCAACATGATTTCCTGTTATGGCCTTTTCATCTCAGCGTCCTTATTTGCCTGTCTGCAGATGAACCTGAGTCTCTACTAAACAAGATTCCAGAAGGGAGTTGATGACAATATTTTTTATTTCCCATGGTGCTGGTTGCCTCACCAGTCCACAGCTAACGATCAGAAAAGGCTACTTCATTGTTCACATCTCAGAAACTCATGAAATGTAAGCATCTGGACTGAGTTTTGGGTGGTTTTTAATAATCAAACAGAACAATTCTTTTTTGCTTTCCCTTTTGACTAAAAACATTCAGACTGGGATTAATTTCTTTCCTTATCTGATTGAGAAACACCAGTTCTAGTCCTCTTCTAAGTGACCTTCAAAGGTGTCTAAATTCCATGTGTAAGAGCCAGATGCAATAAGTCAAGGTGTTCCACAGAAAATTATGAAAGAGGAATACCCTCACATGGAGTTGGGTATGTGGAGTGTGGTCATTCACAAGTCAGCAGAATATTTTGGCTAGCCTGCTCCACTAATATGTCTCACCTACTGCATAAATTATTTGTGCCTAACTGTTTTCCTTTTATCAAAGAAGACTGTCTGTCAAAATGCTTTTGTCCCATCTATCACCTATGACTTCTTATTTTCAGAATTTCATCTGTAAATAAGTTTCTTTTCCACTGCTGGAACAGCTCTGCAACAATATAACATATCTTATGAACATGACAGTGTTTCTAGTTGCTGAGCAGGACCTGGAAATCTTTCCTGCTTGCTTACCTAACATGCTGTTAGGTAAAAAGCAAGTGTCTTGAAGTGTTACTGGGCCTCCTCCCAGCAAATGGCTTCACTTTGAGGCTTCTAAGTGAGTTTTGTTCCCTCTGAACAGGCTGTTAAGGGAGAAGGAGGCTTTTCTTGGGGAAAATAAGATTGCACCACCATGATGGTCATGCTTTAGCTGTCAGGCTGTAGAGGAGCAAGTCAGACTTAAATCACAAATTACTGCTGCTTCAGTTTAGAGATGTTTCTGCAGCTGACCTCAGGCTTGGGAAGCATTTTCTTCTGCTCCTCTTCCTTTCCATGAGCGTGATACATGGGGGCATAGCAATCCTGCAGAATTCTCTTCCCTCTTACAGTTACCCACACATCCACAGCCGCTCAGTCCTCAGAAAGAGAGAAAGAGAGGACTGGGTTAATACAACTGCTGGAGGTGCCTAAAGAAACTCACGTGCCTAAATTATTGATAGGTGATTGCAGACATTTGTGTAAAGTAGACACACATACATTTCTAAGTTTAATGCCAGCGGTTAAATATTAATGATTCTTTTATTAAAAAAGCTTTTTATCAATTTAGCTCTGGTTATGGAATACTGGAGGCAAGAAAAAGGTATATGAAACCATTTTCTGGGTGATTAGGGATGCTCTATGCACAGGAGAGTAATCCCAGTCTCAAATTTCAGCCCTCAGAATAAGGGAAGAGGGACAAACTATTCCTTGGCAGTCATGGCACGCTGCCAGAACACCAAACAAAGAGGGCATGGAGTCCTTTACAGAGTGTCTCCAGTGCTCTGCATACACAGATTGAAAACAAAGCAAACCACAAACGGCAGGCATTTCCAGAGGGGATGGAGGATTTACTTCTTGCTGTCCATCTCAATGCTGTTGCTTTATCTGTATTTTTATGCTGGCTCCATTCAGACAATGACTGATCAGGGTCTTTGCCAGTCTAGCAATTGTCAGGGATCTGCAGCTCCAAACAACTTCCAGCTAACAGGAAACTTCTCCAACGCTGTGCTAAAGTTTGCAGCAATAGCTCCAGAGGATTTTAGTCCATAGGGCTTGGCTTTTTTTCTAATGCAATTAACACTGCTATCCATTTGTCCCTGGAATGCTTTCCTGCACTGCACTATGCTGCCATGCTGGTGCTTTTACTGCAGTGTCTAGTTAATTAGCACTCGGTCTGTCTTCCTGATACTTTGGTTCCAGTCTCATTACATTATGCAAATCTGCATCTTGCTGAATCTGCCACGTTTTAGGCCACATGCTGAAATAATCAAAACCCCTCTGCATCCTATTGTTGTTGTCCTTCCTATTTCTGGGTTTTATTAATTTCTGTGCATGTGTGTGTGCATGTGCGCTTTCTAATTTAGAAGCAATTGAGACCTTAATTTCAGTTCTCACATAAACTGTAACATTGTCATTCTAAGCAGATGACATGAAATGACCAAGTTTCTTTTCCTAAATATTTCTGCCCCAACCTCCTATTCTTTGATAAATATTTATCATTTTAATACTGAGTCTCATCTTCCCTCATTCATTTGTGACAGGGTTTTTTTGTCCCAGAGAGAAGTATCTGAAATGGGTCTAATATTGTGAACTGAAGTAAAAAAAAAAACAACAACAAAACAAACCCCACATTATTTCAACATCTAAGAATTAACTATTAAACTGAAAAATAAACTTGGAACTTGCACCTTGAAATTTAACCTTAAATAGACAACTCAGGTAAAGCAAATAAATAAGAAATAAATTTAAATAATATAATAATTTCTAATAAATAAACATAATAAATAATAATAATTTAAAAAATATTTGCAGTCAGGTCCCCAGTGTGCTAGGAATGTTCAAAATACCTGAGAAAATGAGTCTCTCATTCAAGGACTTTTTTTTAGTCAGAATGCTTATAGACAGAGTGTTGAATACATAACCCCTGAAAGTCTGAAATCTTGAGGAGGTCTTCATAACTGGAATTGGTTTTTTATCATGAAAACTTGGAACAAGTTTCTTGCCAGCCTACTGAACCGTAGGAAATCCAATATTCTGCTGATTTTTGGTTGTCAATCACATGCCATTACAAGATTGGTGGGATTAGGATCAGCAGGATAACTGGGACCACAGCTAAACCTGCATTTTATAGTGCCACAGTGCTTTGCTTTGTCAGTAATGATGACTGCACCTAGAAACCTTGAGCAGTGAAAACAAACAGCTTTGAAATATGGCTAATGCAGATAATTACCTGTCCATCACAAATGACTCCTGTGAATTAGACCTGTTTTCTACAAGCAGGTTTCTTAATTAGCTGTCCTTTGACCCTTAGAGAGGAGCAAATGCTGGATGACAAGGTCCTACCTGTTCTGCAGTCCAAACAGAGTGGACGGCAGGGAAACACACAATGCAATTCATTTGCACAGGAACGAGGATCTGTATTTTGTCTTCTTTACTGTGCCTCTTATCCAACAACACCCTCATATTCTCTGGACCTTGGCAGTATCAAAGTAGTACTTGTTTCTTTTTTCTTCGGCTTCTGAGCTGCTGAAAGGGAAGCAATATTTTGAAGGAAAAGATGAAACAAATTTCATTTCCTTATTTGTCTTACTGGAATCTCTCTGAACAAAATGGATCAAGCTGCTAATTATAAGTCAGCTTAGACTCAGAGCTTCAGAGATTAAAGAGAAATGGTTACTGTAAGAGAAGAGTTTTCATGCACCTCCTGTCCTGGAGGGCAAACTAAAGGAGTAAAATTGAGTGAAATGGTATAAAACACATTACATGTTGGAGATTCACAGTGATCTTTGGTGGTGAAAGAAACAAGAGCAGTGGCAACCAGATAAAAAACTATGATTTGCTAATTCTGTGAACTGGTATGACAGTGTTTCCAACTCCACAGCATACAGTTCAGACATTTGAATGCAGAATGAATCTATGATATCTCACCATGGCAGGAGCACATAAGGGCACTCCAAGTTGCACTCTGAGTTGGTCATGAGCGTACTAAGACAAGATTCAATGAAAAGCATGTGTAAGATTTTGAGAAACACAAGCTCAACTACCTTGTAGTTGTGTAGGAAAGCAGAAAAGTTTAATAACTAAGAGATATGAGAATCTTATTTATGGTCTCCACCATAACTCTATCTATAAAGTTTTGAAGATAACATAATTAGATCAGTTTCTCAATAGAGTAGTTTCTCAGAAGGCTGGTTAAAAGTTTTCAAAGAGGACAGTTCTTGTTTTTCTTTTGTATTCAGTCTTTCATAGAGGAAAGCTTTTTAAAACCTGTACATAATCCTGATTAATACATGGAAAACATAAGGAACACCTGGATTCTGTTATTTTCCTCACTTTAAAAAATAATTTGGTGTGTATCCTTTCGCACAAGATTTGATCATTATTGACCTTTCTGATGCATTAGGAAAATGAGTTTAAACTTGTAAGGCATTTGAAATCTCATTTGCAACTCTTTCAAGAAGTCTCTGAGGGTATTTAGGCTGAACTGAATACCCTTGACTCCTTTAGAAGCCTCTCTTAAGGATTGGAATTGGAATCCACTTTCAGGCATTGTCACTCTTCCATTCTCGGTGACCTTCTGCAGATATGAGAGATCTGATTAGATCTGATTTCGAGATCTGATTGTTGACATTACAGCTGACAGCATGCATTTGCTGCCAGGGTCTGGGCACGACTCCTATCCAGATGAACAGTTGGAGATCATCATGGGAGATGATAAAGAGGAGGGGAAAAGCAAAGAGACAAATGAACCCTTGGCCAACTTACTTATTGAGTAAGGCTGGGATTCTGACAGAAGTAGATAATTAGGTAATAATTTATTTACTGATTATCAGCACTGCCTGCCTAATACCACAATGCAGCACTTGTATTGGAGCAAGCAGAGTGTAACTTTATAGTATATTTGTGTTGTCAATTACCTGCCTAATAGGCTTGTAATTGAAACAACTATTATCATGCAGTTCCCATAATAAGCAAAAATCACTGTAAAATAATGCATGAAGCCCCACCAAGTCTGTGGAGAGCATGTCTAAATCATGTAATCAACAGCAGCTTACTTTGTGAATCCCAAAAACTGATTAAAAATAATTACACTTCCCCAAGGAACCCTTTACACAAGCATCTCTAAAATTCAAGAACTTTTGGATGAGAGTCTGGATCCTTTAAAGCCAAATCCCAAGGCTGTGAACTCAATGGATAGTTTGTCTTCATAAATGTTTGGACCATGTTTTTAAAAGTCAAAGCACGCTCAGATCTTATGCATTATGTCCCATGCTGAACTTCACTGACAACAAAAGCAAAAAACAGGTCTGAAGCCAACCTCATTGGCTGCCTTCCAAGTGACAAAGCAGTTTTCATCTCTCTCTCACCTGGTCTCATCTGCTCCATAACTTCTCTTCTTATTTTTTGAGCAACAGTGATATTTCTTTCACTCTATCTATTTCTAGTGAAGCAGTGGAGGTCAGGATGACCAGAGAAGTTCAAGGAAGCACATTATCATTGCATCCTTCCCACAGCATGAATGAGTTGAGAAAGCAACCAGAGGCCAGGTAAAGCACGGAAGGAGTTAGGATGTAGAGAGATTTATGTATCTTGCTGACTTGAGGACTACAGTTTTAACATAATCCTCACAAATTTGGCCGCTAACCAGATTAACACACAGGATTCCTTGAAGGAAATAGTATTGCACACGCTTCAGCTTCTTGTGATAAACACTTGCAATGTGCTCACAGATTTCCCTCCTGGCAGACACTGTTCCTTACTCTGAAGATAAGAATTATCTGCATTTGTGAACCAATTGGAGAATCAAGCATATATTCAACTGCTAATGTTACTAGGAGCATCTTATATTCTGAGGGCAGAGAAAAAAATGATACTTATTCCCCAGGCAGAAATATTGACAAGATATCCTGACCTTTCTTGGTTTATTTAAGTCATTTAACTAGCAACTTCTCACACTACATAGCAGCTAAGTTAGCTCAAGAGAAACTTGAGACAGTTTTCCTCATGAAAAGCCCAATGAGTTAAAGACAAACTACTTGAAAGTAATCCTGATGAAACGGCGTAACCTCTTTCACTTTCTTCCCTCTGTTTTAATACCTTCATTTAAGTGAGGAGATTTGACTTTATAGAATATTCAGTGTTGCTCAAAAATAAAAGACTTCCACCCCCAAATTTTTATGATTAAACAGAATGCTTTATTCTGCCTTGGTCTAATTTGTATAATAAATTAGCCATTTCACTGTGAATTCCTAAATGATAGTTGAACCAGTTAGCAAGTTCTACTTCTTACTGCAAAACTAATTCTTAGCTTCAAATACCTCCTGGGTATATACACTAGACTTTGATTTTTCCTGTTTATCCTAATAAAATCTCCTACGTGTATTTCCTACCTGTAAAAGGACAACATTTTTATTTTCTTTCTGTAGTATTTAAGTCAGTATTACTGCTGTCACCTCCACTGAGGATGTTCAGCTGGGTGGGGGCTATTTTCAGGTCAGTTACATCCAATTAAATCTTCCATACCTCCATGTTTCTCCTGTGCTCTTGCAGATCACAGGACCGTGCTCAGAGCTCTCAGATGGGCTCTCCCTGGAGATGTGGCCTCCAGAGCCTTTCACTGCACCACACTTCTCTAGCTTCCCCTGGCTTCTCAAGTGTATAACTTCAGAGACACAGTGCACAAAAAAAAAAAAAAAAAAAAAAAAAAAAAAAAAAAAGAGAGAATAAGGCCTTAACAGAGCTAAGAAATGCAGTATTGAGGACACTGGAGAGTGGAATCTTCCAGAAAGCAACCAAGTGCTGGTAAGTGCTTGATCAGGTCCTTTTCCCACCTGCTTAGGGGGATGTGGTTTCCTGTGTATTGCAGTTCTCCCTGTATGCCGTGCTCCCTGCACCAGAAGTATTCAATACTGGAAAATCAAGTTCTTCCTATGATCAGCATGGAAATTTAGCTCCTATACCTACCTTCAACTCACAGATCCTTGCAGCTGGCTGTATTAAAGCTTTTGTCCCTCAGACGTGCCACAGAAACCAGGAGAGAAACTCTCTGGGGCTAGGGCAGTAGCCTGCTCTGTGTCTTTGGTGGGGGCAGATTGTTTGCAGAAATACAATATACAGCTTGGTCATGAGCAGTGCAGATCTTCTCAAAGTATCATGAAAAGCAAATGTTCTGCATAATCTGATACAAACATATTAAATGCTGTCACAGGATGTTTGCTTAAATGCTTGATATTTCAAAGCTTTCCACTGTACATATTTGAACAACCAAAGAATACCAGGACCTTCATCTTGGCTGGGTCTTGCATTATTCCATTATTAATCCTGTTTGTTGTAGCCCATTCTTTAAGTATCTTGTGCCAAGTCCTGATGTGAAAGTGGGAAGTGAAAATGGGAGAGATTTTTGAGCTCACCCATTTGTGGTGTTTGCCTCTCCCAGGTGAAGAGTGGACTGAACTGTTCCCGAAGGTCCAGCCCATGCAGCTGGGCAGAGCCCTCTAGCCTCTGGCAGATGATCTGGAGCTTTACTCTTCTGAGAGGCAATTTTCTGCCCACAGGCAAGGGGGAAGTTGCTAGTGCAGCTTGGTTGTGAGAAAACAGTTCCAGAAGGTGTTATCTTGAAGGAAAAGGAAGGATGTCGTTGTAGCTGTAGGTGTAGATGCAGACTAGATGCAGACCAGGGATGCTCTGACCTTCCTTGGAAGCCTGTTCCACATCTCAATCCCCCTGGCAGCATGCACTTAGCTCCCAGCTATGCTCCTGTTTGTCCCATGCTGCCCAGAGGAGCTCAGCTGTCTTGTTTATCTCATTTAAACTTTCTCCAATTGCTGCAGCCCTTCTCTCTGAAAACCCCTTTGTCAATATCTCTTCTAGTGCCCTGGAATGAATGTAATAGTCCAGATGCAGCCACAGTAAAGCTGTACACAGGAAAATTATTGTTGGGGGTTTTTTCTCCATAATGTAATGTCTCTCTGACTGAAGCATCCCCTTCCTTTTTCTGCTCTCACATTGCAAATTCTTCTATGATTTCTCTATTGCTAGCCCAATCTCTGTCAACAGGACTACTTCATTTCATCAAATATAGCATTAATTTGTTAGTGTTTATAGACCAGGGAGTGCTATTGTGTGAGAGGTTGAACTAGATCACGTAGAGACAATATAATATTGATGGCAGCCAGACAAAAAGAGAATTGACAATTAAAAAATAGAAGGGAAAGGAGGAACAGAAGACAAAATTTAGTGAGTAATGGATCTTTCATTTCTGTGGTAGACCAAAGATTAAAAAAATTGCTCACAGTTTAATGGGGAAAAAAAACTTTTAAAAACACAAACACAAATTCTAAAAAACAGTGAAATAGTCATTTTAAACCTCACTGAGGTATTTATTTAAACTTGAAATTAATAGTTCTGAGATTTTTCATTTTTTCTTGACTTATGTTATTTTACTGTCACATAATAATTTAAAAATCCCTTTTCAAGGGAAAATATTTTTAGCTTTTCAACTGTTCGTTTACATCCATTGACAAAAAAAATCAGTTCAAAGATAAAATTTGTAATTATATTTATATATATTTTTTCAAAATGTCTTCTTTTTAGTTAACAGTATGAATCAAATTAATATTAGTAGCTAAGTTTCAGTCCAGTTTTACTTTCTTCAAAACCAGTATTGGAAAAACTGACTGTTAAATGATCATCCACTCAAATACAGAATACATGATCAGAGAGAAAGAAACTGAACTTCTGAGTGTGAATGAACAAGGAGGGAAAAATCAAAGGGAAGGAATACTGCAAAGAGACAAAGTGGGAGATGGAAATAAGTTAAAAGTAGAGGAAGAATTTGAGGATTCACAGGAAGAGAAACAGGGATAATATGTTAGAGAATGGGAATAGTGCAAAAGCATGGACAATGAGTTCACACCCAGTGGGAAAAAGAATGAGGTTTTTAAGTCAAGTGCCCAGATGTCATGCATTTCCACTGCAAGAGATGGAGAAAAGAGCCTTGACAGGAGAAGCTGCACCCGAGATCAAAATATCTCTTCAGATCAATGCGTGTTTCTTCACTGCAGACATGAGGTGACAAAGGTGACCAGACTCCCTAATCAGACTTCCAGCTTAGGTGAGATGATGCCAGCCAAGATGTTTTAAAAAGTGCAATTATGTTCTTTTGCTTCATGGCTTCTTTATGCTTGTGAGAAAAGCCTGGTGAGCAGGTATGGTTTATTTATAGTATTATATGCAGAGTTGCATCATAGGTCATGGAATGCAAAGATAAATTCAATCATGGTTTCTTGATGAATTACACAAATTGCTGGCAATAGCACTCAGGCTACTGGCACGGGTATGTGGGACCAAAAGACAGCGGCTCAGATAATCATGCAAAAGAAAATTAGAAAACAGGCCTGAGTGCACTAGAGGATCAATTCCTCCTAGTTCTGCTGCCTGCTTGATCCTGTAAGAATAGTATTAACCCATCTGTAGGGTTTTGCAGTGGGACAGACAAGCCACCATTGGCGTCTGTGCAATTTTTGTTGTGGATCTCAGTGCCCAGAGGAAGACATTAGACAATTATACTAACTCCTTGCTGAGCTCTAGGCTGCAGTGGGGACCTGATTTGGCTTAACTGCCCTGGCAATCCCTGACTTGGTCCTTTCTGGAACAAAATCTTCTTGACTAAACACTGAATGGAAGGCAAAGACATTCCAAGGTCTGGATAATTTTTCCATATTGTCTCTTAATTAGCTTTGCCAAAAATATTGTGAGTACAATTCTCCCAGTTCAGTGCTTTGAAAATATTCATTCTGCTGTTTACATCTTTTGGAAAAGCTATGTGCTGGCACCCCTGAAGCACAGTGCATTAAACTGGCACAGAAGTAAAGGATAGCTCTTGTAAGATTGCTTTGTTTGAGACTCTTCTCTACATGTTAATACTCAATTTCAGCAATTTCCAGAGCCTTTTCATTTCCAAAAGAAAGTTGGCTTCCAGAGTAACCCTTATGCATTATTCCAAGTAAAACCAGAGCCAGCAGGCTGCAATAGAGGCTTAACATTCCCTGCTTTGAAACAGGACAAACATTTGGGTAGAAGTGTCAGGTGCATTCTCTTTTGACTGCCACAAGATGAAATTCTTGTATTGTTTTCACAAGAGGCAATGAATGATAAATCCAGAGTCATTGCAACCCTGGTTGCCGACCAATGTCAACGTCCCACCAATTATCCCATCAAGACCTAACACGCAAAATTTGCAGACCCAGGCTCAAAATTCTGGCTTGAAAAATTGCAACTACAAATTTCTGGAGGATCAGCCTGTGCCCATCCCCAGGGAACACTTTCCTGAATCTGCTCTCACCTGCAGGACTCTCATCTCTGCTGCTGAATCACACCATCCTTCATTCCCCATGCAGTGGCTTAATGTCCATGAAGAATATTTTCCTTTGGCTGATACTGGGTCTGAAGCAAGTCTCCCTTGTGTTTGTTCTGTTAATCCACTGGTTCATTGCTGAGAAGAGTACTTTTTGCCAATAGATATCAAATCAGCCGATCCTGAAGCTTTTGATTAAGATGAATTTAGAATCATCTAGCCATAATAACTAAATAGTTGTCTTGGTGGTTATTATGTATTTACTGTGAGACATCTCATCACAGAGGCCAATTGCATGAATCAAAGTAATTGTACGTTGTGGGGACTGGCAATGATGACTTTAGCTGCCCTCACTACACAAACTTCTCTTCTGAGCTGCTGTGTAAAACATGGAGTGAGAGAGCATGCCTGTCATGGCTGAGGCACTCTGGAGTGAAGAATATCTGTCCGGCATCTTTCCTCTTCCCAGGAATTCTCTCCTTAGTGACTTTACCTACTGCTTCATTTGAAAAATAGAATAAATAATAAGAAGAAAAGGCCACAGAACATCAAAGTATTACTTTGCATAACGTTGAAAAATAAGAATAAGGTGTAATCTAAGGCCTAATTGAAATCTAAACTCTTAGGTTAAAAAAAAAAAGGTCAAATTTTTCCACTTACTATCATCTTTTAGTCAACTCCCAGTTGCAATGGAGCTCAAACCTTGCTTCTCAAATTGCAGATTATAGTCATGACACGAACTTTGCTTTGGGCTGGGGCTTTCAGCTCATCCAGACTCCTGGCTCTGTGGGCATGACCTGGAAGCCCAGCAGGGCTCATTTGCAAGGCAATCTGAGGTTTGGCTACCTCACTGGAGCCCAAATGAGAAGTGAGCATCCCCACACTGCACAAAGCAGTTTGGCAAGAAACTAGGCAGGGAACAACAGGAATTTTATGCAAACAAATCACATTATGTAAATAATTTTCAATAATATTTTTTTTCTGATAACAATAAACCTATTTGATCATCCTTACAATGCCTTACTCTGATTTTGCAAAGCTTATTTTAAAATGGTGCATCTGCAGATTTGCCATTTTTCTTTCCAGATTACACTTTTTTGAAAGGATCTGTCACTGCAGAATTCCAACCAGGATCAGAACCCCATCTTGTGGTGATAACACCTTAACCTGTAACAGGTCTGACTGTCCTTCCCCATCCTTACATTTTTTAGACTGTTGCAGCAATCTATTAACATCCATCAGTGTCTCTAACTGTTAGTGAAGGTTAAAAAGGATTAAAAATATAATTAAATTCTTCTTATAAATATAAATAAATTCTTATAAATTCTTCTTATAACTTTATAAGATTGTGGATAGCTATTTAGTGTCACAGAGAGTCTTAGTATAGTGTGAGCCTGTAAAATTCAGCCATTAATCTAGTCTGGAATCATCAACTATAATAAGACTAGAAAAAAAGTACTAAAAGTTCTCCTGAGTGATTCTTTCCTTCAATATATTCTAATATTTTTGGAAGGTGTTAAAACTCCTGTGGAATTCTGGATCAAATACACCATGAGCTGTACCTTTCTTTCTGTGTATTTCAGTTCTCTTTGTTAAATAATGGATCTGAGCCAACCAAACAAATCTCATGTGAAATTAGATATGGTCCCTTATGGCTGATGTTCAGACAAACTTTAATGGCAATAAAAAGTTAATATTGAGATGAACTTAGAGGAGAGAATTTTAATCTATATATTTATGATTGAGATGATTTCCTTTGCAAATAGAGGAAAGAAGTTCTCCTGTGATGTTTTTTCTCCCATTCTGAGTCCTTCTATTCAAATGTCAATGTGAAATGTTGCAAGATGGATGTTTATAATTACTCTGATTTCATTAGCTCAAAAGTCAGAATTAGGTGGTAAAAATTAGATTTTAATGAACAATTTCAACATGAGGAAGTTATGAATTGGTGTCTTGAGGATATCATCATGACTTAGAAATGAGGCAAATTAGACAAGTCCAATAGAGAAAAAAATGGAAGGTTGAGAAGAGATTAAAATAACTTCAAACAGACCAGAGTAGAGTAGGAGTAGAGAGGAATGTGGAAATATATTTAAAATCTTAATTCTTGCTTTAATATTGCAAAATAATTCTGAACAGTCTTGGTAGGAAAAGACTTCAACTGCAGGCAAACACGAGGCTGGGGAGAATAAAGGTATCCAGCAAGACGTGCTGCTGCTGCAGTTACTGTTTGGAAAGAAGTGCCCAGGCAGACTGCCTACATCACACCCACCCAGGCTTCAAAACAAACCCAGAGTGCCTTTGCACTTTTGGCTTGTCAATGTCTTGACCCTCTTCTGCAAGGGAGTCTGGCCTTAGGCCAGAGAGAAAAAAAAAAATATTTGAAGTTTACCATGGTTTTGATGACTGGGGATGAAAGGCAGCTGCTTGCAATGTGTGAGGGAGATGACTCTGGAACACCTCTCTTATAAAGACAGGCTGAGAGAGATGGGGTTTTTCAGTCTGAAGACAAAAATCTTCAGGGAGACCTTAGAGCACCTTATAACACCTAAAGGAGCTACAAGAGAGCTGGTGAGGGACCTTTCACCAGAGCATGTAATGATAGGACAAGGGGAAGTGGCCTTAAACTGAAAGGGGTTAAGTTTAGATCAGATGTTAGGAAGAAATTCTTTACTTTGAAAGTGGTGAAGCACTGGCACAGGTTGCCCAGAGGAGCTGTGGATGCCCCATCCCTGAAAGTGTTCAAGGCCAGCCTGGATGAGACAACCTGGTCTGGTGGAACACGCCTTAGTTCATGGCAGAGTGGCTGGAACTAGGTGATCTTTAAGGTTGCTTCCAACTCAGACCATTCTATGATTCTGTATTAAATATATACATACAGAAGTTTCTTTACCATATACTCTGCAGGTGTAAAGTGGATTATAACTGTACAGTTCTTGGATGAAGTTTTTATGAACTGGGTGGCTGAGGTTGGGAAAGAAACAGCAAAGATCAGTTAAATCAAAAATCTGATATTTAAAAGGTCAAACACCTAGCAACAAATCTGAGGTGTCCTGAATCCTAATGCAATATCATTCTCATTAAACCGTGTCATGGCCTAAAGCAAATGCTCAGTATAACTGCATTTTTACTGCAGCCGTTTTAAAATAATGGTTCTTGTGGCATAGGCATGTCTCATTTGTTATATACAGCCATGCAAGCCATGCAGATGATTCTTAATGTTACCCTCTCTCCCCCTCAACTATTAAATAAACTCAGAAATTACAATGACATTAAAAACACTTCGAGCAATTTTATGTGATCATTAAGTCAGAATATTCCACTCTGGAGGCTTCTGCTATTCAGCAGCCTTGAAATTACTTAGATCAATTAAGTGCATTATATTTTATATGGAATATAGGAATGTGGTTTTTTGCCACTGTGGGGAAATATAAATAATGAAACAAGGAGAATCTCCAACATTCCCTTTGTAGTCCTGTGCTGCTTTTCTCACATCTGACTGTTTTTACTCACTTGGGCTTGCTTTTTCCTTTCTTGGTGAAATACAGTGATATATCTCTATAATCCCAACATTTTAGCCTAAAAGCCTCTCTTACTATGCCATGCCTTTTTTGTTATGTGACAGAGAGAAGAGGAGAAATAAGCAGGCCTAAGTACGGATCTTTTAATGAACTTGAAGTACTTAACCAAGCCATCAAAACCAGGAGCCTCATTACTGTGTATCCTGGAGAAGAATTTCCAAAGGCTGCTTCCTTCTCCTGTAGATTTGAGGTACTGCTTCAAACTGCTCTTTATATCCACTGACACTACTGAGCCAATCTGAGTCAGCTCCATGGGATGGATTTCTGTGGGGTGTCAGGAAACTGAACAAAACCAGGAAAGAAGAGCAGTAGAGGAATCGGGCAGAGAAATGCGGGATCCATTAAGGTAGGTCACTGCCAGACCCAGGAGTATAAGCCAGGTCTTTTAGTGGACAATGCTTAATGGGTAATGCTCCTTGGGGAAAAATGATGTGACAACATCACACTTCATCAGTAAGTGAGATTGAGGCTATATTTACTCATTTTTCTATTTATTTTTATTAACTTACTTTTTTATTTATGTTGTTAATTAATATAAATTATTTTTATTGTGATATTTTTATTTATATTTCATTCAGAAAGTGGGCTGTTTGCTGTAAATCATAATCTTTACTCCTGATCATTACCAATTTGAGAGAATGTTTATGAACTCTGGTGTCATCTAGGAATACAACCTTGCAGGCAAGGTCATTGGTCATTAGCTACTACCAATAATTAGTATCCAAGCAGAGTGAGTAGCTAGTCAAGTACAATGCAAGAGTAGCTTCAGAAAAAGCATTGCTTTCTATAAACTGGAAGAGCTGGAAGATAGTTTCCAGGCTTACAAGCAAGCTGATTGAAAGGCTGTGTAATTAAATTCGTTGTGTGCCGTGCCTGTCCTACAGAACATAATAGGACTTACCCAGAAAATGGATCTGATAACCCTGCACCCAGTGCCATGCTAATTCTCATGCCGTTGTGCAGCCCAGCAACTACATTACAGTTCTGCAGGATTAATTAGTACCATTCTCTATAAAGCTAATACTCAATGTAAATGAGGGGGATTAGCAGGGAGTTACGCGGTGACTTACGAGAAAGGAAACACATTTTTAAACAGGGATCTTAGGGCATATAAATTAAAAACCAAGGGATTTACTTTCAAATATCAATGGCCCACTGCATCAGGTAGGGTTTTGCTTTGCCATGGCACTGAAATATGTTTGCAGATATGGAGTTGTGCTCCACCAGCTGCAGCTGAACATCCTTAAGTATTTCAGGACTCATCAGCTTCTACATTATACAACCCAAAAGGGATCCAAAGTGCACTTCTAAGGGATTACTTGTATAATGGGGATATTGCAACTAGCTTGAACTACATTCTGTTTAAATTTCTTTTTAAAGAATATTTTTAGGAAGAAAACAACAGCAAGCAAAATCTATAAGCATTTGATGTTAATCTAAATTTGCTCAGTGATACAGTGAAAGTTCCTGTTTTGCTATTGTAATGATTAATATCTTCCCTATTAAAAATGTATATCTTACCACATGTTGTTTGTTCAACTTTGGATTCTAATCCCTGGGTTTACTGTAGCTTTATCAGCTTGAGGTTGAGTAATAAACTCATTCTCCACACTGAAATCCATATGAAATGGAATGAAGCTACTCAACCTCTTTTAAAAACTATTAGATTTAATTCTTTAAATATTTGTCTTTGGGGCATGTTTTTTTAGTGATTCAGTCATTCCTCTTTCTGGAGCAATGGGCAATATCCTTCCTGAATTGCAAATGCCAGACCTGGACATAATATGCCTGCTATGATTACAACACTATCAAATGCCAAGTAAATCCAGCATCTTGAACTCTACTCAGAATTCTCATTTATTCTGTAATACACATTTTTCCCTGGACTCTTTGTTGGCAGCATCATGTTCACTTGATTCAAAATGCTCATCCTTGTTTCAAATTCACTACAGAGGAATTTCTCTCTTCCCCATTTATGTAGGCTGTAGCTATGTCTAGCACTCTTCATTCCCCTTCTGTCTCTGCTGGCATTCATTGTGTACACCCAGATTGATTTCCCTAGGAGGTTAGGAACTACACAGGAACTAGAGTCCTATGTAGTGTCTACATTGGGCACATTGGATGATACTGCAAGTTTGTGAAGAAGAGGGGTTGAACAGAAGAGGAGTTTGCTATTTGTTCTTGCTTCAGAAGGGTGAAGGACTGTACCACAGATAGCTGAATGTTTATGTTGTTCCTTACATTTTTCCCTGAGAACCCCAGAATGGATACCATCTGAGATAGACAGACTTAGTCTGATCCAGTACAGAAATTCTCATTTTATTCAGGAGGGAGGAAAAGAAAGAAGGGGAAAGCTGACAGGAAGATACAGCAAATTACTCTTCTCTCCCAGAAGGAGCAAAAAAAATTACTCCCAAGCAAGGTATTGTGCTCAGGACTAGACTGGGCTTCAATCACAGCCCTGTTCCCTCCATCTGGCTGGGCCCTGCCCTGCTGGCACTGCACCAGGGCTTCAAACAAACACCTCTGAGGCTGCACACCAGAGTCTGCCCCAGGACTGACTGTAGCTGCCACCACAGACAGACCCTCTCTGTGGCAGTGGCAGAGAGAAGAGTGTGGAAACTCCCACAGACTGACACTTGCACAGTGCCAGCTTATTTATGCTCCCTAGTCCCAGAAGGCCACTGAGTTTTAAAGACATTCTTAACGTTGTGAAGAAGGATGACAGAGGAATCAGAAAAAAGGACTCAATGCTGTAATCAGCTCACCTTCATCTCCCCCTGTACCCTGCCCTTGTTTTTTTCTGAACTGCTTTAGAGCAATCAGAATCTCCAAATATCTCTCTTTCCCCATGCCAGGGTGTATTTAGCAGTTACATTGCACAGGGTTAGTATATTTTTCTAATGAGAAGAGGTGCTATGAAAGCTTTTTATGTTGTTTTCTTTTTTATTTGGTTAATACATTTAGTGTGTATGAATGTGCATCTGTGCAATGTTTTGTTAATGTGACATTTATTCTAGCTCCTCCTCACACTTGTCTGCAAATCAGTCTGGTTTTGTGCTTAATGCAAGTTATCAATCATCTTTCCATGAGCAAATGGTCTCATATTAAGTGGAAGGAAGCACTCTAATGTATTCATTCTATTATTGTTTCTTGGAAAAGATCCAGGTTTGCAATAAACCAGTGATTGGAAATGCTCAAAGTATTTTAATATCCTAATTATTTTTATTTAACTTCCTCTAATAGTTTAAATTGATACTGAATTTATTTAGAAGCTATTACAAAGGGATTCCCCTTAGCCCCTGCCAAGTACTTCAGAAATGTATACTGAACTTAAGCTGAAGACAAAATACATTATTCCTATTCCAAACTGCCAATGATATGAGAAGGGGAAACTTTTGAATGAGAAAGCAAGGTGGAAGGGGAAAAAAAAAAAAGCAAAGAATGCTGCTAAATATACACTCAATTATCATTTTAAAATTCATCTGATTTAAAAAAAAAGTTACAATGGCAATTTTTCTGTCTTCAGGAGATGATAATCAGACACCCACTGACTTCCTACATTGCTGGCACTAAGACAGATTTGACTACGTGAAAAGACCTCCTCATAAATTGCAGCTCTCCCAGCCTACCTTTTATTCTTTTCCCACACTTATCTGCATTTTCAACCAACTGTTACAGTCATGCTTTGCCTTGTTCACATAAATTTTATTTGAGGTCTTCCCAGGAATGCTTTGCTCATGTCCAGTGTTTCTAAGCATCTTTTCACTGCCTGGATGGGCTGAGGCAGCTTTAAGGTGACAATGCTCAGCCCTACAAGAGACATCCCAGAAACCTGAGAACTGTAACGAGAGGACCCAATGCTGCAGTGCATTGGGTGCATGGTGCATGGGACAATTCTTCTACTAAGAGCTTTGAAGGATTTGATACAGGCATGAAAATGTTATTGCCAGGCTCTTCCTGAGCTGCATCCAGCTATGTAGATGGAAAGTGTTTCAGTTTTAGGGGCACAAAAATGTAGAAGATTGAAAAAAAGTGAATAGGATCTCTTATAATAAGTTCAGAATTTATGGCCCATGATAATTTGGAAAATAATTGTAACTTGACAGTAGCTATTGCCTGTAAGCCTGCATCTAAGGGTACCACATTACTTAGGAAGTAAATTCATGATGATGATACAAATGTTTTTCAGATAATTTTGTAAAGCCTTGCTCATTAAATTAATTTTGAAGTGCTAATTTGGCACCATTTTTAATACACATTAATTCACACAATATAAATCTTGATATGTTCGTATTTTTAAAAATGTTTAAATTAGAATTTGTTTGAGAAATTAAATTTATATAAATATAGTATAATTCCAATGCCCATGCCTTACTTCGTTCTTTAGTTGCACATGAAGAGATGAGTGTTCCATGTCATGCTATGTCACTCTAGGAGAGCATGTGAATGAAGTCCCTGGAACTAATATCAGTGTCATTTTAACTGTGGTACGTGGGCAATACTTATATCATTCACCCATCCAGACCATAGACTGGGGTTAAAGCTACTTTAAATGGAATATCTGCATTCTGAATTTTGTTGTGTCTATCCTTGTGTCTCAGGTGAAGTGAAGGTAAGAAAAGATTACTTGTTAACACTGTGAAAGAGTGATGGTGGAACTGCCTGATCACAATGCAAAGGCATTTAGTCCAACGACAACTCAGGGTTTTCTGAATATTTATCTAGGTATGTACCTGACACATAAACAAGTCTACGATTATCTGTATCTGTTTGAAATACTGAGCTATGATCGAAGTATCTTAACGCAAAATTTTCCTCCTTGAATTAATGAGGGGGTTGGAGTGTGTCTTTGCTGCTCTGTTCAGTCCTTTATGTGATTAATTGCAGATCTTTCCTTTGACTGTTGCAGCAATGCCTCATCCACTCCACATTCTCTTTGATGTAATCTACCCTCACGAATTAGGTCATTTTGGTTTGTTTTTAAGTCTATTGCCTGTCCAAAAATGCTGTAAGATTTTACAGGTGTCACATTTTCATAAATAAAAAAAGGTGGAAGCCACTGGAAGGTGTTTAGACCCTACAACATGTAGTGCTGAAGAAAGAGGTGCCTTTGAGTATGCTAATTGAGACAAAACCAGTGTTTCAGTGTACAGGGAGGTTTCATTTTTAGTGTACTTTTGCAGGTAGAGATGAACCTTGTGGTCCTCTCTTTAGCACAACAGCTTTGGAGCTGGAAAGAGTTCCTTGGAGAAGCCAAGCTGAAGGTACTCACTGCAGCATCATTTATAGTATCCCAGCTTCAAAGCAAATCTAACTTCTCCAGATGGTAGCAGTTATCCTTGCATGTGAAAATGGGATGTAGATTTCTGGTCCTAGAACCACAGCAAATCACAGGAAATGTTTTTCACCCCTTAGCAGTGGAGCTGTACAGCATGTACTCCCTGAAGAGATTTCTACTGGAGTTGGGTTTTAGCTCTTTTATACAGCAAACTGATATAATTTCTTTCCAAAAAAAGACCTTAGATGTATGCCTAAAATAAATTTCCACTTCATCAGACTATTCCACCCTCTCCCCTTTGTCTCTGCCCTTCCTTTCTCTTTAATAACAATGGAAACAATTTGCATGATAAACTAAATACAACTTAATTCCCTTGCACCTTACAGGAAGAAAATAATGTTGCAAACTAAGTTAAGTAAATGAATAGTGCATGAACTGCTGCCATCTCTTGGTTATATTCATCATTCCAAGTATTTTGGGCATATTCATCTAAATCAAGAAAATTAAAGCATTTCATAATGTTACTTCCATTTTCCCTTCACATCCAGCCTTGCAAACACAAAGCAAAACATAATTTTGTTTTTTCTGGTACTGCTCCTGAAATTATCAGTTGCAACTATTAAGATAATGTATAATTTTGGTGGTTTTTTGTTGTTTGTTTGGTTTTGGTTTTTTAGTTGTTGTTGTTGTTGTTTTGGGGGTTTGTTTTTGGGTTTTTTTGAGGGGGGGTTTTGGGGGGTTTTTTTTTGGTATGTTTAAGCTAAGGAATTTTTCTTATTATTCTGGGTTTTAGGTGTTTGGGTTTTTGGGTTTTTTTCAATCTCCACCTTTGCCAAGGTAGGGATCACACTTCCCAGCATTCAGGTGTGATTTTTCTACTACAACAAAGCAAGTTAACTTTATTACATTACCATTCTGATAATGAAAGGCATGAGGACAAATAGAAGTAAGGGAGGTAGAACTGAGGAATCAGACCTGCCTAGGTGAAACAAAATACATTTCTGATGTAATTTTTTTCCCATATTTGAAGATTAACATGCTAATTTTTATGCTTTACACAGTTGTGTTTTCTGATTAGAACCCACTGAAGGTAGCAGTGTAATTCTAGTGCATTTCAAGAGCATTTGGATGATTTCAGCTGGAAATTGTCAGGTTTCTAGCGAAGTTGTCAGTGGAATGACATTGGTTTCCCCCACCCAATACCACTCACCAAAATTTCTGCATGTTTAATCAGCTCCTGCTGATTTCAGTAAGACATCAATTGACCTTTTCTAGGTCAACTGCAATGTGTGGACAGATAAAATATCCTGTCTGAGCAGTCATTAGATGCTCTCTAAATGATAATATGGATGTTGAATTGGAGCAAAATCCAGACAATCTCCCAATGGCAGCCCCAGAGGAAGGATTTTCACCTGCTCCTCCCTTTTTTGCCACTCCAGTTGGTGTCTCACTTGCTCATGAGCTCACACCTTTGCTTGAGCCGTGCCTTGCCAGGCCCTGTGGCTGCACCACAGCCCCTCACTGCAGACAGCAGCACAGACCAAGCAGCAATTGGTACTGAGAGCACAAACACAGGCTCTGAGAGCAACCTAATTAAAGCACTCCTGCCTTGTGCCAAAGGTTGCTTTAACACCCAGGCTATAATTAGCAGAGCCTCTCACTTAGCTGGAGAGAAGGCTCATCCACAGCCTGTCTGTTGGAGCAGAAGCAATTAGGAAATCCCATCACTCTGATTAGCAGTTGCTTGTCATGTACCACTAAAAACACCTCGTGGAACTGAGGCCTTACAAAAAAGTTTCTTTATCTGGAAGACCAGAAATTGCTTAGTCTTTCCCCAGCTGGCAAGAGACATCCAGTCACAGCTGAAGATCTCCCTCCCATGGGATGGATGTGACCCTGCAATTCTGGGCCAAATGACCCTTTTTTGTCTGTTTGTTTGTTTTTGTCATGATTAAATTATGTAATTATATCCAAACTAAGCTAACACCCCCAGCACTAAGTTTGAAAAGACTTACAGAAAGTAACAAAGTCGCCCCATATAGCAGGTTTTGCTTCACTGGTTTTTATTCATGAGTTTGTTACATGACAATTTACTGAAGCTGATTTCCTTACTCACTGACATGATTAAAGCAGTATCACCCCAGAGAGTTCCTGTTTGCCTGTACATATCACTGCAACCCTCTCAGCTTCCTCCAAAGCAAGGGCAGAGCCCTACTGTGCTGGAAATTTGGCAGGGTGAGGTCTGTTCTCATTTCATAATTGAGCCATTTTGTCTGCCCTCCCTTTGTCTTGCTATAATTTCTTCCTGATGACTTGATTAAAGGATTAAAAAAAAAAAAAAAAAAAAAAAAAAAAAAAAAAAAAAAAAGAAAAAAGGCAGCATGGTAATTCTGATCTGGAAGAGCACAATAAATACCAGGAAAAGTGCTGTGGAGCAGTGCTTCACCCTCGGAGTGGCTCAGAGACAGATAAATAAAGTGATTTGGGCTGGGAGCTGAACTACCTGTTCTGATGAACACGTAATTGCCAGAGTGAGTGTGACATGGAGGCATGAAAATGGGGTGAAAAGGCACTGTAGAAGTACAAGCAGGACCTTCAGTGCTCACATCCTGTTGCCCTAAGCACTGCTTTCTCACACCACTTACTTACCACCTCCCAGAAGGAAGGATTTCTACAGCTAATTTGTGGAACGACTTATCAGTAGGCTGCCTGCCTGAGGATGCAGAATTTGTAGTGATTATTGTAGCCTTTTCCTTCCCAGTGCCCTGCTGAAAAGAGATTACATGGCACTGCTCTAAAAGCAGGCAAATAGCCTTCATAAGCAACAAAACATTTTTTCTGGCTTATATCTTCATCTAAATTTAGTTTTGTTTTGTTTTTTTTTTTTAAATCAGGGTGTTTAAACACTGCCCAACCGTAGAAACAAAGGAATTCAGACTGACAGATTCCTTCAGGATGTGAATTCTTAGCTTCCAGTTTGCTCTTCCACTGATTTTATTTTTTCCTACCCTATCATTAGATTAATTGGAGAAAAATGGTAGGGCACTACAATTTCTGTTCAAACTCAGACACATCCTGGTGGTTTCCAAACCTCCTCCAGGGACTCATCTTTCCTGCACAGCTGCTTTATCAGGTTACTAAATGGAGTTACTGTCATGAGAAACCTCCACAGAACCCTGTGCAATACTTTTTATTTTCTGACAAGATTAGTTTTCTTCTTTAAGGGAATCTTTACCCCAAAAAGGCATAAGTTCATTAATTTAGAATAGACGCCTTTTCAAAGGAAATATCCCAGCTCAGGTAAACACCACCAAGCTCAAAGCAATGACTGGACTGAAGTTTTTGTGTTTGCATTTTTCAGTGCTCAGAACAATCACTGCACTCTCTGCTGAAATCAGGAGCAGGCTGGGAGGGGGCAGAGCTTGGACAGCTCCTGCCTCATGTTCTGACTGCCAGGAGGAGTGGCTGTTGTAGTGATTTGAGTGGGTAAATGAAGGATCCTGGTTTCTGAGGTGCCCAAAGGCTGAATTCACTTAAACAAAAATCCAATTGAGAAAAATGTTTTATTTACTTTTTTTTTTTTTTTTTTTTTTTTTTAATAGCTGGGAAGAAAACATTTCCCTAGATTATATCATAGTAATATTCAAATATGATTCCCTGAGAAATATCCCAACTGAGATACTTAATTTTAAATTAGTTAAGTGGTTATTTGGCTGAAAGGGATTTTATAAACAGGATCTACTTATGAGTCTTCAGGCTAAGGAAATGTTCTAGTGAAGTTAATTAAGAATGGGATTCTTTACTAACTGTGCTGCTGGTTAATATGGTAATCAGGACCATGTTTGCAGCTATTGAGAACTGCAAACACCAGAAAAAAAGGTAATAATCCATCTCATGCTTCACAGGCTTTTTTTTTTTTAAGGAACCTTCTGGCTGCAATGATAAATATTATTTAATATAGTGACGGTAGTACTTGTTTCAAATCTACAAATTGTTAATGTGCTGGTGTTAAAGCATTGAGCAAGATTCAGAAGGGGAGTCAGGCAAACTGTATCAGTAGAATCTTCTGATAAAGGGAAATGGGCTTTTATTTTTCCTCTTTGTTGTAAATTTCTTCTAAAAGGCTGTCATAGAAAACAATGAAAATTGGAACTGTTTGATTAAAAAGACAGTTCTGTTTTCTTAATAAAATGACATTATTTTTAGTAAAATAATGTCACAGATTGTTTTGGGGGTGGTTTGGTTTTCTCCAATGTCACTTCATACTTGGGAAAAAGAAAATCTGGTGTTACAAACACAGCAGTGAGGAGTTTCCAATGTGTGAGGAGAGGGTGCTGCACAACACTCCTCAGCACTGCTGTCTTAGCAATTAATCAGCACAGGGTGTTGCTAAATGAGGGTCAGCTTGGAAAGACAGGGGAGGAATCTCCTTGGCAGGAGCCTTTGGGAACAGTCTTGTGGAGGTGACTTTGTGGCAGTGTGGAAATCATTGTCCCCGTTTACTGGCTGATAAGAATTCCTGGCAGGTGAGCAGGGGGTGTTGAAGACCAGGCAGCACTTCCAGGATTTGCTTCATGGCAATGGCTGTGGTTTTAATGGCTTAAAACATGAATTTACACTTTGTGCAAGTGGAAAAGCCCAAAGGGTAAATAATTTCATCTTTTAAATCTGATGCCAAATTCTGTATGAGAATGGGCCTTGATAACTCTGATGGGCTCTCAAAGCTGGGCTTGTAACATAGCTTTTAAACTCTATTCTTCAAGAAAAATAAAGCATTTTTAGCTTTTTGAAATTTATGACCGGAATTCACACAAGGAGTCCTCTGTATGCTTATGAAAGTCTGCTTTTAACTCTATTTTACAATACTTTTCGAAAAAAGCACTCATATATTCAAAACTGCCAACATCAAAGGCTACCTAGTGTCCAGTTAATCCAGCCAGCAGGTGTCTGTAGATAGCTGGTGGAGATTCTCTGCAGATATGATGTTAATGCTTTTTCAGAGAGCATCTAGTAAAAAAAAAAAAAAAAAAGAAAAAAGGATAAAAAGGGAAATTATAAAAGGAAAATTATTATTATTATTAATTTTATTATTATTTCCCCAGGTGTTTAAGTCTTCGCTTCCTCATAGTTTGTGCATGTTTTTTTCTTAATATGAGTGAAAAGACCAAGACCTGAAAATGGCATCCAACCTCAGAGCTAAAAATACTTATAATTTCTCCTTGTTATCTATTTGCTTCTCAAGAGTAAATGTTGTCTTTTTCTGCAAGTTTTGGAAAAGTGCATGTTAGTGCATGTTGATATGCTCAGTGTGGAAATCAGAATATTAAAAGAGAACCAATATAATCTATTTTTTGCATCTAGTTCAAACAAGTCAAAAAGTAATGTTGTCTGCCTTCTTCATTATCATCATAATTAAAAAGGATAATTAGAAGAAATATTATAGAGATGAAGGAGAAGTTCAAGTAAAACTAAGGATGGAAGGTAAATTTCCTCTCCCTGAAACCAGAACTTTGAAATTAGAAAACAAACATAAAAAAAGGTGCAATAATCAAAAGGGAAGGAATTATTGCTTTTAATTAATAAAAATGTTTAGAGGCAAAATAGATTCCTATGGATGGATCATAATTTATTTTTTGATTAGAGCTGATAAATGTAATCCACTGAGTGCCTGGGGACTTCAAGCAGGAAAGTGTTGCTGCAAATAACCCAGTGTTTATTTTCCCCTGAAATTAAGTCAAATAACCCTGACAGTGCCTGAGAAGAAACAACTCTTTTTGTAATGGTGTCAGAGGGCTAAGGCACCTCAAAAGCTGCTCCAAAGGAAGGAAGTGTTTCTGTTTTACAGATAAACACTATGTGAAAGCTGTGGGCAGTCTTGGGGCACCCTCATAGAATGACAGGAAGCAGAAGGCAGTGTGCTAAGCTTTCAGGTCAGCATGGTATGAAAACACTGGGAAAAGAATACCCCAGTAATGAAAAATGAGTCCATGTGGGTGGGCAGGTCAGCCCCTCTGGGGGAGCACTGCTGGCAGACTGACCATGGAGCTTTTCTCTGCAGCCACATCCAGGCTCAGATGGGCCTGCTGGCTCTGACCCTGCTCCAGACTGAGCTAAATGTGATAACCCCACTGCTGACTTTAGGACTGCAAGTGAGGAAAGAAAGCCTCCAAACTCACGAGGGGCCTCTCTCTTGTCCATTAAAGAAATGTTTTTCAAACTATAAACATCATCTGGGAAATTAGCTGCTTTCTGTGGCTTTGAAAATTTCCTTCCTGAGCTGCAGATTATTTTGGGATCAAGTTGTCTTTCGCCCTATGACAATCAGTAGTGCCAGGGCCTCTAGTCACTAATGGAACATCAATAATTAACCAAATGGTAGTTCTGCAAGTTCATCTATAGTGGAAAAAAACTTTTATCGGCACAAGCCAGTGCAGCAACAGGGGAGAACCTACTCCATGAACAGCCCACTGCAAGATTTTATGTAAGATATCAGTGTCTCAGTGATGCCTTTATTGTTAAATGTTTACTGTTATTAGATATTTATCTATGGTTAGATGTTTATTATTGTTAGCTGTTTACTATTGTTAGATACTTATTTGTTATTGAATTCTTGTTAATTAGTAGATATTTAGAATAGAGACTCAATAAGGAAAAGGCCTTGTCAAGCCTTTCCTGAAATGGGGGAAATGATGCCTCTTCACTTTCATGTTTCCCAGATTCTGTGCTGCCTAGGGGTGCAGTTCTGAGCCTCATATTAAGTGCTGGTAAGCTCTCTTCACAGAGTAGGGAGACAAAACAAATCCTTTACCTGCTGGAGATCAAGGACAATGAGTACAAGTTTCAGGCCCAAAAGCACAAACAACAGTGGACTGAAGGGGGAAACAAGAAGGATGAGACCTCACAACCTGAAGCTGTAATTGGACAATTAAACCCCAATATGCAAATGGACCAAAACTTACAAAAGTGTGAGATCTTGTGACTGGTTATCCATTTTGTGACCATTCTAAGTTCACCTTGGGTGTAGCCCTGTTCAGGTTCTTGTCCTGCCCAAGGTGTAGCCTAGAGGTCTTTCGATAAATATCTGTTTTATTCTCTTGCTTTGTGCAGTCTGTTTCAGGTCAGCCTTCCCAAGGCATCATCAGAGGCCAGTCTGTCCAGTCCTGTGACTCTGCAGCAGGGACTGAGGTAGGATTTTGGCTGTGTGTTTATTATGGCTTCTTCTGGATCTCTTGAGCAAGCACTTTCCAGAGACAGACATAAGTACAGCTGCTCAGAGGATTGCAGCTCTGACCAAACACCTTCATCTCACACAAAAGGCCTCAGAAGGAATTGAAAGAAACCTCAGCTCTTTCCTCTAGACAGGTTGTAGCTTCAGGGGAGCAAGAAGGAGAGTTACAGCAGTTTGAATCTCACACTCTGTGTGGGACTAGGCAAGTGTGGAACATGGGGAAAAGTCATTTGCTGTGAAGTATCTGGTGTAAATATTCCACATGGCATACACCATCCAATTCTCAACAGTGCTGAATCTCATCCACTCACCTCATACGCCATCAGGCAGGGATCACTTCAAGTGAGCAGTCTGCGTCAGAGGTTAAGGAAAGTTTCCAGCTTTAGCCAAAATGTCAAGAGCAGGACTCTGCACTGAAATTGCCTCAGGCCCAGGAGGGACCCTCAGCTGGAGTGGAACCCAACAAGGAGAGATGATGAGGACAAGCCAGACCCTTCTGGACTGGAGATAAAGGTTCAGCCCCTCACTGCAGGGAATCAAACAAGGATGTTCCTCTTATGACAGAAGGGTTAATACTCGAAGGTTTTCTCCCTGAAAGCACTCAGTGACATTACATTTAAATGTGCTGCATGCATTATTCATCTCTTTGCAGCAAGCAGCCAGAGCAGAGGCAGCTGTCAGTCCAATTCTTGTTTCAGAGCTCTGCCCTACAGCTGCCTCATGGGGAGCACAAGAAGGGATGATGAGGTCCATGGGACTGGTGGCCCACGCTCATGGGCTGGGGAGCAATTATTTGCAAGGGTAGCTGCAGTTCCAGAAATGTCACCACAGCTAGCTTTGTTTAGGGAAGGCTGGAGGAGGAATTTGTTTCAAAAAGGGAGTGTTTTTCCTTGCATCTCTGTTGTGTCAAAGGCAGGCAGTCGTGCCCCTCTTCTCAAGGGTTTTGCTACTTTGCTACTCCTTCTCTTGCACCTTTGTCTCTCAGGACCTCTCTATAAATAAAGTATAAAACTCTCAAAACTTTGAGATTCCGGTTTATTTTCTCTGGAGTGTGTAGAGCAAGTTTGGTTAAGGCCCACTCACCAAAATGACCCAAGATTACATGTGAGACCCAAGCTGCAATACAGAGGTGGTAAGAGAAAAAATCATCTGTCCCTTAATTTTTTCACCTTTACTGCCAAGCTATACACAGCACCTAGCACTGGGGTGGCTGCACCACAACGCAAACAAGAAGGAATACATCTTGAAATCCTCACACTGAGAAAAATACAACACAGATTTCCTTTACATCCCTCTTTCAGCACTGTAAGAGAAAGCCATATTCCTCAGTAGGAAAAAAGGGAAAGGAAAAAGCTAAAGTTAAAACTGCAGATTAAATATATCTCTTAGGCTAATGACTTGGTACATGATAGCACTTTGATCTTATCAATTAGAAAACAATCTGACTTCAGTCTTTTCTTCTGGGTATTATGTCCAAGATCATACCAACACTCTAAACTAAAAGGATCTGTTTTAGCTCAAGTATTATTTATTCACATGCTTTATGATTCTGTTTCATGGAGAAATGCAGGGACAGCATCTCATTAACTGAAGGAAAATAAAGTTTTCTTTTTCAACACCATGAGCATGGTAGCTCTGCAATCAGGGGTAAGGTTTAAAACACTGAATGTACCTAGAGATATAATGTGACAAGGAAACTTCTCATGCATTCAATGAGAGGTGACAGCACGCAGATAAAATACTAATCCCTTGTTATCAGCTCTGGGTAACACACTAAATGTAATTGTCAGAGATTCTCAGCAGAAGTTGACAGGACCAAGACAGGGTTCATTCAGGGTCACTGGAAATTCCTGCTTCATTTTCATAAGCACTTTAGCAAGTACTTCAAGAGTCCTGCTTTTCAGAAGGAGTTTAAGCAACCAAATGCAGTCACATATTAAGAGCAAACAATTGTTTGAGGCCCAAATTCCCAAAAGTATTTGAACAACAACAACTACCAATTTCCAGGGACAGCAATCCAGCATCTCAGCTCGAATGTCCTGCTAGATGGAGAAGTATAAGTCTCTCTGAAGCCACAATGTCTGTCTCATGTGTATGTTAAGATGATGGTAGAAAATCAACATCAAATCAGGAAAATACTTGATCTGACTTTCTAACCATATCTTAACTCTCTACTCCTTCTGATGAAGGATGATGAACTTCTTTTGTTCCCTCAAGGAAAGACAACATCCTCAGAGAAAATTCATATTGGATTTTGTAAGTATTTGGTATTCTTTGTTTACTCTCACAGTGTTCATCCATTACCAGTGAATTACTGTGTTGTTATACAAACCAGAAAACAACTACAAATAACAATCAGTCTCTGCCTCAGGACACACAACAAGCTGAAGAGAATGATCTGAAAATGCTGTAGAGAGTTGCTTGCCAAACCAGACTTACTGTTTATTGCCAGAACAGATGCCTGCTAATTCAGGTGGGTACTTAAACTATTAAAGCAGATTATGGCTTCACACACCTCAGTTAGTCACCTGCACCGTGGCCATTCCAGCCTGTATGGAGAAGGCTGCAATGTCCACTTGAACATTCTAGGCTAATAATTGTTAATTACACTGGGGTCTGCCCAGGACTGAAGACTAAGCCCTCCTCTAATGAGAAAACCCCAGGACTCTTGGACTCCTAATATGTCATATCACACCCTACTCCCCAGATCTTTGACTACTTACGTGCATAAATAAATTCAGATCCTGAGGTACAGAAAACCAGCACTGGACCAGGATGCATGTTATAAGAGGTGGCTGCATCCTGACTTGAAAAGCAGAGAAGTTCAGTTTTCTTCCTTTTTTTTCCTCAGCAACAGGCATCCACTGCCATATGGCAAGCTGACAGAAACCTCCTAGGCTTCATTTTATTCACATGTAAATTAATCAGTAATGCTAATAATTCAGACTCTCCTTCATCAGTGATGGCAGAAGCAGAGCCAAAAAAAAAATATATTTTAAAGGAACATTTTACAGAGACTGTACTGGGAAGGATAACCATGGGCAGGAAATGGAGCTGGAGTTCCAGGGAACTGCTCAGAGGCTCTATCATAGCTTGCTTGGAAAGCAGAAAAATTGAAGACTGAGAAAGTTACCTTTATATTGGCATCTTCTAGGAACTGTATTTTCCCTCCATTTGCAAACATCCATATCTTTTTTAGGTTATCAACTACCTCCTGTTTTAATACCGTTAGTGATCCCCATCAGGGATAGAGGCTAAAATGAGCAACAAAAACATGGGTCTTCATTTAGAGACATAATCTGTTTAATAAATATGACTGTAAAAGCAATAAACAATAGCAATTATACATTACGCTACATTGTATTTAACGAAAGGGAAAAAGAAGATGAAAAAGTACATCAAAAAAAGTAATTTTAAAATTAGAAATAGTTCCAACACCATAAGAAAACTTTTTGATTGGCTTACTATAAAAATAAGTTGGCTAATGTTGGACTTCAGTGGGGACTATTATACAGTTGCAGCCAAAACTTTCCCATCTTTCTTAAAGCTGTAGTTGCAAACAAAATAGCAAAGCCGTACAAACTGCTGTGTTTCTACCAGTCCTCAGAGAAACTGCAGAAAGAGGCAGAGGACTCTGTACTGTGATTATCCTTTTACTGCTGAGGGCCTAATGTCCTTGGTATCATTTTTGTTTTGCCAGCAAGTGGGTTGATTTAGGTTTGTGCCCAGTTTGTGATGGAGAAATCCAAACCCCCACCACCAAACCCCTGCCCTGGGACTCTGGGCCACACTGACCATGCTGCTTTCTCCTGCTTTTGACTCAGGTTGCTGTGGGCAATGTCTACTGAACAAAACCCACCCGTGTCAGCAATCAGGGTGCCTCCTATGTGTGCCCCACTGATTATGAACTGGCCTCTACTTGCCTCCACCTAATATAGTTAGGCAAGTGCACACTGGTTTCAGTTATTTCTCTCTTTACAATCCAAACTAAAATCCTGGTGCAAGGTTTAATTACCTGAGTTGGGTTGGAAATCAACAGTTGTAATGACCATGGGCTAGGCTTCACACAGCTATCCAGTGTCTTTAGAGGACTTGTTTGAGGTGTTGCTAATCCTGCTTTCCTGCTGTTCCCTTGCACAGTCTATCTGAACATGTCCTACAGCCTCATTTTTCCACTTGCAGGGTAAGATACAAGCTTAAGTTATTGGTAAGAAATCAAATCTTGTGTAAGAGTGGTCCTGTGGTGCTGAGGTTCAAAATGCATGGCAACAGTCCCAGGCCAAATTCTCTCTTCTCTGCCCACAGTGGCAGGAGCTTGCAGATGTGCAACCAGTGTGGGTGACAAAGCCACAATAAAACTGTTCACAGGCCTTTCCCTGTTCCCTATTCTATGGACAAGGTGCATTTCAAAAAACTGGCAGGCCTCTGGGTGACTGAAAAGGTGAATGATCTCCTGGGACTTCCCCAGACAAATTCAGCCATCAGCACTACATGGAGCTGAGGGTGTTGCTTTCTCTCAGCCAAAATTGAAGGCGTAAGGCTGGCCCACAGTACAGTAAGTTCCTGCTGGCAATAACCTCCTGCAATGCACACTTGCTCTGTTCTGTTCAAGGTTAGGAGGCAACGTTATCCTCCCATGACACTACCTGGGATGCCCTGGTGTGAGCAGGCTCAGAAAGCTGTTCAAGAAGGAGCCTGGGCTCACAGCTGGCATCACCATACACATATTCAGCCTCCCTGCAGTGTGGGGCACAGGCAGCAGCTGCAGCTAGAGGAACGAAGGGCAGAGTCCAAACAGAGAGATAAACCAGACTGACCAAGAATATTTTCAGTGCCTTAAAACTCCAGTGTGATTTTTGTGTGTGTGTCCTACAGAAGTCTGCTGGAGCGGCTACCCCTCCCACAGCCCAAAGTGCTAGAAGAGCTGTTAAACCTAAAGCCAAGAACCCTAAACACTCCCTCCCACCTCCCACCGCCCCAGCCCTTCTCCCCCCACAGCCCAGCCCACCCCTCTCCCTAAAGAAGAGACCCCCCCATGCATATTCTTGGCCTATATCATTATGAATTTTCTACAAATTAGAGACAGATCAGAAAAAAGAGTGAAAGGGTGAGGGCAAGGGCTGCAGGAGTGAATAGTGGTACCAGTTCCTCTCCCCCCACCCCCCACTAAAATTGAACACCTGTACAATGCAGTTCCACTATGGTCTCAGTATAATGTCCACATGCACAGGCTTAAAGCTAAAAACCCTTTGTCATCCGAAGAATTAAAAAGTCCAAATGTAGTGAGCTCTCCTTTTTTTAGATACAGGTGTTGGTGTCCTCAATTCAACCATTTACATAGGTAGGGATTTCTTTTGTGCTCTGGGACTCAGCAGCTGTGGAAATATTTCCTGTGGCAAAGAACAAAATAGAAGTCAGTAAATAACATGCATGTTTAGTCAAGGAAGACAACTGCAGGTATCACCTTGATGGCCTTTGAGATTCAGCTGTTCCAGACTGACACATTCTTTCCAGAAATATTTTCTTGTCATTCAAATACTGAAGGTGATGTCCTGTTCTGTTGCTAATGAAGATGATTCACCCATGTTGAAGGGTAGAGGGAAAGGCAGGAGCAGAGGGGTGGATGGGAGGACGGGTTGAGGTCCTCAGAGGAAATGTGCAACTCATTCACAGTGATAAGGTGCAGGAGATTTCATAAATGACCTTAACCTTTGCATTTGCAAAAGAAGTGCCTAAAACACTCACATCCAGAAAACAGGAAAGCAAGGTTTTGCTGCCAGAGTTTGGACAGAAAATTAAATGATGCAGGGACATTAATTCTGATTCCTCCAAGGCAGGATCCCTGAATGTTAGTCAAAGGTGATGAAAAAAACCAAAATGGTTTCTGAACAAGCATACAAAAGAGAAACACCCAATTACAGTCTTGCTTTGTTTTCCCAAAAGAAAGAAAACTCATTAAAAAAGAAATTGCTGATTTCCAGAAACAGATGAGGTGGTTGTAATAGGAGAGTGCCTTTGCACTTTCTATTCTGTTCACACCTAGGTCCAGACCTTCTCATTTTGTCAATGAGGTCTGATTCAGTTTTCTCATTCATCTCACTGACAGGATGGAAAAACACCCTTAGGAAGTTTGTTGGACTGATTCCTTTTGATACATAATTGAGTCTGTGTATCTCACATATTTAACTTTAGTGCTCAATTGTGCAGCCGCAGGTGCAAACCAAGGAGTTGTAAAAGGCCAATTTCTGGTTCAGTGCAGTATCCAGTAGCACAGCTGAAAAATGTATAAAATTCTGGCTGGTATAGAAAATCAGAAATGCTATAGATGCACTAAATGAAAACCTGTCCCCAAAATTTGCTTTTGATTTCTCTTATCCTGGAGCCTTCTGGGGTTTAAGTTTCCACCTCCAGCAAGAGCAGTTTTGAAGGTACCTTGCATAGTGCTAGCAGTGACTGACCCTTGCCACTGCAGTCTGAGTGACCTGTGAAAATATGTTTTTCCCTGCTCCTGGAACAGCATGAACCACCACCAGTGTATTCTTTAAAAAGAGGAAGCTCAAAGCCCAAAGCTCACCCAATTCTAGTAAGAGAGTTCCTGACTTGAAATTGGGTGTTTCTCTCTTAGCATCTTACAGCAATTTTGCCTTAGAGGTTTCTAGAGGGGAAAAACAAAATAGAACAAAATTATTAAAGTTTAGGACCCACCGCTCTGGGTCTTGGCTTGAAATCTCTTGGTGATCCACAAGCTTTTTGGAAGTCCTCTGTCCAGACTACCTTGGTTGCATTTCCTTTCCTTGGGTTCTGGACTGTGGCCTGAGGTTGCTCTGTATGGGGAATACCACACGGAAGGTTGGTCCCCTCACTCCGTCCTGTGTTCTGCTAAGCAGGGGTATCCAGGTCTGCTGATGGATGGCTGCTTAAAAGCTTTTAATAGCTAAAAAAATCTCCTTAGTGAACAGGTTAGGAGAGATCAGCATTGACAGCAGTGGAGCTTCCAGCTTGGATATCAGTTTCATCAAGAGCCTTTCTCCTTTTTTCTCCCAGGTAGTTCCAATGTGCAATCTTAGCACATCACCATCCCTCCTTTAACTGCTCTTTTTCCTTGTTCCCTCCCTACAGTAGCTTTAGTAAACAGTCCAATGGATTTTAGGAACATTCTCAGGTGAGATACAAGGTTTGTTTAGGCTGATGAAACAGTGCAAATAAGGAATCTCAGTTGCAACTGTGCTTCACTCCTGCCTAAGTTGCAGAATCACAAAACAGTTGGGGTTGGAAGGGATCTCTGGGGAACAGTCCAATCCCACACCTCTAGTCCAACCCCCCTGATAAAACTATTTCACCCAGGGCAGGGTGCACAGGATCATGTCCAGCAGAGTTCTGAATATCTACAGAGAAGGACACTCCACAGCACCCCTGGGCAGCCTTTTCTCTTTATTCCTCTAAAATAGGTGCATGTCCTTATTTTCAGGGGTACCTCCAGTCTGGACCTGCAGAATTGTCACCTCAGGAGCGAAGCTGAGCATTGTCTAGGCAGTCCTGGCTTTAGTAGAACATATCTCCAGACTGAAACCTCCCTGCTCTGCCCCAACACTTCTACTGTAGCCAGGGTAACAGAAAACAGACTGATCCCAGAATGCCCTGTACAAATCTATTCACTTTAGGCTCTGAAAAAAACCTGCTTTTGGAAATAATCACAGAGGCCTGTGGGAGAAGTCAGCTGGAAGATTAACCCAGCTGTCCAATACTGAGATCCCAGGTTTTACTCAGTTGATTTGGGAATCAGCCAGAGTAACACTGCTGCTGGCAACAAGGTCTGGCACAGCACAAAGACTCCAGCAGTGAAAACATCAGCAGATATTTAGCTTTTAGGTATTACTTACCAAATCACCTGCTCACCTCCATGTTCCAGGTGAGGGTGGTTGAAGTTCTTCTGGATATGGGCCTTAGCCCCACAACTATATCAGCCCCAGCAAAATAAATTACATTGCCAGCAGGAATTTTTTTGAGAAGGGGAGGGGATCTACGTAGAGCAACTAGGAGAGAGAAAAAGCCTAAAGTTGTTCCCCTCCTTTTCATCACATGGCAGTGAGGGAGAGGGAAGAGTTAGAAGGTTTCCTGTAGCAAAACTAATGTTGCAGCAGAAGAGGATGGGAGGAGGATTGTGCAGGAATATGGGAACAGGGGAGGCTGAGAAAAAGGTTAGCCAATTAAAAGTCAGAGTCTGACCAGCTGCAGGATGCTGCAAGTTATTTACCTATGGGGTGGACTTCCAACTTCTCATCTACTAGTTGCTCAGGGCTCATCAGCTCACTTTGAGGGACATTAGGTATGCTTTCCCTCTGACTGACTGGACTGACCATCTCTTGATCTTTTTCATTCTGCATCTGTGCATATATATTAAGGCCAGGAATCTTCCTAAAACATTAACAGAAACCATCATTGTGTGGTACTCTGGCAGATGATGTAGTATCAGCTTTTATAAACCAAAAAACAACTCACTCAGAAAAAGAAAACCCAGCAAGCAAACCCCAAACACCTCAGTGAAAGGCAGCAATGGAGAGAAGGAAATTCCTCAGGGAAGGTCATACCTTTTGAACTTGTAGATGACAAACACAGCTAGTCCCACAAAAACGACAGAGAGGAGCATCAGCATGGCTGAACCACTGTGACTGGGAGTGAGGTCCACCAAGGGAGCTGCAAGGGAGGAGAAGGTTAGAGCCAATCCCCGGCCTGAAATGAAAGCTGCTCACTCCAGAAATACAGTTTATTCTTTCCTCCTATTGCATTTGCAGCAGGTCTACACATCTCCTGGGCTTCTCTCCCATTTTAGTCCACCTGGAAAGAAACTCAAGTTCAGATCACCTGTGGTGCTCAACACATCACTTGATGTGAAGTTCCACAGCTTTCCCCTTAGAGGACTTGCTTCCAGATTCAATAAAAAACCACCAAAACACACCAAACCCAATCTTAATCAGACAAAGAGCCTCTCAGTATTTCTCTCAGAGTTTTGCTCGCCATCTTGCCACAACCCTTCCAAAAATAAGGCCACCCAACCCATCCAGAAACACGGATTTCCCAGAAGTATGAAGTGAATGGTATTAAACAGAGTTTCCATCACTCTCACACACAAATACAGGAAGGCAGTGAGCCTCCAAGCAGTTTCACATGTAGGAGCAGAGGAGTCAGTTGTTCATGCACTGTACTGCAGACAGACACAGAGCCCCAGCTGTGCCATGACAAGGGGCAAACATATCCCCACACACAGAACATGGCCAAGGTAGTGCCCTCCTCTGCAAGGCAGTCAAAGCCAACTTGATCTGCTGCCAAACACATATTCCCCCTCTTGCATCTCTTCACATGCACTGAACAGACCCCTCCTAAACCAGAGCCAAAAGACATGAGTAAACAGGCACACACAAACCAAGGCACAGACATTACATGCACATGTATTTTCAGCTTCACATCCAGACTGATAAAGCAAAAATTTACAAAGAGAAGTGAAAAACCTTCCCCTTCCAACATCTAGCAGGAACCAGAATGAAAGCATCCATTATTATGAATTCCTCTCACATCTTCACTCTGTCCCCTCTCCATCTGTGTTTTGTGGGTCTCTGCAGTTCTGTGGGATGACAAAGTGGCTCTCCAGCCTATTCAGATTCAGCATCACTCAATGTTCTTTCTCTAATGCTGCACTGAGAGCCTGGTAATAAACAGCTATTTAACTGCTTTGTGAGGAATATTGGCATATTTTCCTCTGCCTTAGAGTTGAAGTTGTTGTCTGTTGAGCTGGGGACATTGGTTTGTTTTTATCTCATGAGAAGAAGGAATGAACACGATGAATGAATTGCAATCTGTTGTCTATAATTGCCATTAATTAATCCTTCCTCCAGTGTGTCTGAACAAAGACAGAAGTCTGGTATATGCTGAGGCCAATGCCTGTCATTCTTCTGTGCTCCAGGGAATGCACATGCTCACATACAACACGCACAGACAGATACAGACACAGAGGGTCATTTCTACACGTTCTGCTTGAATGTCCACTCCAAGCTACTTTAGATACCTGCATTTTGCTGGTCCTATGCAGGTTCTCTGCTGCAGAAAATGCTGCTCTGTGTGGGCAGGCACACACAGAGGGGAACACACCTGTGCACTGAGGCACAGCAACATAAATGTAGGTGTACACATATATGTGTGTGCACACTTCCAAAAACACATGTTGAGCTTTGTGGGACTACAGCCCATAGCTACCAGAGTCCAACACAAAACCAATGAAAAGGCTGGGAAAGAAGGGAGAGCATAGCCCAGGGCAGCACCTTTGGGCATGTGCATCCCGTGACTGTGTTTTCTAAGGGTTGCTTCTGGCACTGTGCTGTGTTCCAGGTTTGCATTATTTTATTTGTTTTTTTAAAAAAGCTTGGATTTACAAAGGCCATTTCTTCTTATTTTCTAACAACCACAACAATAATTTTCAGCAGGAAAGTAAGTCTCTCATGGCTTTTTGCCAAATTTTAAACTGATGCCTAGAGAGGCTATCTGGAACTAAGGCTAGACAGAGTTAAAGGAATAAAGCAGGTATTTATTAAAAGGCCTTCAAAGGATACACTTTGGGCAGTACAAGAGCCTGGCCATGGGTACACCCAAGATGGACCCAAGATGGATGCAAGATGGATGACGGGGCATGAGTTTTCATACTTTTATAAATTTTGGTCCATTTATATATCAGGGTTAATTGTCCAATTACAGCTTCAGGTTGTGAAGTCCCCTCCTCCCAGTTTGCTCTCCTCAATTTGCTATTGTTTATACTTTTTGGGCCTGAAGCTGCAACAGTGTCCTTGATTCTCAGGCTGGAAAAGGACTGTTTTGTCAAACTAAGCTGTGAAGAGAACTTGCTAACACCTTTTATGAAGTTCAGAGTTACATACTAATGCAATATAGAACGTGGAAAATATGAAAGCTACAACTTAAGGCATCAAAACTATTCACAAGTTTTGGTATCATGAAGTTGGGCCTTTTACTTAAGAGAAGTCATGACCTCTGCAGCTTGTTCAGGAGACATAATCCTTCAAAGACCTCACAGTGGATGTTCTCTGAGTTTTTAATACATAGTTTGGCCATCCAAGCTCATTTTGCATTCCTACTGAATCCTGTTTCTGCAAGAGACAAAATCCTATAGTCTTCCTATAGGACACTGGTAGTCCAGTTACAGCAATCATTCAGCAGTGGCTTTGAGAGAGTACAGCAAAGCCTACTTGGCAGAAAAAAAAAGAGTGTTTGCATCTGTTATGGACAAAAAGTACTCCTTCCTGGTGTCTGTGAGTAAATACAAATAAAGACATGCATTTTTGGTAAAAAATATGAACAATTGCACGTAACTCCATTTTTAAAGCTGACATATGCTTTTGGTTCTAACTTGCCTAAAAATAAGCATCTGGTCATCTGTTCCACAGCTAATGGAAAGCAGAAACATGCAGCAATATACCCAGGACAGATATTAGAAAGCTCTGCTTAGGAAAAATGAAATATTGGAATGCCCAGGCCTTTCTTTTGGGAGGATTTAAATGCAGTCACATTACAGTCACATTACACCCTTTCTTAATAGTCTTTGTTCTTACAGTTTACAAGGCAGCATGTGGACTGACACCTGGTTGGGCAGTTCCATTCACACCACAAAAAGCTTTTTGGAGAGCAGTTTGCTGGTACAAATGAACTGAGGGTTTAAGTTTGCAAGTGATCAAACAAAGCTGATACCAAGTGATCAGAATTATCAGCACTACCTGGGGAAAATGAACTCCTCAGAGTGTGGATAGGTTTGTCCCATCTCTTGTAATAGTTAAGTGGGACTGTGCTGTGAAATGACGTTTTAGCATGTAGAATAGACAGTGATATATGTAATTAAATACCAGGACTTTGGAGATGACTTATTTTGAGATAGGATTAGTTAAAATCCAAACTGCCTGATTTTAATTCGGTGCATAACTATACAGATTCTAGTCTTTCAGACTGCTGAACAGCTTTTGAGCAGTGTTTAGCTGCTTTGAATGTTTGTTGACTCCAGGATATATGAACATATCCAAGGCTAACAGGTAGCTTTTGCACTATGTGACCCAGGCTGAAAATGACATGATGCTGCTTAGCTGTTGAGTATTTCAGAGACAACCAAGAAATACACACTTCTACTGCTACTTATACCACATTTCCTAAAAAACCAGTAAATTCTTGCACCTAGGAAAACAAAAGGACTGGCTGTAAATGCAAAAGCCACTATATCTTTTTGGCACAATGTAGAAAGGTGAGGTAGAGCAGACATTTTAATGTCAGCTCATACACTGTGCTGTTATTGTGATATAAAAACAAGAAATGTTTAAAATACAGCTGATAGCACGCTACTACCATCGACATTGCTTGCTGTGCTACAGAGCAGCAGAGAAAGCATACACAGAGAGAGGATACTCACCTGCTGTTAAATGGGCAGCATGGACAAGGATTCGAACTCCTGGCTTCAACTCAAAATGGACCAGGTTTTGATTCAGTTTCTGGATCAGTGTTTCTGAAATCTGGGAAGCAAAAAATCCAACCAACCAAGCAACCAACAAAAGAAAAAGAGAAAGAGAGAAAATAAGAAGTGCATTTGTTTCTTGATCATTGGTTTAGATTGCCAATAGGTGGGTAGGAAATGAAGCTGAGGGCAAAGCGAAGATTTTGCAGACTTTCCAAGCATAGATTCCTATCACCTGACAGTGAAGGATTTTGGACAGAGTGGTTTGTGTATGGTCATCACTGACTGAGCAACAAGGTGCCCTGTCACAGCTCTGTGGGAGCAGCCCAATAGCAAAAGGGAATTGAGCCCCAAAGGAACGTTCCACCGACACGTGAAAGTGGCCACAGGACCAGCCAGCAGCAGCACATCAGTGAACTCATTCACTGTTCAAGGGAAAAGGAACATTTCAAATGTTAATGAACACTTGCTTGTAATAAATAACTTCTTGCTTGTTGAGTGGCCAGTTCCATGCTCTTAGAGGATGTTCATAATATGTGATATACCTGAATAAAAATGAATGGTTCAGATCCTTGCCACAGCTTGCAGTTAATTTTCAAGTTCTAAAAGCAAATTTAATTTCATCAGCTCTCTGAGATTCAAGACAGCTGCTCCCTAATCCTTAAATATGTACCAGAACCAGACTCAAATCTGGAAGTGTTTACTGACTACAGAATGTGGCTTAAACAAAATGCATGTTCCATCTCTTCTTATGGGTTACATGCATAACCCACACCCTTTCATGGGGAGATATTCCACAGAGCTTTCAGATCATCAGATTATCTTTCCAAAACTGACAACATCAACAGAGCCCTAGCAGAAATGAAGAGGATTACTCCTCCTTTAAGGACACAACATAAAAGATGAGCATTTGCTGAGATAAGACCCCATGAAATGAGTATTTGTGCAGTAAAGGAGCCCAACTTTGGTCCAATCTGTTGGCAAACATGCCTCTTTTTTTAAGTCCGTTTGTAGCAATATGCACAGATCCACTGTTTCCACATCACACTTCATTGCACACAAAAAATTCTAGGCATGTTGCCATTAAAAACAAAAAATCTAGATAGATTAATCAAGGAATGGAAGCCTACAACATGGTGTTGACAGTTTGTTGTGTGTCTTTTTTATGTTCATTTGCCTGATATTTCATGTATTTCACATTTCTTACAGTAGAGATCAATTTTCCCATTGAACAGTCACAGTTCTCCAGGTTGACTTGTTAGGGAGAGGTGGTTGGAAAACTGGAAACACAACATCCCCCATAACCTTCAATATGCAGTTCCTGAAAATGTGTTTTTATAGCCATACCAGGATCAAGTGGAATCGTATTCTAGTGCTCACCACTTAATTCAATTTGTTTTAAATAAATCCTTATTCATTCTCGAAGATTAATGAAAAATTGTCAGAAAAAATAACATTCCAATAATTTTTACACCATCTTTTTCATGTTCTTCATTTTTGTCTGGTTGAGCTATTTCAGTAAATTCTACCCAGATATGATTAGATGTTCCTTAGCTATCATTCATCACAGTATGAGATTTATCTGCTTTTTATTTTTTTTAACATTCTTAATGGTTCTTTCAATACTCTTGGCTCATACACTTTATTTCTGGCTGCTGATCACTTGAATAGGTGCCTTTGGTCCAATATCAATTTGGCAATAACTCTCACAGGCATTTTATTTATACTTTTAAATATATCTCTTTTAAGTTACAATTTATTTCATGGGTGCCAGAATGAGCAGTAAATATATTTTTTCCAATAGCAAGAAAAAATACCACCTGCATTCAAAGAGCCATCTGTTGAGCTCAGAGCAGCAGGGATGGTGACACAAGGATATGCAGTACATGAAGAATGCCTGGGAAGCAAATTATAGCCCTCTTTAAGGATTTGAGCATATTAATAACCAAGATTGACAACTATAAAAAGTTTTTCATCTCTAAAACTAGAGCAACAGATGCAGATTGATATGCTGTAATCCAGGTACATTGAACCAGGCTCATGGAACTAATGGGAAAAGTATCATCCTGGCTGTATCCAGTCCCACATAAAACCTAACAGCTCTCCTCCATAACCCTGCAAGAATCTTCCTTCCTGCTCTGAGATCCTGATGCTGCTGGGGCAGCTGAGCCTCTGGGAAGAAAAAAAAAAGTAAATACAGGACAGTGAACTAAAGAAAGGAGACAACCACATTGTGTGTCATTCCTTTTCAACATATGATGAGCTGCACAAAATGGCAGGGAAAGAGCAGAGGTAAAAAAACATACAGGATGCCTTCTATGCAAGCAGAGGGTTGCTGTGATATGTAACTGAGTCTGCAGCTAGCAAAAGTTGCTGTGTAGTTCTGGAGAAAGGTTTCCTCAAGGATTTGGGCAAGAAATGGAAGAATGGGAGAATCTGGAGAAAGTCAGCATGGGAAGGTACAAGAGATTTGGGCACTAGTGACTTGAGGGGATAGTGAGATCTCCCCTGGCCTGCCTGCAAGCTCCCGCGGCACTGAGTGAAGCGGTAAAACAGCAGCTGAGAGGTGCTGTGGCGGCCTCCCTCCAAGCAGGCAGGTGTGTGAGAGAAAAATCAACAGGTATTCCTCTCTGGAGGGCCAATGGAAAGGGAAAACAGGAAGGAGAGAGGCAGTAAGGGTGAAGTAATAAGGAAAAGGAAGAAAGACGGAAAGGAAGAGTCACAACTGAAATTTATTATTACTATATCGCTTTGTTACTTGATTATGAATGAGGACTTCATTGTATAACATCCTGTACAAATTCATCTCAGACTAAAATAATTTCTGCCTGAGACCATCAGTGTCTCAGCAGAGGCTTCAAACAGCCGTAACTGTTCCAAGACTACACACAAAGTGTCAGAACTGGCAGCAACACTCTTCATTCTGTGCAGAGTATAGAGTATATTTCCTTGGCTTGATTAATTACATGTTCTCCCTGTGGCTTTTTGTGTACAGCCTTTATTTTTTTTTCCCCTTGGTTTTTATGGAATCTGAACAAGTGAAAAAAGTGAGTAACAACCTAAGATCTTCAAAAGTGCCAGAAGTTCTAGTGAGAATCAGACATCTGCCTTCCTCAGGCAGCTCTGGAGATTCCTGACACGCACATCTGAGGGAAGAACAGATGCATTCAGATGTGTTTTTAAAATGTTTGCTTGTTTGGCACAATATTTTCATTTTTCTTTTTGTGGAAAACAAGATTGTCTTCAAAACAGATATACAGAGTGAAAATGCATTTCTGTACTCCTAAAAATTATCTGAAATAGGAGCCATACATAATAGCTTACAAAAGCCTGTATTTGAGGTCAGTGATGAGCTTACATAGACCTCAAGGGCCAAATTCACTTTGGGATTGGACACTGCTCTCCAAAGCTGGACCTGGCAATATTTGTGGTCCTCACATGGTCCCAATGGGACTTGTGCACTGCAAAGTCAGTGAGGACATTTGCTTTGAGATTGGAGAACAGACTCCTCTGCCTTTCTTACTCTACTGAGCTTATTTCTCGCTCAGTTATCAGACTTTAATCTAGGAGTGCTTCTGACTTGACTTGTTTATTAGTAAAGTGTCTCTGAAGTAAATTTTCACTCAAAGGCTGATCTCAGCTGTTGAGGTAATAGAAAGGTTTTAATGGTGAACATTTTGGGGTTTGTGCTTCCCTTTATTTCTGCACTCAAAGTGATACCATGGATGCATTTTCATTTAAAAAGTAGAAAAGGAAACATCAAAGTACCTTGACCTGTTTCAAAAATAGCAATGCAACTCCAGTTGAACAGCCAGACCTTCATCTGGGGAACAGGTTGGCCTCAGCCCTCCCCCTCTTCATCTCTGCTTACTGGAGATGCAACTAACTTAGCTGAAGACAAAACTTCTTAGAATAGCAACCTCCTAATTTATAGTCTTCAAGAGTCTCTCTTGTGAAAATAATTAGCTTTCAGAATTAGTTTTGGTCCTTAACTGAGCCTCATTGACTTTATCTGCTTCATTTGCAGAATTAAGCACGATGTGCAAAAATAATTCAGTAATAGAAACTATTCTTCATGTATCATTTTTCATCAAAGGACACATAATGAATAATAATAACAGACAATTTGTGAATGGAAAAAAAAGAAAGAGATTCCAATTTAAAAATGGAACAAAACAAAAATTAATTTGGCTTTTCTTAGCATTTTGTCAGATTTAGGACTGCAAAAGAACCATGTGAACCAAGAAGCAGAATTATCACTGAGAAGGGCATTTTCCCAAACCTTTATTGACTTTTGAAACCCCTGGTGTAAATTATTTTAGACTAATTGAATGTGATTCAACTGTGCCAGTATGCACTAGCTAAGAATCTTGATAATTTTATAGATACTGTGTAAAGATCTCAACTAATGAGTGCTACACTTCTATTCAATTCATTGAGCAAATCAATAAACAACTAAGGAAAGAATTATGCACATTGATTTAGTAAGAAGAAACTTGAACCAACATTGGGAAAGTGAAGGGGGAGTCAGGGCCAATGTGGATTACTTTAAACTGTGCCACTTGCCCTGGATAACCTTGGACACTTCACATGGGGCCTCTAAAGCTTGCTTGCCTTAGCACTGAAAAGAGCACAGGCACTGACTTACTGCCTCCAGCAGGAATTTCTTCAGATCTTTAATGAAAGATGCTAAATTCAAGCTGCTGGGAGTGCCCAGGGACACTGTGAGAGCACGGGGCAGAGGATGTTCCTGTGGTTACTCTGGGACAAGAATGGAACAGCAGATATGAACCCAGAGAGAACCTGGACATAAAAGCCAGGATCCACTTTTGATGAACAAAGACAACCAAAAACAGTCTTGAGAATCAAGGGCTGCTCTGTACACTGAGCAAAGGATGAGGGAGAGAGGGCTGATAGTCACGTGGCAGGAGTTAACTCAAAGGTGTTAAGACAAGAGATTTACACAGCTCTCCTGCAGCACACAAGCAGCTATTAAGAAAAGCTGGCTACAGGAAAAAAGCCTCTGGTACAAGGTCTTTTGGTTCACATTATTCCATTCTCTCCTCATTTGCCTCTGCTTAATACTGGCCCAACCTCCTCTAAGTACCAGTGGAAAACCTGATCTTCAATCAAAGACATATATGCTAAAAAAATCTCTCCTAGTAAAAATTAGATGATTTACCCCATATATCAACTTCTTCCTGAAATTTAATTTCCAGGACTGATTGGCACAATTTTCTGTAAGATTTGAAGGCACTCACTGTCATGATCTTGTTGTTAAAAATATTTTGGTGATGGGCACACCTAAAAATACATCAGAAAAAAGAAAAGTACTAAAAGCAAATACACTGAAACACTGAAATTTAGGAGGATGGGTGAAAGAAAACCCAAACTATAAAATAAGATAGAAGATCCATCAGCTACAAAGAAGCAGATGTAAAACTGAATCTGCTTTAAGGAAAGAATCCCAAGAGGTATATGCTTACAGGCTCCCCGAATGCCACTCTCAATGGTTTTAAATGCACAAGAGGTATTCAATCTCTGCAGTTCATCACTGTCCATTTGATATTCAGTCATCCATGTCATTTCCCATCTCTCTGGCTGGATACAGATACTGTCCACAGCTGCAACATATTGAGTACAGTTGGCTACCAACCAGCTGATGTTACCATTTGCCAAAGTCTCCATCCTGCTATGTTGCTGAGAGCTCTTCTCAGAGAAAAGATTAATGGCCTCAAATGTCCTTAACTGTTTGCTCCTACCCATGTTTTGCATTCTTTTACAGTAATTTTGGGTAGGCCAGTGAAAAGCACCCAAATAGAGAAATAAAGAGAAATTCAGGATAACACTAAAACCCTTACGTGAACCATCACTTCAGAATTATCATGTACCTTCTGCTTATATTTCATTTGACTAAAAGAAAATGAATTTGTTGTCTTTGACAAAAAGCCCCCACTAGTAAACAATATGGAAAGAAGATAATTTGTGAAATGCATAAATAAAAAGATAACCCCTCAGAATCCTCCCATTGAGTAAAACCATATACTGAAATAAATAGAGTAATCGTAACTCCCTCTACTGAATTTTAAGTCAAATATTTTCCTACTGAGCTTTCATTTTGAACTGGATTTGTGCTAAAAATAACTCAATTTCTTGAAATGTTACTATTAGAGATTTGCCTTTCACTGGAGAGAAAGAATTTCGTGCTTTTGAAGTAGGATATCTGAATTCTGTAATAATCAAATTCTCCAAGCCCATCCATGAAGATGGTGAAACAACTGCATTCCAGCCCAGGTGGCCAGTGGCAATTCTGTGTGGCTGTTTTTGAAAATTTGGGATATTTCAGTGTTGTTGCAATCATAGCATGCAAATCAAAGACCAGTGTTTGACAACTGCCAATTACTTCTACATTTTCAAACAGGGTGGTAGTCTGTCCTCAGCTACTGTTAAATGAAGCAGAGCAATCAAATGACTCAATTAAAAAAGAAAAATTAATTTTTTTAAAAAAAGGGAAACCACAATATTTCTGTGATAAATAAAAGATTTTGCGAATATGTTTTGGGATTCTGCAGGATGAAAAGGTCTTTTAATTTTTTAGGAAATTGTGAAGAATTACTTTGCACTGACTACAGAAAGTGAAGTGGATCAAGCACTTTTTTTGTATTTATGCATTTATGAATTAGGTGGAATTGTCTTATGTTGCACATTGAGAAAACTTCCCCAGACTCACATGTAGCAGGTTTTTTTAGCTGTCAACAGCAGTCAAACTTGTTAAATGTACTTTAGTCTCCAATGGAAAATATTAGGAATGCAGAGTTCATATTTCTAAATGCAAACAGATATGACAATCATTGATTCTATGTATACATTAAAAAATAATTTGGGACAATTGTATGAAAATGATCCATCAAGTCAGGAAGGAAATGACATTTACCATTTAACCACAGTCTCAAAGAGAGCAGAAGACCAAATGCACTACCCTCATAGAAAACTGCATGGAAATGTACATTTGTCAAGTGGGGCACTACTGCAGTCCCACTACTACTGGCCTACTGTGTTCAGACTCATAAAACATGAGTGGCACAAAGGACTGTTATTGACTTTGATAAATGGGAAACCAAGACCTAGATTTTCAAGGGATAGTGGATATCTAAGTGCCTCTGAAGTCAATGGGAATTATATACCTAGAGATGAGTGGCTGGACAGAGAGACCTAAAAGTATGTTTACAAAGCCAAATGAATATGTATCAGATAAAAACAGAACAGTTTAATCCACCTCAAGGGGAAACAGCAAAATGTAGCCTCCCATGGCTATTAAATATGAATGAGATTGAGGTAACTGTGAAAGTCCATGACACCACATGCACCCCTCATGGTTCCCCATGGCAGAACAGGGGTCTAGCTCAGGTGATGAAGAAGGAATCTCTATAATGAAGTGCTTCCTTAAGGAACCTTATTCCATTGCAGTACTTGTGTCAACTATTCCCATTTTATTCCCTGTGTACTTAGAAGTTTATCTTCTAAATTAGAAAAAAATAATTCAGAGCTACAACTCCTTTGGATGTGCACCTGCAAACTGGCAAACTCACATCCGTGCCTTTGAACAGCTTCTTCCTTGCCCATGAGCACAAAACAGACTTCTATTCCTATCAGAAAAGAACACTGTACATCAGAAGTGCCTCAGAAGCAACTTAAGCTGTAGCCATCAAGAACATTCGCTCCCAATACTCATCCCAGCAACTTCAAGCACGGGGAGAGGCTGTTGAATGAGCTTTGAAACACTTTGGGAATGGCATAGTGAAGGACCACAGGCAAAATGGATGACAAAACAGGAGCAGTATCAGAATATGCTTCAGAGCAGAGACAACTTTTTGTGGCCCTTGAGGAGTTCTCACTGAAAACCTCACCATTTTCCAGTACAGTTACTAGGAAGGGGAATGCAGCACCCAGAGACCAGAAAAAAAAAATATTCTGACCATCCTAGCTTTTATTCACAGGAGAGAGCTGGCTGCAAATGGCAAATAGTTTCTCTCTCCTCCAAAGGTTACCGTTTGGACCCTGCAGGATGCCAGAGATGTTGATGGAATTACACTGAAAATGACATTTCTTCTTGTCCATAAAAAGGGCCCTGAGAACACAGCCAGGGCTTCCTTTCTCCACAGCCACAAAGCCTGAGAAAAAAAGAGAGGTGTAAAAAGAGGGAGAAAGAATAAGCTGCTGAATGCTGGAAGGGAGCTGGGTCAGATGTAAATTTGCAAGTTTATGGACTGGCTTCTTTGCCAATTTGTGAAGGAAGCGAGGAGAAGGGGAAATGAAGGAGGAAATGGAAGAAAAGATTTTGCAGAGCAGTAAATCTCCATATCTTTTGTTTATTACATGGGTGGTGAAAATTGAAGAAGAAAGTTATTTGTCAAAAGAAAAGATGACAGCTAAAAATGCTGAGCAAGGGAAAGCTTAAGAATATGGGTGACTTGGAGGTTTGAGGCTCACAGCTTAATTAACACGGCTTGAGCCATGGACATGGAGTATGGAGAGGCAGAGGTGCTTCCCTCAGGGCCAAAGTTACCTTTGTACCTGGAATCTGAACTAATAAGCTGAGAGACAGCAAAGGAGCTACAGGACAAGAGGACATAGTTTAGTGGTGCACATGGCAGTGTTAGGTTATCAATCAAACTCCATGGCATTAGAGGTGTTTTCCAACCTTAGCAATTCTATAATTCTACTATATATCAGGATTTTAACTCAGCAGTGCTTTGTCTTTTAATTACAATCCTTCTAGGCCTATCTGGTTGGTAAGACCTTTTGGGTCTGCAGACACTGAGTCCTTCAGTCATCAAAACCTATTTCAGCTGTTCACAGAGAAAACAACTCACAGTGCCTCGGCCCCACTTGCAGCACCATAAAGAAGGCAGGCAGATTGCCCAACCCCATCCCTGTGCCTTAAGCTAATGAAGTTCTGAACTATGCAGGTTTACCCCCCAGCTCTGTCCTCCAGTGCTTTCTAGACTCTAGAGAGTGTCATAAACTCTGCTTCATGAAGCTACTCTGCAGTTCCTGTTGGCAGGAATCATCCCCTAAATCCTTCCTTTTTTCTTCCTGCTTCCATGGAGTAAACAGGACTTCTAAATGAACACAAATGGGCATCTGAACTCCTGAAGACAGCTCCAAAGCCTGTTTCCAATGCTGGGGGGAAAAAACAAACCAACCAATCAACTCCCAGAAAACCAGAAAGATAAAAAAAATGCCTAAAGAGGATGTAACGTGTGTAACACTACCCAGTGAATCAGATGCATTCCTACCATAATTATCAGTTCTAACCATACACAAATCCCATATACATGCAGATATATATATCTCATATATATATACACACAGAGAAATGCATAAACATACACTTCTCCAAATAATGGGCACGATACCTGCTCTAGGTTTGCTTCTGTTCTTTTTTTTTCTCCTGTGCCATCTTGATATGGTAAAATGAAGAGTTCAGCAGACGTGGGCAGGCCAGGGAGCACTGCCACCAGGACATGCTTGCTGGAAATACTTGTAGCCTGATACACAAACAAATAATGGAGACAGAAACAGTGAGGATGGCACTGAATGCTGAGAGCCTCTTTGTTAAGGCATCACAGTACTTTTACCATCTAGAGTGTATCTTGTACGTCGCTTTGGCTGAAATTTTGAAGTTAGGACTTTAATATCCCTAATTTTGACACATGTGACGAAATTCAGAGAAAAAGTATCCTACAGGCATTACTACCAGGGTCATCTCCAGTCCTACATTTCAGCTGATGCTCCACAATCAGATTGCTGAGTTATTACCCAAAAAAGGACCTAGTTTGGCCCTCAGGAAGTTTTGTTAGCCAAAGGAAGGAGAAACATAATTTGATGAATCTTCCTCCATTGCCTTTCTGTTGTGAATTATCCACCAAAGGCACTTAAATCTCAAGGTTTTGATTTAACCTGAAGTTTTCAAGTGCTGAATTCAGTTGGTCAATTTTTAAGCGGTAGGAAAAAAGTGCCTTCAGATACAAGGACAGAGCACAGGTGCACCACAGAGATTCCTCTGCAGTAAGGACTTGGAAGCCTCTCAGACATCAACTGGACCTAAATCTCAAGAATTCTTCTCCATGGTAGTTCAGGAGCAAAGACATGGAGGAGGTGCTCATTGGAGGAAATGGTGGATGCAGGACAAAAGATCAGCAAAACTGATCATAAATCACCGTTTTCTGAGCTTGACCTGGGGATAACCCTAACGTGACTACTGGCACTCTGGGGAAAACCCAATGGAGTCCCCTCCAGCACACACTAAGGAAAAACATGTGTCTCTGTTCCCTCTTTTTATTTTGCTTTGTTTTGTAATGTGTTTTTAGAAAAAACTCTTATAAATATGAAAGGGTCTCTTATATTCTTTACAAGTATTCTGTGAAGTCAGGGCTTGTATTATTTGTGCTTGCCTAACAGGTTGCTTTAAAGTGTCAAGAAAGACACAGTATTGCCTTCATTTTCAGAGGCTGGGAACAATTTTTTTTCAAAAGTGGGAGACAGTAATCAGAAAATCAATGATGCGAGCAAATAATTATGATCAAAACAAGAAATAGGATATTTTGTGATAATATGAAATTATCTCTACTCAGAGTGAAGATCAGATTTTAGTACAGAACTATAATTTTGTATGCAGAATTTTATCCAAGTCTGATGATATTCTGTAATAAGAATATAATACTTTAATAAAAGTTCATAAAAATTCTATAGCACAGCTATAATTTCCTATTGAATTATTTAGTTATTTGACTCATTTTTATACCTTTTACTTAATTGCTGTAGAAATCTACTGGGTTTATCTTTAATTTTTACAGGAACTTCTCACAAAGGCTTGTTTAAGGTGAATCATTTAGCTATAAAAGAGATAATTAGCAATCAATTTTTATTTTTTTAATCAAATAACAAAAAAGACTGTGTTTTCACTGCTCTGCTTTTGGAATGTAGCCTTGGTACTGTGGTTTTACAATTCTGCTTTTTTATTGTTTGATTTTGCTTTATTGAGATGTTTATATTCTGAAAATTCATCCTGAAGATAAATGGATCCTTGAATACTTGATACAGACATAAATATGTCAGAAGATCAAGCTCCAGAAAATGACTTTTTTACCCTTTCCTCCTGTTTTTTAACAAAATATCAGAAAAAATCTCAGAAACAATCCAGACAAGTTTGTGCATCTGATTAATACACAGTTTTTCTGAAGTTCTTGCACAGATGATGCCGCAAGTAACACTTAAACTTGCTAATAACATCGACAAGCCTTTCGTCCTTTCGAAATCTGAGTATCTTTATTTTTAAAAAAGCAGAAATACTATTTCAAACAATTCCCTGCACTATTTTTCTACTGGGATGAGACACCTCCAACTATCTCTTCTAACTCTTCTTACCTCCTCAATTTCAAATCTAAATCTTCAGCTACACTAGAATATTTTTGTGATATTCTGTTCCATAGTTAAAGAAGGAACTTCAGAGCTTCTCTACAGTGTTGATGGGAAAACCAGCATCCAGTCCTGCCCTGTGAGCCTCATGCTATATGAAGGACTTAAAGTACTTGCTGTAGTGTTCTTCTGTGTAGTAAAAAAAAAAAATTAAATTTTGATCTCACAAGTTTTCTACAGCACATTTGCAATTCCACTACAACAGCGCTGCTTTACACTGAAGAATGACTCTGGGCACCAGATTGCCACAGGATGAGATCATTTCTCCTGTCTAAAATTTAGGATGCTGGCCTCAAACTCTCAATTCTCCATTTCTGGGTGGTGGAAAGAAAGAGACACTAAGAGAACAGCTGATCCAGCCCTAATGAAGGAGCAAACCAGGAACCAGAACCCTTGTAACACAGGTTATGCACACAGCTTACCTCCACCAGAGCTCTCTTGACTACTCTGCTGATGTCCCTTCTCCACTCTGGGATATCCGGGTTGTAGTCATCCAGGTTCGGAGAGAACGATAACCTCAGGGACTGAAATTTCTCTGCAGATACAATGACAGAGTGGTGAGGAAAGACTGAAATGCCTGAATGCCAGATGAGGGGTCAGAACTTTGTGAAACCTGGTGCAGCTCATGTTTTGCTTAATCAATCTGCAGATGGTGCACGGACTGTGAGGGAATCCAGCAGTGCAGTGTGCCTGACAGACTCCCTGAGAGATGTGGAGAATCTGGGAGATTCATCACTTGAGTGTCCTGGAACTGAAAGAGGTTATCAGTCCTTACTTGAGTGGATGAATAGCACTGCAAAGGAGCTGTGTTGGGAATGCAAATGAAATGTTACCTTCAATTTGACTTCTGGAGCAGGCACACCCTGTGCAGGAAGCTGTGATTGGACTCTCACAGATGTGCCCCAAACCCTGGAGATCTTAACTGGAAGGGAACAGGGATAAATGTGGGGAGAGCACTAGCCTTGGAAAATGTACCTAATCTCTGTTGCTGTTAACAGAGGTGCCCATATTGATCACACTCAGCTAAAACTGGGATTCCCAGTAGGTTTTAGGCTTTGTCTACACTATATGGTGTTTGTGTGCCCTAACTGCTTCTGACTCATGAGAACGATGTCAAATCAGTACAGATTTCTTTGCAGAACTGCAGCACACAGCATTGATTTATCTCCCAAGCTGAGCAGTTTTTGTGTGAGTTAAGAGGCCTCTGCTGGCCAAGAAGGGGGAAAACCAGCTTACAAAACAAGCTAACATTTTGACAATCATACAGGATGATCAAAGAGTGATGGAGCACAAGCAGGGGGCTCTGGGAAGGAGATCAATGTTCTGCAATCATGTCAGTCTGCACTACTGTCAGGCAGCGGCCTTCAGAGATATTACACTGGACTGGTAACACTGGAATTCAATTTATAATCTCACTCAAAGCATTCTGGAATAAAGACCTCTTGTTGCTGCCAGCTAACCTGGCTCTCTAAATGTTGACTGTGGAGAAAGTCCTGTGTGAAATAAAAGAGGAAGGACTCACCATACACTGCAATAGTCTTTGTGTCCTGAAGAATGGTGTTTCCTGCTGAGACCTGAACAGTGATGGTGTTCATCCCTTCTACAGAAAATGTGAATGTGATGCTCCCTTCCAATGTGATCAGTGGCTGCAAATACATCATAAAGGAAAAATTCAGTTAATTTGGCTGGAAAGGAAAAGCAAAAATGAGTTTGGCTCTCTAACCTATTGGTAGGGTTTGGGGAGTTAGTTCCAGACTGGAAATTTCAGACTCAGGAGGGGACCTGTGATATGGCAGCTAATTTCCTAGAGAGGCATACAAACCCCAGACAGGGATGTCCTCCTGAAGCTCAGAGTAAGGTACCTAAAATTTCCAAAGGAGCTATGTTTAAAGATTCCAGTGCTTCCTTTCCACTTAACATGTTGGTTGTTTTGGATCTCATGTTAAAATTCCCACCTTTACTCACTCTCCAGAGAGGCCCAGATCCTGATAGAAAGGCCTGCAACACTCACTGCCCAGGTAGCATGCTCCTTTCCTAAATCTAGTGTAAGTGCTTTATTTAAGGTGATTCAAGGGGGTTGTCACAGAACCAGCCAAATTAAGAATTCTCATTTGCTGTCCCATGTTATCCTTAGATACAGAGACATGGTTTTTGGTAAGTGCTGATGCTTGAGAGGACACAGATCCCTTTAGCTGTGATCCAGTTTATCAATGAGTTGTGTCCTCCAGCAGACTCTCCGTAACTTCTCTTTTCACTTTTTAATGAACTCTGGGTAGATCTTCAAAGCACCAAGAATTAAGTCAAACTGTTGCCATTGTAGTCTATAGTAAAACTCACACTTCAATGAGAACAGAACTAGACCAACCCTGATCACTTAGGAGCTTAGGAGATCAGAGGGAAGGTTAAAAGGTGACAATCACAGCCTGTAAGAACCTCTAGGGGGAAATGATTGCTGATAGTACAGAGAGTTCTTTAATCTACACAAAAAGGCATAACAAGATCCAACAGCTTGAATCCCAGACTAGATAAATTCAGACTACAAACACGGTGCATGAGTTCAAAGCTCAGAATAATTAGCTGTAAGGAAATAGCTGGAGGAGATGGTCAGAAGGAGAAGTGCATTTTCCATCATCTGAAGAAAATTATTAATGCAAAACAACAATAAAAAGTCAGGTTATGCCTTAGTCACAAGCAGTTAAATGAAGCAAAGTTAAATGACCAAATTCTCCAATCTGCATTATACAAAAGAGAACCATGTGTGATTATGAAGGTCCCTCTTGGCTCTACGAAATCCATGACAACCTCTCCCCTCAGAAATTAGAGTTTCTGGGTACTTTGGCCACAATTATATGTTAAGTAACAGTTCTAGTGTCTGTGCAGATTCAACAAGACTGCAAGCACAGAGGCAGCAGAAGGTGATGGATGATACTCTCATATCTTGAGCAGAGCCCTGGGGCAGGGAGGTGTGTTGGGAACCATTTAATCCACCTGTAGCACATGATAATAAGGTCCTCTTGCACCTTAGCATAGAGTGCTGGGGCTCAGCCTAGATCAGTTCCAGATATAAAAACAGCTTTAGCTTGAAAGGTTGTTTTCCTAAAAAAATCAAACCCCCTACTTTTTTTTCCAAAGCCCCTACTTTTCTTTCCTTCTTGTTAGTGAAGGAGGATGAAGAAAAACAGTAGAAACTCTTCTGGATTTTGGTTAACTATGTTCACCTAGGATGTAATTAAGGAAGAAAACTATTGGCAACTTGCATGAAATAGCAACAAACCCTGCAGCTAAGTCACAGCCACAAACACAAAGCACTACTTTACATTTCCACATTAGTACCTCCAAGGACCATTAGTATATCAGCACTTGGTTTACAATTTTCTTGCAAATGTGACTAGACAGAAGCATTCCCAGATCCCTCTCTCCCTCCCTCTTCTGTCAGAGAGCTCCTCCAGGATTATTTTGACCTCAGTCAATCAGGAATACAAACCTCTGTGTTGTTCCCAAACCACCAGACATAAGTGAGTGTTCCCACTTGGCTTGGCCACAGCACTGCTGTGGCATTGATCTCCTTGTTCTTCGTGGTGACAAAGGGCAGAGATAAGTGAACATGTTCCAAGGGGCCTGCAGAAACAGAAGCAGCAGGTGAGTCCTCCCTCCATCTGAAAAGTCAGTCTGGGTGAGATATCCATTGGTTTAGGGAAGAAAAGTCTTCCCTAAATCACTGTGGGATATGACAGAATGATTTGGCTTGGTACCATTTCTAGAGAGGAAGGCTTAAATCTGTTCCTTAGAGAACAGGAGCCCCACCTGTACCTGGAACTGAAAAACTGAGACTCTCTACTGCACAAATGTCATAAAGTCAGGAGCTTATATGACTTTTACAATAGAGACAGAGCCCTATTGTGTGAATATGGCCTTCACTGGGAAGACATAAGAATGTGCAGCATGAAGGGCTTCAGTAGACATGAAGAATCTTTGCTTGAAAACTGCTATGATTTGGTGAACTTCAGTAGAAACTCTTTCTGAAGGCAGCTATTCACTGTCTGCATTTTAATGTTACCTTATCCTCCCCCTATTCATCAATAAACTCTTTCATTTCTTCAGTATAAACAGAACATAATTCATTCGACAAGTGACATTATGCCCAGGGTTACACATTTCCCATCTTCTGGAAACAGATGGGCCTTTGTTGTTAAATCTTGTTCTATAGATTATTTTTAAAATGTGTTCTGACTGTTCACTAAGAGAACAAAGCAACTGTCCTGAGTGGCAGAGAAAGAAAAATAAAGAAACCTCAGGTCACATGAGGACATGTGTTCCTTAAACAAATTAAGGCCGCATCTACATATCCTCTATCTGTGAGCTCCCCAGTGATGAGAACCACAGCCACAGCCTTGCATTGTTCATATGGAGTTGAGATGCATTGCTAGAGAATTTTATGTATTTCCAGGGAGGATCTTTCAGGATATAACCCATGCATGAATCACCACTTAGACCTTGCAGCCTAAATGAACACCACATACTCTGGAGAAAGCATCCTGTATAACACAATAGGCAGAGTGAGAAAAAAACTCCCAAATCAGACTGTATAAACAATGCCAGAGTAAGGACCAGTGTTCTTGATTTATTACCGAAATGCATCTTTCTCTGAGTTGTAGACAAAGCCACTGTTTAAGCTGAAGCAGTCCAATTAAGAGTTATCCATAATCACATTAACCAAAGCCTACTATACATGAGACCATGACTTATTTTGCCTTTTATAAGCAGCAGTCAACACTCTTGGAAATTTGTGAGATGCCACAATTTCACCCTTATGATTTTAATGGCATCCGCCTGCTCTGATCCATTTCCATCACCACACTCTTCCTGCTTTCAGCAATACCCTAGGAAAACAGCAATTTCCCCAGCTAAATGCAGTGACAACTGTAATGATGGAGCCCATGGGAAGTCTGATACACTCCAACATTACTGCATCACTCCTCTGAACAGATCTCAAATGATCCTGCACAGCAGAAAGTGCCCAGCACCTCCTTGTACCTTCCCCATACAATGGCTACGAAGGGATATGAAAAAATGGCTCAAGCAACCCAATTCTGCCTGAGCATTTCCCTGCACAGCTGGGTCAAAGAGGCTGAAAAGCTGAGCTGTTATCTGGCCAGCAGATGGGGATAGCTCACTCTGGATAGGCCCTCCTGGTAGGAGACTGCTTTCTCCCAGGTAAGCTTCAAGAGGATTCAAGAAAATTGATTTCTGAGCTTCCTGCAGGGCTATGGAGGCTATGGCCTTCACCTGTCCCAGGGGGAAAAAACCTGTAAAAGCTCCAGAAAACTGAAAGGGAGAAGCTTCTCAAAAGGCTCACTTGCACATGTGATGCTATTCTCAAGCATCTGGGCAAATCCATAATTAACTTTCCAGGAGAAAATTCTGACATATCAGGACAGCTGAGAGACAGGGTGTTGGCTTGAGCAGTTTCCATACAGCAGTTTATACTGTCCATCCAACTCAAAATGCTCCTGTCTCACAGTAACCTGTATTTCTGGATCCCTGGGGCAACTGCAGGAAAGGCACTGCTCCTGTGCACTGGCCACATGGCTGCAGCAGGATGAGAGCATGGGATGAAGGCTTTACCTTCTTTGAGACCACAAGCACCGAGGCTCAGTGCCTGCAGTTTTTTCCTAGAGGAAGAGTGCTGGCCACAGGTAAGGAAGGTGCTGCAAGGCCCAGATCTGGCTGCAGACACTCATGTATTAACCCTGTAACCGGGGTCACCCAGTTTGTAGCCCTTCCCAAAAGTCTGGATATTCAGGCTGCACATTGCTTATCTGTGGATCTTACAATACAGTGTGTGTTTAGGACAGCTATTTTTTGCAAAACTCCCCAGAGGCCAAGCTCAAATAGCCCAAGCAGAATACTCAGCAGAGGGCTGAGTGGCAGTGCAAGCATTCAAATAGGATTTAGAAGCTTTTGTGGATCAGGGTGTTAGAGACTCTGGAGGGGGCTGGATCTACTGCACATCACTGCCCTCAGCAAGTCTATTTCTGGTCTGAGTGGCATCATGCTCACTGTTTTGCAGTCCCTAATTCTTATCACGCAGGGAAAGGTGAGACATATCCCTTAGAGCTGTGACTTCTCCAGAGAGTCTGGCACATATAACCTGGGCCTGCCTGCAATAATCACTCAGGGTTTAAATCCTGTGCTGGCAATTACCTATGCAGAACACAGAAACATACGCTATCAGCTGCTAAGTCACACAAACAAATCTGAATATTTTTTATTTTTTGTACAGCCTAAACAATCAAAATGGTTCATAAGCCCTTCAGTGTCTCAAGAAAATGATTTAGAGCAGCTGTAGACAAGAAAGATACTATGAGTGAATGAAAGCTGGACACCTGGCAAACCAAAGGTGGTTTAGAAGGGGGACATTCAGGTGGATATTTGCTCCTGCTTCTCTGGTTCTCCTTGATAAAAATCCTATCTCCCACTCTCCTGCCTCCCAGTGCTCCCATCTGTTGACACAATGGTTCTCCATTAAAGAGCTGCTCTCCTACCTTCAAAAGGCAGCTGCTTTCATACTGTGTGAACTAACCCCAAAACTAGAGGCAAAGTGTTAGTGAATGTGCCAAATCATCTATACAATATGTGCAGTAAGTTTGGTAGATGGTAAACAACATTTCTGTAAACACAGTTTCATGTTTTGGAATTTTCTTTTTTCTCACTTAATCTGGCACAGAGGCACACAGCAAAAACATAAATAACAAACAAAAACCCCCCACTGTATAAAGAAAATTATAGCCTCAAACAAAATCCATTAGGAATGTTGCAAAAGTTTGATAAATAGATTGACCCTTTGGGTTCAAAACCATGTGCTAGAATAAATATGAAAAAATACAACATTAGTTTTATCCAAGAACTTGGGATACATTTCAGTTGTAAGTCAGACACATATGAAGCATAAAAATGTTAAAAAGAATAGCAGAAAAGCAATATGAGGATAATTTTTTTGCAGTACTATTTAATACCAAGATTTTGGTTCCTATGACAACAGAAACACTGAAATGCACTGGTTTCCATCCCAGAAATGTGTTTCATTAGAGGGCAAAACATGCACAAAATAAAATTCAAAGCTTTTAAAAGTCATTAAAGATCCCTGGGTGTCTTTGTTGTTCTGGAAGCGTAAGCTTCATAATGAAAGTGCATTTCAGAAAGGGCTGGACAGTCCTTTGAGGTGTCCCAAATTAGACTATCCAAAATTAGAGGTAAAACATGGCTTAAAAAGCAAAAGTTAATAATTAGACCTAATGATCTTAGAAGTCTTTTCCAACCTTAATGAATCTATGAAACTATGTTTCCTCAGTCTGGAATCAAGGGTCTGTCTGGAGGACAGGTGAACACTCATCATTTCCCACCACTCTGGACCCAGTTGCCAAATTCCAAATGTCACCTCTAGCCACAAGCAATAATTCTAAGAGAAAACCAGAAGCTACCAAATGGTGTGAACATACATACACGTTACATGCAGGTAGAGGACAGCGCTGTCAGAGCCCAGGCTGTTTTCCACCAGCACGGTCACTCGGAATATGCCCACATTCTGGTAGATGTGCTTGATCCCATCTTCTGTTGAGCTGAGATTGGCATATGACACAGCAATGCCATCTCCAAAATCCACCTGGATGAGGGATCTCTGGAGGTCTCCCTGTGGTGAAAGAGAAAGGATCAAAACAGGCTCTGTTTTGCTTTTGACAGATGGATCGGAGGGGTGGCTGAGACCAACTGGAGAACAGTGACAGGGTCTGACGGACCAGAGGAACAGCCTGCACTGACCTGTCAGACAACCATGGCTGCTAAAGATGCCTCCCTTTCATGTAACATGCAGCATCTTGTCTTACCTTTAAACATCCTCACTCCCTAGGAAATCCCCCTCTGGCTCTGCATGGTGCTCATGCTGGCTGTGTTCACACTTGCTGGCTACTGCTGTGGAGCACCTCCACAGCCTGGTGCACTGCAGCAGTGGCCACTATCTGGAATGATGGAAAATTAATAGCTGATCATTAATAACCTTTCATAAGATTGGCTGAAAGGACATTTCATTTACTTTGGGTTCATTTCCTCTTCTTTTTCTTTACTTTCTTCCTTTTTCTCCCTCTTTGAGAGAGAAACAGTCCTCTGGATGCCCAATTTCCCTTCTGGAATGAAAGGTACTCATGTGAATGGCTGGCATCAGGCAGGTATCCACACCAGAAAGAGATGTGAATGTATGTGACTATAAGAGGAAATTGTAACAGAACTTTTATATTCCTCATGTTCTCTCAGTCTTTTTATAACTTCTGAAGGCAGAAATAGTGGAGGCTTGCCTGAAGGGAAAGCAAAAGGAGCAGAGCTATACCTGATGGTGGCAAGAGCAACAAATTTTCCCAGATGCTCTCTTTTAATAGACTGAAGTTGTTTTTACACTGCCCTGGCACTGTGCTGGGAGCTCTGTTTCTTCCGAATAGATGAGACAAAAATAACTGTGTTGCTCTGTTGTGGAGAATCCCAGACTGGAGGTGTGGCAGGGAAATGGTCTTAAGAACAGAGTGATGTCCTTTGTTGACCTGAAGTTTCAAACATGATGCAGTGCTTTGGGCACTCCTGTCTGTTTGACTGAGCCAACAGAAGCCACCAAATGGGATATGCTTCCACAGCCAGAAGTGGCCATACATGACCTCTGAACCTCTTTCAGAAGGGGACTATTATTATCTCAAATACAGTGCTGGATCAGACCAAATACAGAGATCTCTGAAGTACCCTTTGATGCTCTCCCAATTCCTCCAGGTCCATCATTATTGGGGTTTTAGTTGTCTTTTCTTACTCAAAAGGAGATGATGTCTTTGAACAGTAAGGCCATGCTGCTGGGACAAAAGCTTTTCACATGGTTAAAAACCTGCCACCACAGTGACCCCGCTGGATTTATTGGCTCTGAGGATATTCAAGGTCATGCAGCTGAAGTCTGTTTCAGGTCGTGGAATATTCCTCCACATATCTGAGGTAGCAGCAGAAGATGAAAAGGGTGACAGCCTTTTAGAATAGCTTCATTTCTGCAAGTGTCAAAATTTGTGTTCTGATGAACCCTTTTCTCCTCTTGTCTTCATTTTGTCCATAGCCATGAAACTCACGCTCTCTCCAGGTATGGCCAGGGAAAGGAGCCATTTCTAAGGCATGCAAGATTTAGATTTCAACTTCTAGGTAGAGAAAATGACAGAAACAACTGAAAATCTAATTAGAGAAGAGCTTCAGCTGCCGTTCCCCCAGTCTTTTTCATTTGTCTTGGCCTTTCCTGTTTTAAAACCCTTTGAACTGGAAATACATTTTCCATTGTGTAAGATCCAGGCTATAACACTCCTCTGAAAATGCCACTTTTTGAAAATCTGACATTTAAAATTCTAGCTTAGGAAGTGGGAGAGAAAAGTCAGGAAAACAAAGAGACTGTGTTTTGACTTGTTCTAATATTTTATCTGTGCCAGGTAAGGGCACGGGCAAAGTAAGACAGAAAGAGAAAGCAGATGAGGCAAAATCCAAACATTTCCCACACAGCCCACACCTGATTTAAACCAACCCAGCTGTCACTGTCTCTGTCTCTGCATCTCTCCAGAGCCACTTGCAAAAGGCTGTTTTACCAAGAGAAGTTTTGTTCTGCAACAATTTGATGTCTAGCCATGCATCTTGCAAAAAAAACCCTCCTGTTACTTTTCCCAGCTTCTCCTTTTTATTTTGTCAAGTTCAATACTCCACAATGGGATTTTTCTGAAGCTTTTAGCCCAATTAAGGCAGATAGAAAACTCCCTGCATTACCTGCAGGAGACAGACACTGCTTCTGTTGGAGTGTTTTCATGGATTAATTAATTGTGTTTTCTTTAGATTAACCCCTTTCTCTGCAACATGCACAAGCTTCAAGTACACTGAAGTACACTGCAGTCTTGAGAAAAGCTTTTGTGCAGCCAAAGGCTTAAGTATACGCTGAATCTCAATAACTTTTAGCCTGAAAAGAAGCCCTCATAATTAAAAAACAGTTTCCCAAGCCCCCATATTAAACCCTTTACCTACCTAGACAACATTAGTTACTAAAATGTAAACCAGAAATCTACTATTTTCTAAGGGATTTTTTTTTTTTTTTTTTTTTTTTTTTTTTTTTTTAACATATACAAAATATTCCTCTCTCCCTCCTTCCTGGTCCTGCCTTCTAAGCCAAGTGCATCTTTCCTTTTTCCTGCATCTTGACCAAAGGGGCCTCGAGTGCACACAAGACCTGGACATTACCAAAAATCTCTGTGAAGCTTCCTGCCTCAGGGTATATCAAGAAACATACCGTACAGTTTGCAGCAATATTTTTATATTTTGATTACTTTTATGCAGCTCTCACATCTCTTTTGGTGGATGTGAGATGTGAGACCCACCTAGCAGGATTCTCTCTCTCAAACACGGCATTGGAATCTTGCCCTGAAAGTTGTAATAATGCATTTTCCTTATTGACTTTCTGTATTTGTATCTAAATGGAAGTATTAAAAAATGGAAAAAACACAGCTCAAGGTTTTTAATTTTGATTCCCATGTTTCAGATTTCATTTTTGAGTCTTTAATTATGCATTGACTTCCATGTCTTCCTTAGAGATGTTGATAATAGATTTAATTATCCTTTGCAAGAAACAGACACAGCTACTGTTGCAGGGTTTTCATGGATTAATTCATTGTGTTTTCTTTAGATTAACCCCTTTCCCTCTCTGGCATTTTCCTGTCACCAAAAGAAATCATTCATCAAACATATTTTCACTGGAACTGAATATCCACATATGGCACACATTTAATCTAGATCTGTTTAAAGTATATTCTTAATTTTTAACAGATACTCAGATCCAATTTGATCCAAGAACTGAAAAACATGCTTTCCCATGTAAATCCCTGCTTTCAGAGAGATGGACTTAATTTTTCCAATCAGAAACTGAATAGAAAGGTGCCTTTTAGCAGGGCAAATAGCTTGATACTTTTCACATGTACTTATTTTTCAACACTGAATAGTGAATTGTACTGATCACATCATTCATCCTGACTGCCAGTTGTGCCAGCTCAACTCAGCTATGAGCACTTTTTACAGTACTAGATCTTCTGTGCCCCACAGGAATCAATAACAGCCTCTCAGGATTATGCAGAATAATTCAACCAGTGTGACTGGAAGTGTATTACAAGACTGTAGTGCTGTGTGTCATTAGGAAGGCAAGGTCCACTTTCATACATTTTCATGGAATTTCAACAATGAATTTAAAAATGCACGGAAGGCTCTGATTTCTCCCAACCAGCTTGTCATCATCAGAAAATGCAATTATAATTCAGGTGACAGTGGAATGGGGGAGGGTACATACTGTGTTATTTGTGTGTTATTAAAGGAGTGTAGTGCTGTTAGTAAGATAAACAGCTGTGATTCAGCATGTGCATGGAAAGTTAGGATGAAGGTTTCATATTTCTGTAATCATTACTAACAACCTTGTGCTATCAAAGGAGAGAACACAGTGGGATACCACAAAAAAACCCACAAAAAACCGAACCATAAAACACCAAAACCAGACTATGCTTTTAATTACTACAAGCTTTGCACCTTTAATTTCAGTACATCAACAATCAAAACAATCCTAATGCTAGGCTCATCTCCAGAAACTTCAGCTGAGTTGAATACTGAACTGCACCAAACAATAGTGCTGAGGTGGGAAATGTTAATGGCACTGTGCCCCCAGCAGGATCCCCAAGCTCATTAAATGTACCCCAGACACAGTGTACCTTGTACAGCCATGTATCAACATTGTCATTACAGAGAGCCACGGCAGCTTCTAGGAAATTCTGGGCTTCATTTGTATGTTCACAGGGTAAGAGAGAGTCCTCTGGATTTATCAGCAATCACTACACAAATGCAAGGCATGGGGGGTATGAGGCAGAAAGAAACGCTCTCTTTTCAAATGAGGGAATAAAACATCAGAAAGTTTTAAGTTTCTTACTCAAGGTCATGCAGAAGGAGCTCAGAGCACGGTTCAGGAATGAGTTCAGATTGCCTGAATTCTAGCCTGTGGCCTGAAGTGTAGGAACAAATTAGCTTTCCCCACACATTAGTCTAATCCAAACATCACATAGCAGCAGCAAGCAGTTAAAAGCAAGCCAAAATCTACTCCCAGTGGAGTGACTTTGCCAAGTGAGAACTGAGGCAGACCTGGAATGTCAAAGATTTTTGGCTGTCATTTTATCAAGATAAAAAATAAATTAGAGGAGGCAGTTTCTCTGTGAATTATCTGTAATGAAACAGTCAAAGCCCTGAACCTTGCTGCCCTGAATGTCTTTACCATCCATTTCCTCAGCAAAGATGTGTGAGCAATCAGATGAAACAAGTTTGAAAGCCATTGTGCTGAGCAGCATTGCTCTGGAGGCTGCAGCTTTCAGAGTCTCTGCTGAAGCAGTACAGCAGCACAAGCGTCTGATGTTCACACAAATAATTCTAACATACAAATAACAATTGTGGTTGTGACAGGCAAGAGACCTATGTGACCATGTGATCAGGAAGTCACACAGAAACAACACACACTTAATAAAATCCCTCTATTTTCTACAACAGACAAGCAAAACATGTCAAGGACATTGGGTTGTATAACTTGAGTAGGAGAAGTGCCTTCATAATTTCACATTTTGGTTTGCTTCTGTTGCTGTCGAAAAATAAAGCAAGGATTTGGGTTTTTAGGCTGAGAAATTACTCTTTTTCAATGCTGCAGTGTGAGAGGTACCAGCCCTGGGTGTCTGCATGTAGCCCAGGCCAGGGCGAAGGATTAACCTTTAAACTGGCAGCATGTTTAGGCAATGAAAAATTTGCTTTTAAGCATGAGTTACTTTTCTCATGCGCTGTCACGCAATGACAAAAATGCCATTGGTATTCTGCTTATCTCATGGAAATTTAAGGGCAGAATTCCCAGCTTAAGTATGATTCCTTGCTTATGAAACACTTCTAAAATAATTCATAAAATGCAACACATGATGGTTAGTAAAGGCACTATTGATGATTCCTAGCTATTGTCATCCACTGAAAATATCAGATTAATTGGACAAGTAACTTGGTCAAACCTTTCCAATAATGGAACCATAAATATTAAGTGCAAGGTGACCTTGCAAGCAGTTTAGAGGAAGTCATACAGAAATTCTAAAAGGTGACAGGAGACTTAGATCACTTTTGAAAGAATTCTTACATCCAGATGATTTAAATATGACCTGTTAGTTGGGTTTGCTTTTAATGATATTTATATGCTGCCAGATATAAATGCTTCACAGGAAAATTTCATGTGAGTCAGAGTTAGAGAAACTGGGCCAGAACCCCAGCTCTCAGAAATCAGCAATGCTCTGTGCTCCTGGGTTTGGTTCCTGCCCTCCCTCCACTTGCAAAGACTTCAGTGATGATTTTCTTTTGTGTCTTCTTCAATAGCAGAACACTTTTGAATGCTTTGTCCTTGCTTCTCTTGGGGGATCTTTTGCTCACATCGTGTTTTTGTCAGAATGCACAGTTGTGTCTCTCAGCATCACCACAGGCACAACCAGGCTCTACAAGGAGCCACTGTGGTATGGCTCCTGCCTCTGAATCCCACACCTGAGTGAAAACATCAGCTTTCTACTGCTGCCATCTGTGTCTCCCTGCCCTCTTAGCAATCTGCTCCACTACAGAGATGCAGTGAATTTTCAGGGCCTCCAGTGAACCTGCTTCTGCAGTTTGTTCCTCTTTTCAAACCCACGTGGATTCCTACATGGAGCAGAAAGCCCTAGAAAGATAACAAGAGTACAAATCTCAAACAAACTCTTGTACCTTGGCTCACCAGCTTCTCTCTTTTTTTTTTTTTTTCCTTTTCCTTTTTCCTGCAGATCAAGTGGAACATGGGCATGAAATAAGAGAGCTGGGAGGCTGCAGTGTATGAAACAACCTCTGCAGATTTGAAGGCTTCAAACAAAATGTCTCAGAGGGATACAGGAAATGTTAAGATGCAAAAGGAAAGGCCATTGCTTTTTCACACCTTAAAAGATATCAGCTGTCACTCACACTAAAGGAGGAGTCCTCACCAGGGTGTAGCATTCTAAAATATTGCCTACCACTCCGAAGGGTAAGGGTTGAATAGGACACACTTTTTTCACATGTTGTTGGGGGAAAAGATTTGCAAGGTGACATATTTAACTTTCCTGATGCCTTCCCCTCAGTATAAATGGAGTCGCACAGATTTTTTGGATACTGAACATCCTGGATTGTACTGCACCCTGTGCAGGGCAGAACTAAATAGAAATTGACAAATTCTTGTCTTCTGATACCTATGCCTTGTATGCAAGGGAAAGGAACTTCCCTTTGAGAAGCGGGGTAGGATTAAACAATCTCCAGAGATCCCTTTCAACCTCAATTACTCTGTGAAATCAATATCCATTTTTTAAAAGGATGCTTGTTCTTTTGATCAGTTTGTTTAACTTTTCTAGTGAGTGGTGATTTTTTTATCACTGAAACAGTTAAATTGGTAAATGGTTTAGTCTACACAGTTTTGCTGCTTCAAGTATATTTTATTCCCCTATAACTTGCACGTAACTGGGCAAATATTCCTCTTTGTTGAATATTTCCTTTGCTGCAACACCCACACAAAGTCATTGCCAGACTGGGTAAAATTCTCCCGAAGGTTTTGTTGGTTGCTCTTTAAGTTGACAAATCTAGGAGCAGGAGGTCAAGATTCATCTAACAGGGAGAGTAATTGGAAAGGCTGGAGGCTGATCAATACTGCTGCAGCCCTCAGAGCAATTCCTAACCTCTTCCTTATCAGATACAGTGGATGAAGAGCTCCCTTTAGATCTCCTCAGAACTGACTCACTCACTCATCAAAACATCTGCTCTGTACTCCTTGACACCCAGCATGAGACAGGCACCATCTCATACTGGAGAAGGTGTGGCTTCCAGACTCTGGTGCACACTGAAGCAGAGCTGCCAAAAAAGATCAGAATCAAAAAAAGAGACAGCACAACACATAGCAGCTCCCTGTATGACAGAGTGGTCAGGGTTTTCTTACATGATACCTGAGCTGAAGCACTCACAGAAGAAAGAGCAGGACATTCGTCCTCAGTTTCCCATACTGTGGTTGATTCTTTCTCCCTCTGACTATTGACATAATTCCTTGATAGTTTTGTGACTGACTATTCAGATTGTCCATTTCCTTTTCCTAGCCAGTTTTAAAACTTTGCTCAGAAGAGAAAGATGATACAAAGTGCACTTTTTCACTTTTTTTTTTTTTTTTTTTTTTTAATAAAGTCTGGAAATGACTCTTGTTTTGGACCTTTTCCTTTGCATTTTAAATGGAGAAATCAATGATTTAACCAGATTAAATTATATGTTCCCACTGTTATTGCAGCATCACAGTAGAAATGCTGTTTGACTGTCAGTACTGAAATAAAGTGATCATATTTTGGAGAAAATAAACATTCAGGTCAAAAACTGCTTGATTTATCATATGGCATTGCCTTTACAAATCAGGACACCTGTTTGCTGGGGAAAACATCAATAACAGAGATGTAAAAAACAAAATTCTTTCTTCACAGATGACATTTACAACGGAGAGGTCAGAAGTAATTTCCTTAAATACTCATAACTAAAAAGGGATGCACATTGTCTCTCGAATATTCTAAACTATAAAGGGATGTACATTGTCCCTTGGTGTTAAAGCACATTTGTTTTAGGATTTATTGGGCAGTAAGAGAGGAAAACAGGTAGAAGTTTAAAGAAATCAATTTAGATTAGGGAAAAATAGAAAACATTTGTGAATGTTCCTGCTTGTGCACCTGCAGTTAAACACAGATAAAGAAGTGCTAAATAGAAAAAATAAGTGAAAAGATTTAAATGCTTCTTTCTATGGATTCAGGAATGGAGGGAGCAGAACAATAAAATACCAAGTTAAGTTAGAGATACAACAAAAACACAGATCAGACTCCAAATCAACTTCACAACAGCAGTAAATTTCAGACTTAATCCTGCTGAGGATATCTTGAGATTTCACCCATAAATGCTTAAACAATATGTACCAACTTTTGTGACGGTGACACAGCTGCACGTGTACTATTTGTCGTCTTCGGTTTAAAGTCAGTGGAAAATAAATACGAAAATCCAGTTTCAAAAACCAGCAGGAAATAAAAAACAAAGTTAAGTGTGGGGGAATCAGATTCAAACCTGCAGTGTAGTAAGGCATGCCACACCCAAGCAAGTGTTTTCCATATAGGAAAACGTTTGAGACTCACCCCTTGTATTTCTCATAAGGTAAAGGACCCAGAAACAGTTTTGCTGTCCTGACAGTAATTGGCTCAGTGCCAGCACAGAAGCATTGATTGGGCTTGGAAAGTGTAGCTCAAAGCCTGCTGCCAATTTCATTGCGCCAGGGGCCAAATAGCCCACCTGAACCATCCAATACTAAAGAACGAGCACAAAGGAACTAAGGGGACTTTTGGAGTGTTTTTAGCAGGGTATCAGAGGTTTCTCTGACACCTGTACTCAGCTTTTTCTCTTGTTTCTGTTATGTTTGTTATTTTCCATTTATTAAACCTTTTACTTTACAAAACACCTCTGAAGAGCAGTCTCGTTATGATTATTTTAAGCCAATCTGCAAGGGCTGGACCTCAGAGGTATTGGGAACCCCAATACAGCAGTCCTCAGTTCTCCTGTGAGATTCCCAAAATAAACCAATTCCCAGTTTCTATCAGACATTACACTGGGCACCACAATACCACAACAGCCCTTTCACCTCCATACATTTGGAGCAAACTCCACCCAGGTACATCCTGGCCATGACTGACTTTACACCACCCTGTCTCTTTACAAACTTCTGCTGGCATGAATCACACCAGACACACGCATGGGGCCCGGGGCACAGGGCAGAGCAGAGCCTACCTCCTCCAGCTGCACCAGGAAGGTGACGTTGTGGCCCTGCTCGGCCGTGAGGCGCCCGTCGGCCGTGACGATGCGCAGCCCCTGGGGGGGTTTGCCTGGGCACTGCTGGGGCTTGGCCGTGTACCTCTCGCGCACCCCGTCCGTGCAGTTGTTGGAAACCACCTTCCGGTACCTGCAAAGGGACAGAGAGACCCGTGCCAAGTGCTGATGAGGAGCACGGCGGGGTTAGCTGGAGTCGGTTCCTTTAGACTAAGGGGATTGTTAGAAAACAAAGGTTCTCCAAACGTATTACAGCACTTGTCTCAGCCGAGCATTCCTTGTGTGCCCAACGCACCAGGAGCTCATGCTGTTAACGGCACGTGGTAATTTCCTGCAGAGTATCTTGATGTCTACCATGTAGAGTGGTTTCCAGAGAGAAGAAGAAAACCTCTGCTTGATGCCCTGGGAAACCTCTTTCTAAATACAGTAAGCAAAAGGCTTACTAACATGCTCCCTCAGTTCAAGCATGCAAATTGTTACTAGAAGGTTCCTTGTTCTTTGTATTACCGTAGGTTGAATTTTGGTGCAGGAATTTTAATATTCCTAATCGTTCTCCCCTATTGGACCCTTCCCTCAGACCCCACCTTCACTCCTCTCCACATTGGGAGACATAATTACCCCTGTCTGACCCTGGACCCTGCCTTTTACCTTTTGCCTTTGGCCCCTTGTTACTGCCTTTTTACAGTTTGCTCTATATATAGTGGACGCCTTATTGTTTGTTATTTTGGCATTATTAAATTCTGTTTCTGGACGACTGGATCAAGGCTGCCTCTCTCTATCAAGTCACCATCAGGGCAGAGTCCCAAGGAAATTCAAAGGGGTCTGATTGTCCAGGCTCAGACCCCCGGGAGTTTCAGTACCATAAATTTCTCAAACCATAAAATTATAGATTACGAGTTAAATAACTGTTAAGTTATGAATAAATTATATACACTTACAATAAGGCATTGTATTCAGTTGGGCAAAGTTTAACCACTTTTCTCACATGTTCACTTCTCATTAGTTGTGAGGCAAGTCTCTTAGGATGCAACCCTCAAGGGCTACAACAGTAAGAATTGAAACAAAAAGCAAATTCTGCCCATCTTTCAGTTCCCAAACCCTCTAAACACAGCTTGGGTTTCTTTGTTTGCTTTAATCACTTGCATCATAAATGAAGTCTGCCAGGATCTTAACTTAAACTACACCTTCCACTGACTTACAAGAGGCCCAAAGAAAGTCAGCATTCAGGTTAGCTGCCCACCTATTAATTCACTTCACATGTACGTGACTTTCAGCTCTCTCCACTAATTTATCTTCCTGCTTCACCTGATTTCCCAGCATTTTAAGAGGAGTCTTTTCAGAAACATTAATGATTTGGCCTTACAGTCTCTCCTCAAGTTTCTTTAAGGCATCATCTTTCAGAGAAAAGCCTGGGTCATACATGATGGAGATCTGGAGTGACAGATGTGCAACCCAACAAAGGTAGTGATGAAGGTGTCCCCAGAGCTTCTGTCTCAGGGTGTCCCAAGCCTGCTCTGACACATCTACAGCAGGTGTAATCTGTATTGTCATTGGGTTAAATCCATACTAGCTAAATAAAGCCTGGTGAGCCACTTACCCAGTGCTGTTGAGATAACTCTGTCCAAGGCTGCAGTCCTTTGACAAGGAGGATGGGTTATACCAAAATGCTGGTAAACACTGGCCATTGCTGTGGCGTTCATATCCATAATCACTGTTAATTAAAAGAAACCATTACATAAAACCCCAAAAGAACAAACACGGTATTAGCTCATGCTCTCTACTATTAATACAAGTTTTGATTGTTCTCCATCTGTTTACTAGCATTTTTGATTTTATTTTTACTGATAGAACGGATTCTTCATTCCACTTCAGCTTTTTTAATTGGGGTAGTCATCTTGCATAAATCCCAGTATAAAAAAGAAGAATCAGAGCAGGTAGTTTATGAATATTGCAGCAATCGTTCTATCTCCACAGAATAACAGTACCTCTCAGGATCAAATCTAGGGTCAAATATATATATATAAAGAAACAAAACCCCCCAGAAATCTAAGCTAAGTAAATCATCACTGTCTCAGTCATATCTTAGAAAACCGAAGGGCTAAAAAGCTAATTGCATTTGGAAACTATATCACACAGGATGTAGAGGAAAATTTACAGCCCTGAGAGAGCTCTCGCCTGAAGGCATTAACAGCATATTCGGTAATGGAAAAGAATTCTGTGATCTTCAATTCTCTTTTTGTTTGGAAGAGGAAATGCTACCAAAAATCACATGTTAGAAACAATGAGTCAAACTTTAATCTTTTGTCACAATTTGAGTTTAGCTATGACTAAATTTGCTTTGGTTTCACTAAAAAAACATTTCAAATTGTTTCTGATTCCAAGTAAACAAAGACTCTATAAAAAATGTTATTGCAGGAAAAAAACCAAAATCCAACAAACTGAAAACCTCTTTAATCAGTATTCCATTCACATGTGGGTTTACTTTCCAGCCGTTGAATAATGAGGACTGCTTGGCTGGATAATCATTCTTATTCCTTTTACTAAGCCTTCTCCATAGCTCATAATGGAGAAGTAATGGGATGTTGTTTCTGAGAACTGCTATACAGAATCCACCAACTCCACTCCAATATTCCAGTTGCAACAAAATACTTGATCTTAAAATGGCACTTTTCTGCAAAGAATTTTTTACTAATTATCTTTGATGACTTGGTATCAAGTAGCCAGATTTTCTAAGAAAAAAGGATTAGGGCAGTGTTAGGCCATGTGATTAAGGGCTCATATTTGTATATGAATGTAAAGAAGTAGAGAGAAAAAACAGGAAATGGATGAACCCCCAACAAACTGATCAGAGTTAGTGGAGCCCCTGCTCCAGCCCCTCCCAGAGCTGTCACAGGACAGCCATCAGTCCATGGCCAGGGTGAGACCTACCAGATCATCAACAAGAGATATACTTATAGAAAAATATTAGCAACAAGAAGAGTGTTTAACTTAATGAAGACTTTGTTCAAGTGTCTTGAAAAAGCATGATGACTTAAAAAAAAACGTAGTGAGTGACTAGTAAACAATGCTAAGAAGCTTGGTACTGGTCTAAGCTATAAGACAAAGAAGAAAAAAGGAGATAATATGTTTCAATTTATCTTTGTTAAGTTTTTTGTACTGGTTATCAAGAAAAGACACTGAAAATAATTCAGTCACCACTTTTTACTTCTCCTTCAACTATTTTCTTCTGAATAAAGAAAAAAAAAGATCTTTTGAGGCAATCTTAAAGTGGCAAGATTAAAAAGATGACATTAGGCAAAAGAAAATTAATGCTGCATATCACTTGAGAAAACTAAGCAAATATTAGACTGCATGACTGTTCCAAAGGAACATTTTGGCAGCTGTGGTGCTTGGGGTATCTCCAACAAGTAACTGAGAACATACTCCAGGAAACAGCAATGAAGTAGATGACCTAAATGGTCTTTTCCTCATTTTTTTTACTGAATTTTCATCAATCTATTTACTCAGATGGTTGCAACTCAGTGCTGCTAAATTGCTTTGGAAGCATCAGCCAGCCAATTCTCCCACTGCCATGTGCTTCTATAATCATCCTTGTTGGAATAAGAACACTATAGCTGCAGAATACACTTTGTAATGAAGAATAACACCATTCTGATTTGCTTGGAGAAAACAAATATTTACATACAAATGGGACTCCCATATTTTTGTAATTCATTTGTAAACACTCTGTAGCACTGTACTCCTAAGTTATCGTGTGTGACTCTAATTAAAAAATTGTAACATTGTACACACACACAGTGTTCTGTAATCAGGTGAAAACAAAACAAACTAATACAGTGAAGTCTCCCTCAGAGGGGATCAGTATTCACAATCCAATTTGATGCAGTAGTCTGGGCTTTCTTACTATGCCCATGTCTAGATTCAAGCTACTATTTTGCTTCCTATCTCTACCTGTAAATCTGGGCAAGCCCGGCTGGACTTGACTAGTTTTGACTGTACTTGGATCATATTTCTCAAAGGCAAAGGAAAGAAATACTAGGATTTTCCACAGCAGAAACAGTTACAAGCACAGAAGTTTCACAGTGCTGTTTTCAGGCTTGTAAATCATCTGGCTCATTAAGGCCCTACAGAAATATCATCCCAGTAAATGACATGAATTGCTGCTCCATATCCCTCCACAGATGCAGCAGCCGCCCGTTCACCTCCGCAGTCTTGGAATCTAATGAATTCCTTGGCTACAGGCTGCTGCACGCAGAACACTGATGCTGACAACAAATTGCTGCCTACAATTTGGCACAACAGGCCTTTGTAGCAATCAAGAAGCATTACCATCAATTGGATGTCCATAGCACGAGCCAGTACAGCAAAGTCTGGAGATGGGGAAGGCGTCAGCCTCAGCCTGCAATCAGCTCCCCGAGTCATTGCCTGGGAACTGGGAATTGGAATTTGCATAGATTGATGATGTATTGTCCCTGCCTGAAAAGAACTCAGGTGACACAGATAATGTATCTCCTAAAAAGGAGAGGAACGTTTGCCATCAGGGGTTGCTTTATCGGTATGAAACAGCCTGTCTTGTGGCTCTCACTGATTATGGTTTTACCCTTTTACTGGTTTAAACTGGAATCCTATTTGTCTTAGTCAAGTAGAACTGCAAGTTCTTTCCTGTAATTAGATACAAATTCATTCCAGACATTTTGTATCTCTGCTCAATGCTCATGACAAATTCCTTTTTCTTATGTTGTAATAATCAAAGAAAAGAAATCCTCTAAGGAATTTTGTAATTTGAAAAGAGACCTTACAAACATACTGTTTGGAAGAACCATTAGTTCACATGAAATTATTAAAATCCTACTGGTCTAAGAAATAGAAATAATCAGTTAATTCAGATGAGTGATTGCCATGTTCATAGCTTCTAAAAGTCAAGATATGACTTAGCATGTAATCACAGAAATTCTTTAAGATTAACAGCTTCACCTTAAGGTCAACTATGCCAGAAGATGACAATGCTCCTTGTGTTTTTGCATGCTGTGCTTTCCAAACATTTTGGACATTAAATGGAGTAGAATTGAGCTATCTCTGAAAATAGTCACCTTTCTTTTCTGCAGTTTCCAAAAGCCCTGGTGGGAAAAAATAACTGGCCACAGCACTGGAAAAGTCTCACTACCTTTTTGTTCACTTAACACCACTGTCTAATATTTAACCATGATTCAAGTGTAGATTTGTGTTAAAGGGGAGCTGTGATTGTTCCCCAGTTCTACAGGAACTGACATGGGATTTAACTCAGAGAAGGATGGATTCAGCTACAGTCTGAACTGTGGATCTACAAAGGAGTACAGTTATAATTGCACCACAGTATTTGGAGTTGAGCTATACCAGATTATGTTAATATGAAACCTAAAACCCCCAGAATCTTTCCAGTAAATCCACACCTGGTAGATATCCAGGCCCTTAAAGGTGCAGAGATTCACTGCAGATTTTGCATAGTGAATCTGCATTTTCCACAAGCACTCAAAATTAACTAAAAATTCATTCTGAGTTACTGTTTGTTAGCTAACCAAGCCCATAACCAAAGGGTGCAAACACAGGTGTATTTCAGTGCTGGCACCTGCATGATCTGAACTGATGGGTGGTGACACACAAAGCCAGCAGAACTGAACCACACTCAGTGTCTGTCCCCTTCCTCCCTGGGGTTTATCAGAACATTTTCTCCTTTCTTCTGATGCAGGACTCTGATGTTTTAGCACTGGAAGTAACCTCAGCAGGCAGGGCTGTAATTTAAGTGCCAGAGAATACACAAAGAGCCAGGCAGATCCTTGCTGATATCATCTGTGAAATACATAAATAGACCTAATTCCCAGTTGCACTAAGGCACCTTTGTGCCTCTCTGGCTATCCAAAACCATTAGCTCCAGTATCAACAGGCTCATACTTCCCATGAAGGTGTGAGGTATGGGAATACTCATAGAAGGAGCTGGCAGTATTGATGACAACGGGTTCAGAGGGAGGACTGACAGTGAGACACTTTACTCAAAGTTCCCATTAAAGAACCTGGGAGACAGGTGGTTGAAGGATGAACACCACCAATTCCATCTGTGTCTAGGAGGTGTTTCTGCTGAAGAGATATCGCTGTAATAATGCCCAGGCTGCAGGAAGGAGCACAATGCGAGGAAACCGGGTAAATTAATGCTTTAATAACACCCCAGCAACGGCGTCATCCATTTACCCAAATCAATTAAATGAAGAAGGAGGTTCTGGTTTCTAGGCCGTTGCTAGGACAGGCTTGCCGAGGGCTCCTGCGCATCCATGTCCCGCATTATTCCTGAGGCGCTGTTGCCCTCTGGCTGCCAGCCTTATTCCCTGCATTCCCGGAGAGCAGGACTGCGCCTGCCAGCCCGGGATAAAGGGGCTCTGATGGCAGAACAGCCCAGCTCCCCAGGCTGGAGGAGCCGCAGGCACTTCTAACCTCACTCGCTTTTGTGGCTGAGCAAAACAATAAACAAACATGCCCTTCTCCCTGAGAAAGGAGTACCCATGGGCTTGCATACAGGTTTGAAATTAATCTGGAGTTCTGTGATATTACAAGGAGAAAAAAAAAAAAAAATTAGAAAATCTTTGTGTCTTTTATAACTGGTATTTTGCCCCCGAACTGATAAAAACAGACTTGCAGGATTAACAGCAATAACACTTTTTCTCACTTTACCTGATCACAGTAATACAATTTTTACTCTAATCTCTGACAAGTTTGGATAATAAAATTTTCTCTGTATAAATTTAGCATTTAAACAGCAATGACAGCACAATGATAGGGATTGTTGTTTTCTTCAACTCTGTATATAAAGATGAGCTCTGTAACCACTGACAATATAAAAAGCTGTCCAATTTATTTCAATATTGAGAAATTAGGTGTGGGTAGATAGGGAGCTTCTCCCTGTCTGGGGGGATACATGTCCCTTTCAATCTTCTCAATTAAGAACCCAGCCCAGAAGTACTGAAATGTCATGAGTGAGGATGATGAAAGTGCTTTTTCTTTCCTGAAAAAGAAAGATCTCCACAGAGGGCACCCTTCCACAGCAAGAATTCATTCCCTGATTTCCTCTAAACCTTCCTCCAACTTCTGCAGGGTGAATTGGCAGTGAAGCCTCCTGCAGAGTTCAACGAGGCAGGCACTGAAAGTTACAGTGGTGCAGCAGCAGCTTTGCCTTTCTTAGCAGACAGAATTGCTTTTTTTCTTGCCATTTTCTTTTCTCCTTTTCTGTCCTTCTCTGGCATACCCATGTAAAATTATGGGCCTGATGAGTATTGTTGGTAAATGTTTCTGAACTGGATGCTTAAAGCAGTATTTCAGTCTTATTTCATCACAGGCAGTAGGAAAGGAAGCCAAAATGGATGAAGTAGAAATCCAGGTCTGAGGACTGCAGGAATAACTTGAGCTCAGAGAGAACTAGAGGGGATCACGACAGCCTGGTCTAAACCAAAACTGATTCCACTAGAACGAGAAAGGTCCTAATTCTGCCTCTTCCAGCAGATTTGAGGTGTCTTGTTCATGCATGTGGACTGTGAGTCTGTTGTACATGCCCAATCATCCAAGCTTTCTCTTGGAGATTCTCCCACAGCCCAGCAGAGCCTTTGGAGAAAGTTTCCTTGAGGTGAACATTAAAGAAATAAAAGCAGGTTTCCACCAGCAAATGTCACTGTGGTACTTTCGTTTTGTACCTAGCAACAAAGTTTTATAGTGGCAAGCCACAGTCAATTTTAATGAAATAAATATATTCATTCTCAGAGAAAAGTGCTGGAAGGAAAGCATATTTTTATAAGAAGTTTCAGGTATGTGTGTCCCTTACAAGTGCAAGAGATTTAAACACTAATGGACTGACTGTGAGTCAATTGCATGAACTATTTTATAAGGCCATGAGGTTGGTTCAGCATTGTACTGCATGCCCTATACGAGGGTTAAAATCTTCAGGGAATTTCTTTGCTTTTAATGATGGTTTGGGGTTTTTGGTTTGGCTGTTAGCTTTTTTACATTACTAGGGAAATATTAAATTATTGAAATCCAGGAGCTTTGGACACCTAAATGATGAACTACACACAGATCTTCTCCCTAGAATAGAACTAAATGGAAAACGAGGAAACCATCAAGGAAACCATATTGACAGAATCTGTGCCAAAATATGTTCATAATTGTTATTGCTTGGAGCAAGAAAATTGACTTTTTTTAACACAATATAAAAGCCTCCTGCAATTCTGTGATTTTATACAGAAAAAATATTCTATATTTATGGAGGAGTGAGAAGGGAAATGCTATAAATTTCCACACAAAATATTAATGAGATGAACCATTTCAGGATTCACATAGCAGAGTCTGAGTTTAATTAGCAACATGACATAGATCTGGGTGGGTGAGGCACAAAGGGAGTTTATCACCACTGCCAAAGAGCCAACATTTCTCTCATCCAAGATACTAAGGAACCTGCAGACTTGGGGAAAAGAGGTAAAAAGAGATTTCAATAATGTGGTTCTCTGCCTTTTTTGTGTAAATTGCTGTGAGTCAGCAGTAATATTGAAGTGAAACCAGCAGCTGAAGATTTTATCACATCATGCATAACTCACCAATGGACTCTATTTCCCATAGCAAACATCAGAGAAAAAAAGGCTTCAGAAGGAGATTAACTCAAATCATGAAGGCAATGTCTGCTGCATACTGTCAAACATGATGGTCCAGATGCAACAAATGACAAGAGGAATTTCCTAAATAGTTGATTCTAGAAGCTGAAGGCATAGTTTGCATATGCATATATTTACTTTTACTCATATATACATATGTGTGTATGTGTTAAGAATTATTTTTTTCCAAAATGCTGTTATATGTCTTCAGACTACTCTCAGCCACCCTTGGTCACTGCTAAGGTTAGATGTGCTAAATTGACCTGGTGCACAGAGCTGTGACCTGGAAAATGGTCTGCTCAGCATCGATTTTGTGGGAGCCTTAGGAGATTACAGATACCCATTCCACCTTTCCTTCTTTTAACACACCTGCACTGTCAGAGAGCAGCTTATTCCAACACCTACGTGTTTATTAATCTCTACTCTCTGCAAGCCTGCAGCCTCTCTAAGGATCCCCGTGGTGCTGTGTGAGAACACCCAGACCCTCTGCTCATTGCTCACCAGTCAAAGTCTGCCTCTGTGCACACGCATGGCTCCGAGGTCATAGCCCCAGCATATTTCCCTTGCATGCATTTCTTCTCTGACTTGCGCTTCCTGTAGATCCTTTTTGCTCCCATGATGCAGGCTTCTCCCTGGAAACAAAACCAGAAAGATTTCTTTGACGCCCACCAGGCTATTTGTGTCACCCGGCTTTTCCGAGCCCGTGCAACAGGAGGTGTTACTCAAGGGAAAGAGGATGGGAAGCCAAATGTCATCTCAGTACACTGGAGTTAATTAAAGCTACTGAAGCTCTAACTGAAACTAAATCAACTTTTCCAATACACACTAAGAAATTATCTGAGATTGCTTATGTATCTTATTCAGTTCTGAATTTGTTCCAAAGCCCATAAACATTTGATACAGACCCATTGCACAGCAACTGAAAATATGGTCTGATTCCTCTGCAATCTGAGGCACAGAGCAGGTTTATTTCTTTGGTCTGACCTCTCTGGGAATATTTTCATTCAGTAGGAACTAGTAATGTGTATTTATGTAAATACTTCCCATGGATGAGTTGGGTTTTATGGGGTTTGACTTGTTTTGTAGATGCTAAAACCTCCTATCTTCAGCACCCTGCTTAATATTTCTATCTAGGGAACAAGGCTCAGCCTTGCAATCTCAGTGGAAAGGAATTCAAAAGGCAAGAGTACATAGAAGCCTTCCTAAAAATAGTTCTGCAAGCTCCAAAGACAACATCCTCAAAGAAATACTGCAAAATCCTTGGTATTTTTGCTTATGCAAGCACAAGAAAGCAAAGAACAAAATACAGTGGAGTCTCACTTATTACCTTTTATGCTGTTAAAATCGTTGTGGAAATTTTTTCATGGCTTTGATTTGATGATTTGATGGCAAAAAACAGAAAGACCTCAATAGCAACTGGTGTAAAATGCTGTGCTTCCTTGAATTTCAAGGAAGCTGTACTGATTTTCAGCATCTGAAGATCTAAGTAATAACTGGTATTTTTAGTGTAGAGTTGTGCCTTATGCGAGCAGCTAGACTGAGTCAAGCTACTTCCATTTCATATTCATTATTAAATTCTTTCCCAGCAAGATATATACAGAAAGACAACCTTTGATGATATAAATGTGTGCTTTGCTCTAGACTTCAGTGGAGCCTGTGGTGTTTATATAACCACAGAACTGGAGCCATATTTTATTCTAACCTGATGAAACATAGGCTGTTGTGAAACACAGCTTGGTAGATCGGGGAAGGTGCAGGCACTGTGCAGAGCACCTCACCTTACTGGGCATGATTCCATGGTTCAGAGTGTGGTGCAGCAGCTGCATCCAGGATTCACAGGGCAGGGCATGGGGGCCAATGAATTGGGGAATAAAGCGCCCAAATCCCATAGCAGAGAGAGACAGAACAGGGATGAAACCAAGTGAGCAAGAAATGAGACTAAGAGGGCCAGAAATCGAAGAAAAAAATGTGAAACAACTAGAATGGTCTTAAGACACCAGCTCTGAAGACACAGAAGGATGAAGGAAAGAAAGGAGGTAAGGATGGGGATATCGGATGGGAAATGTAAGAGTGAAGGAGTTCAGGCCTCAGTGGCAGTTCTTCTGCTATTGCTGTGTTGGTCAAGTCTGCTTAAGTCTGAGGTAATTGCCTGTGTGCAGGATGACACCCAAAAGACAGCTGCTCATCCTTCATGGATCTCAGAGTCTCCATCTGAAGCCAACATACCAGTGCAACAGAACAGACCCACCCAGTAAGGGACGAGCTGACACACTAAACTGTTAGGAAAAGATATTGAATCATACTGATCTTGAACTGTAGGATCACTGGCTACTTCAGGTCACACCCCAGCATCCTCACTGCTCACCTGGCTATGGAGCTGCCAAGGCCTGTAGTCCTCTTCTGCACATCTCCGATCAAAAATGGACTTGTAGTCTACCTTCACCAGCTGCCACTCTGAGCGGTGGCTGAAATGTCCAAACACACTACAGAATGCAGCAGGAAGAACACACAGTAAAAGGAAGTCTGGTAGTTACAGAGGTACAGTCATCACGATTTCCAACAGAGATCAATGGCTTTGAGAGTGAGAGTCCTACTCATTTTCACTGGACTGACAAAGTGAAAGTGAAGAATAGCCTGCCAAATATCTATAACTCTATTAGAAACTGTAAAATTGCATGTAGCTTTAATTCTGTTCACTAAGACCCACCCACTTATGACAATATCCAAAATGACTCAAATTGAAGAGTCAAGAGAAGACTTGATGTGGGGCTGGAGACAGTAATACCTTCAAGAGTTTTATCTGAGTTTTAAGCTTTGGTAATCCCTTCCATGCAAATTTAAATCAGAACCTGAAGGAACATTCTTCATACATCTTTTTTAGCTCAGGTTAGTTTCCAAGCCACATATTGTGCTTATTACAGGTCAGTCAGAAATACTTCCCGTTTTTTATGAATCTGATCTGAGATAAAATATTACAGTTTCTGGCATAGTTAGTCCAGATGTATACATCATGTAGAACTCAGCATACCACACTGAAACTGAACATAATTTCTCATGAGTCAGCCTCCAGGCAACATTTTGTCATTCATTTTTACAAAAGAATGTCTTCACTTATCTGTGTCTCATTAAAAAAAAAAAGGAATGTAGCAGCAAAAACACAGTTATAAAAATACCTCACCATTTTTCTTTCAAATATTAATCTGTCAACAGTAACTCTGCTTTATATCACATTCAATTTGAGGAATCAGGTTTCATGCTGATAAGTGATAATGTGTTTGCAGGAACCATGTTGCTAATCCCTCAGTCATATCACAAATAAATTGACAATTTAGCAACAGAAAACTGCACACTCTTGGCTTCAGGTTGCATTTGGGTTTGATCCCCAACCAGAAATGCCACTGTTCCAAAATGCAATGTGTGCTTCACCTCCACAGCATCATTATGGCATGCTCACTTACGTCATGATGAGGGTTTCCTCTCCAGGCTCCCCTAAAACTCCATCTACAAACAGTGGGAGGGATGTGAAACTGTACTTGCTCCAAGATCTCCCTTCATCAAAACTTAACCTAGAGGAGAAAGCAGAATTAGTGTCTTCTTTCTTTACTCTCCTATTTCACTTAAGAGGATTCTCTAGTCCACTACAGCTGCTATGGAGAAGTGGAAAACAGCTTCTCTTATTGGATTCTGATTTTTTAGTCTTTTAAATAACTATTTTTTGGGGGCGAAGCATCATAAATCGGAGCATTGATCAGGCTTGTCTGGCATCATACCACTAACCCATGGTCGATATTTAAGTGGTAGAAACTAATAGTTATGTTAAAGATTGATACTCCAAGGGCAAAATATAGCCCAAGCATAAAGTTTTTTAAAAAATAAACAAGTGATTCTGAATATCTGGTTTTTGAGTCCCCAGTATAAAACATTTTGAACTTAGTTTTCTGGAGGATGACAGTTTCTTCAGACCACCAGCCCACCCTGTGGGGAGTGTAAGTGAAACCTGGAATTTTTCATAATTTCTTGGGTCTGGATGTTTCAGATTCTGATATGACACTAACTGTTGTGGAAGTAAATAATACAAAACAGCACAAAGCTGTACTCTACCTCCTCACTCAGGACTGCTAACTGGCAATGTCACTTTGGCATTATCAGTTGCATAACCCTGGATTAATTCAACAAAATTCTGGTTTAAAGCGCTGCCTGCCATACAGAAGGCAAGTTTATCAATAACTTAGTACTACTTTGGTAACCTAATGAGAGACAAAGGCATAAATCATATATATTTTTATATTTTTATAAATAGCTATTTTATATTTTTATATAATTTTAATATATTTTTATATAGTTATATATTTATATATTTTATAAACAAGCAAATCCAAGAAGCCAAGCTGTGGTAAATCAGGAGTGTTGTGAAATTATACTGATGATATCTCAGATCTGGCCAAGTCAAAATTATATTAACTGCAATTTCCAGGATTTCTTAGCTTTCTCTGACTTGTTTGCCAGTGTCTTTACTAATATTTTTTAGATTATAGCAGCAGAAGACTGGATGCATACTAATTGCCTGCTTCCTGGCATCTGAAAAGAGGGTCAGCAGACATTTAGCACAAATGGAGTCATTACCACAGGTGTCTGATGGGCAGAGATGTGTGTTTCATGGCAACGAGTACTCCACCTTGATCCAGGTACAGAACACTGTGCTCTTCCTCAAAGATCTGGAAAAAAAAAAGTGTTTATTTAAACCTATTATCCTTAGTACCACACAAATGTCACAGTTCTTCAAGTAGGATCATGACACAGGACAGTTATGTGCTAAGAAAATTATAAAGTAGAGGAAATTATAGATATATTTCCTAGATTCAGTTTTTTATTGTTTGGGGGTTTTTTTCTCCACAGTTTTGCCAGGTGCATGGAAAATTCATTCTTCCCTTGCTTGACAGAAAGTTAGAAATATGATTTTTTTGCAAGGATCAACAATTTTTCTCCTTTCGATGACAAATTTTTGTTTAAAGAAGAATTTCATGTGTTTGCACATGTCTGGCCCCATCTCAAATAATTGATTTAGACAGAAAAATGAGGCTGGTCAAACACTGCAAAATAATTAGATTCTTGGATTATCAAATATTGGAAGATTTTCTCTCCCTGTGTCTTTTTTGTATTAGCTTTCTGCAAACATCTGCTCTACAGTCTATACAGCAGCATTTGTTCGTCTGAGAAAGTTACTCTTTCTCTCCATGACTTGATGTCCCATTCAGAAAATAGGAATAACAGAATTTCCTGATCTGAGGATAAGCACATTAAGGGGTATTTCTTAACAGGTGAGACACCACTAAATAATAGGAACTAGATATAATTTCATCAGTGTCTTTCCACTGGTAGGTAGCTTTGGAACAAGGCAAACTGAATTTTGTCTTTTTCTGCATCAGCTTAAGAGCAAGGCAAAATAAGCCATTTCTATGGACAAATTTTGGACAACTCAGCGTAGGCGAAATGAGTCTCAGCTGAGGTGAGAAAAAGCAGACCTGTGCAACCACTGATTTTTGAGTAAGTATAGTCATGGATGAAAAGAAAAATGGTTTGGTTGGCACGAGAGATGTACAACAGTAAAAGGTAACACTTTCTCTGCCCTTGTTACTTGTAATTTATTCTGTTCTCTTTGCTGTGGGGTTAAACTGAAGTCAAACTCTGAGTGGAATAATAAGTCTAACAGCATATTCAGTCTTTTTCTTTGAATATCTCTGCACTGCTGAGAAGGGAAGTTTACTCTTTCATAAAAGGTTTGCAAAAAAGTTACCCTGAACCAAATGAAAAAACAAAAATAGGTGACAGATTGAATCCTATTTTAGGACATTTCTATGGTTCTTATTTAAACCAGGGATTCTGTGTCATTTACCTGCCTCCAAGTGTTCCCAGCATCAGAAGTAACAAACATACTGATGTCACTGTCTGATAGTTCAGTGCCTATATTACCTGTAAGATGAGCACTGGTTAGTGAAGGAACCATCCCAGAAACAGCAGAATGAGCAAATCAGGGGAGTAAATGTATTTATTTATTTATTTTGGAGTTGTGGAAATTTGGGAGGAAAACAAGAGGGAAGGGGGAAGAGAGAAAGTGTTTCAGTTTGAAAATATATATATAAAAGACCCAGTATATACAACTCTACACACTTCCACATGCAAGGGAAATGCCCTGATTTGATCTTACGCTCACAGGAAAAGAGGATTAGACATGATCTCCTCCACCTTGAAGGCCAGTTTCCATAAAAAGCGTATGACAAGCTGAAGGCCCATAAGGATTTTCATTTGACAGCCTGCCTCTTTTCCCAATACTGATGGTGTGACATCCCACAGCCACCCAACACCCTCCACAAACTCCAGAGCTTGTCCAGGTTTGCACATCAAACACAGGCAATTTTAAAATGTCTCGTACCTGAAGCTACAATAATACTGGGGGCAGTGTCTCGGCTGGCGATGTTTCCTGAGGTATAGGGGTTGTCTGAGACCTTCAAGTGAAGATGAAGGGAGCAATAGGGCTATGGAGAAAGGGGAAATAAAAGTAAAAAGCAGACACAACAATGTATGCTCCTACTTCTACAGGCTTAGAAACATACAGTGTCTTTCTGTATTCCCTCCTGATCACTGCGTTCAGTAACCCTTAGATGGGCACAGCCACTTTGCCATCATTTTCTGGCACAACCTATTCCCAGTGGGAAACTGATGCACCAGGCTGAAACCCTCTTCCGAGGACCAGGTCTTTGAGGCTGTACCTTGAAGGAGGGGACCAGGCTTGCACAGACAGGTGATGGTAAGGACTACCTGACTCTCCTGGCTCCTACTCTTTGAGAATCATGCAGATTGATGCAGATATGAAATGACTCTGAGCAGCACTACCCAAGCTGTCTCTGAAACACAAAGCAATTTATCTCCACTGATGTGGTCTGAATCACCACTAATAAGCCAAGAAAAAAAAACTTATTTCATACATTTTCTTAACTCTTTTTTACAAATGACTGTTCTGAAATGCACTGCAATAAATACAAAGAAGTACCACGACTGGAAAGTGTTAGTTTCAAGTTTAAAGCAAAGCTTCATTGCCCATCTGGATGTGACCTTTAAGATTTCAATATAAACACATCCATGGAAACTTTACCTATTTCCTATTGATTTTGTATGCTGAGTACTCAGGTAGGACACAAGTGGTACAGAATAAATCAGCTGAACAAGAAGGTAAGACAGATGGGCAGATTTGCAAAGCTGCCATTATAATTCCCTCCAAATATGTAATGTGATGATTTCTGAAAATTTCTGAATACTATTTTCTTCACTTGGGTCTTGTTTCCAGAATTTATTTTTTTTTATTTCAACCCTCATGAAGAGCCCTTCATGAAACATGCTAAGGGAGGAGCGGGGGCAAAACACTGGCAAGAAAACCTGAAGCAAACTGACCCAATCAAGGTGGACATCACTCAGGAACAGAACTGGAGCAAAGCCCATGCTTCAGCTTGCCCAGCTCTGTAAGAGAAGGAGGGGCTGTGCAGAGAGACCTTCAGGCTCAAAGGAGGCAGGTTTTCCTGAATAATACCAGCTGCCTAAAGGCTAGATCTACAGCCCCAAGAGTCTGGCAGGCCTCCTCTATAGGAAACCTAGTCCCACAGGTCACTGGAGGAAGACCATTTATCATCCCATCCCAGAGTAGGTGAATATGACTGAAATTACAATCCCCCTGTGGAGACAGGCAGGGCTCTTTTGGCAAAGGCAAATGAGGCTGGTGAGGAAAGATGGGAGCTCTCACTTATGTGAGGCAGGCAAAGGGGATGTGGGCAGTGCAGCAGGGAGCACAAGCTGCCAAGTGGGATGCACTGAACAGCCTAACTCCAAATGACAGCCTGGTGAGCACTGCCGCTGGAGCAGCCCGGGGCACCCAGAGAGAGTGGAGAACAAATTGAGCTGACACGGATGCAGGAAGTGGAAAAGCACTGCAAGAACATGAACTCTTTCCTTTTACTTTTTGATAGTTGTGAGAAGACTAAATAGAAATCATATTTTTAAAAGTAACATACTCCAAGCCCAGTTCAGCATTTGGAAGACAGAACTTAATGGCAACTCAGCCAATTCCCAACTCAGATAAGACCTTGTTAAGATTCAATCTTTGTGCTACGAGAGGTTTCCTTTCAAATTTATCTCATTTCACAGATATAGCATATAGAAATGGAATATATCTCTCCAATATTAAAAGCCAGGCCATCTGTCTAAGCAGACAGATGGTCTTTTCAGTGGCATAACTTCTTACTGGTTGGAGTGCAGTAATGCTTAGAGGCTCTGGTGACAACTGGGTATGGTGTGAAAACCAACCTCTCCACTCTTAGCCAAACATCTGAAGTTATTGCCCAGCCTGTGGCCATCCCACATCCTGTGTTAGCATTCTCTTCCTCATTCCCCTGTACACCTTCTCCATCTCCATTCTTATATAGTTCATCAACAGATATCCTTCTAGCTCTTTTGTGTTCTGCTGGTCCTTTTGTGCTCCTCCTCCACCTACCATAGCTTAATTCACATACAGATATCTCACTGGTTTTCAGAATTTTCATCAATTGTCTCTGTCCTTTTTGTCACTACCAACAGGCTACTAAAATCATTATTATCACCAGAACTGCAGGTTTGGGTTTTCCTGTCATTGGCTAGTGTCAATTGCTGTATGGCCACCAGGGGAAAGGCAACCACAGCATGGAGCATTTAAAGTCTAGATAGAAGATGAAGCATAGGTGACAGAGCCCATTGCTCTGCTCACTGCCACAGTTTTTACAATTATGCTGGAGTTCATTACTTACTTCCTAATATTTTCAAGCCTCTTATGCTACCCCCTCAGGAAGCTCATAAGTCCTTAGTAAAATTTCTCATAAATCCACAAACCCACTTTTGGCTGTTCTGCAAAGCCCACCTGAACTGTCTCCAATGGCAGGACACAATAAAAGCCAGCTATTAGTGGCTGTCCCTCATCAGAAGTGGGAGAAAGTATTATAACACAGAGATGATGCTGGTCACCATTCACAAACCTTGGGGTAGTCACAGTATGTGCCCACCTGCAACAGCAAGGAACAGTGAAAAGAAATAAACACTTCCAAGAGAGACACCTCACTTAGATGCTTAAAATACTCTTTACCAGATGGCATAAATGTCTCTCTTCATGAGAAGAGGGTCTTTGTCCTGAAATCCATATAAATTCCTATGGAAAAGACAAAATGTGGGCAGGAATAAACAGATGTCTGGGGAAGTAAGGCACACAGAAAAATATATGACTTGCCCAAGGTCACATAGGAAATTGGAGATAAATCCAAAAACTGAATCAAGATTCTCCTGAGATTCAGCCCTGTGTTTGAACCTCAAGTCCATTCTTGAAAGCTAATTGATTAACTCTCTCAGGCAAGATGCTCAATGCTTGCCAGACAGAGCTACTCCTCAGTTAACCACTTCACAACACATGGTAGCTATCAAACTAAACCAGCATCTTTGGAATAAAATACCTTGGCAGCTATTTCGTGAAGATTAAGTATATTCATCTTAGAATACAAGTGGCATAAACAAGAAAAACAAAATCCTGGGATTAGATGGAATTTCACTACTTGCCTCCTTCCTCATTATGTAGAGCTGTCTCACAAAAAAAAAATGCAAAAAAAAATCTGAGTCCCTTAGAAAAACCACCTCAAGTGTACTGTCAGTAGAGGGACGGTTTTGTCTGGCTCACCCTATGCTTCAACCAGATTCCTTCCTAAGCTCCTTAGCCAACAACTTAGCTCCTATGTACTCACTTCTGTTTTAATTCTCATTTAATTTAGGTTTAAAGACCAGCTGCACAGAGCACACAGCATGGCACTCACAGGCTGGGGACTGTACTGTCACTCTGGGAAATGGCAGATCCCATTTTACCAATGAGCTGGAACATCCATCATTGCTGAGTCCTGAGCTATTGCTGGAGACAATTATGCTGCAAACCAGCAGTGGGAAAGCATCAGTAGCTGCCGTGCAGCAAGGATGGGAGCTAAACTACATGTACAATGAAGAATTCACTTATCTATGCCATAAGGAAAAGCAGGATCATGTCAGGAACAGTTATGTCTAGAAGGAAAAGAAGCAATTGACATAAGGAGGTAAAACTAGTGATGCAGGGGTGGATAAAGAGGTGAGTGGAGTTTGTGAAGTGTTTAAATGCTAAGCTATGTCACACTGACAAGGAAAAGAATTGCCTCAGAGCAGGGGAAAATTCCTTTTCTTTGCATTTTTCCTCAGCAGAAAACCCTTACGGATCCCTGACTTATTTCCAGGAATGTAAACCTGGAGTGCTTTTGTTTCAAAAACTTCCCCAGCACTCCCAACTTCCATGGTTTATTCTCTATAATTTCTAGAATTCTTTCATTCCATATTTTGCCTTCATCTTCCCACCATTAAGTGAACCTCAGATGGGATTTTTAAATAGCTTGTCTCTCTTGCAGAATTTCACTTTGTGGTTTGGTACATTTGCTGTACTTCTATCCCTCCCTTTCCATGGCAGGCAGACAGCCTGTTCCTGTAAAAACCTAACAAGTAAGTTTAGTTCAGAATTCAGCTATTTACTTTCTTTCAAATTTGCAAGTTGACCACCTGAGATGCTGCATGCTCAGCTGAGGTTTCCTGCTCCTCTGCCATTCCAAAAGCTGGTGAAAACCTAAACATGGAGGAGAACTGAGACAATGAAAGAGGCCTCTTGCCTGCTTTACCCAATGTTAGGGGAAGAGGAAAAATAAACATGGCTATATATTCTTCTGGCTTCATCACAGGGCAGGGCTGATAAAATACTTTCCATTCTCCTGAAAGGACAAAGACTGAGATACAAGACTAAAGTCCATTGAGGATTGTCCCTTAGCACCCTCAAATCACAGAACAATTCCTACACTCCTGAAGCTGAAGTCACAGAGCACTTAAGAAATGTAAACAACATGACAAACATCGACTGAGCTTGCACAGGTGGAAGTAATTCTCAGAGCAAGTACACAGAGAGCAGAATAAAAACAAACTAATGTTTAAATAGTTGTTTATGCACAGTAGAGCTCCAAGGATGTAAATGCAATCCCCAGAGAACCATGAGCTTTTCTAGGTCAGTTCTCATTGTGTCCCTACAAGTGCCCACACTTCTGCTCCTCCTCTTGACCCTTTGTCTGGCTTGTTCAAATTTATCACCCTCGAGGGAATCCAGTTTGTTCACACATATCTGGTCTAATTTTAAATGAAGTTTATTGTATTCTCTGGTGCCCATGGATATAGTAGCAGATACAGCATGGATGGGAAGACTTGAAGGCAGCCATAACTCTCTCTCCCCCATTTCTGTTTCACACAGATATATATGATCACTTACATAATGGGCAACTACAGTGGTAGGCATAGCCTTGTATATAAAATACCCAATTCCTGCAAACATCTGTCCCATAAGGGCCACACAGAGCAGCATCACTGACTCACTTACAACCAGAATGGCAAGTCAGACTCTGCATGATCAGTGCACAAAAATGCCAGGAAAGAACCTGTCAAAACTCTAACTTCAAATTTATAGAAAAAAAAAATAAAGTCTACTTTTATTATTTTACTTGCCTATGTGCCTTTTGTGCTCTTCTGTCTTGCCAGTCCCCTAGAATATTATACTATCATATAATAAAAATCTTGAGTTTCTGATAAATTTAGAAGGTCAAAATGTCAAATTTTCTTTTACTGAATACATTCACTTGAGTTAAAACTAGATTATACAATTTATTTGAAACACAAAGGCCTCTTTACATAGTTCCTTCCAAAGAACTGAATTGCTTATGTCTGCAAAGTTTTTTGCATGTCATCTTTTTTGGTTTTCACCTCATAGAAACATCTAATTAAAAATTGACTTAGTAACAATTTTTAAAAATTTGAAAGAAGAAAACAAACCCAAAGAAATTTAGTCATGCTCTGGAATAGCTCTTCTGTCTTACCCCTAGTCTTTCCTATTTATTTTTTCCAAACAGGACAGAAAATGAAGGGCTTGCATTTTGGCTCAATCTAAAAATCAATTATTTGAACAGCTTCAAATATTTATTCTTTGCTCTTGCAATAGTGCATGACATTCAGTTAAGAGATTAGTGTAGCATTCAGCTACAAAATATAATGCTGATTCAGATTCTAATGCCTCAAAATTAGATTTTGTTTGTTTGTTTGTTTAGATGGAAAACAACGTGCAAGTACAGGACAGTAGCAGTAGGAGCAATTTAAATAGTGACCCTGATTCTGCCTGGAACCATATTAGAATTAGTATAATATGAAAGCTATTGAGAATCCCAAATGCAGGGGTTCTGAGTATTATCTCACTACTGTGAACAGATTGTATCAGTTGAAAAATATGTCAAAATCAGTTTGAGCTCTCTAATTTCATAGAGGTCTCCAGTTCTATTCACATTACTTATATTTCACTTTCCCTCTTGGAAACTGTTTGCATATAATGATGATTAAAGACTTAGCTATATGTGGATCTATATCAATAAGTACAGAGATAGATACAATTTACACCAACACAAAGCTGTACATATATTTGGATGAATGTGTCGATTCTCACTTCTGAGCCCAAAGAGAAAATGATGAATGTTAATAAATATTAATGCCAACAGAGGAGCATGAAAGCAATCTGAGCTCTCTTTTCCTTTGAGCCTGTTTCCAGTTACTGGCTCTCAGAGCTCTGAGCTACAGCAGCTCTCGCCTCCCATCTAGTGTCCAGAGAACGACTGCCAGACACAGCATCAGCTTCCCTTGCTTTTCCAGGGGACACAGCACTTCTGCAGAAGGCAGCTGATCCACAACGCTTACATTTGTTCCAGAAATTAAATTAAATTAACCTAAATTACAATGCAATAACCTTCAGGCAGCCCAAGCCTGAAGCACTGCACTCTGTGAGATACACTGCATGGAGAGGGGAGCTGCCCACTCTGTTGTGTTACCTGGTAGAAAAAGATTGTTCTGGGGTACTACCACCCACCAAGTTCCCCCCTCAGGTACTTACTAGGAGACACTGAATGGGATTTCCTCTCAGATCCGTGTGCGGAGCCTGCAACAAACTCCAGTCTCTCCCTTTATTGTAGGTGATGAAAGTTTTCACTTGGTTGTCAATCTTCTTGTTAGCCAAGAACATTCCCTTTATCCCTGCTACCTAGGAAAAATTGACATGGCTGAAAAATAGATCAAGTCCATGCAGGTTCTGTGCACGTCCCTTTTTTCTCTCTCAAACCCACCAGGGCTCTGATGGCTCTGTCAGAGTGGTTGGTCAGTGTCAGGGCCAGAATTGCCAATGTGCATCAAAGACAAGCTGGGGTGCTGGGGAAAAGATAAAGCCATCATAGGTGCAAAGATGACTAATGGGAAAGAAATATTGTATTTCAGAATCATCATGGGAACATGGCAAGAGATCAGCAGCATTATCTGTTAAGTGACAATCTCTCAACTGTGTGCAGGCATCCTTCCCCCTGAAAGATGAAACATGTACAGGCAATTATTTTTTTCTTGCACAGCAGCAACAGGAAACAGCAGCAATTTTGGCCTTGTGAAGAAAACAGCAACACACACTCATAAACTTGCAGTTCAGTGTTTCTATTCCCATCCAGTCTTCTTCAGACATTTCATCTAAGGATCTCAATATGTTTCATAATTATCAGTGTTTTAACAGGATAACTTGGGGCACAGAAGTATTTCCATTATTGTTTTGTATTTTGAGGAAATCAAAGCACTGGTGACTCAAGCAAGGCTCTACAGAATGCTGGTTACAGAGCTGGCAATGAGGTCTTCATCCTTTTACTTTTCCCTGGTGTTTTACCCAACAGTTTAAATTCCCAGACCTGCAGGAGAATTTTGCAAAGACATGATGCTAACAGATTCATGTTGGAACCAAGCCTAAAAGTATCTTAGTGAGGAGAAAAAAAGAGTCAACCTCAAACCACAACTCACACTGCAGAATGTTCCCATCTTCTCAGCACACTGAAAATCAATAGCCCAATAGCTGCTGCAGCTTGCGAATGAATTTGTTAGGCTGTCATTCTGCAATCTGAGCGCCGCAATAAAAAGGGAAGCGAAATCAGGAGGAGGAGGGGGAGAGTGAGAAACTTTCTGGTTTCCAGCAAGTCTGTTCAGCCATCCACCTCACCTCTGCTTATGATGTAGAATTAGCAGACAGAATCATTCATCAAGAGGTTTTATTCACAGAGTTTAAATGGCATGGCAAACAGTTACACAGCAGATTCAGAGCTTTTTCCAGCTCAACCCATTTAATTATGTGGCTGGATTTGGATGCTACAGCTACCAGTGAACGGGACCTTATTGTACTTTTAATCATGTGCTGAGAGACTACTTGTGTACAGTGCATTGGTACAGCAAAGTGATGTACTTAGTCATTCAAATAGCACCTTCCTGAATTTCATTTGAAATTCATAAAGACTTTTACATGGCTCGCTATAAAGGGCAATATTCTTTAAATTAAATAGCTAACTAATTGATTGTTGATATAAGCAGAAAAAAAAGATAACTTTTTCAATTTCCCAGCTGGATTGTTTGATCCCACCCAACTAAGTATTCAGGATTTCTTTGTTGTAGAAAGGCACCCTGAAAAGACAAGGGTACTCTTGTCTCACAGTGATATTGCATGAATAGACAGGGATGGAAAAATAACATAGTTCTGCCTTTACTACCAGAGGGTAGAGCCTATAGCTGCAGTTGTACTTTGCTTTGTTGCTGTCCCAAAATTGTTCTATTATATAGTGCCTGTGAAATGCTGGCCATAAATGATTAAAGAGCACTTTATATATCAGGCAATAAAAGTGTTCTGAAATCCTTATTTTTTTTTCTTTTTATGATTTTAGTCATGGGCTGGGAGTCAGAATCCTTTCCTGAGAAAGCAAAGTTATTCTGTCAGTCTTAGACAGCTTTATCTTCAAAAAAGACTGCACACACATGCTTGTGTACTCTCAGAAGGAAGAGATAGACCAATTGCGTACACACAACCCTGACACACACACAGAACTGTTCAGTCATAACAGAGTAAGACCCAGGTAAGCAAGTGCATGACCACCAGTGGTCAGAGAGGAAGGCACTCCATCAGCTCCCACACAGGAATTGTAGAAACCTCACCACCCTGAATGCACTGTGTGCAGGTATTAATATTGCTCTACAGCTTTGCAAAGAGCCATACAAGACACTGGAACACACAACCCTAAAGATATTTTTCATTCTCCATCACCACCTTCATACATCATACTTCTCAGCCAACACACATAGTACTAGAAAAAAGTAAGTTCTGAAGTGATAAGCATATATACCATAGCTATAGACACACCTCCTCAGTCTGTTATCACTTCAGTCACGGACTGCCACAGGCAGGACTGTCGTCTTGTCCTTTCCAACAGAGCCATATCACATCTTGGGGCAGACAGCAACTAGAAGGGGCACTCAGACACAGTGGTCAGTGATTTAGCTCTTCCCTCACTTCAGGAGGAGGTCAATAGGACAGCCTTTTTATGAACTCAAGAAGACACCATGAAAGGATTTTTATTTTCTCTTTGTATCCTGTGCAATTTCCTGCTTAGCAGCATTGAGCAGATTTATCCTTGATTTAGAATCACTGTAAGAATTACACACACAAACATGTTCACTGCAATGGATCCAGAACTTACTTCTAACACCTGACAAACATGCACAGAGACACTTGAACATTAAACTGGCCTTTCTCTGGCATCTTCTCTAATGATGGTGCTTTTTTACATATACTGCTGCCACCAGAGAAGGACTCATTTGGCAATCTCTCCACTTACTTTTAATTTATCTATGGATTTTTTTTTCCTTCTCTTGCCTTCCTCTCCATTTTCCCCTAGATCACTATAAAAATCTGATTCAGAGAACCATGCTGGCTGGCTCTCTGCTCCCTTCCAGCAAGAACATCAAAGTGAAAGAAAGGTTTGTGCCAGGTTCCATGTCAGCCAATATTCCTTCTATCTAGATAATCAGCAAATATGATGTTGTAAGTCTGATTCCATCAATTTCAATCCAGGTTGCTGTGTGGTGTCAAATGAATAAAACAAAACAAAAGATTTTTCTTTACCCCTTGGGATGTAGGACACCTTTACATAATGCAGTAAAGCTGCTTCCCCAGCTGACAGTAATAAGAGGCAACAGTTTTTCCAAGGGCTGCCAGCACTGCAGAGAGATTAATGGCAAAAAATGTCCAAATGACTGAAATGGCAGTGCCCATCCTCCTCTGGTCCATCTGCACTGATGTACAACTCTTGGGCTCTCTGGACAATTCAAGGTGGTTTCCAACTAGAGGGCAGCTGAAGGAAAACTACAGAGCAGAGCTAATATTGAGACAGTGACAGGGAAATATGGGAAACATCTTCATCTTTAAAGGTATCCAGATCTACTTGATGACCTTTATTCTAAATGGTCAGAAAATACCCTAGAGGAGACTTGAAATCAGAACCTAACCCTCAGAACAGCAGCTGAGGATTGAATTTCTCCTCAGCTGAGTGCTTGTCTCCAGAGGGAAAGCAGGCAGCAGAGCAAGAGATGGACAAGGGCACATTAGAAGTCCTACTCTTAGGATCAGGTGTCACAGAAGGCAATGCAAATTGGCCTTTTTACGGGGAGCTTGAGCAGAGCACACTTGTTCAGAAAAAGGCTCAGGGTAAAGAGGGCATCAAAATGAGGAGAGTTTCCATGCTCATGGGATAGCCCAGGAGGGCATATCTATAACCACATAAATTCTCAGAGTAGTCCAAGCTGAGAAAGGTGACAAGTACAGCTGAAAACTGCAGTCTCTCCTTAACTTCTAAAACAAGAGATTAGTTTGCCAGAAATACAATAAAAATGGAGAATGATACTATTGAGACTGCTGATACCTTTCAGAGCCAATATGGGTCCAAGCAGGGTTTTGCCTGACAGAGTTCCTCTTAGCAACTGAATGAACTATTCCATGACTTTTTCCCTATGCACCCAAGAGCCATGAGCTGTTCCTCACCTGGGAACTCACTGGTGAACACAGCAGTAAATGCAGGAAGGATAAAACTCTGTGTTTAGTCATTTGTTGGCTTTGCTGCTGTTCACATGCATTTTTACGAGACTGATGTGCAAGAAGGAAATGGTACTGGCATCATGTGAGTTCCTGATCTGAGACAGCAATGAGATGTTTGGAGTTATGACATACCTCATAGAGGTCAATCATCACATTCCCCTCCAGCCCTTGACTACTCTTGACGTTTTCCAAGGCCAGGGTGAAGTAGACCCCTCGGGTGTCGGAGATGTACAGATTGTATGTGTCATTCTGGTTCCACTCCTGTACAGCTGCAAACACCTGATTCTCATCTGTGCTGATAACATGCATGTCCTGGGGAAAGAACAGAGAGGCAGGTCACTTGAGGGAGCTCTGTGCTGCCATTTCCAATGGCACCAAAGTAACTGGGGAAGAGCAAGGAATATATTTAGGCTGGAGTTTAGTCAGGAACTCAGTAGACAATACTGTGGTATTTTACTATTTTATTGTCTACAGCCACTGTAAGCAGGTAATTCCATCCAGGAATATTTTACACCAGCTCTCTTCTGCCAGTTTTCAAAGCAGTAATTAACTGATGAGGTGTTAATTGAACATTTACATTGGCACTACAGTGTTATAGAGCACCACTTTCACTTTCCTTAACCAACACCTTCGTTTTAATGAATATTTTGTCTGGGGAATAGGGAGAGTTGTTTATTTGTTGGGTATTTTTCTGTTTAGCATCTGAATGATTCCACTCATGACTATGGAGTCACAGATATTAAAAATGTAGGGGTTAAAAAAAAGAAAAAAAAAGAAAGAAAATAAGATTATCTGAAACATCTGCTTCTTGCCTAGCATTCAGAAGCCAAATATGCTCAGGACCTGGTACAAGTAGGAACTAATGAGGGAACACCTGCTGTTATCTACTGTTTCTAATGACAATGTGGGCTGGAGCCAAGGCCCTGGACCACTATACTAAACAGCACACCCCAAGAAGTAAAACAGAAAAGCAACCCTAATTGTCACTAGATGTTAAGAACAGAAATGTAGTTAGATGAGTAGCATTATGAGTGAGGTTTTGTTTTACTCTATTTCTTCTGTGTTACAGGAGGCAGGAAACCTCCTGGAAGCAAAAGATTGCATAAGTGAAGAAAAACCAGGAACTATTGAACCTGATCCCATCTCTCAATGCCTGCAGAAATTATTACCCATTTTATTTTATTTTCCATTACAATGGAAAAAGCCACCAAGAGAGAGATTGTTATAATGAAATTCCCAGGCTCTATCTGCCCAGCACAAGCACCCTGAGTTCCTTGGTGCTATAAAAATCTGTGGAGGTAGGAAATGAAATGAAGATTTCTTAGCACCAGGTGATTCCCAGAAGACTCGGCTGTTCGGTCTGTTTTGGGCAGATATCCCAAAGTTATTCTGCTTCCATGAATCTCAGCCAGGACTTTCTATATGCAAAACTGAGACCTTTATCAGGAAATATACTCTTTGGAAGCTGATGCTATTTCTCCCTTCTGCTAATAATACTCTTTGAAAATTCAGTGTCTGGTTGGTGGCTTTTTAGGGAGGATTAATACTTCCTGATGAAGCCTTGTAATGTAAAAATAAAAAAGTAATATAAGGAAGAAATTTGATCTATAAATTTGAAAGTGGATTCACCATGGAGTTAAGATTCAGAACAGTTGCTTGCTGATCCAGATCCAGGTCTGAATACAGAGTGGATGAATATGTACTTGATTTACTTTCTTCTTTGCATCGGAAAAAATCATGTCCCAGAAGATGGGCTCATTTTGTGAAGGAACAGATTGGCTTAATTCCCAAGGCAATAGGAAAAGTAATGTAAGTCCCACTGAGTCCTACTAATTTTGGCTGTGAACAGACAGCCTCTCTCAGCTCCAGCTGTGCCAGTAGGAGTTACAGCCACAGCTGTTTGTCTGTGGCTCCTCATTTCAGACTGTCGCCCTGGTTCAATCTGCTGGTAGATCTACATCAGCAGGTGTTCCCAGTGTGCTTCAGGCAACATTGGCTAGCACAGCTCTAATCTCAAGTGTTAATTTCTGCATATGGGCACACATGGGCAGGCCTCTCCATTTAAACATAGACAGAAATTATAAGTAAAACTTGTTTTCCTGATTAATGTACTTTTTCATTACGTTACCATTTCATTCGATAGTTTTGTAAAAACTAGGGGAGAGGGGTAAAAAGATACTTTGATCAACAGCAGAGAAAACTAAAGGTAATGCTGAATGCTGAAGAAGGAAACAAGTTAATTAATTCACTAGATGCTTCCTGCATTTGATCAGGGCATGCTGTAAGATGGAAGTCTGAAGAAGATTCCAGTAAGCCTGAAGGAATTTAAGCCTAGGGAAGCAGAAATTGAGACTGAATTGGCATAATATACGTAATGCAGAAAGTCAAAAAATATAGCACTCCAACTGTGTGCCTTTAGGGATAAATTAACATTTCCTCTTAATATGGCCTTGTCCAATAGATGCAGCAATGAAGCACAGCTTTGATAGAAAAGGATGAGGATATGGGTATCAAACAGATCTTGGACCAGCATCAGGAATTCATTTCCACATTGGGAAAATTAAAATTAATCAGCATATCATATTCTTTTTTTTTTTTTCAGGGTGGGGATTCATTTCTTGGGGGGATAGGAAGAATACAAAAAGACAGCCTTCATCTTGATTTAGCACAAGCTCCTTACAGAGATGGGAGAGGACAGGAATGTGGAGCAAGGCATCTTTCTCAAACAGCCATCACCTTCAGGGGCTCCCCTTGCATTTGTCTAGAGACTGATTTTTATTTTTTTTTCTCTCTGTTCCAGAACATACTGGAAGTACATTAATATGCAGTTCTACTATCTGTCCCTTTTGCCTTTTCAAAGACAGAAGTAGCATGATGCTGTACATGGGTTTGATCAGGAGTCTCCTCAAACCACTAAAAGCCAAGGCTTTCTGAATTGCTAAACAATTTCCCCTTTTGCATTTGGTCAGGGAACATTTTTTCCTGGCAAGTTAAATAGTAGGGATGTGTAATGCCGGTTTTATTCTGCCAGCTCAGTTGGTCAGAGCATGGTGCTAATAACAGCAAGATTGTGGGGTCAATCCCCATATGGGCCATTCACTTAAGGGTTGGAGTTGATGATCCTTGTAGGTCCCTTCCAACTCAGAATGTTCTGTGAAATGTCTGTGAAGATGCTGGCTCTTGCCTTTGCCTTCTGTGAATTTACTGGGGCTGTCAGCTCTTTTAAGGTCAGTATTTAGAAAAATTATTTATTTATTTTTGTTATTGCTTCTTCCATCAGGATGTGCATCCCGAGGTTGAAAGCAGGTGATGAATTTAAAACAGAGGTATCATATGCACCCATCCCATCACTATTCAACCCAGTAACAGTTAAGACAGATCTTTTTAAAAGAGAAATTGCTTGACTTACTCCAGTATTGTCAAATGTCTGCCCAGTGCACTAGCCTAAACTGTGTGTATATTTAAGGTGCTTATCATGAGTGACATTACAGTGTGTGACAAAGCCCACATTGTGGTGCTGTGGTACAGAACAGGCAGCATCAACCTCACTGCAACAATTAACAGACCTCAATAAAGGCTATTTACAGGGTTAACACAACCTGTATGCACATATGCAGGCATCTGCTTGAAAGGAGCAGAGTTTCAAGTTTATTTAGGCTTTTAATCAAAGTAGCTACAAGGCTGTTAATGTCAACAAGAATAATATTTTAGTTTGATTTGCTGTAGGCCATCCTGCCGGAGCAGCAGCATCACCTGCCAAGGCTCCTGCTGTCACATGCCTGCAGTTCAGGAAGAGTGACAGACACAGACAAAAAGCTTGATATTTCCACCTTCAATTCCAGAAGTCACTTAGTACTGTTTACCATATTTGGCCCTTCTTTCTTAGCTAAAGGAGATAAAAGAGAATTTGGACACAAAAGAAGCTGTATGTTCCAATTCCTTGAATAATATAACTCTCTGTGCATTTTTCATAAAGGTGACTATTTTGCTTTGATAGCAGCCTCCTAGACAGCCACAGTTCCACTGTAGCTTCTTCCAAGCCAAATTCAGCTCTTCAGACTTTGAAGCTATTCCGAGATTGTGACAAAGCATCTTTCTTTGGGTCAAATAACATGAATATATTGCTCCAATTCCTGTTCTCTGGAACAGGCTGTAATTTAATTCTAGTGTATTGTCCCTGGCTCTCCAGTGATCTCTTTGAGAAGGTGGACAAAAAAATAAATGTGGGCTAAAGGAAACAATAAGTTTAAAGTAAACAGTGTCTCTAAGATGGTCTGAATTGGCTGTAAATAACAATTTTTTATTTGGCTTTTACAATAACCATGCTAAAATGCAACTCCGTTGCTAAGGGCTCCTTCAAAAAGCACCTTTTTAAATCTGATCTGAATTTGCAGAGTAATTTCTCTTGCTTGGGCAGAAGTTTCAAAGCAAGCTATTTTAAAATATGACTGAAAAATTTGAGGTAGACTATAGGTCTCCTGTGTCAGAGCTAAGGTCTCATGGCTTCTGGTGTGGTCCTCACTGTCATGCAAACTTCCAGAGCTGTGAACAGAAAAGACTCCAAGAGCAGACTAGAGAAGGTGAGGCACTGAAGGGCTGTGTTTGAGCTGCAGTCTCTTTATATGAAGGTCACCCAGTCAATCCACTATAAACAGGTCTGTTGGATTGAGGAATCAAAGACAGCCAAGAGAAATTAGCCAAGTTAACCTTTTGAACATTTCCACCTGCAAAATCTGACCTTCCACTTTCTTTTTTTCCTTTAGACAATCCCTGCTTAGTTTCTGGGAATGCATTTGTCCTCTGATGTTAGACCTCATATAGAATCCATAAGATTATTTGCTATCTTTCAGCTTAAATCTCATTTAAGACAGACTATATCAAAAAATTGAAAGGCCAAAAAAAAAAAATCCTCTGTCTTTGTTAGGAACCCATTAGGACCCCAGCTTCAAATTGGTGGTTTCCTCAAAATGGGACGAACATTTTATATACGTCTTTCAAAAAATTCAGCTTCAGAAGGCAGAAATATCCTTTCAAGCTCCAATGCTAATTCACCATTGTTAATTAGGCCAGAGACGGACTAGGCACACAAAGACATCTTTCTGCTTGGTTCCCATTAAAATCTACTAATGAGGCAAAGCACAAAAAGCTACCCATACAAGACAGAGAAGAGAGGGGAATTAAAAGAAAAAAAAAAAAAAAAAAAAAAAAAAAAAAAAAAAAAAAAAAAAAAAAAGAGAGAGAGAATCCTCTCCAAAACTTAATTAATGTACCATAAAGAAATGGTAATTGACGTGGACTGTGGTATCTGTCTACATTTCATGCTCATGTCCTTGACTAGCCAAAGTGCTGACTTTTGGTTTTAGTCCTTTCTGGCTTGCAAAAGCTCTGTTAAAGAAGAATGCTGTTTTCACTCACTGCACATCATCTTGCAGTTACTCGTGTTGGACTCAAGATCTTCTGTGCAATCTAAAGATCTGTGGGCTGATATGGGCATTCCTACCTTGGGCAAGGAGTATTTTGGCAGCTTCATCTGTGCGAATGGGCTCCTCCTATAAGAAACGTAATAATGTGGTCTTCCACCTGATGTCAGCTATGAGAGAAACAGGAAAATTATCATCAGATTTTTCTTAATTTCTTTTATTATCAGATAGAATATCAAACAAAAGCTGTTAAGAGAAATACCACAGTGTGGTGGCAATGGCATAAACTGCAGCGCTGTTACAGCTGAGGAATAAACATTGATCCAACTGACAGTGGCTGAAAAAGAAAACAAGAGGAGTCCCATTTTCAGCAAAGAGAGACAAGGACTAGAATCTTGTGTGAAAACTTGTGAAGCCTTGACTTCAGTTGGGCCATTGTGCCACCTCCTCACACCACAGCTCTCCTGTGCCTTGCCAGAACACTCTCTCTGTTCTCTGCTATCTGCAGATCTGCCCTGTTGGCTCTTGATTAGATCAGCACATTGGCAGACATGAGGCTTGCTTTTTATTTCTGCTTCCAGCTTTGCTTCCTGTGTGGCCCTGGACAAGCCATCATAGGTATCTGCTACGAGATCAGCTAAATATTCACAGATACAGAGGGCAGGAGAAGCTTGGTCGATTTGGCATTTTTGTGAATCTGGCCGTTTATTTAAGTGCATAAATACTGACTGCAGACCTTGAAAATGCTAGGTTAGAGCAATGTGAGGTATCATTTTCTACCACCTATTAAGGGAGGGAAAAAGAAAGAAAAAAAGCTGTCAATTTTATCTGGCTTCCAGTGCTGCTGAAGTATAATCAATGTTTGTAAAGTACTTTGAAATCCTTGGATGAAAGATACTGAAGAACAAATATTCCAAGGGATTCTCCGTGCAGAACTTTGCCTTAATTGCTTGATACCTGAACTTATCAAGATTTTTCTTTAGTAGTAAGTGTTTTAAAATGCACTGTAGTAGTTTAAAATGCAAGATACACAGAGGCCGGGTTCATACCAGATTAAGTAAAATAAGCACCATTTCTCCTTCTAAAGCTCTTCAAAAATTTTTTTAAGGGAACTGGCAAAAGTTAGGGGAAGGAAGGCCAAAAGTATTTTTTTAATGAGAGAGTGTGAGCTTGTAAATAAAACAAGTTTAGTAGGAAAATAAACTCCCATTCCTTTATCCTAGTTCCTTAAAGCCTACTAATTCATTCCAAATGGCTTAGCTGCAGAAAAGCCAGATGGAGATCAAGGAAGGAAGGGCAGGCTAGAAGGAGGATGTTCATTTATTCCTCCAAGCACACACAGCCTGGCATAGGGTTATTCCTCCTCTGAAGAACAGAAGGGATAACACCAGATCCAGCATCAGCCAGGATGGCTCAAGAGAAATACTGCAGCTCCTGTGTCAGTCGAGCCACAAACACACAGTCAATTCTGGAACGAGACAGTGTGGCTAAACAGTGACACATGCCCCTGTTTCCCCTGCCACATAAACATTTCCCTTTTGCCTCAGACACACTAGGCACAAAAGCTGTTCTGAGGCATATGTCCCAGATTTATTTGTGGATTATTTAGACTGGTGTTTACGACTGAGTTCATTAACCGAAGCCAATTAACAGTCAACTAACCCAATGTAAAATATCAATCCTCTCTCTTCCCTCCACTCACAAGCATGCTAAAAACTGTCTGGAAGCCCAGTTTAGTGCTAATGATCTCCAGTTCACCTCCATGTTCCCTACAATTCTGTTGTTATTTTTCTCCTCTTCAGCTGACATTAAATGGACACTGGCAGCAGCCTAATGAAACCCACAGTGGTTGAAATCTATTCACCAGCTCTCACCTGGAAGACAGCCTGGCTGAGTACATCCCATCTTCTGCCTTTTCACTATAATCACAACTGAGGCATAACAATAAAGCCTGATTACTCCTTTGGTGCTTTCCCCGACTCCCTCCCTTCTTTCTTATTTCCCTCTCATACTCATAAAAGCTTTGGTCTACTCCCTTGTAATAGCAGATGAGTGACACACCACCTCCAGCTGGGGGTTAAAGCAGTAATTCCAGAGTGCTGATGAGATGGCAAGAGTGGCACAGAGCACTCCAGCACACAGAGAACATACTTCAGGCAGGAACTCTATGGCCCTACAGTGACAAGACACAAGAGCTTACAGGAACACAGTTAGCTTTGTAACAAACTGCTACAACCCACTCAGTGCCTTTATGGATCCAGTGTTGTCTGCACCAACACACATGCACACACATGCAAAAGAATGCAAGAGAAAATAATAGAAGATAGAATGATATAATATAAAGTAATAGAATAAATAAGAGAAGAGGGTGTTCTGCACCTGAACAAAGACATAATCACCCTGGACGATCAGGGAGTTATGGTCAATGTAGCCTGGAAAGGGTTTGCTACGAGTGGCTTCACTGCAGTTCTGCATCTTGCAGGTGATGTATTGGGCATCTGAAAGGAAAAGAACAAAAACAATGCACTTGAGATCCTGAGCACAGATTCTTCCTACTGTCATAAACCTGTTTGCTGAGGTGGCACTTTTGCTTCCCAGATTCACGTGAAGTGAATTGACACCAACCATTTAACACCACACAACCCTTCTTTCCCCTACATCCTTTGTAAATCCACCCTTAATTACTTTCTTCCTTTAATATCCTTCCTTCTTTACCTGCCTCAAACTCTCATTATTTCTGTCATTCTGCCCTAGGTCAGATGTCAGATTCACACATTTTTACCAAGGGAGAACCTTCTATGAGGCATTTCTGTATTTCCTACAGCACTTACACTCTGCAGAATAATGCAGATTGACTTGGAAAGTACCTCAGACCAACTCCTGTTCAGGGGTTTTACCTACTTCTCTGTTGACAACATAGGTAGATGCACTCTGGCAGACCTGGGCAATCATTCCACACTCTCTTGTAACTAGAAGTCTTAGCAGTTGCAAATTAAACAGCCTAAATGCATCTCACAGCCATCCATGCCATCTCATCCACTGTCCCTATGTGGGATGTCCTCACCTCCTATTCTGAAGCACTGCAAGGTGCTCATCTCATAATCTGTCACCTGAAGAAAAGCAATTTGAATTTCTTCATGGGGACAATCTATCCTAGAATACAGAACCAGATTCTCAGTAATCTGTTTGGACTCCTCCAGATTCATTAAGAATTTGCACTTTATGACAAACCTGATCCACACTAGGAACAATTTTGGCTTTTTAACATTAGTACTTACATGATCAAAACACTACATTGCATTTAAAGTTAGAAGTACTTCTATTCATTTTCCTTAGAGAGACACAGTCCCTTGTTTGATATAATTACTGCCTTCAGATCAGAGAAATAGCATTTTACACTGAAATAGAAACGGCTGGAATTTTACCATCTCGTATTTAATCTTGGTTTTAATTAAAATCTATCATTTGACATTTCTTTCCTTGCTTCTAAGGGCTGTTGACTTCTCTTTGAAGCAGACGTGCAGGGTAACGAACCTTCAGGAAAGTTCGATGAGGGATGATTTTTCCCCGGCATTTGCAGGGTTCTTGGAGTATATAAAAAGCTAAGTATTACTAGTCGCTGCCGTTTATAACATTTTATGCTTTCGCAGCTCACTGCAAAACATTAATGAATACAGCCTGGGCAGCACGATCGAAATGTATTTCCCTTCCGAGGGACATGATATTTTCCACATTAGCCACGAGAGGGCAGGAACGATGTAATTCCCAGCCTGCTCATTCTTGCGGGCTCAGGAAAGTTCCCTTTCAGAGTTGTGCAGCCCTCTGTCCCTCTGCAGCCAGGAGGGAGGGAGACAGGGGGGCACCGTCTCTCCTGCATGTCTCCTCCCTGTCCTCAGAGTCCCAAAAGGTCACAAAGGTCTCCTCGGAGCCTCCTGTTCTCCAGGCTGAGCAAGCCCAGCTGTGTCACCCTTCACATGGAGCAGTGTTTCAGCTCATCTTTTTGGTTTCCTCTGAAATTGCTCCAACAGGTCCGCAGCTTTCCTGTGCTGAGGGCTCTAGAGATGGACACACAACTCCAGGAGGAGTCTCTCACTCTGTCACAACAAAATTCCTGAGTGAAATGTGTGCTAATCCCGAGCTTCAGCAGAGCAGCCTCAGTTGAAATGGTCCTACTGCCACCTGAGCTGTTGAAAAGCCTGGGGGATTAAGGAATCTCCTCCACAAGAGATTTTAAAGAGCAGGGCAGGTTGACATCCATTAAAGGAGACTGAGGTTCTTTGGATCCTGCTTTAATGGAGGAATAGGGACTATCCCTATTTTTGCTGTGATGGCAGGAGTCTGTGCAGCAGTGATTGTATCATTGATGAAGATTTACTAGGGCAATTCCTGTGAACTTTTACAGTGCAATTCTCCATGGCTTCAATTCTAAAATGCCAGTAATAACTACTAAAGGGCAGAGCACTGAAATTGCTTAAGCTAATCTCCCAAACAGCCAAACACTGAGATGTGCACAACAAGAAAAGCTCCTTTTGCTTCAGGAGACAGAAAGAAGGAAAAGCAGGCTTCTTGCAGCAGTGCCTGGTTCTCACTTTTTTTCCTAGGGGAAGATTTTCTGTGTACACATTAACTCAAGGATTTTTTTCATTTCATTCTCATGGACATTTTATGTGACTCCATTGGCAGAGGTTTGTAATTTAGAATTAATTAATGTCAATTAATGTATTCAGTTGCTAAGCTCTAGAATTAATTTCATTAGTTTTCCCGCACAGATGTTTTCCCTGCCATAGGTAATTAGGACATTATGCTTTTCATTTCCAGAACCCTCACCTCCAACAACAGCTGCTGTTTTTAATATACAACAACAAAGTCACACTGTGCCTGGAGAGAAGAACATAGCAACTCCCAGCTCTTACACCCCCAGACAGTTTCATTTTTGACAGGTTTAGACACCCAGAGTTGGAATCTTCTCAGGGAATGGCAGCTATTTCTAAAGAGGAAGCAAGAAAAGTCACAGAACACAAGAACAGAGGAGACATCTTGTAAGGGAACTTGTGACAAAATTAATCTGTTTCAGTGGTGAAAGAGAATTGCAAAAGCTAACACAGAAAAAGTTAAGAGCCAAGGGGGACCCTGTGCCATGAAATATTTTAGTCTTTTCCATTTAGCTTGAGCTCCGTGCTCATATGTTCTCAATGCAAATGGATCCAACCTGTCCCAGAGACATTTCTTGGCTCAGCTGGCAGAGAAGGAAGGTTATTGGTGTTTACTGGAGGCTGGTTGGCCTCTGCAAAAGTAAACAGGAGGGTTTTAGATCCCTTCCTAAAGCAGTGGGACTTTCTTCAGGATATTTTGTTGACAAGTGCTTTTTTGGATTAAATATCAAATCTTAATATCCATAATATCCACTGCTTCCTAGCGTAAACTTGCACATACATCTTCTCAAAACCTTATTTGAGCACAGGGACAGTCAGAGAAAATGGTCATTGTACTCTGCAAATATATAATTAATATTTTTCCTGCCTTTAGTTCATTGAGGAATTGTGTATTTTCATCAATAAACCCACTGGGGACAAATCAGGGGTTTTATAGAATGTAATCAATGACCTGTTTCTGTCACAGATTTTCTGTGGAGCATCCCAGTTCATTACTGAGCAACTGAGACAATAGGGACAGTTTCTGCTTTTGAAGCATGACTGACATCCTGTAATTAATGACCCATAAGAACATGGTAGTGACACATGTCTCTGAAAGACCCAGGCCCGTAACCTCTCCCTCAGTGACTAATGAATAACACAGGTCTAGGTTGCCTTAGCAGTGCAGGTACATCTTCAGCATTCACAACCTTCCATGGCAATGAATTCCACAGTTTAATTAAATGTTCTCCCATACTGTAATTTTTTTTTTTTTTTTTTTTTTTTTTTTGAGAAACACACAAAATGACTGTTCTTTATCCATTTCCATCTGGTCTGAATGTTGATTTGCGAAACATGCATGGTATGGGAATAGGCTCACAACTCTCCAGGACTCAGCAACTGCAAAGTAATTAACCAGTAATGAAGATCAGTGAAACGAAACCATCCCATTTACTAACTACTCACAAATCTGGTTTTATCCTGCTGCTACTCTTCCTTCAATGCATATCAGCATCAGAAATCTTTCTTTACAGAGGGAAGTATATCCTCTGCCATTTCTGGCATAAAGCTATAATAAGAGAAACTAACAGATGTCATTCTCCAGGACAAATACTAATCATGATCAAGAAAAAAAAACTAATCGCAATCAGGGAAGAAAAAAAAATATCACTGCACAGGTTTAGGGCACTTTGGGAATTAATTCACCACTGTAGCTATGTTAAGAAAAGACTGCCAGGCTAGGTTGCCTACTCATTGTTTCTACAACAGTGATTATTTTATTCTTCCTAGCAATTTTCTGTGAAAACAGAAATTAAAGTACTAGTGCAACTTCGTGATTCAGGCACTATTGGCCAGATGCTTAGTCCCTGTGGATCAGCAAGCAGAACATGCCTGCTGGCCCCAGGTGAGACTGGTTTTACTTGCATCACAGCAGCACCTAAATTATCTTTCAGTGCTGTGTAAATCAGGACAGCAGAGGAAAAGCAAAGGAAACAAAACTACTTTTTAAATATCAGGAGCTCTAGATTTTTGCCAGCACATTAGAAACCCCTTAGCTTCTTTCATCCACACTTAAAAAATAAATTAAAAACTTTACTCTAAATAAATTGGTGTCTTATGTACAAAAGCAAATGCATGGTTCATAAATGTAATAGTTGTTTTACTGTCTACAGAAACTGTCATTTAGACATCCTCTGAGTCAGTTTTGCCATTCTGTGAAGGGCCAGGAAGTATCCAGTTAGTCTCCAAATGCCCTGTAGGAATCCATCTTTCTAATTTACACCAACAATCTGGATTCCTCAGTAGGCACCACCTGAATAAAAATTACCTCCCATTTAATTAGCTTGAATCAGGCCTTGCTGTGATAACCCTACCAAGCTCAAATAAGTTGAGTCTGTTAATTTTAGTATCTTGTGTATTCTTCACAAACCTGAACCCCACACGTCATTAAGTTTATACCTTCTGAAAGCACTTCAAGTTGCATTTGAGCAAACCTAGATTTCACTTCCACCATCACCCTGCCTGCTGGCTGTGGTGGTGAATGTAACAAAGAGAAGCTTATTGTGTGATTAAGAACTGTAGGGGATTAATTGTCTTACTGGGGTGTTGCCCTGAAACCAGACCAAAAAAAAAATACAATTCCTGCTGACTTTGCTGGCTTGCCTTTGATCCTGTTCCAAAATCAAAGTGAAACACCAGGGACACCCAAGCGTACAAATGGAAATGTGAGATAACATTCATATGAACTTCTTCCAGAAAAATCAGTTTTACCACTATGCTCTCAGCCTCAGATTGATATGGATGGGGTCTGAAGCCTTTGAAAAAGAAACAAAAGCATCACATTCCACAAGATGAAAATTTGCATGGTGCTCTCCAAAGCTCACACAACAAGGATGAAAAACATAAATGGCAGCAATTAGCCCTGCAAATCTGTCCCCACCAGTAGAATTAAATTGAGCAGGCTGTACTCATCACTACCTGCATCCTAATTTGAGACACAGTGTGTCCAGAAGGAGTCCACGTTTTTTCTGGATCCCAAGGGGAGGGGGGGGAAAAAGGTAGGGAGAATGTGCAGTCAGGAACAACATTGCTAGCCAGATCCTCAGCAGGTGTAAATCAACACCACTGAAGTTATACTGATTTATGCCTGCTGAGAGACTTGTTTTGGTCCCTGCAAACCTTTTACATTATGTACATAAGCACAATAAATTAAGTGCACAGATAGACCATGACCAAAGAGCAGAGACAGGGAGTTACTGGTGTTCCAGCAAGGAGAGCTCAGTACTAAGGTTGTTGCTGACAGATGTTCTCAAACAACTCAGAGATACCCTGGACCTGACTGACATTTCCACTTCTTCTCACCTCAAGCCACAGTTGTACTATTCAGCTTCTGCTGGAAAAGACACCAGCACAAAAATGAGGGTGTTTTTTTCTTATCTACACTTAGTTCAGCAGGTTTTTGCTTAGCCCTTATATTTCTACTTCCGGATCTTTTATTTCATTGTACAGATTGTGTGGTTGTTTACATACTACTCCCCTTTCTTCCTTCTTTCTCTCTCCCCTGTTTTGGCAAATCTACCTTCTCAAATTTAATCCCTTTATTGAAATGTTACACTTGGTAAACTCTCAAAAGAGATATTCCAAATAAAGTATAAAGAAATAAATGCAAGAACATTAAAAAACCACCATAAAACCCCAAGAAAAATAATTTGCAGATTACCCTCAGTCTGCAATAAAGTATTTTTCTTACTTCAGCGCAATTCACTCCATTACCCCACTGGTAGAAACACACCTGCTGCATTCCAGAGGTAAAGGTTGGAGGGTGATAGATGTGCAGGAAAGGAGACTGATTTGGTTCTTGGAAGAAAGCTCTAGCAGCCAAGAGAGCAGTACATACTAAACTGCTCATGGTTACCACAGCAATGTGCACACTCTCTGCCTGTCTTGGCCTTAAAATCCTATGATCTGCAGTGCTCCCAAATATCTGGCAAAAAATGCTGTGGTATGTTCCAAAGTTACTACTGTCCTCTAGGTAGAGACCAACACTCCTTGGCACATGGGGCAAAACAGAGCATGCACTTACTGAAAACCCAACATATTTTCTTACATTGCCAGTGAGGTGAATCCTGACAACAAGATGAAACAAGAAGTTTCATCTAAATGACTGATTCGCAGGGGTCACCACTGGCTGAAGGTCTGACACCACTGATTTATTTATATTTTTAAGTTTTGATACTGAATAAACTGAAAAAACTTCTGTTGTGCTGCCTCACAACTAAGCCAGTATAAGTGTGCATAATCTGTTACTGGTGTTGAGTTGATGAGTAGTAATTTCTTATTCCCCAATATATTTTTGCTAACTAATATTCCTGCCTCCCCAGTGAAACCAGTTTCATCTACCTGTTTTTAGTTCCCACTTTAAGAACTCTAATGAAGCTTACTGATTTGTTAGGAACTCAAGAAGTGTTTTGCAGAAATGTTCTATAGCTGTGCAAAACATTCTTATTTCAGCCTAAGAACACAAACAAGACTGTTCAAGGCATTTGGAGCATGGCACTTTCTCTGCCCGCTGTGAGCTGAATATCCCTCAAATGCATCACCAGAATCCAGCTCCTTAAATATCACTTGTGGTGCTTCATCTCAATGACTTCAAGCTTTTAATGACTTCTAACAGCAGTGTTTTGTGCTGAAATAGACACTGTGCTGTTAGAATATTTCTTTTTAGCACGTTCCATGAAATAGAAAGCCTCAGGTTCCCAGCCTTGTTGCCACATCAGGTAAGTGAAATTGAAAGGAGAAATAATAATCATAGATCACAAGTTATAAGAAATATGGATAATATGTTCTTTCATTGTCACTAATCCTGCATATCTTGAAATGAAAAGATCTTCAAAATTTTATGGTTTCTATCGCAACTGTTTCTTTTCAAAATCCATCTTCCAAAAAATTCTCTTTCATGCTAAATTTCTGTAAGTTAAAAACTAGATTACCTTACAATTAACTTTTCAGATATTTTTTAAGTTTCCAATAACAAAATGCACATTTTAAGTAGCAGTACTGCATTTAAGGGTACAATCATCCGTTTGAAAAATGACTAATTGAAGGCATCATTAACACTTCTGTACTGCAAATGATAAAAACCTTGATATGTTGCAGGAAAACTGCTATTTACTGAGAAAACAATATGGAATTAAAATGACTAGATCTCTGGTAACTGGCTTTTCAGTGTGATGCCTGCCTGAGGCAACCCAGTGTTGTGGAAAAGAAATCCATGGAGAAAGATCTGCAAAAGCAGTGGAGCTCAAAGATAAACCTTGAGAAAGCCTGGATGGGAGGAGAAAAGGCCAGTGGGTGGCTAAGGGTGCCTGAGAGAATTTACAGCCAATTAGGAGAATATTTTGGAGTTGCAGGTAAAGGAGGCTCCTGGAATAGAAAAAAAAATCAAAAACCACCTCAAGAGGCAAAGCAGGGAGGGAAAGGAGCTGATGAAAGTGAAGGACAACAACAGGACATGCAGTAACAGTGAAGAATGCACTCAGACTGGTCATTAAAAGGTTTCTAATTAGGTATTTTCAAAGGTAGTACCTAAGGCAGAGTTATCCCTGGTCTGCTGAAACTATAAAGCTATGAACAAGGTGATGTTATGTACTGTGTGAACAAACAGCAGCTAGACTTCATGGCCCAGGAACTTCTCTTCAGTGTCATGTTCCCATCAACAAAAATCATGTAAGAAAAAATAAAAGTGGTGTGTGTAGTAACTCAAGTTACTGCTTATCACCTGTTCTTCCTTACCATGTCCTCAGCTCCTTTCACAGCCTGGTTAACCCATTTTTTTTCCTTGCTGGAAAGGCTTCTCTTCTGACAGACCTAACTTGGAGCAGCCAAACTCCTCATACTAAATGAGCAAATCACTAAAAGAAGTGAGATCTTTGTGTTTGTACTGTATGGTTACAAGAACATGAGGAAAGCCCAGTACACCACAATATTTGGAAGGTGATGTACTTACGACCATCCACTGTCCTTGCCTCCAGGTGCACAAGGTCAGCCTCTCTTCCATTCCCCATCATAGACCTGTAAAAGACAGATTGAGACAAGGGCATTTAAAACAACACACACCATGAATGGCTGAGATACTGCTTTCAAAGGAGATCCTGTTTAGCTGGACATAAACTCATACTCACAAATAAGAACTGATAATTTTAAAGGAATTTTGGAGTTTTCCCTAAAATGAACTTGAATATTTTAAAGAAATCCTACCATTTTATCTGATAAATGTCATTGTACTTATGAGTTCTTATTTTCTCACCCCTTTACTTCACTTCTTTCCACCTGGAAACCTGTTCCTGGCACGTGAAATTTTGATGTTTCTCCTGGTTTGGTCAGAAGGATGCATTTCAGTTCAGGGTGGAATGCAGAAAGACTTTAATTGATGAGATAATAGTATTTGCCAGCATACTAATTATAGCTGTTCCTTTATATTGGACATTTATGCACATTTGCTTAACTGACACTCTTAATGATCAATGTTCCTTCATTAATTAAGAAGCTTTAAAAAACTCATTTTATCCTGAGACATTTTATCACTTCTGATCTAATAAAAACAGTATTCCATTAATAAAAGAAGTGTCACATTGAAAATGACTGTTTGTTCCCTCTGAATTAACAAGTAACAAAGTAAAGACATTGAGCACTGCAAATAAGGAGTTTATGGAATTATACTTTGCTTCCACGGTTGAGGTTCCCCTGGACTGGCACTGGTGGCCTCATCAATTCCCTGGAAGAGTCCAAATGTCCAGTGGTTTGATGGACAGGCTGAGTGATGGGAGCACTGACTGCTCTCTGTGCCAATCCCACTGTAGAGCTGCCTCAGCAGCATCTCTGACAATCAGCCTTGTTTCTGGTCTTGATCCTATCATCCAAGTCGTAATCCCGGATTAGAGCTAAGGGTTAAACAACCAGTTTCTTGTTAGCTGGCTGACCTCCTTAGTTAATAGAAGCATGAGGGAAGACACATATTCATTTCCAGTGATAGACAAATTAGATGTTCTCTTCAAATCCTCATTATTTTTCAGGAAATCAGGAGAGAGATTCAAACAGTGATTTAGACTTTAATTCAATTCCCACTGACTGCAATCAGAGGCACCTCCAGCGCTTAATCATCATGTGCATTAACTAATAACTATTATAAAAATGTTAACAGTAACAAGACTGTGTCCTGATTAATCCTTACCTTTGCTTGACAAAATACATAGCAATTCACTAGCTAAAAAAGGTTTTGTTCTCCTTTGTTGGGGACTGAAGTTCAGAAAATTCTCTGAGCCAGCATTGCTTTTTACCTCTTCTCCATTTTTAATAAAGTTTATGTCAAGATGTTATTCCCCTAAACATTCAGCTTCCACTTAAAATCTCTGCTTCCTGGTAATTGACACCAAGTGAGGGGGGAAGGAAGCACTTTCCTGCGGCATTTTTATTATGCCTGCTATGATCAGCAGATTTAGGGCCAAAATGCTGGGCCTGCTGATTAGGATTCAATTTAAGATAGACAGATACCAGTGACAAACAGCTCTAAAAAAACTGCAGATGGACAAAGCTAGCATATCTCCTCTTTATTCTTGTTTATTTAAGTGGGCTTTTAAATACTGGAACTGGAATATTGGAATAGCCCACCTGGAACTGGGCTATTGCAGAAAAAATAGTACAGCTTTGTCAGTTCATTGCACCTCCTGACCTCACACACCTCCATGGAGATGTGAACTCTTCGAAGAAATAAGGAATAGATTCCATAAAATTGAGTATTTTGTCTCTTAAGAGTGCAACAATGGTGCTCATCCAGCAAAGCATATGAGTCTACACTCAGGTGTTTTGTGAATTTCCTCCTCACACTGCTATTCTAACCCCAAAAGAAACATCTTTTGCATCTTCTCAGGCAGAGAGAGACAATTTTATGAGCCATAATTTACATCAAACTCTTAGGTGCCTTAAGAGCAGCATATAAATATCTGGACTCTCAAACCCTGAAAGTAGTCACCTGCATATTACTGATTCTCATACTACAGCAGCCAGTGTTGGGACTGGAGGAGCTTCAACTCAAGGTAGAATTGAGCCATCAGTTGTCCCAAGGGGGTAAGAACAAGGACAGCTGAAACAGAGCTGGTGATAAACCTCCAGGACTTCCTTTCTTTTGATGTCTCCTAACCCTGCAACTTAGAAATGTGATGACAAAGATGAAAAGTAAGGTCCGGAGGAGGAAATTCCTAAAGTCAAACAGGACATCTGAAGTATAGTCAAGAGCCATATCCCTGACTTCCTATCTGCCAGATCTTTCTCCCAACCTTAGAAAATACACATTTCATTGCTTTGATATATAATAGGCTTAATTTATTTGTGACAGCACAAGGTCATGGTCAGGCCCATAATATTAAATGCCAACATGAAAAATCAGTTGTGAAGAACAGGCAAAATACAAATACACATCTGCTCAAATCAATATTAACTGTACAGAGCTGACAGCCAGAAACATATCACTTCCATCTGGATTCTGCTGAGGGCTTACTGACCAGCATTTTTGTAATGTCACTTTTTTTTTGGATCATGCTGTCTTGTTCCATGGTAGCCGTAGGATATTTCTTTATACATCTCTCCATACCACCTGAAAAGCCACATAAAGTAATATTCATCTTACCCAGTTATACATCACAGATATTTAACTCTGAACTAGTCCCACTCAACTCTCTTTGCAGGCAGAGAGATGAAACAGGCAGTTTTGCACTGCGGATCAGCTGAACAGTGTTAAATATGACTTTATGAGAAGAATTTATCCTAGAAAGGCCTGTCTCTCTATATATATAATTCAAGAAGTCTGAACACCTACATGTGATCAAATAAAGGTCCCAAAGCAGGAAACACAAGAGACCTGAAATACGTTTATTACCTGATTTTAAAAACGCAAATTGCAGATGAACTATGGATTGGAGTTAAAGGGGTAATTGAATGTCCTGAGCAGTCCTCTTTCTGAGAAATGTTTTATACAGCTTACATCAGCCTTATTATTTACTCTAGGACATATAAAATCCTAGGAGACATTCAGAAATGCAATATTGACCACAGTGAGCATATACAGGAGATAAATATTGTGCTTTTGGTTGTACTGCCCTGAGAACATGCTCTCTCTAGGAAGACTGACATATGCTTTAGATGAATAGGACAATCTGTTCCTAAAGCATCTACTAGAAAAAAAGGTGCTAAGAACTGTAGGATATATATCAGAATTCTTGAATTTTTAGTATGTCTACCAAATCAATCACAACACAACCAACCATCCAGCTATTCTATCAGTGGGTTTTCTTATCTTTTCTTTTGGCTGGGGAAAAAACCCAATAAACATTATCCTTAGAAGTTGAGGAAGTCAATGTACTTCTGAAAGCTTGAATACTATTAAGTAGCAGTTTTAAACCCATGGCATCAGTATGAAAAAGAATTAATAACTAATTACAAAGAAATTCCATTCATGACCAGACTGGAAGGTTCTTAAACCAAAAACAAAACATAAAATCATATTCTTCACATGTGGAAGAAGGAAACTAATTGCTGGATTGGCCCAAAACAGCACCAAAGCCTCCCTCCAACTCGATGTTTCTAACTTAATACAATGCCCACTGTAGTTCATTATCTTTTGTGCACATGGGCAATGAAATGCTTCACAAGGTAGGCAAGGAAGAGTGCTGTGTGTTCAACAGCTGATAAACCAAGCACCCTACAAAGAGCAGGGGTACAGATGAACAACATTCTGTAACCCATTCAGCTATTGATTTCTCTGAGAAATCTCTCTTAAATTAAACAATAGTCCCAAATTTGCCATTCCCTATTCTGAGCAACTTCTGTTCGCTATGCTGGCAGTGCTTTCTTCTCATATTTCTCAAATCCATTCTTCCCTTTCAGCATCTGTTCTAAAAGACCAAACACTCATATATCCACAAACTTTTCTCCTTGCTTCAGTCTGTGTTTTCACTTTGTGGTAAAATGCCAGTGTGTCCTTTGTCCGTCCCTTTAATCTCAGGCTTTCTGTAATACTCCCAGAAACTTCAGGACACCAGGGATATCCTTGCAATGCTTTCTGTTGAATGGTGCCTATTGTATTTTTGTGATTAACTTTTAGTGTTTTGTTGGTATAATTGTCTGGATGTTTTGAAAAAAGGCAAAGAAAAGGAAAAGAAAAAGAAAAAAATCTTTTGGGAAAAGGATGACTTAGAAAAGCCAAAGGGAGTGCAAGGCAGTGACCCTGCTGCCTTTACACTGAAGATGTCTACATTTTGAAAAATTTAGGACCCCCACGGTCCTATTACAAAGTTGCTTCCTAAAATTTTAATCACTATCAAGCCTGCTAAGTAGTTATCTGCACTTGAGAGGCTCACAAATCGATACCACTGTCTGCAGCACAGTAATTGCTCTGAATGCAGATTCTTCATCCACCGTGAGAAGCAGCACAGGGAAAAGACCCCAAATCATCCCCTGGTTTAGAACTAGGCTGAAGTAAACAAAAGCAGCCTGGCACTGCCCACTGCACAGTAAATGCTAGTTGGCATATTTCTGTAGTGACCAACCCCTTGCCATCTTCTCTGTCTGAAACATTTCTAAAACCTTGGCTTCCTTGGCCTGTCAGCTCCTCTGAGCCAAGAAAATTCAATAGAGACCCTGTTACCCTGGGGTTTCCACCTCTTCTATCTTTTTTCAGCTCTAGGGACAAAAGGAATTGTTTATGGATGCTGGGAACTGATGAGGCTTGCAAGGCAGTCAGACCACTCAGAACTGCAAAAAGGCATCATTGTGAGGAAACCAAAAGCTTCTACTTGCTGCACCTAATTTCAAACTGCCATTTTTTCATACACAATGAACTCGAAACACCAGACAATAAGGGCTGCAGCTCAAGGATTTGTGCATTCTGAAAAGTAGTTTTGGGTGCCTTTGGTTTTGGATGCTTGACTTCAGACATAGACACACTGTATCTGGGACTATATGCACAAGAAACTCAATGGCAATCTTTTCATACGTATTTCTTGTATCATACATGCTCACAGCAGCCAAGATCAAATATCTTTTGAAAGAGGCAGTAAAAGACATTGTTATTTTACAGAATCTTCGATGCAAAAGGCCCAGAATGCCAAATGCTACCATGTCCTTTTCACAGACAGGACCAGTGTGAATGTCCCTCATTCTTTATATGGACACAAAGGCCTTATGCAGTTTTTCCATGTCTCAGAGGAAGTGACCAAATGCAGAATTGGGACTCCTGTGACCATACCACACCTGCTTTGGGGATAAACAGGTATGATTTGTTCATGCAGCAAAGGCTGGCAGACAAATGACATAACAGCATGTCTCTACTAAGGTGAAGGAAAGGAGATCCACACAGTTCTGGCCATTTTGAGACTATCAGTGCTGAATAAGAATAGCTCAGATGTGGTTGCAGTGCAATGCCAAACAGAAAAGTTACACATGGTTTGGAAAATCCAGTTTGACGACTCAGCGTGAAAAATGCTCAAGTGCCTCAGCTGTGTTCTGCAGATGACTTTGTTCTAAACAAGCTATATATTTAAGATGCCTCCTGACCCTCAGCATTCCTTCCTCCTAGTCCCAATTTGAGCAAATCCCCATCTCCACATACACTGCATTACACAGAAAGATTAACTAGCTGCAACAGTCGTGTAAGAGGGAATGTACTCCTAGAGATCTTTATGCCAAAGTTGTCCTATGAGCATAAATATTCTAACAAGCTTTATCCTGTCACAATAAAGCCATAAAGTTGCTTTGTTCAGCACATGATAATGGCTTTGTAATTCAATTATTGGTGGAATTTGCCTTTAGGGATTTATCTTCCTTTAGCCTCAGCACTCATGTGAATCCCTTATCATAAATCTGGCAATGCAAAGCCAGCTCCTCCATTGCCTCTGGACATATCCTGTCACTTCATGTTAAAAAATTGACACCTTCCTCCAGCTTAGTGATTGGCAGGTTTTTGGTTTGTTTTAAAGGACAGAATGAAAACAACAACAACAGTGGATGACACTCATGTTATCCTCAGTAGCATCAGTCTTTTGGTCCCACTGATGTTTCTATAATCCTAAATTCTAATTGCCATTCATAAAAATAGTAACGTGTAGCACTGAACAAGGAGCTTTTTGTCCAAAGATACAAAAGTACTTGACAATCAACCTTTAAGTAACCTTCCCTGCATGGTACTGATTTGTTCAAGACCTATGGAAAAGTACAAGACAAGCAGACCAAGTTAGAAATAGGGGCTGAGGAAAATTTTTGTTCTCAGCTTTATAGATAAACTTCACTGATTAGTCAAGAGCACAGAGGCCTCATTGATTTGACCAAGATCACACAGTTGCTATGTGGCAGAGACAAAAATAGAGTCTGAGAGTCCTCCAGGCTGCTTTTTCTTTTACTACTATATTGACTCCATGAGGACTTTGCAGATACTCTCTGTTCCTTTTTTTCCTTGCAGAGGTCAGTGAATCTGCCCCAGGAAGCTTAGTGTGCAAGGCAATTCTTGTGGTTTCTTTAGTTCAGTCCCTATTATGTGAAATTTCACAGATTTTACTATTCCTGAAACATATTTAAAAGACTGCTTTTCAGCTTTAACATCTAACCACATCCTCCTGACATGTTTTGGAAACACAGATAGATTCCAGATAGGCATAAATCAGCACTTCATTTCTTTATATCTGGCTAATAAATCTTCCCTGACCAATCATTTAATTAGTTTTTCCCTGCTACACCTCTACACTATTCTTTCCCACATTGTCCAGTCCCATGAAATGATACAATTTGGTGCAATTCAACTGGCAGCCACTGGGCCAAATCTGTTCTATGGTTTGCTTTACTCAGTTTGTCACCCTTTCTTTAGAACTGGTAGAAAACAGCAGTGCAGTGGGAAAAGCCCAACTTCTCCTAATTGTGCCACCTCACAGCACTGACCCAGAAATCAGGTGGCTGTTGCTGCTAACACTGAAATAGGTGAGTAGGTAACTGGGGGTAGTGGTGTGACTTTCAGGCTGTGGGGAGTAATTTTTACTCTCACCATCCCACCACTTTTTAGAGCCCTAGTGCATAATGACCCACACCCTTCCACACTCTGCTGTCTACATCCCCCACAGCTCTGAGGGCAGCAGCAAAGGAAGCCTTCTCCCCTGCTGCTGTAACACCACAGCTCTCTGTGGGAAGCTCCAGAGAGGAAACTTAGCTAAAACTCTGAAATAGATGGATGCAAATTCTCAGAAGGTAGCTGTCTATTGCTGGTAACACAGGGTGGGAGGAATGTCCTAAAATGAGAATCGAAACTAAGTGGATAAAATTCAGTTAACCAGGACCAGATTCTGATTTTAAGATAGTCCTTCAATCTTATATCTCTTTTTCATATATTGCAGGAAACTTAAGACTTCAAGCTGGCTTGAAGAGAAAGGAGGAGGAAAGTATCCTCTAGTTATAGCCTCTGAGCTCCACTTTTTGATATCATGAACCAAACCTTCCTGATTTACAGCTTCTCTGCTGGTACAGTCTAATAGCATGACAATTTCCTACTGTGTTAAGACCATGTCTCCTGCATCTTGTAGTGCTGCCAGTCAGGCCGCTCTGGAAGATGCCAGCAAGTAATTTAGAGCAGGAGTGGAAAGTCAGGTCTGGTACACAGTATGCTCCTCATTAAACATACAAGAGAACACAGCAGTGCAACCTTCCTGACACAGATCTGGACAAATCCACAGGTGACCTACCTGTGCACTGCTTCACCTTCCCAAGGTCTGCCCTTTAGAGGTGCACTTTTATAGTGCACCTTTATAGAAATCAGCTGCTTAGCCCAATAATGCCTGCTGGAGCCTGACACATTCCAGGGTCCTGCACAGCACTGCAGGCTCCTGATACTGATTAGCCCCCAAATGTTCAAGATCTTGAACATGGTCAATGGATGCCTACTGCCTACTTCTGCAGAACTCTAACGAGGGAAAGTGGATGATGTAGAAAAGCTGAAGCTCGTGGGAGTCTGTACTCATCTATAAAGTATCTCTGGATGATTTTTTAAGAAATATCTACTGAATTGGGAAAACTAAAACACACCAACTTATGCATCAATCAGACTGGGGCTTTTTGGTCCCAAAAGGCTTAATCAGATGAACATTTGCTTCAGTCACACGTGCTGAAAGCTGTCATGAGTTTCTCTGGCATGTACCCATAACCACCATATTTAAGCTATGAAAAAACATTTTAAATTAAATTTCTTCCCCTCAACTCACTGAATAAGTGTTAGAGCAAGTGGATGATTTTCTGGACAGGCTGTCAAAATGCACTTTGATTGGCATCTTTCCCATCAGCTTCCAGCAGTTGCCCTGCAGTGATTAAAAGGTCCCGTTCAGCCATACACAGCATCATTTGTAAACAGCCCAGGCACTGAGGCATTTAAATTGCTTCAGCCCACCTGGGTGGGTGTGCAAATCTCACCAAGCCAAGAACTGACAGAAACACTGGGACAGTGCACCCAGCCTGCTCCAAGTGCTTGAATATAATGAAGTTTTTAACAGGGCTTTGACACCTCATCCCCTTGATTTTCAGCTCTTTCAGCTGCTCCAGTGAACACAGTCAGAGCTTTTAAAATACAGCCTCCAGCCTCCTCTGAAAAAGAAAAAATATATACTATATAATTATACTGTGAAGATTAACTTTCTTTGCTACTACTCATAAAAGAAACACAAATATAGCCCTATCTACTCATCTGTCCTCCCAGCTGCTTACAGGCTTTTCTCTCCTTCAGTGTGTGCGCATATTTTGCTATTATTTGATGGGAAAGCTTGGTTGGCTTAATATTTTACAATGTTTGCCTCCATTTTCTTCTCCTGCTCATACTCAGAGAAACCTAAGGCTGAGTGGAGACCTAGCAGCATCTCTTATCAAACTGACATATCTCCTTTAACTTCTTTAGGGAATCATTTACATCATGGACATGTGACACTACTGGAAATCATAAATGGTGTGGGTTGGAGTGGATCCTAAAGATCATTTAGTTCCAGTTCTGTCACAGGCAGGGACACCTTCTACAAATTGCTCAATGCCTCATCCAACTTGGCCTTCAACACTTCCAACTTCACAGCTTCTCTGAGCAACCTGTGCCCACCACCCCAAAAGTAAAGGATTTCCTCCCAACATCTAATCTAGACCTGCTCTTTTTCAGCTGGAAGCCATTACCCCTTGTCTTATTGCTCCATGCCCCTGGCAAAAACCCTCTCCAGCTCTCTTGTAGCCCTTTTTCAGGCACTGGAAGGGGCTCTAACATCTCCCTAGAGCCTTCTCTTCTTCAGACTGAACATCCCCAGGTCTCTCAGCCTCACTGGAGAGGTGCTCCAGCCCTCTTGTTATTACAGACTTCCAATCTTCTTGAAGTATGGAGTGCTATTAATTTTGTATTTCTCCTACTTGCTTGTTTGGGTGCAAGTTAGAAGTAAACTCAAGTGAAAAATAAAATCAATACCACTGATAGAGATGATGATTGTAACTTGATGATCTAATTTACTAGTTAGCCTTTTCTATCGTTCATTTTATGTTAATTTTTAAGACACCTTTATTATGTGATTTTATTTCTTTCCTCCCCCTCCAAGTTTCTCAGGGTTAGATTTTGATTAGAATTAGATGACAATCTTTTCAGAAAAATGTCTCGTTTTGGTTAAAAACATTTTGAGAAACTTTATTTGAGATTTTTAACATTTTAATTATTTTTTTTTCTTTTTTAGGGCCAGCTCTAATTCTGATACCTTGACTTACTGACTTTAGGAAATATTTTCTGGTGCAAGGCATGACTTGATCTGAGTACCAGAATAAAAACCTGGCTTTTAATGACCAGAAAATGTCTGCATTTATATTTTGGCCATGCACTTCAAGTAGTTTTTCTGCAACTACTGGCCGTGGATGTTTGGATTTGCAAGTCACAAAGTACCACTACTAAACTTTGACTAGATGACTGAACCACTCTAAAAAGGAAGAAAAAGGCAATGTATTTCCCAGTGTGACTGGTTCACCAATTGTGATCACATTTGTATTTACTACAAACCAGCATCTACACCAGCAGAATGCCACAATAGGAACATACACAAAAAATAACCAAGTATCACAAAAATAAACGCAGAAGTATTTAAATAAAGCATTTTTATCCAACTCTTTTAACTAGGATCTACTGCATTCTCTTTCCCTAATGTCAACTACATTACTAAACACTGTGCTATCAGCAATAATCCATGTGTATTAACTTGTTTTTGTATTACGCTGCTGAATTAATATTGCTCAGAGTATTCCTTCCTAGTAATTAGGGTATTCTAACAGAGCACAGTTCCAGAATTACCAAGTACCTTGATAACTTTCATGCATTTTTCTGTCACAGTACATTTAACAGCAAAATCTCAAGAAGCTGCCGGAAAAATAATAAAAAACATGAAAATTGTTGATGCAGTGCAGAACTGCTGTGCCTTGGGCTTATATGCAATGTGGATTCTTCCAAGTCTCCACCTGACACATAATATATGGTTGACTCTCTGAGTGGAGTACATTTTGCTCAGTACACCACTTCCACATCCCTAGATTATGCACACAGATAGGTGATGATACCCAAATTACAGAAATTATTAGAGGTGTCAGTTAGACATCACTAAAGTCTGCCCAGCCACAAGTGTGTCCTAACAACCTTTTAATGAGGTAGAAAATCCTCTTTTTCAAGATCCCTTTTTTCAACTTTTGTTTTGTTTGTTGCTGGAGTTTTTTAAGACAAGAAGTCTCCAGCCACCTCACATTTTAAAGGTTTGAATTCATCTGTGCATCTCCCACCTGATATCTCCTTTCATAGAATGACATTACACCTCTTTCATCACAAGTGTGGATGTCAGGGCATCACTTAGTGCTGCATATGGAAGAATGAAAAGAGGGAACAGAAGATCTTTGAATAAAAAAAAAACTTTATTTCCATATTAATGACTTCTCTTAATCAAACAGAGGATGCAAGAATAAAAAGTATGTGGGGGCTACAAAGAACTGAGTTGTGTCTATACGGAGTGTTTTCTCAGAGTTATGTAGTAAGCATCATCAGACGAAAAACCCTGTTTTTCTTCAGGGATTTAAATTTCTCTGGAGTGGTAGGAGGAAGAGGTGTTTCACAGAGCAGCTAAAAATAAGCAAATAAAGAAGAAAATTCTCCTGGCAACAGATAGAGGAAATGCAGCTGTAAAAGGCACTACAGCTTCTCTGACAGGGTTTACAGGTAGAGCCTTCTCAAGACTAAAACTAGCAAGCTCAAGGAATTTATTCACAAGACTCTTGCGTGACCCAAACGCTATTTACAAGACAGCCTGACAGACTAAAATGGCAATGAAAATATCAGTGAGCAATCAGGAAAAGGCATCTTTGCTTTCATCAACCATTCAAATCCGTGTAAAAGTCTTTCAAGTCTTCCAGGTGCACCTTCCCTGTCAAAACAAGCAGCGTAACTAACTGCAGCCTCAAGAAGGCCTGATGCCAGAGGCCCAGCTTCGTGTCTTCTGATTTCAGAGATGTCCTAGTTTAGAGAGTACTGGAAGTAATCTGTACTAAAGCAACTCCTCAGCCTTCCTTAGATATCAAAATATTTCCCTCGTTCTCTGCCCAGTGCAGCTGTGTCCTGGTTGATTCCTTCAAAGCCATTTGATTTAGATAAAGCACCAGGAACAGGAGAGAGTATCCCTACATTCTTCTCTAAGTTGTGACTTCAGGACATTTTACTTCACTACTTATTTCTGCTCTTAAGAATAATTGAAGTCAGTCTTCTCACTTTTCAGGTTGATTACACTCTGCGTATTTACAAGCCAAAAGAGGTAATAATAAATTTTAAAAGCCCAACTAACAACAAATCACGGGGCACTGAGCAAGGCTTTACCCAACTTGTACACCAGCACTGCCTACAGAGATGGTGCTGCAGAAATCTGGATTTCAGCTGCACTTCTGCAACCTCTTAGGCCCCAGTTCCTTTTTGCCTTTCTTACATGGGGAGTGAACTGTAACCACACATTGAGTGCAAAGGGCTTCCCTTCTGATTCAGCATTCCAGTGCTGCTGTACCTGGCTGCACAGAATGGAAAAGCATATTAAAGCCCAATGTTGCTCTCTGTGGTGTTCTCAATCACATGTGCACAGTTGTTTTCTGCTGTGGATGTGCTTGAGGACAGACAGTGTCCATAGAACTGCAGCTGAAAGTATTCATTTTGTCCTAAGATCATTATGATCATCATAAATACTCCAGAATGAGATGCAACAGTGCTTCCACAAACCGTATTCTTTTCACTTCTGACAGCAAAAGTACAGTCTAGTTTACACTGAGGTGTGTTATACAAGGGGCATTCTGTTCAAGGTGAAAATACAGGCTCTCTGCTTTGTGAATGGCTGTAGGGAAATTAGATGGGTGGTTGGAACATTTTTTCATCTTTTAACTTGCTCTTTGCCTTTGATGTTCCAAGCCTAAGTTCCCTTATTTATTAGTTTCTGAGAGGTCTTCAAAGTTTGAGCTCCACAGAAGGTAAAAATTATAACTTCATCATTTTTCTTATTGCAGGCATCCATCAGCTCATTTCACAATAAACCAGAACTGCAAGCAATGACAGGAAACTTCAAAAGGCTTGGGGTACTATACAGGACATAAGGATCCAGGAACAAGGACAGTCTTTTCAGCCCTCTGAGCCCCTTCAGCAATTACAATTTTGTTGGATTACAACTTTTTGTCTCAAAGACAGGGTACCCAGATTTCTATGACTTTCTGCTTTTATTAGCCCAGAAACAACAGAAAATGTGTAGAGCTCTGTGTTTGCATCTGACATTTTGAGCCCCTGTTAGGAGTCCTGCAGGAAAGAAATAGTGATACAAACACACGTGACTCTCTATACAGACACTCCCACAGAAATGAGTTTGAGTTAAAAATGGAATTTTAGCTTGCATTAGCTTCAGCTAACACAGGTTCTGAGAAAGGATTAAAAAGCAGAAGCAGCAAACAAAATCTCTGGCACATCCTTTGTAGACCAAATATAAATTCAACTTTAGAAGTAAATTTGACCTAGAGCTCTTCTTTCTTTTATAAATTAAAAGAAAATATTTGACTAAACCACTCATGAATCTTGCTATGTTCAAAACCTGTGGGTTTGACATAAATTTATAGTTTAGAAACTACTACGCTGGTCTCATTTTAATCATTGGGTTCAGCTCCTCCCGATTTCAAGATGACTATTTTATAAAAAGTTTCTTTTCTAAAGGAATATTCACAGGACATAAGCTCACTTCTGCTCACAGAAGAATAATGCCTCCATAAGGAGTTGGTGAGAAGTCCCACAGATTTACACCAAAATGCAAGACCTTATCTTACAAGACCTTACACCAAACCTTATGTTTGATTTGGACTATACAACCATGTTTGCAGGGAAAAAAAAAAAGTTCAGCATCTCCTTCATCTCTAAGCTTTGTTTTCCATGTAAGTCAAAGTTACACTGATTTCTGTCTAGTGGCAGCATTCTCAATTTCAAGGACTAGGTAGATCTAACAGTAATTAAAACACCAGCCACTAGAGAACATCTATCTGTGGCAGAAATGCTGGTGTCCTCCAAGACTTCAGCTTTGTCCCTTAACTGGAGCAGGACCAGACTGAACTCTTCACTCTCCCATCCTAAATCAATGCTTTCTTCAGACTATTATTCAGCATATTTCAGTTCTGCATCACTCTTAGATGATGCAGCATTCCAATGTCGTGTAAACACAGACCCCTTTCATACCCATTCTAAATTAACCTCAACAAATCAGCAGTGCAGACTGTATTCAGCCACATTGCCTTCAAGACCTCATTCCAACACCTCTGCATGTGTGGGGAAGTTGTGTCAAGGAAATTAGGAGGAGGGTTTTGCTCTTACCAGTAGAACCTGTTTGGTGTAACTCCCTCATGAAGAAGCAGCCATCTTCTACCAAACTCCACGGAACTGAATAACTGTGGACAAAAACAAACAGTCATGAATAGCAGTAAAACACAAAGATACCAGAGAAATTAACCTGAAAAACCCTCTACCATTTCTGAGATAGTGACTTGGACTTTTTTTCATCCCAGTCTCCAAGGGGCACACCTGGGGCAGCTGAAACATGTCTGTGGTGCCTTTTATTGGCATAGAGAATGATGAGATGTGTGATATGGGACACAACTGGTATTACCTGAGGGATCACTTATGGGTAAATCTAGCAACCTGCCCTGAATGAAAATTCATCATCCATCAGCCTTCCTCAATATTATGTCAGAAGGACATTGTCTTTCCATTAGCAGTGCCATCCTTAGGAAGCTTTGTCACTCTGGCACCAAAAAATGTTCTAGACTTCCCGTGCAGGACTGGATGAGTTCAAACAGCACAAGTCACTTGTTCCAAGGAAACCCATGATTCTCCCTCTACTCTTGTCCTTCTCCTGCCAACGTGACACCTTCTCCTCATCTGGTTATGCAGACAATATTCAAATACATCAGTCATTTCAGAAAATCTTTCCATGATAAATACCAAACCAGCCTAAGAAAGGTCAGCAAAAAGGCACGTTACAGGTATTATCAATCCTTTGACAAGTCTTTGTGGAATGATATACAAATGTTACTGTTACAGAGCACTTAGAAACAGCTGCTCTCCGTAAGTGCTGCCATCAGGTAATTCTCAGAAGGCCAGTGGAGGGAAGGATCACTTGGGTTCTGTTATTTCTTTTGCTTAATTTAGCTTCACATTTATCATGTGGAAGTATTGAGAGGCAGTCAGCCTTACATTTTTCTTGCACATTTATCCTGTCTCCCCTCCTTTCTTCGCCTGGTAGACTTAGTCAGTCCCATTTTCTGGCAAGGCAGATGTTGCACATTGTTTTTTGAACTACTATCTCCCTTTTCATGACATCTCTTAAGAGATTTTGCATAAAATGCAGATGATCTGAATCTTTATGTGCAAACCATGGCAAATTTTTTTGGAACATGAACTGGCAGTGGGTTGGTAGGAAAGAGAAAGATGGATGTCTAGGAGGATAACTGAGAAGAAAAAATGATGGTTTAGAAGCTTTGAGTTCACCAGAAAGACGATTTGAATGTATTTTAAGGATTATGAGACTGAGATGTAAAACTTCAAGGGTCTACTTATTTGGATATTGATCCCAGTCGCAAAACCAAATATCCCTCACTTTTCCCATGGTAAGAACTTGCAAGAACATGGGGAAACTAATTCAAAAGACTTTTTAGTAAACAGTAGACTGGCATGTGTTAAACTTTACTCTTAAATATTAAAGCTAAAAAAATCACCTCTTTCATTTCCCTTTCTCTTCAACACTGTCAAGGAAGAGAGAGGGAAGAAGGTGGAGGGGACAGAAGATAAGAATTTCCGTTCTCTGGCTAGAATTGCTTCCAATTTTTTAAACCTCAGCGAGTCCGTTATTTTTTCCTTAAGTAGAAGAATATAGATACATTTTTATTTGAAACTTTAGGAAACTCTAACTATAACAAAGGAAAATTTTTCATTTTGGAAATTGAAGAAAATCTTTTGGAACATTGAACAACCACTTTTTGAAGTGATTTAAGGTCATCTATTCAAGAACTTTACCATTATAGGAAGTATTTTCCCTCCTTCACACTCAAAATCCATTTTAGACCTTTTTTAATAATTGCAGCAAGAAATAAAAACATGATAACAATAAGCTATTGCTATTATCTATCATCTCTCTGAAGTCAATGTTTTTCTTTTCATGGCAAAATAGTTTCTTCTGTGCCAAGTACTCTCTTTGACATAGAGTAATCTGAGTTTCAATAAAGCTCATATGATCCTTTAATTAAGAACAGGGAGCAATCCAAACTCAGCAAATACCTCCGTATTTCCAGACCAGGGATAAACAGGATGCAAGCTTTCCAGGGACGTTGATGTTCTGATGGCTGAAGTCATCATATTGAATCTAACTTTTGTATCTCTCACTCTTATCCCTCTCCGGTTTCCCTGAGCACAACTTTGAGCAGGTTATTCTCTCTCTGAATTTGCTGGTGATAGTAACAGTACCCAGAATGAATTAATTACAGCCTGCAAAAGCTCCCTCTGTGCTGGTGGAGCACCCTCCTCCATGCCTGCAGCCCCACTGCAGTGCCAGGTGCTTGACAGCCCCAGTGCCACAGCTTCCCTCTGGCTCCTCCAGCACAGCTCTTCCTCCAGAGGAGCCTTTATTGGAGCATCTGTCAGCTCCCCCATCTGAACAGGAGGATGCTGCACAGCACCCAGACAGCCCTGCTTTCTCCCAGTCTGTGCCCTGAGGAAAATGTGATTCAGGTAAAAAAAGTGAGAAATGCAAGAGTTTCTAGGTCTCTTTCAAACAGAGAAAATAGATACAGCAATTCTACTGTCAGGGCTGGACTCTTAAATTAGAAGCCAGTGCCCAGTGAGCTGGAGACAGTGTGTGAGAAAAGGCAAGTTCTCCAAGGGAAATACCAGCTCCCTGGGAGCCCATATCCAAAGCTCTCATTGTCTTTGATAAGACACTTTAATAACCAGACTTTAGAAGGTTTTTCATCCTCTGCCATTATCTCAGCACCAGCTTTGGCCTTTACTGACTCTCAGCAGCACAAGCAGCACTAATGTATCTGCAGTAAAGGAGGAATTTCCCACCTTAGGTATGACCATTCCCCCCCCCCCCCAAAAAAAAAAAATACAGTAAAGATTTTGTCAGATACTTTATTTGAAGTATCATTCATTTTTAAACCTAGTTTATTCAGCTGGACCAAAAAAAAAAAAAAAAAGATAAGTATTTGAAGCCTATGTTTCTGTCAAGCATCATTTATGATACAGCTGGGATTATTTTTCCCCTTTTAGCAATTGTAGTGCTTGAATGGATATTTTTTAAACCCAGCACGGCATTTTGCTCGTTACAAAATCCCTCTCCCTCCTGGGACTTCTTGTGATAGCCTTGTGCATGCAATCCCTTCAAAGATGACATTGTTGTCTTTGGCAAGCACTGCTGTCTGATGACAATTTGCATTATTAGACTGAAGTTAGATAATGTTCTTTGTTACACTTTTTTTTCAAGCATGGATAGAAAAGGAACCTATTACAATTTTATTGTATGTTTTCATCTGAGGGCCAAGCTGACATTTCTGTTTTCACACAGACAAAACTGTTATGAAGTACAAATCTTGTATTGATCTCTCAGATTTGACCCTTGTGCATTAGGGAATAATTCTCTTCTTGCTTCTTCTCTTGTACTTTATTTTTCTGTTTAATACATGGATTGTGTAACAACCGTTAAACAGTCTGGGTTTGCTTTGTTTTGCTTTTCTAATCTTAATATTCTGTGAAGTAGAAACCTACCACCTACCTCATTTATATAAGAAAAAAGAAATGCAAAGGAAAAGAAAAGAAAAGGCTGAGGTTACAAATACCTTCTGAGGCTGAGCAGGGATTCAAATAAACCCTTTGAATGGTGAAACAATTCCCCAGCCTGCTCACAACATGACACCACTGTCTCTGGGAGTAGGGAAAGCTGACATCTGCAAACTGAACTTCTTTCCTTATCTACACCACACATGGTGAGATATTCCCCCTCCCTCTTTTTTGTTTCCCAACCTGTATGAGAAGAGTTACTCATGTATTTCATAGGGATAGTGTGGGCTTCACCTTAAACTGCTCTGGGATATGCAGGTAACAGCAGGATACAGTTGCCACGTTTTTGGGCTTTTTTTTCCCCTTCGAATTTCCTGATCTTTCCAGTGCTAACTTCAGACTTGACTAATATTTTCTTTCGCATTCCAACAAAATTCTATAAAATATAGGGAGAAAACATTTTTTCCCAGAATGTTCCATTAAGAATAACTGAGATTTATTTGACCTCACCCATTCTGATACAATACCATCTGAAGGGTCATTGTGCCAGTCAAGACCTACCATCACTCCTATTTTCAACAGATTAATTTTCCTTACCAAATCTGTTATGTGAGGAATGTCTTGTGCCTCCATCTTCACCTTAGTGCCTTTACAAATTGCTGCAGATACAACTGACCCTGAGTGTCCATGATGTTTCATCATTCAGCATTTAAAATAATTCCATTAAATATTTGATTTTGATGCTTCTCCACATACAGATCTTGACTCATGTGGCAATTCCATGTGCTTCCTATGCTGATTAGGATATTAAATTTTATACAATGATTTAGTCTCGTGCAAGAAAAAATATGCATATAGAAATTCAAATTGCATGTTGGAAGTGACATTAGGGAAATACTTTGAGAAAGTTAGTAGTTCCTGATATTTTTCTTTTAGTTAAGACATTTCCCCTAAACAAGTTATAATGGAATACAGCATGGAGTCTGGGTTGGCTGGGTTTACTACCTTTGGTCTAACATTCAAAAACGAAAAGGCTCTCTCTCTCACCTCTAGTTTCCATGCACTCTCAACTCATCTCCCTGGACACAGCTCAAACCAAAACAAATCAATCTACACTACATTACTGACCTAAAAAACCCAGATGCTACTGGAAAACTAGCTTAGAACGGCTTTGAAAGCACTGGCTTTGATTCAAATTCACCTCTAATTCCATAAGGTTTCTACTAGCCAGTGCTCCTGGTACTTTCTTCACATATGCTGACTTCTTGACTCTTGCACTTCCTCGTGTTTCTATGAGATGATAAAAACTAATGCTATTCATGCTGTTTCTCCCTCACCCCTACACCATTTATTCACATACAAAAATCCTCAAAACACCAGTGCACCTTAGCCACAGATTTTGCACTGGTGAACCGTATAAATATTTTGAGAGATCTTTCTTTTGCTCGAATTTCAAATTCACCAGAGAATGCAACATCCCAAAAGCAGTTTAGCCTTAACTGTAAACATAACAAACTGGATAAAGACTTTTTTTTTCTGAAGATGCAGCAACACAATTTGAAATATATGCCAGCAAGTCCTTCTTCTTGCTACAAGGTTTCAGTTATCATTCTCATTGTTCATAAGAGCATTTTTCAAGTATTATTAAAGTGTGAAAGACCATATTTTGAACTGATCTAAAATCTCAGGAAAGCAAAGAACAGTAGGGAAGGCATCATGTGGATTGCTGCAATTTGGTGATGTACTTCTCCAATTTAAATCTCTCTTGCATTTCTTTTGCTTTCTATGCAGTCTGCAGAAAAAGTGGAGTGCATCAGAGTGCATCAGAGAAGGACTTCAGATTGAAAATGTTTTATAGGCATATACAATATTACTTTATAGTCTTTCACACACACCCCTTTGCCCCTGACTTTTTCTGTTGGATAATTATCACATTGGGAAAGAAGTTTCCACAGTGGCAAAAGGGATATCTCAAAAAAGGAATGAAATGGAATGAACAGGGACTTGCATGGACACATTCCCAACATGCATCCAGTGCAGCTTACTTGGGTATCAAACAAAGTACATTACATTTAAAGAAATTGCTGCACAGGGTGTATCTTCTTCAGAGCTGCCAAATATTGGGACTTAGGCTGCCATTCCCTGCATCAGACTATGGACCAGGCTTTTCTCTTTTAACACTGCATTTAACAGAAATGTATGTTTTGTATATTAAAAAAAAATCTGAAATCATGCATGGTATTTCTTTCCTAAAACTAAGCATACAGAAATGGGCTATAGGGATGATACTCATTTACTTCCCTGATCTCTGATCTATTTGTAAGTTCCACTTTTAAGAGGCTTAAATATCCTTGAAGCAATAAAGCTCACAAGATGCTTCATAGACTTTGAACATTTTAAGTTGCAGGCAATGCATTAATCATGCATGCAGAAGCAATCAATAAGGTACCCAATAATTGGTGTTTATTGAATGCTGATGGAAACACATCAGAGTGCTAGACCTGTCAGATACCTCCTTCACAGCCCATTCTAATACCAGTGATGTCTGCAGCTGCTTTTGCTGATGAACCACATACTACTGCCATGCAGAGTTGTTCAGTGTGGTCATAACACAGCAGCTGCTTTTGTGAATGTTCAGCAGATCACAGTGCCCTGAAGATGACCCTCAGCTTTCTCTCTACCTATCCCTCAATAATTCCTCACACACTGACAACTATGAGCCACATCAGCCAGCACTCTGGCTTTGTGGCAGTTTGCAAGCAACTGCATTAGGATGATGTCCCCAGTTCATTCAACTCAGATGCTAAAAAAGCAACACGAAACATATTTTTTACCAGGAGGTATTTAAAGGACTCTGACTGGCATATATATTTTAAAGACAGAAGGAGCCTCTAATATCATCAGTGTGTTTCCCTCCTAACAGATGCTGCAGCATCTTTACCAGTAACTCAAGCAGTAGAGAGAATTATTCAGGCCAACAACTGATGGCTGAACTAGATTGTATCATTTGGAAAGACACCCAATCTCAAGTCCAAGTGATGATGAATTTATCACTCCACTTAGTATGCTGTCCTCAAGGTTAATTCCCTTCTCTACTAAAAAATGCTATCTCTGTTACAGGCAACAGGGTACCCAGCACTTGCCTTCTGCTGTGTTCTAAATTTGCTAAGTAGATTCATAATTGCTTGATAACTGCAATAAATAAGTATATTTTTGTTTAAAAAGTGTATCATATTTGAATGAGAACAGAAGAGAAAAGGCTTACTACAGCAGAATTTAGGGCAAAGTGTCAGAATTTTCATGCACGCATGCAGAGATTTAAATTTAAAAATAAATTATTATTCATCATTTGCATTATATTAAAACCTATGGCTTCAAGTGAATGTAGTGTTGACAGGCACTTTGTATAATAAGGAACTGGAGACCTTTTGGAGATTACACTCAACCAAATAACAGAGAACAAGAAGACAGAGGTGAGTCATGTACAGAAAAGTGACAGGAGTTGCTCAGCACCACAGAGATCAGTAGCACCTCCAGCTGTGTCCTTATGTCTTTATTCCTAATCAGGTGAACCATCCAACTCTGATGGAAAGGAAAAAGTAATCTTTTCTCATGGAAGTAGGAAAAGTGGAGTTACATAGAACACAGAAAATCTCGCAGAGAAACAACAGCTCTACCCTTAACTAAAAGTATCCAAGGATCCCAAACCAGAAAAAGAACAAGTTCTCTAAGGGTACAGAGGGCTGATGTTTATACAGATGGATAAGCAAGGACATATTGATTTGCCTAAAGATGAGTGAGTCAGTGGTAAAGAGCACAGTGATTACTGCTTGAAAGTCTTTCCTTCTGTTTCACTGATCACACTCCTTACCCAGAAATCTATCTTCCACTGGGCTCTGCTAGTTGTTTTTTTTTTCTTTTTACTTTTCTTATTTGAGTAGGAAACAGCCTTACTGATTCCTATAATTTTTAATTCCATTATTTATTTTAAATTGTTACCCCAGTACATCATGCTTAGTGAGGTCTGTAAAAGACTGATGGGTACTCTAGGAAACTATTTTTCAACACCCCTTCTACACTTGCTTATGGCCAATTTAAAAGGAAAGTAAAAAAAAAATAAAATAAAAATAAAAAAGAAGACACAATCTGGCACCATTATTCTTCTTTGGCACCATTATTCTTCTTTTGATGTCCATTCCTTGTTTATTTTCAGAATTCTGGCTGCCACCAAACACTTATCAATTTGCCTAGAGACAGCAAGGGATATTTACAAAGAGTTTTGTGCAAGATGTTATCAGGATGCCTAACAGGAGTCTGTGCTTCGAGTCCTCACACACAGCCCTAGCCACAAATGAAGGTATTTCTCTGTATTGCTTGCTTAAAAACATAACCACATGGAATGTCTTAAAAACAGGGAACAGCATTCACAAGGCCCTATGCATCCCTGGCACAAGTGCACAAGTGCTGGTAACAGAAGAGTTCTCCAAGAGCAGAAGGTGCAATGTTGCAAAAGCTGAGGCAAACAACTTTTAACATGGGAATTACTTCTTAGTTTTTCCATCTTCAACAGTGTGTATCAAAGGGAATCAAGTCTGCTGGAAAACTGACTTGGATTATTAGCGGTGGCCCAAATATCAACAAAAATGGTGTAGACTGTTGCAGGAATAATGCCACAGGGAAAGGGGGAGTTATTCACATAGGCTAATGTTAGCTTTATGCAAACTAGTTCCCTGGTTGTGTCCACAGTCTGTCAAAAGAGATAGGCTTTTCCAGAGGATGATTCAAAGTGGCTAATGCTTACCACTCTAGAGAAGCTTTTTTTCCTCTCCATTAATTTTAGATGGAATTAGCCTCCCTCAGCTAACATTAGCCCAAGTGAATAGTCCTCTAAATTGTTGTCACCACTGCTGTCAGCAGTGTAGGGAAAAAAATACAAAAAACAAACATACGAAAAAGAGGTCACTTGATGGTAACAGCTTTTTGGGGGGTTTTGTTGAGGTTTTTGGTGGTTTATTTTTCTTTTGGTTTGTTTTGGGGTTTTGGTTTGTTTGTTTTGGGGGTTTTTTGCTTTGCTTTTTTACTTGCGATACAATTTCTGAGAAAATTAATCTGGATTTTATTCTCCCTTCTCTGGTCTAAGTAAGAAACAACTGTTACCACTGAAACTAAGAGCATGTCAATAGAAAAAGAAAAATTTATGTTGAAAGGAACCCCTAGAGGTTCTGGATGTGATCCTTTTCCAGGCAGATTCACCCTCAAAAGATCCTCATGCAGTGAAATGAAAAGTTTTAAAATAACAGAGTGAAATCAGAATAGCCCATCACATCTTGAAGAGTGAATAATGGCTACATCTATGGCAGATACTCTACAGTCAGACACAAGTATTAGACCAAAACACATGGATAGATGGGGCTGAAGGTACTTTTAAGTGTTGGCCTGCTCTCTCACAGACATCCTGTGGCCGTATCAATCTGTATCTCTTCTCTAAGTGGTTTCTCTGTCATCCCAGATAGAAGAATACCTTTCTCTTCCACTTACATGGCATGAGGAGTGGACATCCTTTAATGCAGGAAAAATGAAGAAGACACGTGGTTTGATGTCAGAAGATATGCTGTCTCAAAAGTATCAGAATCCTGATTTGCCAAACTTCAGCACTTCAGAAATACAGACAAGTATAAGTCCCTAACAGTCATCTCCAGCATGATACACAGTAAATAAAGGTAGGCAGATGGAACCAGACATTTGGAAAACACCAAAAAAAAAAAAAAAAAAAAAAAAAAAAATGAATAAAGAAGGAAAAAAAACCCCAAAACATAAACCTCTTCATTTACTAGTGCTATGTTGACAGGGCTCCTTTAATTTGGGGTGCCTCACTTTTCAAGAGCTACCTTAAAATGAGAGCGAAGAAGCAACAATAGCAACTCCATTTTAAACCTGCTTTTCAGCCTCTGTTGCTGCCTTTCAGTACTTGAGTGCCTTTGTGCATTTATTCCTGAGCTGGGCAATTACGACTCTGCATTTTGCCTGTCTGACTTGTGTTTCCCAATTTCACCTTTATTTCATCTCCCCAAATAGCTCTGTTATTGCTGGCTGATTACTAACCACTCCTCTGTGTGCCTGACCCATCTGAACAGCAGAAGATGCCTCCACATGAACTACAGGCTCTTACATTCCACGGTCTGATTACACAGCAAACCACTCTTGAAGATTACACAGTAATACATAAGTAATACTCCCATAAAATACAGCCCCTCATTCTACAAGCAAGCTGATTAAACCCAGGAGAGCTTACATGTACAAGACCTCCAAAAAGCCTTTGCCTCACAAGCATTGCTTTACTGTGTCAGGAGTTTCCTTCTGATTTGTAACTCTTTTATGCAGAAAATGGAGAAGCATGCAGTAGTTCTGCAATTATGTGGTAAGAATCAGCCAAGTAACAACTGTACTTTCAGCCAGAACAATTAATGCAATCATGAAGCAATTAGTGCAGGCAGCAGATGGTTTGCTGTTGTTTTTTTTTTTTTCTCAAGACTGGCAGGAAAAAGCCATGACTGAATTAGGGACTGGTCTGTCAGCAGTGGTAATTCAAGTCCACTGCCCAAGGCAGAGACACAGGAGAAGAATATGTGAACAAAAGAAACCGAGTCACTGAAGCTTAACAAGTTATTGTTCATCAGCTGAACCCCAGTAATTAACCACATTCAGTCACAATCAACACCCAAGAAACTGGGGCATAAAATTACTTCAGCTAAAACAGATTTCCCTGCCATTGAGTAAATCCCTATTCAAACAAACAAGAAAAGATCTTATCATAGTGATAGACAAATGGGCTGTGAAGAGATTGAGGGATGATTCTGTGTGACCCATTTACTGTTTGTTACAACTGAGCAATGAGAGGCATCCACTACTGTTGGCTTTGCCCTCATCAATCCTCAGTTGGACGGACAGCTCCTGAGGACCAAAACAATCCAGATCCAATGTGATTCTTGTCTCTCCAGCTATTGCTCTGTTCACCACCTGATTTTTCCCATCCCATTTGCTGCAATGACACGATGCAAATGAATGACAACAATCAAGTGGCTTGCTAGAAAGATGTAAAAGTGTTTTCTAGTCAGTCCTCCCTCCTGTCAACATAATTAGATGACTGCATCAATCCTAACTGGTCAAAATCCAATTTACTCTTCAAAGCCCCCATCAAGAAAACCCTCACAGCCTCTTCAGTCAGTGGCATCTAAGTTAGTGGCATCAAAATATAAATTCCTTACCATGTAGATCCGTTCCCCTTGCCTCCCTGGGTGACTCTTGAGTCAGTATGCACACAGCCCCTGGAATCCAAGGAGTAATGGATTCTCTTCCCTTAAATACAGCCTTAGCACAAGATCAGGAAATAGCTGACAGCAGTGTCATTTGTTGCAAAGCACCCCTCAGCTCCCATTGCAATTATCTAAATACCTGCAGGACCTCTTAATTACTTGGAGAAAATTCTGCCTTTGGATACACAAACGTGAAACCAATGGGAGTCATTTACACTTAGCCATAGGCTGAACTTGACCCTAAGTTCGAATTACATTTAATTTAGTCCAAGCTGATTAATACTCTTTGCCTACTGGTTACCCTCTACAGTTCTTGGGCAAAGCTTGATGAAGTCAGAAAATTTATCCATTAGGCTTTAAAGTAGAAACCAGGGCTGTGACTCATACTCATTCAGTATACTTTTAAAATTCTATTTTGGAGTTAATTGGTACAGATCTACAGACTTTGTGCTACCTGATTTTTGTCCTGCAACTACAATATTGAATTAACAACAGTTATTCAATTTGCTAATCAATTCCATAAGAAAAAAAAATTCTAATCCCCCCTACATCCTTTCTCCCCAAACACGTCATACACACAACTCCAACACCAACCCTATAAATTGATGTTAACACACAAATGGACCTTTGTTCTTATATCCAGATTGTCTTTTAGGATTCTGTGGAAGAGTGGGCATTTCCTATGAAATAGTGATGATATACTTTTTGGTAGCCATCAATCATAAATTAAATAAGCCTTAGCTGTATGGCCTCTAATTCAGAATTATTTCCTGACCAGACTGAATACCCTAGAAATTGAAATGAATTTTCCACTATATCCTACTTTTATTTGACAAAGTTCCCACTGAAAGTTTCATTGATCTTCATGTAATAAATTTCCCGTTATTAAACACAGTAACTTTCATTCCAATGGTCCTAAAAAGACATCAGAGACCAGCTTCTGTTCTGTTTCATATCAGTCCGGAGAACTCAACAGTCACAAGGGAAAGGAAACATTTTGGCCTTGTCTAATTACATACTGAACAGAGAGAAATAATTTAATCTGCACATTCCTCTGAATGAAGTATAACCATAGTACATTTTACAAAATGCTGTGAGAGGGGCTGAGGGAAAAGTATTGCATGCAACTGATTTTACAGAAAGAATTAGGAGGCAAGATGCATTTCTCAGTTGCAAAGGGTATTAAGCCACAGTCCTGGAAGGATTCTGGTTTTGAGTGTAAAGTGAAGGAAGAAAGTATTCCAAAAATTTAAATATTATCAATTTTGTAATCTCACCTACTTAGTTTCCTTATGCCTTCGTTTTCTCAGGCTTACAGTAAAAATAACAACAGGCCTAATTTATACAAAATGAAAATTAGTAGTTTCATTATTTTACAATTATTTTAACTACACAGATAGAAAACATCACAGATTTAAAACTTTTATGTCAATCTTTACATTAATGTATAACCTGAACAATTCAACCAATAGCTTATTGATTATATTCATAGATTCTATTCTCACAGACTCACCATACACAAAACAAAAAGGAGAACACTAAGTTATTTTGTGCAAAAGCCTATATGCTAAATGTCAAGATATTTCACTCTTTTACCCTTGCTGGAAGCTCAAAAAACTCTTCTGGTCTTTTTCCAGTTTTATTCAAGAACTTTAAAACCTCAGGACATGAAATCTGCAATTTCTCTGAGCAGAGTGCTCCAAGGGCTAGTTACTTTACAGCTGAGTTTATCTGCTGTTGACTCTGAACCATCAATTTTTGTTAGAAGTTTTTATCACCAAATTGAAATGGTTTCTCCTATGATTTGTCTTCCCCCACTGGAAATATTTGTGTGCAACAATACAGTTTTCCTCCAATATGCTTTTTGTTGAACTAAACAGATTGAGGTCTATCAAGTCCTTCACCATAAGAAAACTGACTTGTATTGATGTGTCTGATTTCCAAAAAATTCCAACAATGAGTTCTCCGAAAAATAGTCCTGTGCTGTTGTGTTAGGTTGGGCAGCAAAAAAATGAAGGCAAATCTCACAGCATATTTATCTGGCTGATGGATTACTCGTACTGAGGGAACTGGACTTCAGAGGAAATTGATTCACTGCTACTTTTTCCTCTTAGAAAATCAAAAACTACTTGAAAATATGCCAACCAGAGAGGAACAAGGAGTGTCTTATACTGTTCTTGGAGCTAATACTAAACTGGAAGAAGAGAATTGTCAAATAAGAGGCCAAGAGCCTCATTAGAGGTTTGTGAAGGATCCTAGCTGTCTTCTCTGCCCATTGCCTGTCACACAATATTGCCAAAAGGATGGATGAATAAACACACACTGCCAGATCAGTAATAGAGGGCTAGGCCCCAGGAACACAGCAGATACCCATGTCCTTTACTTTGACCTTTACACTGAGGCTTGCTCAATGTTTTCTGTTTAGAAATACCAAACTGGTATTTCCAAAGACTGTCCTGGTATTGCCCTAAAGACTGTCCTGAATGCCCTGCAGCAGTTGCACAGAGAGATGGGGAAGCTCTGGATTCTCCTTAAGCAAACAAATCCACAACTCTTACCTTCTGATCTTGGCTGTAGGCTAAGATCCAATCTTCCTGTTTGGGGTGGAAGAGCAGGCTGTGGATGTAGAAGTTCAGACGGTATTTTTGATAGCTGGCTCCTTCATCAGAACTGATTAATAAGCTGCTTTCAACTTCTGGATCAGTCAGCAGCATAATCTATATGGACGAGAGAGATGAAAATACTGTGGTTAAGAGGAGTCAGATGGAAAACTAACCAAGCACCTAGGAACTTCAGAGAAGCTTATTATATATGACTATTACAAAATGCTTCAATGTAATGTCTAAACTACTATAGGCAATGCTTCAGTAATGAAAACAGTATACTTCAGCTGTGTATATAAACAAATAACATATGATCAAATAGGCAGAATGACTTTACCACCAGTTAAACCAGACTTAAATGAAGCTCTGCTTACCTTATTTGAAAAATTAAACTTGAAATTTTTAACACTAGAGCACAGAAGTTACCTGGCAGGCACAGTGGGCTGTTAGGGTTTTCAAGAATTATCTACTGGAGTGGCAGACAAAAAGTTAGGTGTTAAGAAAAGAAACTCAAAACACAGAGAGGGTTTTGTAAGATTCTGGCAGAAATTTCAGAGAAGGCAGTTTACTGCCTAAAATATTATAACCTGGCTGTCTGCAACAAGCAGTCTTGCTTTGGCATGACAACACATTTGATAATGTGCTGGGTTCTTTCCACCTCCAGTTTCTATGGTGCTGTGAATTATAGATTTGGTAATGTATCAAAAATAATCTCTGCATAGTAAATTTACTTTCTAGCTTTGTCCAGGAATGTTAGTTTAGGAGTGGCAAAAGATACATGGGTTACAGTTGTATAGCTACTTCACCCCATTAGCTGTGGTATTAACTGCTCTGCATTGCTGATCAATCAGTGACAATAATGAGTTACTCCTCCCATGTGTCTCTGCACAAGGGAATATACAGGTCTGAGCAGTAAAGAGAGATTGTTCCAGTATTTCAGCAACAGAGTAATACCCATTCCCTAAGGAATGGGAATGAGGCATCTTGACTGAAAAACATGAAAAGTTTTAAAGAATATTTGCCTTGGAAAGGTATTAAAGGCTTGGATCATTAGCATTTTTATTTTATTTTTTTCTAAGTTGCTTTGCAAATGGCAAACACTGATCTGTTTTTAGACAATCCTGAAATGAAAGTATCCACACCTGGCATTTCTCAGAACAAATTTCTATCTGGGTTTGAGCATTGCAAAAATCACACACTCCATTTCCTTCTCTTCCTTCATTTAGGCAGGCAGTTAGACACAACTTAACTTGCTACTTAGGAATTATAAGGAAGCATAGCATCTGGTGTCTGTGAGACAGCAGATGCTAAAGAACTATTGTATGTGAAGGTGTAAATACACATATAATCTTCATTATTGAGCAGCTGCCAAATCTTTTTTTCTGTCTCTAGAAATCTCCTGGGTAGCATAACAATTTGGCCTCTGACTTAGAAGTTTGGGGTTCTGCAAAACCCCTGAACTTTCAGATCCTGAATAATCTCAGACCAGTTACACAACCCCACTGTATCACTAACATAAAATAGGGCAATGTTTCCATTGTAGCATAAAGTTACAATCTCCTATTATAGCTGATTTACTTTAGAAATTAGTAATGAAAATGTGCATTTTAAAACATTTTTATTTTCATTTAACACCTCCAAATATTCCAAGCATATAATTAGTGTGATTTCCAAACTAGATTGATAGATGATAGAAGTTACACAGAAAGGATTAATAATCAAACTATCAATATATATAAATATAAGATACAGTCACTAAGTAGCCTACACAGCTTCTGAAGCCAAAAATTGTGATGTTTATCAGTTGGTTTCTTTTTCTTATCACACTAATTTCTGGGACCAGGTTCCTATGTTTAACATTTATTGATTTGGTACTGTGATTCAAGCATTATGATTTTCCTATTTTTATGACTTCCTTCTTGAGTGGATTTTGTTTATGTTGGTATTTGGAAATATCACGGCACAGCATTAATTTGGACTAGAGCAACTAGAGCAGAAATAAGCACAAATCAATGGGCTTGATCCGAGCTCCTTGAAGTTAATAAGAGTCTTGTCACTGACTTTGGATTGTGCCTCTAAGGCAAGTTGTTAATCAAGATCCACTCTAGTCTCACATACTTCCTTCTACCTGGGCAAGGAACTCATCTGACCTCATCACTGTCACATCCAAGCTCATCACTGCCTTAACACATTTTCTGTCAGGCCACTCCTCTGAAGTGTGAAAGTGCTCTTATCTGCATTTCTTAAAAAGGGAATGGAGGGAGAAACTGTTGAGGTACTGAAGCACCTAATACTTCATCCGATCAATAAAAGTTAAGTGCCTAAACACACTTTCAAACACTGCTGACTTTGGCTTTAATCTAACTACCACCCTGGGCTATTAGCACTTTTTTTTTCAGGGTCTCTGGTCTCCAAAAGCCTTGGCTCTGCATTGTGATAACCAGCCATTCTGTAGGTAAAAGTGCTCCAGGACACACCAGTTTTGTTTCTAATGCCAAGAGCACCTCAGATGTGGCAGAGCTGTGCTGAACAGCAGTGAATTTATGCGAGGGCACACAGAGTGAGAGACAGGGCAGAGAGTTGATGGATGACTCTATCCACCAGTCAGATTGCTAACTATGAGACCAGCTTTCAGCATTATCTGTTCTACTGTTGTACCGTCTACTGCTAATCACTCTGCACATGTGTCATAAAGCAAAACAAGTTAGAGCCGACTATCAGTCACTCCTGGCATCACAGCCACAGCACCATGGTTTTTATAAGATAAGAAAAGCAAATTTCATTACCATATATCTGTGTATAAATAAGCAGAGTTACAAGACCAAAAGATAGCATTTATTGGATATAAGTAGAATAAATTGATACCTGTATGAAAAGTAAATCAAAACAAGAGGGAAAGGTTGTGTGTATATAAGCCTTTCAGAGCACACTAGGATTCTGAAATTAGCCCTCAAAAATTTTGGGGAAAACCTCTGCAGCAAGTTCTGATGTTCTGACTCAGGCCCCTGAGACCACTCAGGGCACAGGAAATGTATTCCTTTTCAAGGAAACTAAACCATCACATCTCCTGCCCATGGCAGGGGGTTGGAACTGAATGATCCTTAAGGTCCCTTCCAACACAAACCATTCAATGACTGTGATACACCTCAGGACTGTATCTAATTTTTTCCAACCACTGTTCTGGGCATTCAGATCACTGTGTCATGTTAGCACTATTCTGAAGTCAGATCCTCTACCTCCAAAATGTAGATGTCATCTCAATATCAACCATTTCATTCTACAAACACACTTTCACTGAGCTGCACTACATGCTAATGTAGTTGCAGTCACATTAGTTTAGGTTTATTGCCTAAGTTGCCTGGAATATAAATGAGAAAGGAGGGAAAGTACAATTAATTTTAATGCCTTTTGTTGTTGTTGCAGCGTATGAAATACAGAGTAAGTACTCTTTAGCATTTCCTTTTAAATAAATTAACCCAATTTCTGCTTTGAAATTACCCATTGAGTTTATGTGGCTGCTTATACAGAAAATACAACTGGACACAAATGTATTGAGCAATAAAAGCATGAAAACCAAACTCAGAAACAATAACAAAAAAAAATCTAAGTTTAGATGCCATAAACTTTAATAACTAAGAACACCTAAGGTAAAAAGAGGAGAAATAAACTATTTTTATAATTTTGGGCTTCACTGTAGAAAGCACGCTGGATTTCCTGAAATGTGAGCTGCTCCATCAAACATCTTGCTCTGCTTTTACAGTGCTCAATGCAGCATATTACTCTTTCCCAGCTAACACTGCTTTTTGGATGAGTTTATTCCAAATATCTCAGAGAAATCAATGTGCCTTTTGCATATGAAAATCACACCTTAAATTTATCCAGGTCCTTAGAGCCTGCAGGAAAAGGCAGTCTAGCTCATGAAGTCAAGTAAGATTTTTGAGGTGTTCCTGTGCCAAAGGCTGTGAAATTGTCACGGGATAAAAGGCTGAAAAAATACTTCTAAGATCATCAACTCCAGCAATTAGTCTAACACTGCCAAGTCCACTCCTAAACTATGTCCCTAATCACCACATCTACACACTTCAAACACTTCCCTACATGGTGACTCCACCACTTCCCTGGGCAACCTGTTCCAATGCTTGATCACCCTTTCAATGAAGAATTTTTTCTTAATATATAATCTAAACCTCCTCTGGTGCAACTTGAAGCAACTTCCCCTCATCCTATTGCTTGTTATGTGAGAAAAATGACCAATCCCCTACCCTACATACACAACAATAACATTATCACCTTGGTTGGGCTCTGTGTGAAGACTTGGGCCCATGATTTTCACACTGACAGTTTTTAAACTACCTCTGATTCCACCTTTACAAAATAAAGTTATTAACACAAGAATAAGGAGAGCTATATTCATCTGCCTCTCACTTCTAGCAAAAGCCCTTTGTAGTGGGAGTAAAAGCCCTTAGAGTGCCTTTGGTCTGGTTTATTGTTATGTTCCTATGTTAAACCAAAGTGAAGGGTGAGTAGGAGCAAAGACCACTTCTCCCCAGCAAGAGTAATTACTCTCTGTTCAGATCAGTGTTCAGCAATGATCAGAATCTGCTTATTCACACCAGGCAGAGCAAGCAAACACTGCACTTCCTATTGCTCCAGATGGATGAGGTTTTTCCTCCATAAAAAAAGAAAGCCAATACAGTTGACACAGGCTTTTGCAACCAAATGCAAGGAATCCATTAATCATCTCCCTCTAAAAAGGGAGAAACGTGATTTGCTTTTCATAGAAATGACAAATGGAAACCAAACATAATTTATAGACCTTAAAACAGTCCACACTTTTTTCACCCCTTTTTCATTGCTAACTCTGCTGATGACATTGCCATTGACAATTACATGTATTATTGCTGTCATCACAAAGAAACCCAGGAATTCTTAGCAAGGGGACTCTGATTTTGCTTCTGTAGGTGGAACTGTGAACCTTATAAATCTGCTGTGATTGCTAGATTTAGTGGCTTAGTAAAAAGAGTCCAGAATTGCTCTCAGTCTTTTATTTTGGCCACTCATATCTCTACTTGGACCAGCTTTTTGCTTTTAAGAAAGAGCACAGTACAAGAGAAATAGAACAATATTAAAAAAAAAAAAAAAAAAAAAAAGAAACCAACAAATCTATTTCATGGAGTCACATGTTTTTTCATTTACTTCTGATGTATCAACAGGTATCATCTAGTCAGAAATGGGGATAGAATGCAAAACAGGTCAAATCCACTAAACCTTCACTTTCCTTCCCTATCACAAGCTTCATGCATAGACTCAATCCTGGAGACCCACACAGAACAAGCAGTATTTCTCACAGGACACAGCAAAAGAGGAAATCAGCAACAAAACCCAGAAATGTCCTACTCCGAACAAATGCAGGACATTCCCTACTTAAAATCTCTAAAGAGTTTCATTTTTTCCCAGCTTCTCCACATGCCAGTTGCATAACTTTAGAGGATTGTGGGGTTTGGTTTTTTCACGTGGTGACTGATAGCAAGAGGATCAGTGCTGTGGAATCCCAACATAATGAAATGTTATTTCTACCACTTTACATAACACTTCTGAATTTGGATTGCCTTTTTCAAGTGAGTGTGAGTGTGCAAAAGTAAGAGTGTGTAAATATGTGCAAGAGTGTGCAGGAGTGTGTGTGTAAGAGTGTTTGAGGGTGAAAGTTCTTCTGTATAACTGTGCGTGAGTGTGAGGGAGTGAAGAGAGAATCTGGTTCTCCAGTTTCAGCACTCCACACATGCATTCAAAGAAACGTGTTCTGCTTTTAATTAGTTGAACTCATTCATTGCTTAAGCTTTCTTAAGACCTAGAATAAGATATAAAGTGAAACAATCCAAAGGAAGGAACTGCTTTGGTCATGAAATTCTGAAATAAATGCAACGCTACTGTAAAGCAAATTAGACCCAGTCTTTTTATAGTTTTTATAGGACTGAGTTGCTGGAAGCAATATGTTTGCTAGAGCAAACAGATTAGAGACAAAAATTACAAAAGAAATAACACAAGCATTTAGCTGGATATTAATAGGGAAAGAGGAGACTGAAGCCTCCGTGAAGTTTTAAAAATCTTTCTTCATGGGCTAACATCAGCTGCTGTAGAACTGTGCACATGAGTAATGCCACTAAAATTTGGCCCAAGTTTCTGCTTCAAATAAATTGGGTAACACTATGAGCACCTAAATGAAAACTTGAAATGAGCTAGAGCTGACAGTTTTGAATGTCTCTAATGCCAGCTAAAAGACAAGGTTAGTTGCTGAGCAATTTCATTAAGACACCATTAAAATAATACACCAATAATTCAATTGAGGCATTGTGGCATATTTCATTACCAGAAGTTCTTGTTAACTCAGAAAGTGCAGCAATTTTGTAAGGAAAGAAAAGACTTCAGTGACAGAATTACACTTCTAACACTGAAGAAAAAATGAATATTGCCTTTGAATGATGACCTGGATCAGAATGGTCGCAGAAGTAGAAATTACTTGTTTAATACAAGGAAAAGGTCTGGAACCAGTTTTTTTTCAACTGTTACTCAGTGACTTAAGAAGAAAGAAGTTCTTATTCCTACAAAGACACATAACCCAAACTCATTCAATCAGTTTGATTTTGCTGATATGGAAAGTAACATACTTCAAGCCACCCCCAAATAAAACCACAGTCATGATGACTAGACAGTGTAATTCAGATTCAGACTGAATCCAGATCCAGACAGTGGAAACTATCATCACTTCCCCCAAGAAACCCCTGGAGTTCCATAACTGGTAGGATACAATCATCTTCCTCAAATCTTGGTTGTTTAAATGTAAGAGAAATGATGTGACAAAGGTGCAGACAGTGAATTCATCCTGTTTGCACCCATGAAAGATTTAATGCTCATTGAACGATAAGACAGCCTCTTGTCACCAGAATACTGGATGGCAAAGGACTATCTTTTAAGAGAGAAAAATTACCATCTGCCAATATTTTTGAAAGCTGAGATTGCACAGTATTCCTAATAAAAGAATTGTTGAGAATTGCATTTGGCATCTTGATGAATGTTGTTTGACATAAAAAGCTGGCTAGCGGATGGAAAAAAAAATCCATTTACCTGTATTATTCGAGATGTTCATAACAGGCTAAAAGTGACTGCAGAATAAAGCAGCTATAAAAGCTGTGGTTTTTATTATCTCTGGGAATCATCTGTGGTTGTTTTACTAGATAGAAGGCGTGAGTGTATGCATGAACAACAACTTACAAGTATTTTATGTGGTGGTGTGTGCTATATATCACTAAGTCCCAGGTATAGGCTTGGGTCAGTGCAATAAGGACTCATGAGAATAAAGAAGAGCCAACATGAGACTGAGATACCTGTGCAGATGTGATTCAGTTCTTCTCTCCGTTAATCCTACCTGATATGAATTGGGGTGCACAGAAAGTCCTGAGGCACAGAGAGAAGATTTTTCCTGAGAGACAACAGTGTACAGAAAGAAACAATCCTTCTGTGAAAGGATTCAATCGGGATGGGACTGTTCCTGTTCTAACGAAATCCAAGAGAGGGCAGTGCACCCCCACAAGCCCTTCTCTTTACTCAGCATCAGGACATCCATCCCGGGGACAGGTTCCCACCTACAGCCTTTTCCCTTTTCAGCTGAGCTCTGGCAGAAGCCCCATTTTCAAAAGTGCCTCACCTTGGACCAGACCCGAATAGATTAAGCTACTTTTTTTTTTTTCTTTTTCTTTTTTTTTTTTTTTTTTTTTCCCTATTAAAACTGAAGAAGTTGCGGCATCTCAGGGTTTTTGTGAGCTGCTGAGTCACTGCTTGTGGGCTGGGTTGTGCACAAAGAGAAACATCGACCTTCACCTTCTCAAGAGTAAATTGCAGCAGCCAGGGTGAATTATCAAAATATACACTCTCGCTTTGAGGCAATAATTAATCAAAGGACGAAAAAAGATGAGGTGGGGAGAAAGGAGTCACTGAAGATTAGTGTCGCTTTTTAAATCTCAGGTTTTTAAAGGCCAGTTTCCATTTCCATTAAGCCAGAATTAAATGCAAATAAAGATCCTGCATTTGGTCCTTATCTGACTTTGTGCACCTAGTGTTTTAATGAGGACACAAACCTCTTCTTTGTGTCATCCTTACCAAAAAATAGAAATGTAATGCTAAAAACAATAAAGAAATCCACTCATTGATATAACTTAATAGATTACTGCAGGATGTTTCTGAGTTACTTTTGCCTTATCTAGAGCTATACAGTGATTTATAATTTAAATTATTTAATTTAGGTATGTAAAGACACCCAGAAGTCATTTATTTCAAACTCCTGCTTGACACTGAACCAGCTTCAAAGGTACAGATAAGTTCTCAGGACCTTGTCCTCTCAATATTAAAATACCTTCAAGGATGGAGATTCCACAAACTCTTTGGGCCTATCCAATCTGTTACTGCTTAGTTTTTCAGTGTTAATTTTAAATACCTGGGGTTATGTCAGTTCTAGAATAAACAAAAACATCTTCAATTTTACATTCCTTTTATCTTAATAGTCTTATCTCAACTTAGCAAGAGCTTTGGAAGCTGGAAGTGCTGTGTGAGCCCAAAGCACCAAGGTTAGTTTCACCCGCTGGGATCCCGTAGCAGTGCTGAAAATAGAACTCGTCAGGCTCAGCTCCTAATCACAGGCATAAACATGAGCTCTGGAGCAATCAGTTATGGGGGAAGGAACACGAAAAGATTAAGCTTCTTGGTTTTTCAAATCTCCCTCAAATCAACTTCTAGATTTTTATCTCTTCATTCCACAGAATGGGTCTAATTTAGTAACCTGACATGAAATGAAAATTTCTTTTTTCTCTTTCTTTGTTATTACTCTCTGCTTTCTCTTCCTTTACACTTGACATAAAAAGCTTTATCACCAGAACCAGCTTGAAAATATATAACTCAAAACTTAAGTAAAACACAGTAGAAACTTCCATTCTGAAATAAAATCTAATTCATAACAATGACTGATTGTTATACTTCGAGAAGAAATAAAGAGACAAAGGCAAAACCTCAGGAAATCTACAAGTACTATAGGCACTTTATTTTGGACAGCGCAATCTAGTTTCAATTATTAATTATCCATTCTTCTGCAACAGATGTTCTGCATTGTACTGAACAGAGAGAGAGAAAAAAAAATAAGCTGAAATATTCTTACAGTCTTACTTGCTTAGGGGAGAAAAACATCCTCAGCTTTGTAGACATCTGGAATGAGCTGTGTTCATACATATTGCCCCTGCTTTGTTCTGTTGCTCAGTAAGGCATTCCTTTCACTAAAGAATCTCATGAGATTAATTAGTTAATCTTCACACCAACTTTGTGCTAGAGATGTAAAGCGCACATATCAAGAGGGAAAATTACTTGGACAAACTCCACTAATCAATCAATGGCACAAAAAGAAAGAAGCCACATGCACTGTAAGCATATTACCAACAATAGCATATCCCAGCCCCAAATACTGGGCCTTAAGGGTTGTTAATCCTAGTGAAAGCAAGAGGAAACTTTTGGCCTAAAAGTGTGGTAACTCAAGCAAAGCAACTAAAGGGATGTAGGGAAAAGAGGGTCACCAAGGGAGCACTTCTTCCCTGGAGGGTAAGTGACAAATGCACAATTCACATGATGAGTCCTGGCAGGGCTCCAGCCCAGGCTGGATGGGTGCTGAGCTACCTGGTCTGGTGGAAGGTGTTCCTGGGTGTGGCAAGGGAGTTGGAATGAGATGATTTTTGAGGTCCCTTCCAACTCAAACCATTCTAAGATTCTGTATGACAGTTATGCCAAGCCTGGGCAGATGGTTCATTCACTGACACTTGGTTTCATAGCCAACTCTTTCAAGCCAAGCCACTTGCCTCTGGCCAGCCCTGGCACCTGCATGCCACTGTGCTGTTTAATATCTCATGGTTCTTACTCCTGCCTATGTTTTATAGCACACCCAAAGTGAAGAAACAAAGGGGAGGGAACTTCACAAAGCAAATGCCCCTCAGACTGGGCAGAGGTGACCTGCTAGTCCCAAGGACATTAACATCCATACCTGCTCACCTCCATCTCTCTGACTGGTGTTCTTATCCCTCCATCTCCTACAGATGTTCTCATCTTATTTCACTTAAAACCCACCAGCTGAAACTATTCAATGAGCATGGTTGGTTTTATCTGAAACACTTAAACTGGTGCATCAGTTCTCAGGTGAGGACTGGTGCTTCCAGCAAGAAGATCCTTTATGAGCCCCTGGAACTCAGTAACAGCTTTGAATAGAAGTTGCTTAAATCAGGTAGGGCTAGTAAGAAACTGCTCATTTTCTTTCATCTGCTTTCCCTTCACTGGCAAAATGCCTGGGACTGACTTCATTGCAGCTGGTGGCACTGTACCTGTCTGAGGCAAATATCAAATATCCTTTAGCATCTGCTGTTTTTGTGTTCTGAAAGTAAGAATTTTAACCAAAAGTGCAACAAGACAGAAATTAGAGTTTTCAGATCCTATTCAAAATAAATGTTCTGGGTGGTAGAAATGGGAGGAAAAGTAAAAGTACAGTTTTTCAGGATAATTATCAAACTTTTGGAAGAAGTAATTCACTCAGACTTTTTTTCTTGCAATTGCATAGAATCTAGGTGAAAGAAAATGAACATTTGCAGCAAAAAAAGAGCAGAAAGTTTACTAAATGGTCTGAAATAATACTGGCTATTTTTCACATAGTGGAAGAAATTTTTTCCATTTACTTTGCTCTCATGTTTTTTAAAGACTTGGTATTTTAAAACTTAACTACCTGAAAAAAAATAAGGATCTGGTTTCAAAGAGTCATTCATAAAAATCTCATTTCATGTAGGATTTTTGTTTACCTTTTGGTTTTGGGGTAACAAAAGGAGATTATCAGTTTCTGTTTACTCTTTAAAACCTTTTCTATGGACATCTCAAGTCTAGAAGCTTTATTTTAACAAAGATTTAAATTCTTTCCAGTTTAAAACTGATTCTACCAGCTGACACCTTTAGAAAAGATACATGTAATCAGACTCCCAACATAATTGGGAGTTGGCAATCAGAGTTGGCACCACAATTTCTGCACTGAGTTACGATTCTTTTCTCTTGGGAGATAGCTATACAATCTAACGGTTCTTAGTGATATTATTAGATTTAAATGGAATTGCTGTCAAGTAATTATCTACAATAAATGATGGTAACAGCTGAGCATACTTCACTGGATCAATATCAACTTTGTCATGGTACACCTGGTTCTGCTACTTCTTGATTTTTAGACATGAAGACGGGGAGGAAAAAAGAGTACAGGGACTCAAACAGAACATGAGTGAGTGTAAATCAAGTCAATTTTCCTGCCCTACAATGGTCATGAAAACAAGTGAAGACTTAGAGGAGAAAGCAGCAAACACAGCACAGAATCTTCTGATAAGGCCTGTTAATTTTCCACTTCTCATTGTACAGTATAAGGTCTCTTCAGATTCATGGCACACAGTTCTGTTCAGCCATCGACCTGCTTCCAGGGTTTGAGTCATCTTTAACCAGATTACGTGCTCATACAGCTGGAAACTCTTCCTTACTCAAGTAACTGTGCCTTTCCCAAATAGGTGACATGACACTTTTTGTATGCTTTAAATTCCAAAGCACGTGTCTATGTGTTAGCTTTGCTGAAGCTCCATGTTTTATTTCATTTTGGCTTCTTACATGCTAATTCTCAAATGTTCTCTAAAATTTCTACTTAGTTTAGTTTTAATTTTTCCCTCTGACTGTGAATAAAGCACAGCTTCACTAATTATGTCTACAGCTAATTCTTTTTATGCACATTTATCTGATTTGCTTCTCTCCAAAGCATTTTTTGTATTAATGCATTAATTTCATAATCGCTTCAAATTATGTTCCATGTTGCATGAACAATTGGGGAATTAGCATCTGCTTGCAAATTGTTAGCTTGGCTTTTCATTTTTGTTGTTGCAGTGGATGAACTCAAATTATCCATACTGAATGTGCCTGAAAAGAATTCCACCTCCAACAATAAATAATTCTCTTTATTTTCTGTATTGGTTCTTGTTAAGGGAATTCAGTGCAGTTACGCAACAGAATAAAACACTGGTTTTCCTTATCAGTTTTGGTGTAACAGTTGATTTCTGTGTAGAGTCACTGTGTGACACACATGCTTTCACAGATGCTCCTAGGTAGCTACTGTGCTAGATTTTTCAATTCTATTATCATTCTCTGGTTACCACAATTCAGGTTCTCGAATGGAACCACAGTGTCACAGACCACCCCTGACATCTAACCAGGTTCAGAGTGAGCACTGAGCTCACATTTAGCAAGAGCAGCGTTGCTCAGCTGCCAGAGGCCCAGTACAGCTGTTTTCCACAGAAGTGACCTCCTTAGCCTATTCAGACATGAGGGCTAAAATTCATGGTCATGTAGAAATGATGCCCCTTGCCTCATTTCCCTCCTTGCACATACCATGTCACATCCAAGGTGGATGGCAATGTAGAAAGTAAAGTGCTCTTACCCTTTTACTACTCTATTTCAGAGTTGTCAATGCTTCTTGACCCCTCATTTTTCCCTTTCTTTCCATGCAAATTTCCTTCTTCTAAAATCAGTAATTTTTCCCAAATTTTGAAGTAAGGGTGCAAAAAGAATATGATACATCAAACTGCTGAGATTTTGTTACTACCCACCTTCAGTTTGTGATCTAATCTACCTTTGCAATGTCTAAAGCAAAGGATCAGCATGCTTGGTTTGTCTTCATATACCATCACAGCAGGCATGACCAATTAGTTCAATACACACAGAAAACCAATTTTTAAAACAGAAACTCAGCTGGTGCGAAAGTCTACTGAAATTAATAGAGTGTGATTAAAAGTTAATGGCATTATTAAAGGTTGAACCAACTGAAGCTATACCTTTCTGTCTTCATCACCCAGTGCACAGTTTTACCAACAAAGAGAAATCCACTTTTTTCAAAAACATGGTTTTACAGAAATACTACAGCAAGTTGTATGTTTTGATGTTATTATCTCCAAAAAGAGCCTTCTTTAAGGCTGAATGCCACCTGTCTGAGACATGCTGATGGAAACTTCAATCCATACCCCTCCTTGGCTTCTTAATAAGGTGACTAAAGCTTTTAGCAGTCACACAGTGGTAGAACTTGAAAGAAGGCTTTCCTGCACAATAGACATTTTAGTTATTAAAACCAAACCAGGACAAAGCATTGCTGGATTTTTGTATGAATATTGCTATAACAGAACTTATTCCTTCTGCTTAAAGTGGAGCATACAAGGAAGAGCATTAAAACATACTCTCATTTTAGGTTTTTCTTTTTAAAGGAATGAAAAATGGTGGGTACTTTAAAGTGACCTTCCTAGCTGTGTAGCTGATCTTGCCAAATCAGAATCCTAGTCATTATTAGACTAATTGCCAAAACTGTACAGAAGCAATCCTCTAGTGAAGAAAACGAGGAATCATACTTAGTAGTTTTAAGACTATAGAATTTATGGTATTTTTAGTGACTTGATGCCATGGAGTCAAAGATCTGCTCCTACCCTTAGCAACATTCTGTAACAGCATGAACTGTCCTTCCGTGTCATGCTTCCTGTCAGGTATTTGGGTGTCTGCTCATCAAACTTCAATGAATGTTTGAGAAGCTGAGGCATTAACGACTTCAAGCAGTGCTATTACTCATGAGATGACAAAAGGAAACTTGGACTAAGCCTGTAATGCTTTAATGGCTTCTCAGAGCTAGATGTTAAACCGTTTGATAACTCACTCCTAATTATGGAGAGTATGGAAGCAATTTAACTCAATCAACTAGTTGGTTTCAAAGACAGAGCTGTATTTGCTTTATCAGAAGCCAGTGATCAGTATCAGCTTCAGCAGCACTGATAACACATGCAACAATGGCTGTTGAGTGCCAATGACTGCTAATGAGAACTTGATCAATAGTATTTCTAATGATGCAATTGCAACTGTAATGGGGCTGCTTCTGATGATAAGGAAAATAAGTTAGGAATCATCATATTGTCAGCCATGGCAAATTCCAGTACTGCCTATTTCTTGTTATTCCATATGCTGCTTAATATTCAATGAGTATTTCTCCAGTTATTTCTACACCTCATTAAAGACTCCAAGGATCACAGTGCCTAGGTGTTTATAGCTACTATGCTGTAGAACTCCTGAGGTACCTCCTAATAGTTTGATTTTTCCATTAATGCCTAGTGGATGCAAGGTGAGAGCAAAGCTACCATTTTTTACCATTCAGGCAGCATCAAACAGGATCATCCATTATCAGCATTTTCTCACACAACTTCCTGAAGGTGCACTCCAGATACAGACAGGTATTAATGTCCAGGTCTGTCTGTTGCTCAGTGATACAGAGGAGGCTGTTTGATTGGATGCTCCCAGCAGTATTTCTACATTAGTGTGCAACATCTCTGGTTTAAGCTTTCTCTCTGGCCATGTTCACCTCACAAGCCAAAACCAAATAATAGACCATTTTGCCCCCTGGGAAAACTATCCCCACTGTCACAGGGGGCAACTGCATAATACAGTGCAATTGATTTCTCTAAGCTCTTTTGTGCAGAAGTTTAAACAGTGCCACCAACAAAAAATTTCAGGTGGCAGCCCATTTCATACATAAAGAAAGCAAGATGTGGTAAGCTAGTGATTGAAAGAACATGCTCTAGACACAATGCAGAGAAATCACACAAGCATGGGAAAAAGAGAAAGCTGAGGAAATAGATTCTGGCAACTTTACTACAGAAAGGGTTTAGGTAAGTCAGAAGCTAGAGAGGAGGACTGCATTTTGAAATGAAATTTCAGAACATTCTTAGTGAAGACAAATTTACCACAATGCAGTGAAAAAACTTTCACAACAAATATGATTTGTCTGAGAAACAGAGAGAATAGAGGTGAAGCCAAAGAACACTGTGAAATCCCTACTCTTCTGGATCTTTGCTGTCATGGTCAGCTGGAGTCATAAAAGAGTCAATTTTATTTTGTTTGTACACTGCAAGTATTAACAACCTCAAAACATAGGGATCACACCAATGAAAGACACCAGTTTAATTTCACTGCATGTGTGTGGGTGAATGAAAAAACTGTATGTAATGAGAAGACTAGAAAAGAAAAAACTATGGCTATATAAGTCAATTCCCACAGGCAATATAACTGTCTTATTTATTGTACATTAGGTGCCCATGTGTACATATTTCTCCTCACTCTCACCAAGGCTTAAGCACCATCAAATTTATCACACTGTTGGAGGGAGCATGTGGACAGTTACTAGGCAGTAGTTAACATGCCAGAAATTGACAGCCCAAGGTGCTTGACAGTCATTTGTTATGGAGACATAACCAGAAGCAGAAAACAATCAAGGACTGGCAGTCAGAAAAAAACACAGAGGCAAAAAATGAAGAGTGTTAGTGGTCTTGGCAACGAATTCTAACCATTACCTCTGCTTATAAATATGTTATTAAGCCCAGTCATTACAGATAAATGGAGCATTCAAAACAAAAATGTATCCTTCTCTAGATGATGCACTAACCCTGCTAAAAGAATACTTTGGCTGTGAATGAGACCAAATCACACAGAAACAGAGTTCATGCTGAATTTTCTGCTTCCCTCAGTCTACCAGCAGGAAAAGCCTCCTCTTGAGGCCACATATGTTCTAGGGGAATAAAATCCTTGAGGATCCAGTAGCATATGCTTAACTTCCAGGTCCCAGAAAAGGAAGAGAAGATAGATTGATATTGCCACATCAATAAACTAAAAGATGTTCTTCCTGACTATGGTGGGTCATCAAATGGTGCTCAGGATTACAAGTGGTGTGATTTTGTAATAATTATTGAATGTGATAAAGACATCCTTTTTCACATAATTACTTGATCTTCTTGAGTCTCTCAAGGTATTTGCCACTCTCATCAGCTGAACTGTCACTTTATAAAACAGAATTCATTGAATTAGAGCTTGGAATATGACAAATAGCAGACTTTGCCAGGACTTTTTATTGAAAAATTATTTGGAAAGTATTTCCTTAATAAGTTCTCATTATATTATTCTATTGTACCTGTTCCATCAAAAATTGTCAGAGATGTCTTTTTCCTCATTTTCCCAAATCCTAATGGATAATGATGTACTCAATTGTTAACATTCAAAAGCAGAGAAATGATTAACATTTGTATAAATGATTCGTGAATTTTAGGAGTTTTTTACTTTAGAAATAATTGGCATCAAATTTACATCAATCTTGTAATGATAATTACATTTATCTAACATTGATTTCTGTGGGGCAAATGATCCTCAGAAAATTTGATTACCTCACATGTATTCATCAAGTTATCCTTTGAATACCATAAGTACAGCAAGTATTCTCACCTTCACTTTTAATCATGGAAAGATAAGGCACAAAGCAATTAAACAGCACATTCATTAAAAGACTTCAGAAAGCCTGTGCCAAGGCTGAAATCCTCAAGTGCAGTATCTCTAACAGAAGACTTTCCTTCTTCCTATCACACATTTCTGGGCCAAGTTTCTTCTCTGGGAGACAATCAGGCCATAGACACACTGTCAACAAAGGAAAGTGTTGTTGTCAAACACGAACTTTGTGACATTTCAGTCCCAGTCTCTGAATAGCTTTGAATACAGGGATTCTCTCCTTTTAGAAATAAGGTTAAAATCCATCCAGCTGAATGACTCAGTCTGAGAAAAAATCTGAGGCAGAGATTCCATTACTGGAAGTTGGAGGTGGAAAGGCTCCTTCAGGTCACCAGCTGCTCTGCTGTGTTTTTAAAGAACATTTAATATATTTTGTATACTTTTTCCCTTTTTGTTATCTTCCAAAGTTCCTGAATAAGAGGGATGTTTACTGCAACTTTTCATACACTGTCACTGAGAAATAGCTCTCTAAACTGACTTGCACAAAGTCTTTCTGAATTGCTTTATGAAAAACTGCCAAACAATGCTGCACCTTCTCTGATGTTTGTTCTAAAGCTCCCTGGAGTCAAGAGAAGTTTCTCCTGAGGATTCAAGCTGCTGGAAGCCTGAAATTTTTTATTAATTCACAGAACACAAAACAGTAAATGGGTATCCCCTCGCCTGGGTTCAAGAGCCTGAAGTATAGATGCAGACAGACTGAATTTCAGCCATGCATGTAGTTTTTAGCCAGTGTAACCCCCAGACACTGAAGAGAGCAGCTCCAGTGCTGGCACAATCATGCACAGGGAGGTTTCCAGAACTTGGGGAACCCGAAGGGAGTGCAGAGGGACAGTTTAAGGGATAGGAGCAACTGGGACAAGTTCCTGCTCTGCACGGCACATCAATGTCTTCTGTGACTCCCTCACCTCCCCAGGAGTGAGGACTAATATTCAGAAAAATTTCAGCACCAGCAGGGTTGTGCAGCATTGGAACAGGAGGCTGAGGAAGCAGCTGAACCACCACTCTTGGAGGTATCTAAATGACATAGACGTGGCCCTTAGGGACAAGGTTTATGTTAACTTGGACTAGGTCAACAGTTGAACTCAAGGATCTTAAAGGTCTTTTCCAACCAAGATGATTCTATAATTTTAAGCTAAGACCACTGACCAGTGCATGTAAATTTTTATGAATAATGACATTTGTCCCTCTAGAGCTGGCTGGCTTACTCTGCATAGCCCAGATGTAACACACAGTATGTCCTATTCTTGGAACTCTGGACATCCCTCTTCTTTAGTGAGATTTCCTCCACAGCCTAGGCCAAATGTCATGGAAACCAATGAAATCTCATTACGATGTGATAACAATTAACTGCTTTTCTTAATAAGCCAACATTTCCTTCTCTGCATATCCCGATTTCTTTATTAACCTTGAATAGAAGTTGCATTCAGAAACCATTATCAATGACTCAGACTGAGACAAAAAGTCAGTAAAGAAAATGATATTGCCCAGAGCATCCTTTCAGCTTTAGTTTCTTCTTTGGTTTATGGGTCATTTGCAAATCTGTTCTGACAGGAATATTAGCCTGCTGTATAGCTATAGCAGAAAATTCACCAGAGATTTAAACTCCAGTGAATGTTCACATTCCCATGGGCCGTGAATGAGAGAGATTTTATATCAGCACTCAGTTCTGAAACGTCAGCCAGCTTTTCTCACCCATTAGAATGGATTTTAAAAACCTTTATAAAGCAAGCCCAATTTGTGTGCTAACCAGCTCTCCAGAAAGTTTAGTATCTGATTACATACCCTCTCTCAAACAAATATTTAAGTTATAAACATTTGTTTGGCAGTTGTGAGCATGTAGATTCCCCCCTAGCTGCAGAGAACTTGCACAGAAAAATGCAAAGCTTATGGCTTTTTAGCTTTGCAATCCTACTAAAACATTTGCAATTTTTTTTGTAGGCATGTATCTCAGCTAATTGCATATTTTTTTTTTTTACCTGACAAGTGAAACAGATGTCAGATGACTAAATTTATTGATTCAGGTGCTGATTTGGCACAGCTTTCCCCTTTTTATTATACTCAGATCTGCCTTGTCCATGTTCTCCTGCATAATAAAGTCACTGGAACAATTTAGATAGCAAGTAAAATGGCAGAACTCCAGAAAACTCACTGATTTCAACCTTCTTATACTCTGCAAACCATCTTCTTGTACTCTGAGTATTTTATACTTCTATACTTTGAGAAGAGCCAGATCAAAACCCAAGCATGAGAATGGTGCCAGTCTCCACAGTTAGTTGCGAATTTTCTAAGAGGCACTGAACTCTGTGAAGGAAGTCACTAGACGGGTTCTTCTCTCCAGGGTCTCTCATGGAGCTGGCAGAAGGCTAATTAGGGAGACTGCAGCTCCCTAATCCCGTCCATATTGACACACAGCTTCCCCTCACAGCACTTACATCAACTAACGAGACAAAACAGGTATGGAAGAATAAAGAATCCTGAGTTCTGAGTTTATTATGGCTTCTCAGATGGAAGAGAAGAGTACATTGCTTCACATCAGACGTGTCATACCCACAGCGCTGGACCCTCTGGGCCAGCAGAGAGAAAGAGGTTTTTAAAGATACTGCTTCAGAAAATCTAGTGTCACAGCAGGGATTAGGATCACAGGTCACAGGTGTTGAGATCCTCCTGTATCCTTCACTTCTAGCTGCAGATATTCTCTTCCCTTCTTGTGTTATCACTGGCACTCATTCAACTCAATCTGCCAACTGGTTTAGTGATGTGACCATTGCAGGGGCACACATCCCTAAATCAACTAGGAAACAATTACTGAGTAGCGTGTGAAAGGGGACACAGGGGACTTAATCCTGACACAGACTATTGCAGTGGAACCTTTTGTTTGACTGCTGGACTCTTCTCCTGACAAGTCCATGGTCTTGATGACAAGAACAAGTCAAGAATGATAACCTCATGGCTTTGCAATCTTAATAGAAGGCTTACACAAGGCAAGGTGAGCACTCTTTCTAAGTCTGTTTTGTCCCTTACTTGGAAGGTTAATGGCTGGCTTGATTTGTATCAGAATAAAGTTTTATTTGGAAGCAAATCAACATGCAAGGCTGCGTCAATACTGCTTAATCTTCCCAAATTCTTTTTCCGACCCAGAAGAATTAGCTCTTCTGCAGATCAGAATCAGGGGCTTTACAATCTAACCTTTTTCCCTTTCCACTCAAACTCTTACTCTTGACACCAAAGATGAGAGTCTTTAATATCAGAAAGCCCCAGAAATTAAGCTCTTGAACAGTGCCAAAAAAGAAGATTTGATCAAAGGCCTAGTGGCAGATATGGGACTCAATACCTCAAAGGGCATCCAGCTTACAAGTACATTTTGTATCTTTGAAAGCATGGAATTCTCTTACCTTCCAATCAGAGTACTATTTATACAGCCTCAGCGACATTGCAGTTACAAATAAAATGGGAGGCACTTGTCCCAGAGATCTTAAATTATTTCTACAATGAGATGACAACAAAGAGACCAATGATGTTATGCAAGAGTCAAGATTGCAGAAGTGAGAAACTGTCAGATATTCTGTTACATCCTCTTAATATTATATTCAGGCTTCTTGCTTGCTATTTCTCATCCAGCTTCAGTTTCTACCTCATTCCCTACAGATCATGAGATATGAGATCCTTAAATTCTGCTACCATTGAAACGGGAAAATTATATACTCTACCTCATTTTAGTGATCCATTCTCAAGGATAACTAGTTACACTAAAAATCAATACTTCACAAAATCTAATCACATTTTCATGGTGTTTTTAAGAATCATCACCCAGTTTTGATCTTGGTTACACTAGGAAAAGTTAGAAGCAAATTTCCAGACTTGCAGCCAATTCATCTCAACTTAACAACTTACCGTGTGTTACCTGAGGCATTTCTCTTTCTGTAAACATACTTTTATCCCCAATACATTAGGCTTTATTTAATTTTTTTTTTTTAATTTTGACCTAAGCTTAGTTCTGCCACTTTGATTTGAAAGCAAAGAGCACATACATGGATATTGATGCTATTCGCTCCTTTAGCACCTATCAGCCTGCTAAACTCTTTATTTAACTGAGATGTTAATGTCTGCCTGAGACTACAATTCTATACTGTCACTCACAGATAAAATCAGTGTAAAGAAGTTTAAAGGCAGCAGGTGAGGAAGAGGCACAGGCTACAGGCATTGTGAAAGTTATTTCATAGATTCTGTGACCATGTACTAAAAGTCACAAGCTGATGATCTGGCCCCCCACTTCTCTTTCTAAAATATACTTTATGTGTTTTGTTCACTGAAAACATTGCTGGGAGGAAGACACAGTGACCTCATGTCCTAATAATCCCGTTTCATAAAAACAAAAAAAAGCAAATATGACAACAAAAAGCTAAAATAATTTTAACCTATTTCACATAATAGATATTCCCATATTTAGAAGAACATGTGTGTGCAAATATGCACAGAATTTTTTTTTATGCAAACACAGCATTTTAAGAAGGACAGGTTTGTTTTACAAATTGGTCAACATTTTAATGTCAGATGGTCTTACTTGAGTAAATTTCCATTCAGTATAAATGGTTTCAGAGCATGTGTACTTTTTCTTTTTTTTAACTTTTTTTTTTTTTTTTTTTTTTTTTTGGGGGGGGGGGGTGGGAAATACATGATTTTCAGTGTTAATGAAATGAACGCCTCCAAATGCAGATACTATTTGCAACACCAAGCCACTCCCCCTGAGGACTCATCCACTGAAGAAACAGTTAATAGTTATAAGAATAATTTAAAGACAGTAAATAAAATTCCTCTGAAAAATTCCTCCAACACTGCCTAAAAATAAGCAAGACCAGAAGTATATAGAGCTTTGAATGATGAAGCTGCATTTTAGAAGTTGATTTTAATTGGTTTTTCCTCCAATACAACTTCAGCAGATTTCATCTGTATCCTTAGTGAAATCCTACACACCCTATACAGGTTTGGAAGCCCATGTCCAGACATATTAATGAACCAGTAAACAGAATATATTGCCTATATCCTTAAAAAGGCTGGAATTAGGAAGAGCAGGTGCAGGATTAGCAGAGAATCCAGAGTAGAGAAAGGATTACACAGACAGGATTTGAAAGACCCAGCAATAATCAGCTCCTGGACAGAATTTAGAGCTGCTTTGGCTTAGCAGATAATGTTTCATGGGGTTTTCCCTGGAGTTCCTTTTAAGAACATTCGAGGGAGTTGCAAGTTTTGTTTGTGTTTGCTTTTCTTATCTTTTCGCACAAAAAGCAGCTGGATGTGGATGAAACCAACATGGATATATAAGAGATGAGCAGCTGAGAGTGCACAAACCTCCTGAGACAAGAAAAATCCTGTGTCATTTGACACGATAAACCAGGTATGGGCCTTCAGTTAGAGCAGAGACCTGACTATCCTACAGATAAAAACAGGTATACAAGCAAGTACAGCTGGAAAACAAAAAAAATTATTGAAGACTACAGTGATAAGAGAGATTTTATTTAGATTGGCGTCTCGACTCACTAGTTTTATAGTAAATTCCCTATTTTCCTCACTGAAAAAGTTGCTCACAAAACAGAGATAATGCCACGTATCTAAATCAAAAACAGGAAGAAAATAAGTGAAGTGACAGATTCTTAAAAAGCTACATGCAGCACACAGCTTGTTCAGAACAACCATGGAAAAGCTCACATTTTATGACTATGCTGGCTGATAAACCGTTCCAGTTTCTAACAAGCAGAAATATGTACTTTTGTTGCAAATATTTTGTGTGTTTCAGGGAAACCACTGTAAAGTCACATATCTTTGAAATCTCAGATAAAACAGTTTAATCTGAAACATCTTCGCGGGGAATGAAAAGAAAAAAAAAAAAATGAGGAAAGCCTAAATGTTTTATCTACTTCAAAATGAAATGTTTAAAAACGTGCCACAAAACATTTCTTTGTTTTTCAAATTCTGTCAATTTAATAAAAAGTAATTACAAAGTGTTAAATTTTCAACAGAACTGACACGCAGGAGGAAATCAAACAAATTTTTGACCCTAAGTTATGTTTCCTCCATCTTTTTTATTTCAGAAAATTGAAGTATCAACCTTCCATAAGTAAAAAAAAGAAAATAATAAAGTCCTAACAATACAGAAAGCTAAATATTTAAGTCTTAATTAGCTGCACACCTCCCAGTATAGTGAAAAGAAGAAAAGAATTGATACTAACCCTTCTTGGAGACTTGGCCCTGAATTCTTCAGAGAATTTAATTGCCCTCAAACAAAGGATGGTTCAGAACTGTAAGTCTACACTGGAGGGCCTGAGAATGTTATGCAAATGTTTTAATGCATTGTGCACCCATCAAACAAAGAAAATAATCACCTTGATTTGCAAGAATCCCCTACCTATGATTCTGTAAAGTCCCTTTTTCTAATCTTCTCAATTCCTCTCCACCTTGACTCCATCCTTTCTTTTCTTTTATCTCTGATTCCACTTCTTTTGTTTTTCCTCTCTTTTCTATTCCAGAAATAAAATCCTTTCTACTCCCCCTCTGGTTCATTATTTTTCCGCACCTCTTTCCAACTACTTAATTAATTATTATTTGCATTAAATCAGCATCACAATGGTCCAATCACAGTCTAGGAGTCTGCTGCTCCCATTAACATACAAACATCAACAAAGCAGTTGCTGCAGAAAACTACAAAGTACAAGTATCCGCAAAAGCATAAATGAAAGGCAGCCAAAAGTAAACTGAAACTCAACTATGACCAAGGCTTTTCTGTCATACATGACAGAAGAAAAAAAAATTAAAAAAGGGGGAGAGAGAAAAAGAGAAAACCAGAAAAACCCTTGGATTTTTAAAGTATTGACATAGAGTAGTGGATGTTCCTTAGAAAGCATCTCCTCCCATGCCTGATGGGCACAGAGAAACACATATAGGGACTTAATTGAAAAGGTTGCAAGCAAGAGTCACTAGAGCCACAGGTTAATGGGAGGCAGCGGCTGACCTCCTAATAAGCAGTGAAGTATGGCAAAGATAGCAAAGTCTGGGAAGCAAAGCTCTGGTTTTAGTGTAAAAAGCTGGGGAGCATTCCAAAGAGATTTGTCCTGTGGCTGAGGTGTGTGATTCCTGCAGCTGCATTCTGTGTCAATCAGAGGTGGCCACATCTGTGGGGGACAGGGCATTGTAACAGCTGAGATATGAGATGCTGAAGGCCTTAACAGGTGCATTAGCCATGCAGCCAGCTAGGAAAGGCAGCTTGTTAGAAACAGGAGTGGAAAAAAAAAAAAAATCACCAGGCTTTGACAGAACTTTCATAGAAAACCTGGGCTGATATAAAGCAGCTTTCTGGCTCCCTACAGCTGGAGCCATAGGATGGATGGAGCTGTTTCTCCTTTTTAATGACCACCACCTACAAAGCCAGTCATCTGGATCAAAGAGGAGTTGCCATGTTGCCCTTCAGTAGTCCTCTTAATCCACAGCAGAACACTAAAATAGCAACTAACATCTTTAAGGCAGCTCAGGAAGACATCTCCTCCTCCTGTCTCTAGCATTAACATTTCAAAAGCAAATAAATCCTGATTCACAGAAAAGGACTCAATGTCCCCACAGACAGGCTCATGCAGTGAGTTATTTGGATGAAGGGAGGAAGGCAGACACTGAGTTTTGCTGGTTCAGAACATCAGGGATGTGTTTCACTCCACAGCAATGAAGGGGAAGCCAGAAGGGAGCAGGATCCAGTGCATACCTCAGTGTGGGTGAGTTCAGGCAAACCCCTACTAAATTTATAGTAAAGAATACAGCTGTATCTATAAATAAATCTATTCATTGCAGCGGTACCTGAGCAACTACTGTAGCTGTAGTGTGTAGCTATACTTAGCTACACAGCTCTGATGAGAAAAGTTCCAGTTCCCAAACCCTGACAAGGGATAAGAAATGAGGAGACCATCAGAGCTCTACCATCTGTGTCTCCCCACTTGTCAGAAATGTAGGCCAGCAGACTTTGGCTCAGTTAGTAAAGGAAAGAAGGAACCCATCTCCTGTTTAACTCTTGAGATGACAGGGAAGCTCGACATGTATAAACCTTCACAGATCCTGCCATCAGGGACTTTAGAAAAAGCCCAGATAAAATCAATGATAGAATAAAGCAGTACTGGGCAGGATCAGATAGCTGGATCTCTTCATCTGCAGGTTAGAATATCACCCAGTGGACCTGTGATACCCAAACTGTGACAAGCAATTCAACTGCAAGAAATGCTATGGCACGCAGCCAAAAATGATGTTACACTGCTTCATGGTCCAGTGGGCAGCCTAAACCCTGACTAGCAGGAAATAAGCAAGAAGAGACTTCTCTAAAAACATATCTGTGCTGTAATAGAGCCTGTCAGCTCTATCTGGCAGTCTGGAAACCCTAATGAGATCTGAGAAGCATATGAAACCAATAAATGTGAATTATGTGGGCTTCTGTATGGGGCTCGAGTACAAATATGTATGAAATACAAAAATTATATTTATCAGAGTAACCTCTGTAACACCTCAAAGGTTTACAGGCTCTAAGACTTACTGAAATGATACTTAGAAGATCTGAAGTCCAGTATGTCGCCTGTGAGCTGGGCTCATCCAGGTTCATCTTTCTTTCAGAAAGAAACTTTTACTTTTTTGAATTTCTGCCAAATATTTTACTCTGGTTTTCCATGCTGCAATGGTGGGATACTGGAGGAGGAAGCTCTTCTGACAGGCTAAGAAGAATAATTTAATTTCGCATTCAAAATGAGTCTTTTTATTGACTTCAGTGGATTTTGGATCAAGATCTGAGACTAGTAAAATGAATGTTAACCAAGTGAGAGCCTGTGTGGCTGATTTTCAAACAGTGGAATACCGATTAAAGATGAGATCTATGACTTACAAAAAAGCTTTGATAAATTTGCATTTAAAAGCTTGTAAGCCATTCCCAAGACAGGCTTGGATTCTTATTTCCCAAGTTTTCCTTCGAATTCACTAAGTAGTCTTCTCTGTACATCCATATTTTTAATTTATAATGGACCTTGTTCTTATTTTCACCAAAGACTGCAATAATGTACTACGTTAGTAAGTGCAATTTAAGAGGGGTGAAAAAATCTTGTTTAACATGATAATCAAACATTTATTTTTCAAATTACTCTAGCTATAATCACAATTAAAATCAAGGCAAAACATATTAATTATTCTGATTATTACTCAGCTTAACAAGGCTACAGCCTAATAATCAGATTTTATTGCCTAGAAAACTTTTGGGTTTCTTATTCCTTTCTGCTTTATTATCATTTATTGTGGCTATTTTAACTTATACTACTACACAGAACTGGCACACTTCAGAGACATGCAACAGGTTTTAAAGGGGCATATTCTCAAGAAGCAATGTCACCTCAGGGTGGTGGGGTAGCAGAGATGAAGCCTCCCCTTCCTTCATGTTCTTGAATCTAGAACATTGGTGGCCACATGAAAGTAGTTTCTCTCACATATGCAAAATTCTATCTAAATGCAGCTTTTAAGAGTCAATAAATGCTTTTACTAACTGAACACTGAAGTGTAAGCAAATTTCCCTTTAAATGACCATAAAATATACTCACCCTTTCCAAATATCCGTGCTGTGGATTACACATTTATGACAAATATTAATATAAGTAAGTTAAGTGTCCTCTTGAAAAAAAGCACCTCTAATTTTGCTGTAGTTATTGGATCTGCTTGTTGTGCTTTTTTACTGCCTCCAGACCTCCAGACTGTACTTAAAACTACTGTGCTGATCACTTGAATTTATTAAAGTTCTCAAAACTCTGTCCAGGAACAATGCTGGCAATTTTTGTTCTCTCAGGCATTTTTTAGGTTGGCTAATTACATTCGCTCTGCCAAAATTTGCTTTGCAGCTTCAGAAAGAGATGATTTCCTTCTTCCTTTCCACACAAATACTTTCTGCAGTTTCACCACCTGCTGTTAGAGAGAGGTCCAAATATATTCTGACCCAGAAGAAGATATGTTCCAGGTACAATAGAGAAAGGAAATGGAAATTTTTTTTGTTTCTGTTTATCTCACTGCTTCTTAGAAATGTTAGCTTATGCCAGCTGAGACAAGCTACCAGGTGTTTTTGTATTTGTGTGTGTTTTTTGCAGGGTCCTTCGACACACTTAAAGAGGGGAAAAGCATCTTTCCTGCTCTCCACAAATCAGTGAGGTGGAATATTTTTTTCTGGATTGAAGCACAAGAAGAAGGAGACTTTCATTTAAAGAATACTCACTGAAAGTACTGGCTGAGAGCTGGGTACCTGCCTGACCCTCTGTGAAAATCACTCCTTTCATCACACACCCACCACCATTAACACTGTCTGTGGTCACAGCCACCCTGTCCCTGGAGAACCCCAGCAAAGAACCCACCTGGCATGAAAGTCTGACCCAGAAGGAAGAAATGTGTGGACTAGTTTCAGTTTAGATTAAACTCAAGCTGGACCACAGCAGCCTTCAGTGTGGATTATTTGACAGATTACTGAGTAATATTTTATGACATTTAGGGATGGATTTTTCATAAGGATGAGGCATTTATTTTTTCTGAGGTTTTGCATTTTAAAGAGAGAACAGCCTTTTCACTGCTTGGATTTTGAAAGCAGGCAAACTTCGAGAGAGAGAGGGTTTTGATTTTTAGTTTAAAACTCTCCCCCTCCCCAGCAAAAATAATGTTGTTTTCTTTTGATGATTCTGCTTCACTTATTTAAAATTTCATTAAATATTGGTGTAGCAAACCTAGGAAATATTTTTTTACTGAAAGACATGTCTTTTCCATCTGAAGTGGTAGAGACCATATATCTCTCACACAGCAATAATACACAAGTGTGTATAGTATTATGTAGCACCTATTCATATAATTTCAAACAGAACATATACACACAGCTTTAGTATGGCAGTAATGTAGATATATTGAACAATATTAACCTTCTTTATAGTGGGAACATACTTTTTATTATGCACATGAATTGACTAATAATAAAAACTGTTTGTACTTGTACAGCACCTCAGCCCCAAAAAACGCAGTGAGATTTCCCCAGCAAAATACATTTCTGTTTTCAGAAGTCAGGAGCTACCACTTCCAAGTGCAAAAGCTTCAATGCAGCTTCTTCAAAGTTATGTGTTAAATGAGAAAGCAGGTAAAGAAATAAAAATTTATAGATTATTAATTTTTTTTTACATTTGGTAAAGTCACCTCTCCACTCCTACAGATACGAAAATAGAAAATAACTCAGTTAACTTGAGCACTGACATCTGTGGAGATGCAGTGACACAGGTTGCAGTCTCACATGGAAAGCACTCCAAGTTCCTGACAAGCTGTTGTAACCTACATTGGAGTCTGTGCCCCTTTTGGTGGTGGCTGAATCAACTAAGGATACCCTGGGCTGTGCCAGCCTCTCACTGGTAGGAGTCACCTACAACAGAGCCAGACTCCAAAGCTTTATTCACACTGGGCTCCTCCTCATCAACCCATGGGCAGTTCTGTCATGGAAGTGTCCTAGCAAAATAGAACTATATACAGTTTTGGCTGTATCTACAGTGCCTGCAGGGACCTAGATAAAGAAAGAATCTAAACTTCAATTCCTCCTGACTTAGCTCCACAAGGCTACATTGCTGAACATGCAAACTTGTTACGGTACATCTGCTGCCCAAATGGTAGAAAAACCAACTAAACTCAGACTGCCTGCAAGTCCTGCCTGGTTGCAAACACCAGAAACACCCTCAAAGAGCCACTTCATGGCTGACTTTTCTGATCCACATCAACCTTTTAGTGAGTATCAATCACACACTTTTAGCTTAGATTATCCTCACTGAAAGCAAGGGAATCCCAAAGTCCAAAGAAGTGTGGGGTTTTTTTCTCCCTTAATTTCCTTTTAGCACAGACTTGGCATGTTTGCAAATCTCACCTTCAGGGTAGGCTTAAATTCACTCTTGAGAGACACTGAGGTGGCAACCACACTTACATAAGAGCAGCTGTATGTGGCATGATTTTAGTGGTTCTAAAGTCACAGAAGCAGGCTGTGACAAACACAGCACTTGCTGCTAGCCAGTCAAGATAGACTGCTTGATCATTATTGATCACTAGGAGAGAAAAATGCTTTTATCGATATTATTTTACTTTTTTTTAGAGATGTGAGCTGCAGACATACTCCAGGAAGAAAGGTACACCTATCCAGTGTATTGTCATACAAGAAAGGAGAGGGAGGCCCTGAGGCTCAAGAGAGTTGTCAGTACACAGCTCTTGGTCCCCTCAACTTTCAGAGCACAGTATTTGCACCAGCAAGGCTTATTGTCCTATACAGTTGCTGGAAAACCTTTTCTGTAAAATAATTGGGGCACACTACCTGAAGGAAGAGAACAAAAAGAGGAAAGAAGTAAGCCATATCATCATATGAAACATATCTATTCTTTCACTTGGATTTTTCTTATACTTCTAATGACAAGTGAAAGAGAGATTAAATTTAAAGTCTCATTAAAATGTTGTTGCTGTCCTCAAGGTATATACATATGTGGTTTGGAATTTTCAGTCTTGCCATCTTTAGCAAAGTGTCAGTAATAATGAAAAGGAGAGGAAAACCCATAACAAGTTCTACCAGGCAAAGAGCCAGAGCTCCAATAACAGTGACTACAATGGGAAAAGAGTAATAGATTTTAATTGGTGCCCAAGGGGGGAAGGTCAGTCTCTTTGGAACAATGGGAGTCTTTGGTGGTAATTGACTGAAGGCTCCTGTGAGAGCTTGCAAATGGCAGCAACACACTTGAAACAGCAGCAATAGGAAAGGTTTGGCATCCTGGAACACATGGAAAAGTAGAGCTAGTACAGAAAGAGAACCGTGAAACACTCTAACAAAGAACCTGACTTGGGAGACAGCTCTCAGCTCCAAGGTTTGAAATGTCAAGACATATTTTCATTAGAGAAATTAATTTAAGTTTAAAAAGGAATATTGCCATGCCACTAGTGTCTGGAGCAGCAATGATCTGTCCACTGCTACAGTGAATCATTGAATGACTGAGTTAATCTTCCTCTATCCCTCCATGATAACCTGGTGCTACTCTGCCAAACAGGCTCAAATGATTGATGCTTTCCTTTCTGCACCTCTTTTTCTTTTTTTTTTTTTTTCTTTTTTTTTTCTTCCTGTGAAAGGGTTTTTTTAATATCTTTAAAAACATTGAAGCTGTTCAGACCAGACTTTTGACAACAACAGAATCAGCAAATTGGTTAAAAATGTAATGAAAAGCACAAACTTGCACAGGTGAACTGCAGTTTGTGATTCACTCGCAGAAAGAAATGGTATAAAAGGTGATCTGGAAAATTGCGATCTTCCAGAATCATGAGAATTAGGAGAAAAGATGATTTTGTGGCTAGGATTTCAACCAAGATCCTGTGTTCAGTTGCTGTCTGCTGTCTGATTATTTTTAGACTTTAGAAAAACATAGATTTGATTTCAATAATAAACTACAACTGACAATATTTCTCTTGAACTACCCATTAAAAAAAAAAAAAAAAAGAAAAAAAAAAGAAAAAAAAAAAAAGAGCAGAGGTCTCAAGTAGAAGCAGAGAAACAGAGAAACTTTCTTCTCCAGTTGATACTATCTGAGTTCATCTGCAATTGTTCTTTACTTTCTGGGAGCTGAGTAACATGGCATTAGGGAGGACATATGGATGTGTTTGTGTTTCTCCCTTCACTGCCAAAAGCTAAGCACAAACTGCTGTCATTCAGATTTGCTATGCTATTACATTGATTATTTACCATTAGTAAGAGTAATAAATGGAAGACAAGTTGTACACCAGAACCCAAAGGAACAGATGCTGCTCAAACACAGAGAAAAAAAAAATCTCTTCCTATAAATTCTTAACTTATAAATAGGACAGAAGAATCTTGGTCTTGACGCAGAAGGGTGAGTCACAATAATATGATTTTGTGTCTTCAGGGCTGCATAATGTCCAGGAACAGCTGTAAGCCCATTGCCATGCTTATTATTAAGGAATTACTTCTAATGGATTGTCTTCTGACAATCTTTCTGTCTAATGAAAGCAACACCCAGAGCACATGATATGCTCAAAAGTAGAATTCACAGAAATTGCCTATGAGGAAACAAAGAGAGACCAGCAACCACACCACACACACACAAGGCTAAATCCTCTAAAACATATTCTGTCTGAAAAAAACAACACAGAAAAATAATATTCAAACTCTGTGCAATGTGATGTGCAAAGGAGACCTAAACCAGGGGAAAGTGAATTTTTTTAAACCCTATCTGGTGAAGACACATCTTCTAATTCTGCACTAAGATTTGGCATCACAAATTGAGGTTTTGTTGGTAACTCTGCAGTTGCATGGAGAACATATTCCACAGCTTTCTGTCTGTCTGTCTTTGGTCTGCAGGGAAAAAGTTACTGAACAAACACATAAGCATCTCATCACTCCACAATAAAGACAAAACCCTGAGAAATGCCTGCACATACAGAATTTGTAATGCAAGGGCCAGATCACAGTTCCTTTCTAATTCTCCTTTATTACCTCTAATGAAGGAATTAGGTACATGGGACTGGAGACTGAAGAGAATTTATATTTACACAGAGGCAAAGAGAGACCTAAATGCAGATGTGCAGTGGAGAATTCAGTGTTTTGCATTGAAGCTGTTCAGACCAGACTTTTGACAACAATAGAATCAGCAAATTGGTTAAAAATGTAATTTAGGTACCATTATTATGTTCCATTGTTTTCAGTAGAATTTATCTTGCTAAATCTCTAAAGAATTTTAAAAGGAAACATTTCAAAACAAGATGGCTTTAGCTTTTGCACCCAAGACATTGTTATTCTAACATCAATCTCTTCAAGACAGAAAAGCCTTAGATGACCTCAGCAGAGAAAAAATTGTATTTTGACTAGGAATAAGTGCTTTCAATCAATATGATTTTTTCTTTCTCTAAATAACAAAATCTATTATTCATAATATTCTATATGCAATAGAAAACTGCAAATTTGATTTTTGCTTGTCAAATACTGTGCTAATTTAAATGTTTCTGTAAAATGTTATCTTTTAAAAGCATTTCACCAGCTTTTTAACTGCAGCATCAGTTTGAGAAACAGCAACAAAAGTGTGTTGGCTCACAGATTCATGGTAACAGTTGGCCACACTCAAAATTTACTACTAAGTATTTCTCTCAAATCCGCACATGTTGTTAGCAAATGTGCATAGAAACACTGTGAAGGTAAAAGTGTGCCTCGTACATTTACCACGGGCTGATTTCACTCCCCTATCCATGAAAAAATGCTTAGGAAATAGTAGTCTAGGGCTTGATCCACTGAATCAGAACACATAGCAAGAACTCCTCTGATAGTTCTTTATAAATGTATTTTGGTCTACTTGATTAATGTCAACCTCAACACCACCCTCAGCATTGTCTCCAACAATTGCCATTATCATTGCTTTGTTTCCTCAACAGCTTTCTCTCCTTTGTTCTCACTTATCCCTAAAACATCTACCTTTACAGAAACATTGGCCACAATTCAGTACTTCTGGACATGGTAGAAGAGATTCCTCTGAAGAAAAACTGATTTTGTGCAAATTTGTGTGATACCCACACCCATCTGAAAGCCATGTCATGGTAAAGAGAAAGAAAATAAATTCTGTGTATTCCCACCCATAGCGTCCCTATGCCATTACTCTCAAAGCTGTGTGATTGTATTTTGAAAAGCATTGTATTTTCCTTGCACCCCAAGTTATATGACCTTCCTAAAACTTTTAATTCCTTTACTGACTGCTATTGAGAAAGAAGTGGAGAGATGGGAATCAAAAGACACAATAGAAAAGATATGAATTACAGTGTCTTGTTTTCAGTAAGTTTAGACCCTTGAATTCTGTTTTGTGTTGAATTTGACTCTTTTTTAAATTATTGTTATCATTATTATTCTGGCTCTGGAAAATCTTACTTTGTCCCTTCAACAAGAAACCTAAGCCTTTCACTTAGTAGCACTAAAAGGAAAGGGTCATTCATGGTTTTTGCAATATCTTTTTCATACCAGACACTTAATTATTCCTATTTTCTACACGAAACTTGGCTGCTTCCTCAAGGACCTCTTACTTTCAATTTGATATATGAGTCATCACTTGTTGGTCTTTAGTTCTCATGCTATTTGCATACAAGTCAAATTCCACATTTTCTTAGCAGTAGATGGCTTTCTAATTGCACCCATTAATCTTTGCCATCACTCCCCTCTCTCTGCATTTACTAGCACTTATCAATCAGAAGTTTAATAATCAACAATATTTTTCTTGTTTATTTTTTTCACTTTCTTCTCCCCATACTCCAAGCTCAGCTAGACAGAAGGCAAAACCCTTGAGTGTCCTGTCATTTCATCATTCATTTCTGCATAACAACATATCTAGACTGCAGAAGGAGTGAGCAGTTACAATCTGCTGGCAAACATGCCCTACAGATTACACTCTGCTAATTAACAGACAGTACTTTGCTGCAGGCCGAGCAAGGGAGGGTTGAGTGGTCAATATTCAAACAACATTTGGGCTTTCTCACACTAGCATTTTCACAGTGCCAAAAAACAGTCATTTTATGGTCATGTCACAGATCTTTTTCCCTTGAAGGTGAGCTTCTGAAGATATATATTATGAAGACAACTTCCAAATTTCATGTTCCTACCACGACACAACAGGGAAAGGAGATAAAAGACATTTAGTTATGTAACTTTAATACCTCAAAACCCAGAAGGTAACTGAAAAAAAACCTGCTGAACATATTTTTAGCCCAGTTTTATGGGACACTGAACTAACTGATTTTTAACCACTTGGGACCAGTTTTTCATAGGAAAAAAACCACTCAATATTATGGCAACTGGCTTTCTTCCTGGTTTAAACAGCCTGTCTTATTTATGGAAATGGATGGAGCTACAAGTTTGAAACTAAGACAGGTCTGTTCTTGCTCTGCCATCAATCCCAGCTGCCTGTATATGGCCTGCAACTAACAACATATTGCTCCTGTGTTCTCTAAGCTGCTGGCAGATATCCTTCCTTGCCAAAAAGGGATATCATCTGTTCCAGAGTATTTGGTAAAGCACAGAGGAATTTAAAAGGGATAAAAGAATTGAAGGAAATTGAACAAGATATTATCTTGCATAAATTTTAATTGTCCAGTTTGTAGAAAACAGTGAATAGACTCAGAAAGGAAAGAACTCTAAAGTTGAATTCCGTGGCTTATTCCTCCCTATCGTTAGTTTGAACACCCAGTGTGCCCTTGGAGACTTCTGTGAGATACAAAGGCAGACTGTAGTGCTACTTTGAGTGAGGAAATGTCAAAACTGCCACTATTTTTGATAGGCTTACAAGAGCAGAAGTGGAATAAATGGGCTTTGATTTCACTTCATATCCTAGAAGAGATATGGATGTGGAGTAATGGCAAGGGCTTTGTGTGTAATGGCTATTGTGAGAGCTGTCATGTACTGCAGCCATGAATCAGAAAGTTTGGTAGCAGATGCTGCCAGACACTTCAAAAGTAAAAAGATTCACTTTGAAAGATGAGGCTCTGCCTTCAGTTTGTTAATATGGACCAAATGATTGTTAATTATTTGTTTCCCCACAAACTTGGTATTAAAGACAGCATCAGCTCTACAGTGACACATCTCCACTGAGTCCAGAGAAACCACCCAACTGCCAGATCATATCCAACAGATGTGAGCAACAATCCACCTTTATAAACTAGTAAAAAATTCTCCTTATTTGCATGTGAGATGGGAGACAGAAAAGACAGTCTTCTGAAATGCAAATCAAGTCTATACTTGTTTATCTGGTTCACAGCTAGAATTACTCTTGAATGTAAAGGTATTACAAGCAAAAGTGAAAACTATAATTGCATTAACCCAAGGACATCCCAAGATTATCAGATTTTCCACTTACCACCACCAGAGGCTTGTAAAGCAGTTGACTTAATCCATCATTATTGCTAAACTGCAGGAAATTAAAGCTTAATTCTCAGTATGAGACATCCCTCTTCCCATGGGTAGTGAACTGTTTGCATGTGTACACTGTTATCCACTGAACCACCCCTGCAGCCCAAGATAATCTCTTGTAGGTTCAGGATTTCAACCCTTTTCTGATGAGGTGGAATCTTTAGCTCAAACTGCTGAATGAAACAGATTTAAGCCACTGTATTTAGAGAGAAAATAGAAGTGAAGAAGAATTCCTAGCTTCTTCCACTGGAAGACCATTGGATAAAAGGCATGTATAGTACTATCATGCCTATCAGGTAAGTGAAAACAGGAGATAAATCCCTCACCATATTATCTCAAATCCTTCCTTCCAAATATTCTCTTGAAAGCAAATTATGAGGTTATAAAGAATCATTACTTGCGGTCATATCATAGGAGACATTTCATGCACCATCCTATGTTATACAGCATTTAATCCAAAGAGAAATTTCCATTTGAATAAATTTATGTTTTGATGTCTAAAACGCTGCAGGATAAGGCAGTTCCTCCCTTCAAAAAGGTATGAAAACATTTTCAATAAATATCTCCTTGAAATCTTCTGTCCACTCCACTGCAACATTAAATATATATATATATATATATATATATATATATATAAAAATAAATAAATAAAAACAACACCACAAAAACAATTTAAAAAAACCCAAATGCAAAAAATACCAACCACAAAACCTGAAACAATTCCAACCGTTCACATATGCTTTTTTGGTCTCTTATGACTGTCTCTTAGAAGGCTGGACTCAGCCTGCAGCTAACAGGGACCTTTCCTTCCAAATGAAGAGAGGAGAGCAAGGAAATAATTGCTTTTATCTCAGCAAGAGTGGACTGCAATCACACATTGTGCTATTGGCATGACTGACAGAGGCTGGTTTCCCACTGTGCCTGATTTGCTAAGGATGCCATCATCCCTTGATGGCCACGGGATTGCCTTAGTCCGTAGCAAGGTGTGCTCAGAGCTCTGCTGAGCTCCAGCCTCTCCAGTACAACCTGACAACCTTCACACCAAGGTTTACAGAGACTACAAGGACGACACCGCTGGAAATAACTGTTTATCCCTTGACTGAAAAAATCAAAAAAAAATCTGCCCTCACATCAGAGTTCTGAAAGTTTCCATAGTGAGGCAGGTCAGAAAGAGAATTTTTAGAAGTGTTCCCAAACTGGTTTTAACAACTGAAGATAAGTGGACTCCTGAGAAACAGCAATTCCAGGTGGAGCTGTTCACCTCTATGGACATTTTCTCCAACTCTCAGAGGCAAGGATAAAGCACACGGCCCTAGGTTTTTCCCTTTATACAAGAGAGCAGTTTACATTTCAGAAACCGAACTTCCCTAGAGCAAATAGACTCTCCTAATACCACAGGACAGAAAGTAGCAATCAATCAGTCCCATTTCAGCTAATAAGAGTAAATTTTCTACTGTCTTGACTAATAGAAACTTCTGCCAAGTATTCTGTGCAGAACCACCAGCCAATGCTAGAAAGAACAGAAGGCTAAGCAGCCATTCCTTTAATTTCCTTTCATTTAAAACTCATTAATATAAATAAATTTGAAGTAGTTGGGGACCTAGCCAACATTGAAACCCATGCAGTTTTATTTACAATAAATACGTGCTATCTTGGTGCTACACACTCAACAGGACAATGCCTAACACACTGTAATAAAGGTGATAAACACGAGCAGTGAATATCAAGGAAGAGGAAGGCATCTGTAATCCATTCATCTTTAAAGAGAGAAAAAAAAAAGGCAACACTATTCCACACAGCAATTAAAATCTTAACAGTTGGAGGAATAAAGCAAAAAAAAAAAATCAAGGCAGGCCTGCGGAAAGGGAGAAAAAAAATAAAACAAACAAACAAACAAACATACACTAGCGCAAAAATTCAAACCCACAGGAAATATCTGATGCACTAGTCCTATTATTAGCATAAAAGTCACTGGTAAATACTATCACCCAGCATTTTTTAATTAACTGAAGATACACAGATACAAGGGGCTTGAAAGTACAAAGAAGGAATGGGCTGCACAAACTGGCTCTTTGCAGAGAACACAGTGTGCTTCCTACAAAGATACAGCATCTAAATTAGCCAGCAGCATTTCCTGACTCAAAGAAAACCTCCAGTTAAACAAATTCAGGAGTCTCCACCACGATCCATTCACTTTTTATGTGCATATGCCTATGATATTCCATGCAATGAGTAAAAACAAGCTATCTGAAAGGCTTTTATAGAGAAAGACTGTAAAGCTTAGTGCATGTGAGTCCCTAGGAAAATGAATGACACACTTCTGTGAAAATAGAATTTCAAGGTATCAACTTGGGTTTCTATTTTAGTTTTGTTTATAACCCATCAGCATTATTCCCAAACAGTATTTCTTCATGTAGAAGCATTCAAATAATTTTCTTCCTCATCACAGAAGGCTCTATGAACCTAACAAATAAACCAATGTTGACATACCTAAGCCTAGGGATTTACTGCACATTGCACATATCTCTTCTGGAGACTTGTTGACAAATACTCAAACAGGCTCTGTGTCTCTGGCAAGATCCATGTGGTACATTTTTTACCCCCTGATCAGTGTCATCTGTCATACGACCAGGTAGCACAGTAATTCAGGAAAAGGAAAGAAAACTAAAAAATGTTTCCACTTCTCTTTGCCAGGACTTATACATCACTATGTTAGTAACCACTTTCTGTCATTTCCTTTGGAAAATATTGTAATTCAGAAAAATGCCAAACAACAGCAATAGGTCGTCAGTTTAAATTGTAAATAATGGTTGACTTTGTTCTATTTTTTTTCCAAGCATCCTTTTGCAGTATGACATTGCCTGCAGTGTCTGGTTAAAGGATTTAATTTTGTTCAATAAAGAGACAAGAATTGAAAGTCAAAAGCTTTTAGAAATAAATTGGCATGCATGGGCTGTGGGAAGCTCTGCAAATACTGGGCATTTATAGACCTAGTTTTTTCAAGATAGAGAAGAGCAAATAAATTACAACAAACAATTTATTCAGCACATGTTGTTGTTTGTTCATTTCCAGAATGTGAAAATAATCAGAAATTCATGAACAAATCTATCAATTATTTTAATAAATCCAATTACATGCATTCTACCGTTCACTGTTCTAACTGCTCTGTTTTGCAAAGAAGAGACAACAAGACTTACATAAATGGTACACTTGCTTTTTTTCATTACAAGCAATCAGTCCTGAGCCAGCTAAGTTCAAAATTTACCTTCTGTTTCAATGGAACTACTCCTAAAAGTTAAATATGTGCTAAAAGAATTTTTTTCCCCAAAACAAGGCAACTTCAGTAAGTCAAGTACATGCTGACCCCCCTTACGGATCACTGCTGTAGCAAGGTTTCTCATCCAACAACTTCAAGAAGAAAAATGCACCATTTTCTTTTCCACTACTGAAGAAACCTTTTCTCTCTGCTAAGGAAGGCCTTGTAGAACAAAGGACATCAAAGGCTGCAGATGCACTCTGAGAAATCATCACATACAACTAATATTTAGGGAAAACACATTGTTAGCATTTGCCCAGTACTAACTGTAGCAGTGTATAAACCCTTCACATGAAGGGTATGAGTTTTAGAAAATTCATGGAGTTTAGAGTAGTTGAGTTCCACATTTTAAAAGCATTTCTGCAGCTATCCACCCAGCCCACATTAGTGAAACAAGATACAACTTTCAAAGTGACCAGAATTTCTGCAAATATTATCAGAATTTCAGGAGAGGAAAGTAGATGAGATCTTGGGAGCCATAGATTTTTCCTTGGTGGCAAATTTTTTAAATATGTTTCCTTCAGCTTTTCATTCCACAGCAGGTATAATAAAGACCTTGAGCTTCAGTATTTTTGCTTTCCCTGTAGAAGTATTCTTAGTGTGGACACATGCCATGCCCTCTTAGCCTCGGGGGACTATTTGGATGTCTCAAATTAAATGTTTATTGATGGAATAGCCCGACATTCAACGGAAACAGACAGCATAAGGAGGGCCTCCAAAGTTCTCCCTGCAAGCCTAATTCTGCTCCTGCTGAAATGAACTTTGAAAAATTCAGTCTTAGAGCATTACCTAGGTCCTCGCATCCCAGGTGTTGCAGCTTTCCTCTGGCACTGTACTGTATTGACTATAGGCCAGCTTTACAGCAGACTTCTGCCAGAAAAGATAGTTCCACATTTCTGCCTGAAAGCTTTTTCCTTTCATCTATTTCGTTTTTGAGCTGGAAAGGGATTAGTTTTCAGGCAGGTCAGTCTTGGATCCAGCTCACCAGATGGCTACACAAACAAGGGTGGCAGAGAAAGGCAGGAAGTGGGAGGGTGCAGGATGCAGCCAGAGGTGATGAAGGCTTTTTAATGCCAGCCTGAATTTCAGTTGGCTTGCTGAAGGACATTTAAGTGACCTGATAATTTCATTCTCCAGCTCCTAGAGAAGAGCTTCATATCTTCTAAGCATTGTCCTGCTAAACATTGTAACTGATAAGCATTGTCCTCTCTGGTTAGGAGAGCTCCCTCTTCTTTCACAGTCTGTCTTAAAGAACACATAATTGTTTCAGTATAGTGAGAACAGCATTATAGTGACTTCAGCTGCTCAAATACATGCAGCCTCCTTTAGAGGTGAGTCTTTACTAACATTTTCTGCCAATGCAATTCAGTTTTGCCTGTAGTGACTCAAACTATGCACAAGGACTGAAAAACAAGTAGAAAACAAAAAATCTTGTCAAAAATGTATCTCAAAGAAGGCATCCAGATTCCTTTCATGAATATGTCAGCATTATAAATTCATAGTAAATTGTTAGTCAGTAGGGTGTCTGAATGATTAAAACCTTCTGGGGTTCGAAGGCATTTTCTCTGCAGGAATTTGTCAAATCGTGTTCAGTTCACTATTGGGAGCACTTAAAAGACAAATAATGTTACATACAATCTGGTCACTGTAGATGCATTTCTGCCATTTTAACGAGTCTCTCTCCCTTCCAGACAACAAAATCAACACCATCCAGAAGGTAAGCAAGCAATTACATCCATGGTACCTGTTCATTTAATAGCCAATCTTCCCTCAAGTATTACTGGTAAGTGGTATAGGTGGTACAATTTGGGTTATATTTTTATAAAGTAACACATTTTGTTCAGGCATGATGGTCAGAGAGACTCCTGCTACTTACACAGTAACAGATATTGAGAAAATTAGAAGAGATCTCCAGGACAGCATAAGCATCATAAAGCTAGAATGAGCCAACACATTGTCACCTACCTTACGTTTGTTTGTTGGGCAAACGTACAAGTAGCTCAGAATAGTCTTCAGACCAACTTTATCATTCAGTTTCTCGTATGTTGTCCCATAATCTGTTGACCTACAATTCAAGAGAGATTCTTATAAGTACAAACACTTAATCACAAAACCACAAGTCACTTGGCAGCTTTTCAATATAAGTCATGCTTTAAATAGCGGAATGGCTCTCCAGAGCTTTTGCAATGATTCATGTAGTATATAATGATACTTAATTATATACACACAGCATCATGTGCGTGTTTATAATTTGCATTTAAATTAGATTAGGAAAAATTAAACCAGCATCTTCCCAAAGCATCTTAAACATGCACAATAAGAGATGCTACATTCTGCATACAGAAGATAATGACTGTCAGAAATGCCAAATAGCAGACAGCAAGAGACTAAGGTTATCAATTCATCATATACTCCAAGCTTAGACTAATTTTGTTAAGATGGCTTATCTCAGCATATTACAAAGTAGCTTCTCTGACACTGACTAGAAGAAAGGATGGACACATGTGCTTTATTCTTGCTTTAAAAGCCACCATTCAGTAGAGAAAATAAAATATTTCTGAAATGCGGCTTGCCCATAAAAAACACTAACTACATGTCTTGGGGAAGAATAAAAGACGTGAACAAATAAGACTGTCCAGTGTTCCTGTAGGAGTTACTCTTAACATGTGACTGGAACCAAGATCAATCATCAGCAGAGGTTTTGTTCATTATGCAGCTCATGCTTGCCTGAACTCTGTCCCAGTATCCCAGAGATTTAGGTGATCAGCCCAAACCAGTAGAGTTGGCATCCATAAATTGCAGAAAGGGACAGGTATCTGGCTAACAGACATTCAAAAGCCTGACATATTCCTGTATCTCGTCTGTAACATGTACAAATGGGCCTATATAGAACTTCACTTGCAAGCAGTAACATGAATTTACCGTTTTGCTAAGCACTCCAAAACCAGATATTCTGAAGTAAAATCTTAGCACCCATTATTTTCAGGCTCTCTCCTGTCAGGGCAATACTGGCTAAATTCACAAAGGCATCAAGCCTTTAATTCTTACTATTTTTTTTTTTTCTTTTTTTTTTTTCTTTTTTTTTTTTTTTGTGGAATATGGAGGGTGGAACATTTCTGAATCAAGTACCATACCTACATTCATATTATAGCTTCTGGGATTTCAGATTTTGCAATCAGTACATGAATAAAACAAGAAAGCAGCAGCTTAGGGTTTCATTCATGAAAGATGAATTGCACTGAAACATGAATCTGCATTAAAGTTAAGTCTTTCTATTTAGGAACTTTATGGAAGCCTTTGCACATCTCTGCCTGCTCATATAACAACTGGCCTATGATTTATGTCCATAGACTTCTCCTTTCCTCCAATAAACACACGCCCTCCTGTGTGCACATATGACCTTTGGTGTTTAGAACATTAACGTCAAATTCTCATCTGCTGACTGATCTTTCCCTTTATAAGGTCATCTCTCTCAGGAGCACATTTAAACTAACTGAGCTATTTCCTCAGAGGACTGAGGGGTAGGGTATTGTTCTGGTGTTTCTGATACTGAGTATTCCAGAGATGCTCTAGTATCCAGGTGAGAGGATCCACAGCAGGAGGCTGAACACAGCCTGGTCAAAGATTGAAGATTCCCTTTGTTACCTTGCCCCACCTCACCACCCGGTCTTATCAGACATGAGTATTTCTGCTGCTCTCTGCCTAAACACCGAAAGCTACCCTTTGTGAAGTCTGAGCTGACAAAGACATGCAAAGATAGCAAGGACTATGTCTGACCTGCTGAGTTAGGAAAAATATATTAACAAAATAATGCTGCTTTTTTCTTATACCAGCGACAATGAATTTAAAATGGGATCTTTCAAAAGGGGATGGGAGCAAAGAAAATCTGAGACATAAAACTTGCTTTGAAATTGTTCAAGAAAGGCAGCCAGTACCCCTGCCACAACACAGGCAAACTTATGTCAACAGCCTATTGCAAATAGTAATCTCAGAATTGCCAGCCACTTCTTACTTCAAATCTCTAGGCAATTGTTTTGCATTCACAGCTTTATTTACAGGTAACACTCTATACAGATGGAAGCGTGTGCTTCTGTCAACATCCATAAAAGAAACTGAAAGATTTAAAAGCTTAGAAAAACATTTTTTTATATATATATCAGATGAACAAATTCACAGGCAATCGAAGGAGCTACTATTAGATCTTACTCTCATTATTGTGTTCTCAACTGACAATAGCAAGTCCTTCTACCTTCACATTTACCATTTTTTTTCTTTTGAACCACTTTACAATTATCCTTAGATTGGGGGGGGAGGGGAGCAGAAGGAAGGGAATGTTATATATACAAAAGTAGACAGGCATCCATAAGTGTTTTAACACAAAGATATGGTAATATATACATTTACAGAGCAATGGGGAAAAAGAATTATATCAAAGGAAACAATGCATACATGGGAAGTCTCTGTTGGGATCTAACCCATGCATATCACCAATGTGCATTCATCTTATTTCTATTTTATATATATATATATATATATGTATATATATATACAAGCAGGCACTGATTAGCAGCCTAGATAATGAGCTTTGTTTGTCTTATTAAATGGGTGTATAAAGCAGCATGAGACTCCTAACCCATAAAAACACATCAGCCATTGGATGGCCCAGGAAGCCAGCCTAACCTGGAAGAGCTGCAAAAGACAGATGCACCTCAGCAGGGAGTAGGCACTAATGACAGAGTAGGATCAACAAATTCAATCCCAGTTATCTGAAGGGAAAAGGATATGTAGCAACCAACATCTCCACATTTTGTGTGGAAGGCTGCTCCTCTGAAGTTCTGCAGAAAGAAATCAGTTTTAGTCCATCTGTCCATGAGCAAGCAAATGCCTGGAGAAATCATTGTAAAGGACTAAACCCAGGACCTCTAGAGCTGAAAACACAAAACTAATCTGCCTTTTTAATGCCTTTTAAACAGCTACAGCTAATGGAATAACCATATGTAAATGAGTGAACAGTAAGCCCTATTTTATTGTCTCTTGTGTAGACACGTGTGTTGCAATGGTGTCTCAAATTGTTTGGGGGGAGAAGGGGGATGTGAGTGGTACACTGTTGATGTCACTGAAATGCAGATGACACTAGAAGAATAATATTCAGAAAATAAAAGTATTTAGACTCAATTCTGAACTTTATTCTTGGTGTCCTGTCCTGACACCTGTCCCACCCACAATATTACAATATTAGTAATTACAATATTAGTTTTAATTACTATCATTAAATCCCAAATTTTTCCAGTAGCTGTTGAAAATCCGACTCCCTATTTTTTCAGTAAAGCAGAAGACAATGCAAGAAGATAAACATTTTCATGATTACTAGCTAATTCCAAAGTATAAAAACGTACCAAAATTGTGTCATTGAAGCTCTGGCTTTCTCAGTAATAGAATAAAACAAAACTAGAAACATGTAGAATAATTTCTGTTTTGCAAACTATTTGCAAGAAAGCTGACATTTAAATAACTTCATTATTATTCACTGACAGGGCTTTTCCCTCTCCTCCCGTCAGGGTAAATGACATTTCTATTACAGTATTATAATAAACTCCTGCACATTTTAAATAAAGTCACTGAATTCCATTAGTCCACCTACTGTCATGAATATATCTCAATTCATTCCTACCAATATTTCACAATTATAATAGGCATTCTGAATCAACCAGCAACATGAACCCCATGGAAATTTTCTTCTTTCTCAAGAAGCACAGACTGACATTCAGAGTACTGTCAGTTTGAATATATAGATTAAATAAATTCCCTAGCAGGTTGCTGTTTTCGCCTTTGTTGCAAATTTAAGGTTGCCCATAGTTATTTTACACATAAGAGGCTGAAGACTTGAAGAATCAAACAGTTGATCATTTGGTCAGGAGGGCTTTTATTTTTTATTTTTAATTTTATTTTTTTCATCAAGATCTTTCCAGAAGACTCCATGAGAAAAAAAGAAAACCATTACTTGCAGACTTTAAGCTGTCTCATGTCTCCTGCTTATTGAGTATAGCTTTCTTCCCATGTTAACAGATGAACTTACTTGTTATAACACACATCATTAAGAAGCAATCACTTTAATTGGCACCATTTACTTTTTTTTTTCTTTTCCCACCAGTTAGGCCTGGTTTTCACACATTAACTTGACTGCTTCCCCCAGGCCCACCCTGAGAACACTGCATTTCATGTCCTTATCCCCTCTTTGCTCCATAGCTTAATTTGCTGCTCTAACCGTGGTCCAGGTGGCAGCCAGCCCTAGGAGGCAGGACCAGAGGCAGCTGAAATGTGCTCTGTGAGCAGCAGAGCAGGGCAGCCTGTCCTGACCAGGAGCAGTGTGAGACAGGGGCTATGGCCTTTTTCTCCTCCTGCACATGAATTTACCCCTGGCACAAGGCAGGCATCTTTAAGTTAAGCAATGACTATTAGATCTTGTGTTCCAGTCTCACACATAACCGAGTTTGCCACCTGGTTTGCCTCCAAAGGGAATGGCCAGGTGAGCACAAGATTTGCCAGCTGCTGTCGTATTAATCTCTACAAGAGCAGATTTTTGGAAAGAAGCCCTTCAGATTGCAGAAGGCAGAACTGCAGAGCCACAGGCTGCACCTATAAAAGGCTTTCAAATGAATGAGTTTTTGAATAAAGGAATAATTAAGACATTAAAAATGATCTTTCATGTCTGAATGCAAAAAAATACTGGAGCTGCTAATTCTGGAGCAGATTTGTATTCCTGTATGGAATGTTTTAAGCCTGTTTGTAAACTCTGCTGTGGAGTTGTTGACTTTCGCATTCTTTTTTTCTGGGGAGACTTTGAGGGGTTATTCCTTCATCCCTTAAATTGAAACTCTTTACTTTAGTTTCATAGCCCGGTAGTAAAGTTTCCCATTGATTTTTGCCATACCACCATGTTTCACAAAAGCTAGTAATGTCAAAGTCTTCTTCAACAGCCAGCCATTTATGTTCACATGTTCCTCCTCTTAAGCCCTTCACAAGGCATTGATAGATATCACTTCTGGTCTAATGCCTCTTTTGGTTTAACTCCTTACTGGGCAACCCTGGTTTCTTTTCCAGAAAGTAATAACACCTGATCTCAGTTTCTCTGAGAAACCATTTTTTTTCTTTTTAATCTCATTGCTTTCATAGAAAGTTACTCTTTCTTTGTAAATTACCTTGCTTCACTGGGACACTTCTCACCACCGTCTGTCTTTTTAATTCATTGTATAAATAATTCCCCAAGGCTTTTCACATTTCTAACGGGATCTGTTTGCTTAGCTCATGGAGACTGACACATTTTGAAAGGAGATTTATAATTCCACCTGGAAGAGCAACTTCAAGATGTAAACACAGTAAGTTCTCTGTCCTTGGACAGAATTTCCAGGTAGAAAAAGAGCTTCCTAAGAGTATTGTAAGAGTTTGGTTCAAGAGGGCAGTGGTCAGACTTCAGTGACGAGCCAATGCTGCTCAGCATTTCTTTAAATATCTGTCACAGCACTGCACATGTCACAACATTAAAAACACTTCAAATTTATCCAACCAGGTTGAAATTAAATTTATAGACATTTCTAGGGTTAAGAAAAATAAGATATTTCAAAACTCAAGGGACCCATATGCCTCACTCCCTAAGTGAACACATTTCTGATTACTTTTTCCTCATGAGGCCCTCAGCAGGCTGGAAAATAGTAGTTCCCACAGTCTAGGTGGGGAAACAGAGGGAAGGACTAGATAACTAATCCTACATTTGAAGGAAGTCTGTGACAGAGCCAAATTCAAGTACCCTCAGGCTCCACCATCTTCCCATTCCACCCTGACAGTTTTAAATTTTCTGAGGTTTTTTGTGAGTGCAAACAAGGATTGGAAAAAGTCTTGCTATCAATGGCAAAAGGATGAAATGCAAAATTAAAAACAGTTTAAATAAGCACCTTAAAACAGATCTAAACCTCTATTTTGAAAATATTTTGCTTCTAATCTCAATTGTGACTGTAGGTTTACTAGAAATTAAGTCATAAATTTCTATGAATTTAATGAAATGTGGGGTTTTTTCCCTCATGGGAAGAATTTTCTCATCACAAAATAAAGTTCCCCACCAGCAGAAGCCACCAAAAAGACTTGAAGAGGGAGTAAAACAATTACAAAGAAACAATAGGAAACTATTAAATTGACATTTCTCTGCATAATCAGTTAAAATAATTTAATTTTCTTCTTTTCATTTTCAATCAACTTTTATTTGGAGTAATCTAAATGAACAGAAACCTACACACTCAAATTTCTTGTAATTTTTGGCTTAATATAGTTCAGCAGATTATTGCTATAAATAATTAAAGATGTGACAAGCAGGAAAAGCAGCTCATATTTTATCATCCAATCTCCAGTCTACATATTGCATTGGATAATTTTTCAAAATATTAACCAATTCAGAAAGAAAACAGGGCAATGAGAGGGCCATGAGACATCATCTGTAGGTGGCACAGATGAGATGCTTGTTTCTCCTTCAAATAATGGTCCAAGAAAAATAAATTTGCCTAACTTGTCTTCCGTGCTGTTTCAGTGGAGAGTTGTAACTCAGGTTACCACCCCATGGAAGCAGAGAATACTTGTTCCTCTGTCAAGGTTAACAAGAATTTGGTCAATTGCTTCAGAAGTCATGGGATGATGACAGTGGGAATATTCCAACAGGAGACAATGTATGTTGTATGGGATGAAAGGAAATTGTGCAACCAGGGTGAGGTTATTTCTTACTTTTATCTGTGTCAGATGAAAGGTGAAGTAAATGGTCAATTATGATGAACATGCAAAAGTTCTCAGTTGGACAAGACAGAAGAACAAATCCACTCATGTTGTACTGCACAGCACTAGACAGCAGCAAGACTTACGACTGTTAAATGCAAGAACAGGGAAAAGAAGAATTCTCCTAATAATCAGAGTAGCACATAAATGAGAACCATTATCCTGGTTTGGGCTGGGACAGAGTTCATTTCTCCTTAGCAGCTAGTCCAGTGTTCTGTTTTGGATTCAGCATGAGAACAATGTTGGTAACACCCGCAATGCTGTGTGGGGCCTATGCTAAGCCAAGGACTGGTTAGGGTCAGTAAGGAAGTGCACCAGAAGCTGGGAGGAAGCACAGCCAGGACAGTGACCTAAACAGGCCAAAGGGATATTTTATGCATCATGCCAGGTTTATATGAACTGGGGGAGTTACCTGGAGGAGAGGCCAATGGCAGTTTGGAAACAATTTGGCATCTGTTAGCACATGCTGATTGATGGTATTGTGCATCACTTCTTTTCCTGGGGTTTACCTCTCCCCCTTTTCCCCTCGACCTCACTCCCTCTAATTGTTATATTTTACTTTGTTTCAATAACTTTTCTTGTCTCAAGGGATGAGTTTGAGGGGTTTTATTTCTGAATCTCCTCCCTATCCTGCTGGGGTGGGGGTGAGTGAGAGAGCAGCTGAGTGGTGCCTCACTGCCAGCTGGGGTTAAACCACATCACCTGGCTGGCAGGACTGAAAGTTGACAAAGTCTCTGCAGTTGTCCAAGCATGAGGCTCTAAGTCTTGTAAGTGCTTTTTTATCACCTGAAAACTTGGACAACGGTGCTGAATTGGCTTAAATACTCTTGTCCTGAGATCAGAATGATCCACCTGAATTGATCTGCACTGCCCTTGCTGTGATGCAAACCTTGTCTCTCTGAACTGCTAAAGACTGGCTGACATCTATTCTGCTAAAGCCTAGCATTCTTTGCAGAGATCAATCACACCTGTACAAGCCATGGTGAACAATCCTTAGAACAAACTAATCCATGTTGCTCACTCAGCTTCTTCTTGGAGACACTTGGCAAATTCACTGGAAAATAAAACCGTGGCACAGATAATCAATAGTACAGAATCAAAAATATAATGAGGTAAAGCTAAAACACCAATGTAGATGTATCTGTTTCAGCTATAGTGGCACGTGTATTCCAATGCATAATTCTTCTTCAGAACCTCCTATCTTACCCAACTAGCCATGGAACAGCATAATTCAGAACAAACTTTCATGTGAAAAAAATACAGAGACATTCTATGCTTGTAAGATTAAACGACTTTTTAAACATCAGTTTCTGATGCCAGTGCCTTTTTTAGCAGAAGTAACATTCCACTGTATTGTGGAGAAGGGCTTTTTATCCTTAGGCTTCAGAGACATTGCTGCATAAAGGTTGGCTACCCAAAGAAAAGAGCAACATCAAATATTTTAGCCTGAAAAAAGATCAAATTTGAATTAGATGGGAATGATGCACCATTCCCCTCCTCCCTTTTACAGCTTCCCTAATTTTAGATGTCTGTCTCATCTTGGTAGATCAGTAAACCCCCTTTACCTGTACAGTGTAATGGTTTCTCATGAGAACAGAGGATTCTGGCAGTTGATAAAATCCATATTCAGATCCCCACGCCTCTGCCTGCTGCTCAGAGATCAGATCTTGATCACACTCTCATGTAAATCCAAACTATTTACTCTGTAGATGCACCATCATAACCATGGAACTGGATAGCTTCCATGATCAATTTGCCCTTGCTTGGAAGCAACTGCCTCCAGGAAATCAGAAGGATCTTTGATGTCAGAATGCAAGACATGAAGATTTTTAAAGTGTACAATTACCAAGATTTTGTGTGAAAAATAATGCACTGAGATTTGACTGGACTCTGTTCTGGAAGTGTTTCCAAGGCACTGTTTTGCAGGAGTGGAATGTAAATTTACCATTTGCTATGGGCAATCCCATTTTGGGGGATCAGCTACATCCGGGAACCCCTCTCTGCTGTGCTAAATGACACTTGCAGGATTAGCTCTGGGAAAGGGGATAGGATATCAACAGCAGAGGACTTTGAAAAAATAACTGTGGACTTACCACCTATTTTGCCTGGTTACCAGACTCCCAGCAAGGCTGGTGCTTGCCATGGAGTAAGGGGAAGGAACTGGGTCTTCCTCTCCATTGCTTGAGCTGCAGAGAGGGTGACTTTCCAGAACTTTCTCCCTCAAATTTCCCTTTCAGCTTCTCATCTCTGTGGCCTCAAAGACTCATCTGCAGTCCCTCAGTGACTGAAGCAGCAGAAGTCAAGAGCAGCTTAGGGAGGTTGGCAATCACAGCCCCTTTAGCTGCTCTAATCCAGTGCTGGGTGAAAGCCAGCAGTGAGAAACAAAGGAATAGCCATCAAAGCAAGACCTCCACTTGACCCTCTCAGTGAAAGGCTCAAGAGGCTGGCTCAAGTGGTGCTCTGGCTGAAACATCAATGCCATGCCTCCTGCTCTTTTCATGAGTCATTTTGTGCCACAGCATCTGGATGCATGTGGGAAGGACCAGTAACTCCACTAATTTTTGGGGGCTAATTAATATAGACCAAAAATATAATACCAAATACATACCAAAAGCTGACAGGTTATTGAGGCTCACCCATCTGATGGTGTGTATGATCCAACCATCTTCTCTGTCCCTAAGCCCATAGGAGTGGTTTTCAATACTTTTACCTTTGCCATCACAACATTATTTTCAGTGAGAGACCCCGAGGAAAGGAATGAAGGTTTACTGACAACAGGCTTTTTCCTTGTTACCTTCAGGGGGTTTTGGGGGATCAGAGGAATGTAAGTGGAAGAGCACCAGTCTGGAAGATCTCCTTGTCCACCTGACTTATTCGTCAAAACAAACGAGCAGGGTAGGATGCAAATTGCTGCCCTTCCATCATCAGGGTGGTGAACACTCCACAACACTGCAACTCAGAATGCAGCCATTCCCACAGGCCCAGCCTCACTCAAGGCTTATGGTCATCAAAAACACAAATCTCAGCTTAGCTGTGATGGCTATTAAAATCATTCTTCAATTTGTTTAAATCAAAAGCTGCCTTTTAAATTAGGATTGAGAATGACTTATGATTTTTCTTGCCATATGTTTACAGGGGCATACTGACATCAGCGCACCCTTAATGCCAAATTCTTGCTCATAAAGTGCTTCCTTGAGTGTTGATTCTTCCCATTTTCACCCCAGTCCGGTGTTAATCACACAAATAGCTAGGACTGGAGCCCAGCAATCATCACGCTATTAACTTTCTAATTGATGGTAATGGCCAGAATAAATTTCAGGCACCCCAAGGGGTGGTTAATGGATTTTGTAGCTCGAGGGCAGAGCAACAGGAAGCTTTTCCATTAATCAGGGAGATGAGACAACCATACATGTCCTACACTTCCCACCCCATCATAGCACTGCGGTCATTGCAGCTTGGCTGAAAAAACCCTCACAGCAGGCTGAGCTCAGTTAGAAAGTTTGATACACTCCTTCAGCAGAGCTGCCATAGCATCCACAGCCACCTTATACATCCAGAAAGCCACTTTAGCCCACCTCCAATTAAGAGTAAGGAACAGTTTTACTGTGCCATAAATGCATTGCAGGTCTTCTGCAGGGTATGTACTAAAAGCCAGAGAAAAGATTTTCTGGCTAGCAGCATCCAACCATTTGCAACACAATATGCAATCTTCGTTCTATCCTGCCAGTGCAAATCAACAGCTAGAAAGCTTAAAAGATCAGACAGCCCAAGACATTATTGTCAAAATCACTGTCCGAGCCCCTTAGTTGTTATAATGGAGTAACTCCCAAGGACCAGTAGCATTTTAAAACCAGCTAAAAATGTGCTTCATGCATTAATTCATACTAAAGTTAGTTGGAAGCTGCAATTCTCATCCCTTAGGCAATGCTAATTTTTTTTTTTTTTTTTTTTTGGCCTTGCTTTAAAATATCATTATTCCCAAAATCTGGATGGAGTAAGAATACGGAAGGGAAAGAGATTAAATTTAAAAAATAGTAATTCAGAGTGTTTCATTTCACTTGTACCAGTGTTATCATTATCTATTCAATTGAATATTTTATAACACAGCCTGGCTGTCACCCTATAGGGAAAAAAAAAAAAAGCTCCAATGAAACAAGGAGAAAAATCAAAATGAAACACACTTTCGGTTTCAGATTATTCCCATATTTTCTGTCAAGATTCCATTTTTAAAATATTGCAGAAGATTTATCTGAATAATGCTGCATTTCCCAGAAGAAAATTGTTCTACTGGAAAGGTTTTCAATTCGTTCTCTGAGTCCAAGGAGTGGATGCACTAAGCTGTTAGCTCTACTCTTAGCACACCACAGTACTAAGAAAGAATCTGTGCTGCTGGATGCAAAAGCTCTGCTACTAGACTACTCTACCCAAGAATCACTAATTAATGCTTTTAAGCAGACAAATACAATGAGTGTTACTGTTTTTCTTTTAAAAGCAATTTGAGTGATGCAGCTCTACCATTTGTATCAGCTGCAAATAATAGGCAGCACCCAGAGCCAGCAGCTTTATGTTTTTCCTCTTGGTTGGTAAGAAGCATATTTATCACTATGTATCTCAAGGATCAGTGGGGTTATAAAGCTTGCTATTTATAGCTACTCTTGGGGTATCGAGCAAGTGACAGTAATTTGTTCCTCTGACATCTAACCTTAGGTCAACTCCAGTAGCAGAAGATGGATTTTTACAGGAAATGAAATGAAAGTACACAGCAGAAGATTAATACAGCTTTCCAGGCCTGCGGAGAATGCGTGCTCCCAATCACTCTGCAGGAAAAATGGTCAGGAGCTTGTGCTGTGTGTTAAGAACAGAGCAAGCTGTGGTCAAGGTGAGGTGTTCAAACAGTCTATTAGCAAACTGATACACTGGCATCTAGGCATAGAGGAAGTGCAGGCTGACAGTCTAGAAATGAGCTCAACTTTTCGGGTTCTTTGATTTTGAAAGTCATCTTTAAGTCAGCACCAGCTAAAGATAAAATGGGATTTGCTTTTATGTTAGTAGCAAAAGATAAAAGTAAGTTAAAGGATAAAAGTAAGTTAAAGCTTGGCTGCAAATTCCATATAAGAAACATCTTACACAAGATCAGGTTACTATTTTGCCCCACATTGCAACAGCATCTAATTTTAAATAAATTTTCTGTTTGTGAGAATATAAGGACTATAGATTGAAACATCTTTAAAAGAGTCCCTGACACTTAAATCCTTACTGATGGGTCGTATTCATCCACTACTCCCAATCTACCTTCTTTAAAAAAAAAAAAAAAATTTGACCAGAAGACTTATTTTCCCCACAAGCCATCTGTTTTTAATTTATTTGGAATTAAAATGATAAGGAAGGTCTTTCCAAAGATGTGGGTGTATGAAGACATTAATTATACAATCTAGTCATTAAAATAATGCTACCAACAGGAACTCAGCCAAGTACCTGAAAATTCTTTCCACCTTCTTATAACAGACCTGTCATCCTCAGCTACCACCAACTCCCTTAATAAAGGTGTGTCTTCTAACATGCTCAAAAAACTTCAGCTTTGCCAACCACATTTCACACTTGACCACAAAAGCCCTATAAACCCCCAATGTCCCAAAACAGCTGGAAAAAGCCATGCCAAATTCACTTGTGTGAAAGCCAAGGCTGGTAGAAAAAGAGTTATTAATTACAAAATGCCTGATCTGCACTTGGAATGACAAAGGTCACACAGCTACATAAAGATTATACCCTCAAAAAGGACCTTCATAAGTCCCTGGACATTGTTCTGGGAGATGGCTGCCAAGTCCTATCCTGCTGTGGGATAGAAAGTCCCTGATAAATGACTGTAAGTGGAAGATCTTCAATTCAGTTTTGATTTATTAGTGCCCAATTAGAACAGACACTTTAAGTAACAGTTGCTACGGCAGCCAAACACTGGAGCTGTGACTGGGTGGTGGGGAAGGGAAGAGGGAAGAACAGGTGCAAGGTTTTAAATGTGCAGTTCAAGTGGGGAGCAGGCATTCACTGATCACAGGTATGCCTCAACCCCCCTTTCAGCACCATGTGCACACACACACCTCCACCACCTGTCATGCTGCCAGAAATGTAATCATTTGTTGCTTAAAGGTCCTGCAGCAGGTGAAACAAGACCAGACAACTGTGACTGATCTTTCTAGTCTTCACGGGTCAAATTCCTGCCAAAAATGCACTGAATTTCCCTTTTCAATAGATGAGAATTGGAGAGCTGCAAATACACACAAAAAAGAGTCTGTGATTTTTTCACTGCTTCAGAATAAAGTTCCCTGTTCAGCTCATCTAATTTTTGGGTGAATAAGGCACCTTAACCTTCACATCTTGCATGGGTTTGTTCTGTCTCCAGCCTCTTCCTCGTTTTAAAATTTATGGTTACCATTTAGGCTGATTTCAATTTCCATTAATAATATGTGCAACTGATGTACATTTAAGTGATTTTAATCATGTTGTAGTGACAGGTTTAGCTTAAAGCAGGGCTTCACTTAGAACTATCAAGTAAATTTCTCTTGAAAAGGTCAGTTTAACATTTAACAGGAGGGCCCATTCCAGACAAATTAGAATTTGCTCCACTTGCTTCAAGTGCAAACACTTTTCAGGCTGGCTTCAAGAGAGGTGTGTCAATCAAAAGAGAAAAGTGTCAGGCACCCAGGAGAGAAGATTCACTGATGCTTCCCCACACAGCCAGCTCAAGGACTGCTCAGACACGTGGGCAAAACTGAAATATTCCTGCCCCACTCTTCAAGATCTGGGGCCAGATCATCCCACAGAAAGTAGCGAAGGCAGATCTGGGGAAGTTTGGCCAAGCCCCTGACAAGATTTCTTATTTCTAATTGCTGCAGCAACAGGAATGCAGCAGGAGCAGCTTTCTGTGTGAGAGAGGGGCTACTGGCTGTGCATCCCACCAGGATTTGTTATTGTTCCCATGCCTGCCAGAGACATTTGGGCTCTCCAGGAGAGCAGCACAATCAGCAGAGAGGCAATACCTGCAATGCTGTGTCAGGAGCAGCCCAACTCCACACACCCTGCAGCTGGTGACAGCTGGCATCACCACAAACAAAATCCAAGAAATAAGCTTGTGCTTGTAGCATGTGAATCCTTGAACCAGAACCTCTAGAGAACACAGTGACATCAGATCTTGTGGTACCTCCACACTGTTGATGAGCCTTTCACTGTCAACAGTAAAGCAGAGCCTGTAACCGCCTATTCCTGTGGCATCCATACAAGAATGTAGTATGTCCTAGTAGATCTTTTTCATTGAAAATAAATTTTCCCCAAGGATGTTCTCCTTCAGAACATTTATTCAGTTTCTGAATAAAATCAAAATATCCTCCAGGGTGCTGTCCAACCTTTCTAGTAGCTGGCTGAATGACATCATCCATTTAGTGACAGGTTTCCCAGTCTTTTTTGCTATCAGGTTTTACTAGTTTCAAAAATGCAGAATTCCTCATAAAATAGAAATTCTGTTTGTTTAGACAGCCCAGTAAAGTAAGTTCATCGGGGTGTAAATTTCCCCTGACAACTCCCAAGTTCTCCAGGAGCCTGAAAGATTATTTTTGACATTTGAGCTGTCACACTTCCTGAACAATCTTCATTACTTCACAGGTTTGTGCTTCTGCCTAAAAAGAGTGGTTGGGAGAAAATAATAATAGTAGTAATAATAATAATAATAATGATAAATTTTAAAAACCCCCCAAAAAACCACAAAGCCATGTACACACAAACCCAGTGTTTGAAAGTTCAGGGATAAAACCGAAATTTAATTTGGTCATCTGCAGGGTCACTTGGAAATGCTTCAGACATGTTTTCACTTTAGAAAATGCCAACCTGCCAAAGCAAAACTTTTTAGAAAAGCTCCTGAATGGAATTTCCTTGTAGAACATCAGAAGGAGCAGATTTTTTTTAGTTCTGAGATGTGAGAGGTGCAGGCTTTGTTGGGAAGAGAGGACAGCACTCAGCAGAACAGTCAGCTAAAGCATTGATGCATCTGCAGCTGTCTGAGCACTAAAACAACAGCTGGGGCTGTTACTGCAGCAACCACCAATACACTGAAATCAGTTTCAAATCCTCAAGGATTCAAAGGCAAACACTGAGATGCAGCCATTCTCAGATAATATAAAATTTCAGTTTAGGAGCATCTTCCATTGGAAGAGAGCTCTCTCAGCCACTGTACTACTAATTGTTGTGGGGTGGTGCCCTCCTTCAGCCCTTGGAACTCTGTGTGTAGGACACAGAAAGATGTTTAATAATGCAACCACACTCATGACTATGGAGAAGAGTAATAGATTCACCAGCAATTTGAGTAATCAAGCTGACAAAGTGATTGGGTTCAAAAAGGGAAGGACTCTCCCAGCAGCAGTTCATTAAAATAAAAATGGAATTCTGCACATTTCCAGTGTAACAAAATTTACTGCTTCAAAAGAGGGAAGAAATTGGAATAATCTGGATAAACTCAACTATCAGCAAGGAAAATCAGGTATAGGGTGCAGCTAAAACTGGAATGACTCTTAGCTTCATTACAGACAATCAGCAAACAAAACCTTCAAAGAGGAGGTTCTGCAAGGAAAGCTCTTGTACCTACAATCAGTTATGTCCAGTGATTGTAAATACCTGACAGGTATTCTCACTGCAATGGAGACAACTGTGGCTCTGAGGAAGGACCATGACAAACCTCAGAAAGTAAGCCAGAGTTTTTCATGAGAAATGTGTGCTTGCAAGAAAAAAAGTAAAGCTACTTTAAAAATAGAAAGCTGACTCATCCACACACAGCACAGCAGTGGTCCCATGAAGTTATCAACACTGTGTGAGGCTGCTGAGAGTCAAGAACTCAGCCTGGGTGGCAGTGTGAGAATATATTAAAATAAGTGTCTTTTTGTGGGAATGTTTTATTTATGAGAGTAGAACAGAACTGTTGAAGAGAATGAAATAAAACTCCTCTGATTTTATTTATCATCTTACTTCATGTTAAAACTTAATGGGAAAAATCCTGAAGTTATTAACAGTTAAAAAACTACATGTTTTATTGGATTTCTGAGCTGCTAACAGTTTTTATAAAGGACATTTCAAAACGGTGTAAAAGATGAGACAGATGGGAGAAGCTGCTCCTGAAGAGAATGGAGGAAACAAGAAAACATGGCTCAGGAAAAGCTGCCTCTTAAATGGCCCTTAAGGATCATTAAGGGACATTGACAGAATGAGGAAGAGGAAGGGCTTTAACCTGCAGGAGAAGAAGCAATTGTGTCTGCAGAAGAAATGTGTTACAATCAAAACTAGTTCAAACCACCCAGAAAATCCATCCAAGTGGGACAAACAATGCCAAACCCTGTAAACAGATATCCAAAAAAGAAGGCACTGGTGTTCCCAGACTGGTTTGATTGCTTGGTCACTGATGCAGGACAGTAGAAGAGGGGAACCTGAGGGTGGGAGAGAATCTGCACACTCCAAAATTCCTTGTGGCAACACCAGACACTGAACCCCTTTCTACCAAAAACAGAAAAATCACCCTGAACTCTTTTACCTTTGCATATGCCAGACACACTTTTCATCCCAGTGGTGTGCAGATAGCAAAAGAAAAGAGCATATGTCACCAAATCTCTTCAGCCCTAATATAGAAGAACACCAACTGTATTTAGGCCCAAACTCAGAAACATAACCAAATCCTGCAGAACAGATGTAACCACCAATGCTGGGATGGCCAGGATGTGGAAATAAGGCTAATCTTGGCACTGTGAAACACTTACAGTCTCACTTTCACATTCCAGACACTTACAGTTCTTTGGGAGATTTCTGTGGAATAGATCCCAGTTCTTTATTGAGTTTCTATTCCCAAGGAAAGAGATATTTAACTGAAGCCACTATTCCCAAATATAACGTTGCTCAACTATCAAAAAAAAAAAAAATTGACACCCAAGGTAAAATGCCTGTTGTCAGTTTTTTGTCTGAGCATGAACTGATTGAGCTCAAATGTATTTTCTGAGGGCTGTGCAAAGGTGAGCAAGTAAAGGAATCTTATTCTACAGGGAAACAAAGAGGGACAAGTGGACAACTCTAGTGATTGTACTGTCACTCCTGAAACATGAGGCCTCTACTGCCTCCATTAATTAAGACTGTAGAGCTAGATCAGAGGCTGATCAGTCTTCAGCCCTTGCACTTGTGCATAATGATTAACTCCTAGCTCACCTTAATAAAACCTTGAACCAAACATCTCCTTTGGGTACTCAGAGAAGGAGAAACCAACTCAGTTAATTAGACAGAGTTGTCACAGCAGCTAATCAGCACACCTACATTCAGCCCTGTGATTGGTACCAGCTGGGGAATCATTTCAAAATTTACCAGGGAATTAAGAAAGCACACCTTTGGGACCTGCTGGAATACAAGTCTGGCTGACAGTGCAAAAAAGATGCAGGAGATGAAGCAGCAGCTAAAAGTAAAGTTTGCTTTAGAAAATCAGGAGTGAAGACAGGCAAAACACACAAGAAATTATTCTTGTGGAATTGATAGATCATCTGATCTGCAGTGCTGGTGGGCAGTGGAGCAGCAGTCTACTTTAGGGGAAGCACTAGTAAGAAAGCATCATAAATTAATCCCGGCCAGTCAGCCTAGAGTGCAGCAAATGACAGCACTGGAACACAAACAGTAAGTAAATCACAGCTACCCCTGCCTGGGGACTGGGTCTGGATCTCTGCTCTGTACCTCCAGACAAACCCAGTCCTAGTCTATTATTTCAATTAATGGAACAGTCGTTTTATATGGAATGAAGACATTATTACTTGTCTGCTCTATGACTCTGATAGAAAGGCAACAGTAACAGTGGATCTTCCTTACTGTACCACGGGGCATTAGCTCAGCTGATAGAGCTGAGAAGTCCTGTCCGATTTAGAGGCTGGTAAGTTCAGCTCCTTGAGTGCAACTATCTCATCTTTGCAGGACTCTGTCAGTAGAAGAGTTATGCTGCCAGCCCTGTTCCTTCAAAGAATCTAGGCCTATTGGCAGTTTATCCTTTTTTTTTTTTTTTTTTTTTTTTTTTTTTTTTTTTTCTCCTTTGGCATTTAGACATTATAGAGTGATATTTCAGATATAGCTGAGGTTCTGAACAGATTGTCCTGTGAGCTCTGTCAATCAGGAGCAGTAAGCTTGGGCCTTCTGGTAGGACTACTGCCAGCTCATAGTCTGAGCAGATGAGATTTCTCTGCCACAGCTGTACAGACTGTTAGAGGCACACACTGGGCACAGCTGGTGCCTAAAAACCAGAGCAACCACCTGCACCCACTCCACAGATCCACGGAGCAGGAGAGGCCATGGCACCCTGCTGCAGAGAAACAGGAGCTGAGCTTGGTGAGAAAACTCTGACAGCTACTGTGGGATGCCTGATAATATTTTTTCCCTGTTTTGTCCCCCAGAGAGGGCACGGTGACCCCAATAGCACATAACAACACATAACAGCCTTAGATGGCCATTGATCAAACTTATCCACCTCCACCTATTTGATTCTCAGACAAATTATTCCTTAAAACTTACCTCTGCCTTAACATCTTTGATTCCATGGATGATAACCCTATTCATACTCTTGAGGCAACTGAGTTTGATTCTTCATAGAGCCCTCTAATTTCACTAATCTCTGTTATTGACTTTAGCACCTATTCACACTGCAGATCTCTCCTAGGAACAGGATGCCAACACCAGAAGGTGTAAACTCCTGCAAGAATTAGGGCAGCAACCTGAGAGTCACTGCCTGATGTGCCAGCAACACTTCCTTCCCCACTGGCTGGGGCTCACCCATATGCTGTATCCACCCAAATCACAGGATAATCAGTGAATACAGGATACCAGGACACTGGAACAGTCGCAGTGCAAGGACTGTATTCAAGGGTGGTACACCACACTTTGGTGGTGCCTAAGGAAACAGAAAGGAGCCATTTTACAAATATTGATGCAAAAGAACTTTGTTCTTTTGAATGGTAGGGAAAAGACAAATCAGACAACAAAAAAATCTGTCTTTTTGGATAGGTAATGAACCTAACCCAAAGCTTACTGAAATCTGCACAAGCCTTTCCACAGACTTAATGCTAGTTTACAGGAGTCTGTGTAATTACCCTATGTAATTACATAAAAGCCTGCTAGAGGTTTAGTGATTGAGAAGACAAATGTTTATGACATCCGCACTCAGGAAAGTTCTGGACTGCCACGTAATGTTCCAGAAGAAAATATAAATATGTTATTTAGCTTTCAGAGCAAGACTTAAAGCTTCTTGAAACTAACAAAGAAAACGTCAGAAGCAGAAGGCCAGAGAAGTAACATTTTAGAAAGCAAAGGAAGGGACAAACCTCTGTGGGAGGACAGGATGACAATGCCCAGTGGGATATTTAAGCATGTACATGATCACTGTCAAGTGTAGGCCAAATACACATGTAAATTAAGGCATGTGAGATGTTGATTCACTCAGCATCCTCTATCCCTTCCTGGACAAATTAGAGCTCATTAGGTGCAGCTGGAAGACATCAGCTCCTATGAAAAATAAATTGGGTGCCAAAATGAATGGAATTATGCAGCCAGATTTACACCATGCAATTCGTGTACTTTCTCTATGTGCCAAAATGAGGTATGGCCTCCTTGGGTTTTCCAAACTAAGAAAAAGCCCACCTTCAAAAACAGAGCCCCAGAGTTACCAATACAGGTGTCAGTGGTCAATCTTTAAGGGAGAGGGGGAATTTCTGCATAAGGGCAGATGGGCAGGGTGAGCTCTGGTATGATCCCATGCAAGGCACTACCTGCAGCCCCTGAGAACAGTGCTGCCAATAATGATTCCATATGATTCCCCTTTTCCCCAACTTTCCAGCAGTGAAAAACTATTTTGCAGCCAGTAGAGGCTGACTCATCCCATCATCATCCCATGGTGAACTTCCAGACATTACAGAAGCTAATGGTGCCTTTCAGTTTTCATTCTCAGAACAATGAAGACGCAGATTACTAGAATTTTAATTTCCTCTGCTTTTTCCTTTCTGATCAAGACTTCTACAGGTACTTTTGGAGTGGCTTTTTCCTATCTTGAAGGTAGATTCAATTCTCTACGTCATGTTCAACCAGAAGTAGGCAGAAAAGCTACCAAATTCTTTCAGAAAATTCAACTAAGAAGCCAATAACACCCTACTGTAGGTTTAGGCTTACAAATTAAATAGGAGTAACTGATGTTTTCCATCACGTTCCAAGCAACTGGGTCTTAAGAGTCAAGGTTGTTGTCACTTCTCTGAAGAGAAAAATATTTCTGAGGTGGTAGAGACAATCTTGTCCGGCCTGCAAGCAATCTCAAGGTGAAGATCATCCAAAACCATCACTCCTTTAGTCCTCCATACTTCCATTCTCTAGTAAGCAGCATGATACAAACACAGAACAAGTTTACTGAGGGGGCAGAAGTTTTCTTAATGACTGAATGGAGCTTTCTGAAGTTTCCCTTTTTACTTTATTCATCACAAGCATAAGGCAATGCTTAAAGAGCAATCAATAGAACTCAAGAATGCTCTGTTCTCCAGCTGCTATATGAAGCTCCTTGCCCTAAAGGCTACACACAAGTGAAATTTTATGTCATTTACTGCTTTGTCGCTTTACTCTCCAACATGCTGAGTGGCCAGCTCATTTAGAAGATAAAAAAGAGCTGGATGAGTTTGCCTTCATCACACAGTAAGATTTCAAAAATACAAAGAGGTGTAGGAAAAAGAAAGTGGACAGCTAAAGGCACAGAAAACCCTTCTCAAGCACTAGTTCAGGTCTCTGACAGAGGCCAACAACCACTGGGTGCTTTCCAGGTGCCCATCCTCCTGGATACTAAAAGTTTGTATTAGTTCAAATGATGGATACATTCTGAGAACAACAAATAAACCTCACAGATACACCCACCAAGGGCTACTAAATACCTCCACTCAAGGCTTCTGCTGTTTCAAAAAGTAGTGGAGGCAAAAGTCAGTATTAGCTGAAAGGCTACATCAAAAAAGTGACACACATGGCTTGGCCTTGTTCTTATAACCTTGTCTATACCCTTGTCATCTTTACTTGCTGCAGGTTCAGAGTGAAGATACTGGATCAAGTGGTTCAATCCAAAACAGCCCTCAATACAACCACAGTGGATCTTCCTTGTTCAAGAATCAATTCCTAATGATTTGATGTAATTATTTATAATAAAAAAGGCTATACGGATAGCTATTATAACGGGAGTAAATAGCCTCACACATTCCCTCAGTTAAATGAGACACACTTGGACTATGGATTTGGTTTGAGGGTAAATTGCAACATGCAGCTCTTCTGCATAATAACTCTAGACCTTTAATTTTCTTCAAAACCAAACTGAAACCCACATTTTCTCTCCCTTTTTGTAGAGCACTGATCAGCATTCCAGGAGTTACTGTGCATTAGAGATAATCCACAAATATAAATGAAGCTATTATATCTCTGTACATGTTCTGTTCATGAAATTTCAACAGAAATTCTGCAAATTAACAAGCCCTGTTTACTCTGAGAGCTTTATTACATCTTCTTTCTAAACCAATTGACTCAGCATGTTTCTTCTGAAACAAAAAATAGCAAGTGAATGTAGGAGAAGCCAACTGCCAAGCCCAGTGTTTTTACAATTACACTAATAGAGGGCCTGAAGAATGAATCTATGCTTATTACAATACTGACCATTATTTTCTAATGGGACATAGACTGAAGAGATTTTTACAGCTACACTAACTGTATTTCCACCCACTTTTTGTGTTTATTTTACATTTTAATGATGCTAAAAAGCTAAGTGGTAATAGTAGCCATCAAAGTAATATCAATAGTAAGGAAAAAAGCCTAACAAGTAGGGCGATGCTGCTTTTATAACACTGGCCAGAAGTAATTTCTGGAGCTTGTGGAAAGTGGTGCTGTTTGACTCAGGTCAGTGAATTAATACCAGCTTCTACAAGCAGAAAGGCTGAGTCCCCATGCAACCCTTCTACCTTAACCATGTCTAATATTCTTTGCTCCAAAAATCAGATTTCCTCTCCCATCTCTCATTGGTATTTGTCATCCTTTACCTATGCTGGATAATCATTTGGCCACCTTATTCCACCATTCATACCTTCTTCCCTTTATCATACCTCCCAAGTCACTACCCTAATAGCCAACAAACTTGGTTCATTTGCAATTTTATGCATTTGCTATATCCATGACCTTAGAAGAATGTTTCTGGTCTGTTTAATTTACATCTATTCTTTAATTCAGATTGACATTTCAGTTAGTCACTTTAATTTTTGCCCAGAAATTCCATCTTGGGAAGAGTTTTGTTGAAATTTGCATGCTGGCTTAAAAATCTTTACATGCCAAGTCAGTATCTTAAACATTTAAAAGTTCTAATTTCTTCAAAAATTCAGCTCCTGGTTCCTTAGCTTGCAGAGTCATTGATCAGATCAATGCATTTTGTTCTTATCACAATGGGACAGTTTGTTGCCTGTTAAACACTGTCCAGTCGTTCTCCATGCTGTAAGTAGATATTACATAGTCCTGTAAGTTCAACCTTCAGCCCTTGCCCTACTATTATTCTTTGCTGAAATAAAATATATTTCTTCAAGTGATCTCAGCCTACTAAGCCATCCATTTGCCCACTGTGACTACCTCAGGTCTCATTTTGATTCACTACCTCGCCTGTCTCCAAACTTGGAAATGATACCAGATTTATCACCAGACTAATGGCAAAGAGGTCCTATATCACTGCACCTACTGCCAGCCTTCCTGAATGTCATTAGAAATACCCTGCCAGGAGAGGATTCCTTCCACATGACTTCTGGTTCTCATGAATTTGCTGATCCTTGATTATGCCTAACCAAATATTTCTCTATCAAACAGCCACAAGCCCATACAGCGACAGAACGCAAATCTCCAAACCCCAGCCAGTATCCTGCTCTCTGAATCATGCAGCTCTCTCATATCACAGTAAGTTCATTCATACTCCTGCTTACTCAGATCACAAACTGGGCTGATTAACGCACAAAGAAACACTAAATAAGAAGTAGAATCCCTGTTCTGAATCCAGGGCTCTTTTGCTCCAATCAAACAAATTACTGTGTTGAGGAAGAAAAGTCAGGAGATTGAAAATAACTCCTCCAAGTCTCTCTTAAGGCAGCATTTGGCTTCCAAATGCTGTTATGCATCATCTTAATAAAGCACTCAGGGAAATAAATCATAGGCTATTAAAACATTTGTGACATCACAGTTGCTTCTTTGAGTAACATCCACATCTTGAATTTACAATACATGTGTGCTGAGTAGCTGGTGGACTGTAAAGAAAAAAATTTAAAAAGCGTATTGGCTTCTTCCTTCTTTGGCTGCTTTACCAGAGATAAAGTCAACTGGGATTGTAATGTGCTTTTCTTACAAAAGAGTTAGCATTGTGAAAGCTGTTAACACACAGGGAGAGATTACAAAGAATAAGACCATTTACCTTTGAAAAGGGAACACTTAGAAGGAAAATTTACTGAGGTCTCTGAGTTTCTTTCTTACTACCTTCACCGTGACTAGCCTCTAAATTTTATGCTGCCTCATAACAAGAGAGCACATCGTCACTGGAGCATTGGCAGGGAAGTGAAGAGAAATTATATTTCCACAATGCCTGTAGTCAGTGCACACTGCTCACAGCCAAAGGAGGTCAGAGTCCCTGCAAGCCACAGATGCACTCACTGGAAAGGGCAACAGTCTATAATTGAGATAACTTAAATTTTTAACTAGATAATAATGACATATGGCAAGTCATCAGAGCTCATGTTTCGAGGCATAAGCTGACTGCTGCAGCAGCACAAGAAAGAAAAGTTATCTCGAAGGTAGTAGGTTTCTTACTGAAAGTTTAACACTGGTAATAGCTGTCATTTATTTGGCACTGCTGGAGAAAAACAAAAAATCAGACTCCCTCTTGAAAAATCTAGCAAGTGAAACTCATTTTGAGGAAGAACTGTGCCAAAATTTGACATTCTTACCTACTCCACAGAATGGTAATGCTTTCACTTAGGCAGCCCTACCACGGAGTAAGGAGGAAAAGAAAGGCTCTAGTTCTGCCTCCCTCACCTCACAGAAAACACAAGAACAGAGGAGCTGGAAAGTTGCAAACACAATTAGGAAAAAAAGCTTTTCTCATCTCTTCATAAAGAAAATAAAAATTTCATCTTGCTGCTACCTCTAGTGCTTTCCCCAGCAATGGCACACAGTCTGTGATCCTAAAACATCTTCTGTAGTGTTTAAACTCTTTGGAAGGAGTTTAAAAAGAATGGGTTTGGTTCTCATTTCTTGTTCTTTTGCAGGGATTAGCCTCTGTTCAGGCAAAATCCAAACTAATGACATCACACATTGACCCAAGGATGACAATCCACCCTGCCTGCAAAAGGCATACAAGAGTTTCTCATGGTTCTGCTAGGTAGTGGAAGAGAATACATCAGACATCTGGCTTGGTAAAGCATAGATCAAATATCTGTTAGCTTTCAGCCATGGACAGAGACTGTAGAAATTCATGTAAATTTCTTCACTCTTCCAAGACTGGATTTCATTAACCAGTTTAACCCAAACCCCTCAGCTCAGGTACTGTAGATGGGCAGATAAGGGAACCCCATTACCCACAGACACAGTGGTGAAGAAGCTTGCCTAAAGCTGGATGTAGCAGGAAGGCAGGACTCAGAGCTGCCCTTCTCATCCCCCAGCTCTAAAAACTGGAAAAATAAAGGAGACTAAAAATGTGTAGTTTTCAGCCTCCTAAATTGATCTTTTGGAGCTGACAATGTAAACACTCAAACTATCAGTAAGAAAACAGTGACTTGTTGGTAAAACAAAACGGGAGCTTAGAGCTGCCTAAAAATTCCTTTTATCTTGCTGTATTACAGAAGGGTAATTAAACAGACAGTTTTTCTGGCCTCCTATTTCCTTTTCAGGCTACTCAAATATAAAAAGACAATGCTGGCCTGATTTTGACTGCATCCCTTTTTCCCCAGAGGTTACAGGGCCCATCAGACTGGCAGCTGAGTGCTGTGCAGATTATGAAACCAGCAGCTTAACAATAATCTCTCAGCAGCTCAAGACAGGCAGTCAGGGCCTGCTGGGGAAGACTGGCAGCTATTAATAAGTGACAAGGAACCTGCCATCTCTTCAGTCTCTGTGTCCTTTCCACCCAGATTTGTTTCTCCCTAATATATGGGAAATATGCAGTCCCCCATTAACTCTGAGGGGGTGTCTTCTTTGTTCCTGTTGTGCCACAGAAGAGAGAGCATCTTTGTAGCATTACAACTACGAAAGAGAAAAAAATCCTCTAATTTTATCAAAAGTAAACACTAACAGAAGTTCAGTAAAAGAACTGTTTGGGTTGTTTATTTTTTTTTAATGCTGAACACATGCTGTAATCACATAAGCCAGCATTCAGCTGGTTTTCAGGAAATCCAGTCTCAAGGTTCTGCTTGGCCTGACCAGAGCTGAACCTTAGCCTTTGCTATGACAAACAGGTATCTACATGCTCAGTTCATTGAGGAACCCACTGCATTTTTATTCCACTTCCATCCTATCCTGACTTGTCTTCACAGTTAAGATACTTCAAGCGATTAAGAAAAAAGGCTGTCAGGAACCAAGTGTGAAGAATCTGTGTTTGGGTTTTCCAGTCTGTACAGCAATTGAAGCTATTCAATTCTCTCTTCCCTATGTGAAAACCAGAATTGGGGCTTTCTCCTACACAGAAAAGCTGAGATTCTGAGCAACCACCCCATTCCAGCAGCTCAGGCTTGAAGAAAAACCAGAAGAAAATTAATGGGAACACCTACATAGATATGTACATAGCCATAAAATACAGCAGTAAAAGTGCATTAGTGGAATGAACAACACTCTTTCTGCAGGCAAATTTCCTGAGAAAGATCAGATATCAGTCTCTATCTCCTCATGAAGTAATTTAATGCACAATACATGTGGTGTTTCTGAATTTCTATTTCTTTTCAACTCAGCATCTCTCACAGATACTCCCACCTATCTAGATTGCAGGATCATTGAAAAGAGATTTTATCTTCACACCCAACTAACTACACAGCACACATTACAATGCATGCTAGGGAAATTCACACAACTTCGTTGCAGAAGAAACTCATTTGGGGGATAGGGGGAAATAATGGGTGAAGGGAAAGGATGGCTTTTTACCTCCCAGTGGCAAAGCACAGTTTAGAGCACATTACAAGTGATCTTCATAATCAGGAGGATACATCTTCCTCTACCACTTAATGCATCTCACCAGTGAAATGACTTGGCATAATAGCAGTGGGAAGCTGCCAGCCAGGAGAGAAAAGTTCCTGAATTCCTCCTCCTACGTAAGGGGAACTCGAGCTGCAAATTAATTCCTTGCTCAGCAGGAATCCAGTCTCCCTCAGGTTGTCCCTGTCACACAAGCACAAACTTTCACAGTGCTGAGTACACAGAGGCCCTCAATGGTACATCCTAATGACAAGGGCAAAATGACCCTTCCTTGCCCTAGCTGCTCCAGCGACCTGCACAATATTCACCAACAATTCTGTCCACACACAGGTCTGAGTCTCACTCAATAGCTTCAGCCTTCCTACTGAACAGTTTGCTTTGATGTCCTCCTTTACACACACACTCCACACCACAAGCACAGCAGCCACTGGCACAGGAACCACTGGCAGGATCACACTCAAAAGCCAGCTTTGATATCATTATTGAAGGCACAAGTTGATTAATCATGAGTTTTATTTGTCCTTTCGCATTTTAACCAATGGTAATTTGGTAAGTTACAGAAATCAGAAAAAAAAGATAGTTCCAAACAAGCCACTATGTTTCGGTGTAAATGGCAGTCAGTTTATGCTGCAAAACATACTACTGATACATATTTAAATACACATTTTTAAAGCACAACTTTTCCAGGTGCTTCACTAAGTCCTCCAAGAAAGACCTAATGACATAGGCCTGGCTCTTTCTGCAGTAACAATAAGCTTTAACTGTTTGCCTGGATAGTTCCTGAGGTGCAGATGCAAAAATGTTTGGGACCCGGATCTGAAAAACTTAAGAGTTCAGATCTTAAGCTTGTATAATGCTTTCAGCTGACGTATCTCCCTGTTACCCAAGCTCAGCCCCAATTATACTCATTCCTTTTGGTGATTAGTAGTGGACATATCCCTCTGAAGAGATGAGTACAATTTTACCCAGCTCTGCAAAATGTCTGCATTTATATGACAGGAATGGAAACGTAGAACATAAAGGGTGTTTTACTTTCTGTTTATGAAGTACTGGTAAGTACTGTGTGGTTTGTCTTTCCCCCTAGACATCAGCTCTGGTCTAGCTTGTCTGCAGTTATTACACAGTCACAGCAGACAGACTAACCCTGTGGGGCAGAACCAGAGATATTTCTGTTATGGTTTGCCAACATCATTTGAGCAAACAGGTACAGCCTAGGAAACAGATATAGAAGTTCATCATCTAATTTGCAGAGTAAGAATGACAAAGTACATTGAAACACTGTATGCCTTTAAAGTGGCATGAACATGGTGCATTTGTTATTTACAGTATATTGCTAATATATGTCAGCATTAATATTCATTATCTTGATTTACATGTTTCTTCCATGCAGAAAATGGATTTGGATTCTTTCTGATTTACTTGATAACACTCCTACATTTCATGACTGGCTGCAAGAGAGAACACATTTTTAATAGCTTTAATAAATTTACATCATCATTAGTGCTGAATATTTTATCCTCACAGACCAGGGAGTGAGAAGCACATCACTAAATCCTCAACAGAATCTGATCCTTCATAATATCAGGGTACGACTCTTCAACGTAAGTCAAGGCAGAACTTAAATGAGAATAATTAGAAAAACAGATATGCCACAAAATGCAATGTTTTTACCAGCCCTTATTCTTTAGGGAATGTTAAACTGGTAAAATTCAATAAAACTTAAGTTTCCTGCTAATCTAAGCGTCTGCTGTGGGTTGTTTCCTAGGTAGGTCATTTGGGGGGTGGTTGGGTGCACTTTTTTTTTGATTGGTTGGTTGGTAGTTGCCCTTCCCCACCCTTCATCTTTATTGGAGATGTTTTTAATAACAAAAAGAACATCCAAGGAAACTTTGGCAGCCAAGTAGAAGAGTTGACTGTGCTACAAGTTTTTATGACTGTTAGTCACCACGGTAAAATGAGCCCTCTTAGGTACAAAAATTGATTGCTATAGAAACTATTAGGTCCCTAAGGGTCCTGATGGCTGAACAGACTGTCCCCACACACACGGAAAAGGCTGCACTGAGCTCCTCACACAGGGCATAAAAATCCCTGTTCTAAGCCCACTTGCAGTGCAAGCAGATCTCCCACTGTGATCAAACCATAAAAAGACACTGCTTCCTACATGGATAGCTGAGTGTGCAAACCCATTCTTCCCTCCCCAGACACCCTCCAGCATCTATACACAGACCGGCCAGAGATTCCTACATTTCCAGGGGAGAAAATGAAAAAAGGATTAAATCCAAAGACACAAATGTCATTGTTACAATTTCACTAAAGGCCCATGGGAGATAATGTAGCAGCATTTATCAAGCTCTGATATTCATTTAAGAAAAGTGACTTACACTGAGCAACTGGGACAGTGTATTTATAGATAAAAGCCTTTCAAATAGTCCTTTTAAAGTTCCTTTTTCCCCACAAAACAGCTGTCTAAAATGTTCTTAATGAGACTTTCCTTCCCCTCACGTTTTCAGTTCCTCTTATATGGATTTGCTTCTCCTACCTACTTCAGCTAAAAGACCCTAATCTGCTGTTGCAGAGCACACTGTGTCATTAAGTCACACATTATGACCTTATTAGTGCGGCTTAGCAGGTAGAAGATAAATGTGAGTTGAAAACAGTTAATCTGCAAAACAGAAGTAAAGAACCTGCATAAAAGGTCCAGGAGAATGATGAGTACAATAACAGACATAACCTAGAAATTCCCCTTAAAGGAAGTAAGCAAATACAGACAAACTTTCAAGTCTACCATTGCAAAAACTCTCTTGTCCAGAGAAGAAAATCTCCACAAGCACATTGACAGTTCTGGGTGGTTATAGTTTTGATCTGCAGAGAGGGGAAGGAGCCAGGGAACTGCATGCAGAAACATCAACACGGGAGCCTTCAAAACACCTGTATAGTATTTATACCAACAGGGCTGGGGCCAACTCTGACTCTTCTCTGGATTACAGCCCAAATTCCCTTCTTGCACGGACAGAGTTGCAGAATGATGTGCAGGAGTGGTGGTGAAAGGAACGGATAAATAAACTGATGGAGGGGTTAAAACAGAAGTTCAAGGTTAAATAAAAAGGCCATGTAAAAGCTAGAAACAGAGCTAGAAGCTGATCTGTTTTAAGCTTTCCAAGAATGAAAAAAAAAAAAAAAAAAAAAAAAAAAAGGCAACTATAAACAGCCCCCGCTTTACATATGGAAAATTAAATCTAGATCTACATGAAACATAAGTATTTTTCAGCATTCTTGAAATTTCTTTATGGTATATGTGCTGAAGCTTCCTTAATGCAGAAACTAGAAGCAGTGAAGGGCAGGTTAGAAGTGATAATCACTCCTGAACTGGGGAGTTCAGAGTTCAGGCAAAATGTTGGAGTGTCAAGATTATCATCAATAGCTTCCAGAACTAACACAGCAACAGATTATGATTTAAAATATTCTCGCACTAAGTAAACTCTACATCTTCCTAATTTCTGGCTGAAAAGGAAAGTTTAATTACTGTTATTTTTATACAAAGTTCCAGGAAATGACTCATTTCTGACCAAATACAGAGCAGTAAGAAGGCAAAGAGGTGAATGCCAGCACTCATGGCTTGACAGCCTGAGGAGTCCTGAGGGAAAGTGTCGCTCATGCCCATCTTTCCAGAGCATCATATTTACACAAACAGGAAAAGATTAGTCCTCCCACAGCTGTCTACAGCTCACGGATACTGTGGGCACCATTCTGACATTTTTATTTATTTGAAATGTAAGCTTATCTTACTCCAGTGGTAAAAAATATCTTCTCCCAACTCTCAAGCTTAATCCTCTTTTTGATCTGAGAGATATCTATGGGAGGAAGAGAAATAAATCCAATACACTCAGTTAATTGCTCAGTGACAGATAATCTTTTCTCTTCCATTTTCTTTCTCTTCTATTAAGAGAACAACAAAAAGTAAATAAAAAGTTCTCAACTAAAGCTGTGGAAAAAATCTGCTGAGAGGATAACAGCATAATTAAAGTCAGGCCTAGTCCAATGCAAAATTTCATTTACCATGTACAGAAGCAGCAGCTCACCTGCCATCCAAAGCTCAGTGCACACAGAGCCTTAACAATCTAGAAGATTATACAGATTGCCCCTGTCTCTTTTCTCTTACTGTATTTTACCTCTTCATGTCTGTCACCTGTGGTCACTTAATTTGTCAGTAATTTTAGAAGGATGATCTCCATCCATAAGTGTTGCAGCCAGCAATGGTTAAACTGAGAAAAATACAATCCTAGCAGGAAGTAGTGTGCTTATAAAGAGGATGGATTCATATCCTGTAGGCAATGGCATAGTTGGGTTATAGGTGGTTCAATCAGTAAGACTGTTTAAATCACCCATATACACTTTGGAATAACAGATGAGCTTATAAACATCTATTGCATAAGTGACTTGTGTTGGTGATGTGCTTCTACAGCCCCTCATCACCCATTAATCTTTTGAGAGTGCACTCAGCACAGAAGGCAGGAGTGGTTTTTCTTTGCCATGTATTCAAGAGAGATTCCTCCTCATTTGTGGGTACCTGCAGAACTACCTTTCCCCTCTATCCTTCAGAAACAGAACTCCTGATATTGGAAAACAAACCAGACATGAGATTATGTTTTCTTCCATTCCCCAGAATGAAACCCAGAGGCATGACATAAATTACAAGATGTGTTTCACCCCTTCTCTCAAACCTATTTTTGTTCTATCCTTTTCAAACAAGCAGGGAGATTTAAATTAACATGTCACTTAGGCAGCCAGGAGGAGCAACAGCTAATAACCTCTTTCAGGTACACAGAATAATAAGATATGCCCACCTTGCCGTTTCTTTCCCTCACATTAAAAACAGAGAAGCTGTCCTGGGATCTTCATAGGCACATTTACCAGTGGCATGAAGGCATGGCTGCATGGTGAGGGGGGATCTAACAGCAGAGCCAGACTCAGGACAGAGCACAGTGGGACCAGCAGGAGTTTATTCAAGGTAACAGGATAGAGGAAAATCCAAGGAAGTGCTCCGGCAGCTTCCAGAGCAGCCATGAGCACTGAGGGCCAACCACGAATAACGGACCACTGCAAAGACAAGTGGGTTGATTCTGGTTCTCCATCATTTCCCAGTTCAAAGCACTTGTCCAGGGAATCGGGATGGTTGGCCATATAAATGCAATCAAGTCCTGGTAAGTGATGTGTGCCAAGTGAAGCTGAGAGGTTCAAAGTAAGACATGTGGTTCGTCAAATAATTTATGGAATTCCTTGTTCTAAGATGCCACAGGTACTAAAAATTTTAACACACCCCAAAAGATATTGAGGAGGTCAGCTCATGGAATATTAATCCTCTGGTATATACTAAAACAAAATTATTCAGCTCCTCATACACCGTACACTGAAGGCTGGGGGTAACTTAAACCTTAAGAATGAATGCTAGTATAATATTAGAAGGAAGTGTCAGATATGATAACCATTTTCATATGGTCTTGGTGCCAGCCTGTTTGGAGACATCATGTGGGAGTTGCATATACCCTGGCTTTGAGCCTCCCTGGGACCTGCAAAGCAGCTGCACACTTCCTTATATCTCTTTCCAAGTCCTGTTTTCTTCTCTTCTCTCTCTCCTGCTCTGCTTGCCAGAGGTACCAGAGACATAAATGACTAAGGAATGTTTACCCCAATTAATATTTTGACATCTGGTAGTTTTAGAAGCAGCCCTGAAGAGAGCAGGCATAGAAACTGGGAAGAGTAAACAGGAAAAGCAGTGTGATTTTATCCCTGTTCCTTGCCACTGGTTGATGTATTCTTGGGGAAAATCATACAAGAATCAAGAAACACTTTCCCCATCTGTAAAATTCAAGAATTACAATAAGAGTAATTTTGCGGAATACTAAGATCAGGAGTGTGTAATTACTGGTGCTAAATAGACTGAGAATTATTTTGCATAAAATACTCATATTTTCACTTTTTATCAGACAATTTTTGGTAATAGAATTCCAGACCAGAGGAAACAATCAGGCTATTTTTATGTTGTTAATCACATTCTGACATTGGGACGGAGGTCAGGAAAAGTTCCCTGTACTCACTCCAGGACTGCTGCACTGCTGAGGTCCCAGCTATCTGCTGCATCCTCCAATGACATCCATCCAGTCCCTCCCTTCTCAATCAGGGCAAAATTTTACGCCTTTGTGGAATGCTCCACAGAAACCAGAAACAGGAAAGAGCGTAAGGTCATCAGCACAATTTTGTGCTGCATTCATACATCTCATCAGGAAGTGTGCTTTCCATTCTGATGGGGCTGTCCTAGTTTCAGTCAGAAAATAGTATCTCAACACAATCCTGCATCACATAAGCAGATCTTCAGCACTGTCAGCAACGGGGAAGGGGGTGCCTATGCATGCTGAAATGCCGTAACTTCTGCAATGACTGGCAAAGGAGACATGAGTGTTTCTCATGGTGAAATGGCTTAGGGTAGTCAGAAAAAACGAAAATATTTTTCAGATTTATGAATAGTCTTTTTCAAAACCACTGAGAAATTAGACAATCTAGGACAAACTGCCTGTAGAAAAACATTGCCAAAGCCACAGTCCTGAAAGATCCTTTATGTGTGCACACAACATAGTAAAGACAAAGGAATAGAAAATTGTGGCAGTAAAGTGTATGAAATTTATGCAACCCCACAAAATACTAATACTTTTGAGCATTCCTGTTACTGCTCAGAATAAATCCTAGAAGTTCTGTGTTTATTTAGGTTTTAGTCTGATTGGTTTTGGTTTTGTTTTTTCAAGCCAGTGAGTGAAGCAATAGCCCAATTTCAGCATGTACTTCATGGCAACTCCCTCCTCTATCATTCTATTAAAATCCACTTAGCTCCTGGGCAAAAAGTTTATTTGTTCTACTTTTAACCCAAAATTCTCCCTTAGAAAAGAAAACACCTCTCCTATATAAGTTTATTAAAACAAGTTCATTCTAACAAGAGGTTTGAGTTTTAAATACCCAAAGTTTTCTTCTATGCCACCAGTGGCCTATCCACCTTCAGTGACCTGCATACTAAACTCCAAAGCTTCTCACCAAAGTTTCACATACGAAACCATGAGAAAACCTCCCTTTCAGTTCATGAAAGTAGTACTAGGGACACGAGAAAGAGGAAACTCCTCTTGGATTAATTTTTCAGAGAAATAAAAACAGGCACCATCTGCTCATATTGAATCCAAACAACTGCCTTAAGAAACTATTCATGGCCCATTTTTTTTTCCTTTGGTTCACATAGTGCATGATATGCTTTTAAATCATGAAAGTATCAAAACATTCCCTATAAATTAGTCCAGCAGTCAAGTTCACACAAGTGGAAATCAATTAAGTATTATTAATCCCATCAGCTCTAATCAACAGACGTTGAATACTCACTCAGGTATTCCCCCAGTCTGAGCAACACTGGCTTTTCATAAGGATCATTTGGGCAGACCAGCCATGAGATCCTTCATTATAAACAAGGACTTTGGGCTGTTCTCTTGTCCCAAAATTAAACCAATTGGTTGATTTCAATCTGAATAAGATGGGAAAGGGGAAATCAAAAGACAGAATATCTGAGAAGTACCTTATCTAGCTGAAACAAGACAATCAGACTTCAACCTTTTTGTCCTTGAGTATGAAAGAACAGGAGTGAGAGAAGGTTTAGTTAGAAACCTTCCAGCACTTTTAAAGAAATCTAATTAAATTCAATAAAAGAACTGTATCAGTATTTTCCTATTTAAGTAAGGTGGTAATTATTAAGTCAATTTATCTCCATACCTCCAAAGAGAGCTCTCTGTGATGCTTCCCAGGTTGTAGTCATACAACTTTGTCAGAATTAGAATCACCTAAAGGCAAAAGAAGAAATCATGGTTAGTCTTGAACAATTACAATCTCACAGAACTGAAATGACCCCGGGGAGGGCTTAGGATTCCTTTAATGGGTGCTTAACATAATTGAATGAATTGTTAAAAGCATTTGCCTAAACTGACATGGAAAGAATTTGCAGAGATATATGTTGAGCCAATTGGACCTTTTTTTGTTCAGTTCCTCTGCATGACATAGCCAACAGGTTCTTCCCTTAACCCCAGGAGGCAGAGTGCAGTGGGAATGAGTGCAGAGCCAGACAGAGTTTTAGGAAACAAGACAAGATCTTGCATGCAGTAGAAATAGTGACTATTTTCTGCTCTGTTTCACAGACACTGAAGCTGCTGATCCTTTTCATAGCTGTGGTGCACAGATAACCCACTGGCCTGTCTCCAGTCAAACACTTTCTGGTTCCAGCAGATGATCTGACACAAGCAAATGATCACCAGTGGACTGGCTGGACAACAGGAAAAATCTCAATTAGGATGATAGTTCAACACCTGGACAGACTACCCAGAACTTCTATAAAGCCTCCATCCCTGGAGTTTTTTAACACCTGGCTAGACAAAGTCATAGCTGACCTGATCTACAGCTGGTGATAACACTGCCTTGAGTAAGAGGTTGAACTGTGGACCTCCAAATATCTCTAGCAGCCAGTGCTTCTATAACTTCACTGAAAAGTTTTAAGTTTAGCCAGAATTGAAGTGTTTACGACTTTTATTAGCTCTTTTGATAAACAGCTTTTCCCTCCTGCCAAAACAGGCACTTCTAGAATAAAATTATCTTACCAGGGGGAGGAAAGTAATTTTAGCAAAAAGAATTTGCAGCAAAAGATTTCAGCCTGCTCTTTTGTTAGTGTCTTTAAAAACTGATTTCTGACTTTCAAGATGATGAGCTTCTTTAACAAGATCTACATTTGGGACAAACTACCAGACCATTACAATTGCTACTAATTTATTTTGCATGTCTGCCTGCCAGGTCACTGTATATCTTATCCTCCTCCCTATCCCATTAAAAACGCAGTAAATTACAGACCCAGCTCTTATCTGACAAAATCTCTGATCTATATACCTCTTATTATTTTCTGCCTGAGTTCTAAGAAATGAAGCTCACAGACACACAATCCCTGGTCCCTTGATAAAATTGCCAACTTCAATCAATTTGGCCAAGCAGCAAAGAACTGTAGGAAGTTCAGTGCCCAACAGCCCAATGCCAGCTGGCACCAGCATGGCACAGGATTTGCCACATGGGGAGGCACAGACCTCACCACTGCCTTTCCCAAAGCCAAAAGCCCGTCTACCTCTTACACACGGATTGCCCTGAAACAGACACAATGGTAATTATCTCCTTCCAATACACTCAGCACATGAGACAGCAGAAAGAGCAGTAAAGGGGGCAGAGAACACACCTCTGACAAGACATGTCTTTCTACACCACAACTCCTAAATCACTCCCAGGCTGGCCAAAGCATTCCCTATCTGCAGGAGCACAAGTCATGAGTGGCTCATGGGGAAGCTCACAACAGCCATGATCCCCCTCTGCTCCCCAGGGCACTCTGACACAGACATCCCCTCTGCTCCCCAAAACCCCAGTGTGGCAGGGAGGAGCTTCCCCCTCTCCTGGCAGGTCCCTCTTTGAAGAGGGAGCCAATGAGGGAAACCCCAGCCAAAGTAGAAGCCAGAGCTGGGGTGAGCACATGTTCTTTGCCAAGGCTGATGCCAGCAAGGGCTCTGAAAGTCCTGTATTTCCATCTGCACCTCCCAGGAATGCTTATCAATGACAGCAGGGCAGCTGTCTGCTCCAGATACAGAGCTGTGTCACTGCCACCCCTCACAGCACCCTCTGGACAGGTCTGCAAATCCTCAACTCAGAAGGAAATAAAAATCAAGGGAGGAGAAGATCAGGGAAGGGGATGGGATGTTCACATAAAGCCTTTTTGAATACCAACCCAAAGAAAAGTAGCAGTGAACTCCACCCCTGCTTAGAGACATCATGTGGGAATTGCACATACCCTGGCTTTGAGCCTCCCTGGGACCTGCAAAGCAGCTGCACACTTCCTTATATCTCTTTCCAAGTCCTGTTTTCTTCTCTTCTCTCTCTCCTGCTCTGCTTGCCAGAGGTACCAGAGACATAAACGACTAAGGAATGTTTACCCCAATTAATATTTTGACATCTGGTAGTTTTAGAAGCAGCCCTGAAGAGAGCAGGCATAGAAACTGGGAAGAGTAAACAGGAAAAGCAGTGTGATTTATCCCTGTTCCTTGCCACTGGTTGATGTACTCTTGGGGAAGATCATACAAGAATTAAGAAACACTTTCCCCATCTGTAAAATTCAAGAATTACAATCAGGGTAATTTTATGGAATACTAAGATCAGGAGTGTGTAATTACTGGTGCTAAATAGACTGAGAATTATTTTGCATAAAATACTCATATTTTTACTTTTCCTCAAGTGAGAAAAATTTACAAATCTTAAAACAGCCATGAAGGAAAACTCCATTGAGAATTTTAATCTCATCATTTGAGAGGAGAAAAATTGTAATTGACATCCCAAAAAGAATATGAAATGAAAAAAATTAAATTAAAAGTGCCAATAGGAGAAATCAAAATATTTCCCCTCCAAGGGCTGAAATGTCTCTTTTGTTCTTTTTCTTTTTCCTCTTTTTTTTTTTCTTCTTTTTTTTTTTCCCTTGATGAATTTCAGTAAAACCTACACAATCTTAAAGTTCTGTAGCTGTCCTGTAACCTGGAACTGATAGGGGTAGAAAGGCAGCTGCATTCCACCACAAGTCTTTATGATATAGCTCTAACAATCCTTCTGCAGAGGCACCCCTGGACCCATCCAAACATGCCTATCAGTTACTGACCAGCTACATCAAGAACTCTAAGCAATATTGCTGTATCCTCACTTCCTAGTAAATTTAGGATAAAATCTTATCATTTAACATTCCCAAGACTCGTATTTGACACCACGCTGTGGCAGACACATGCATTTCTGGATTAACAGCTTAAATATCTCCACTCGGCGCAGGAACTATTATCCTTTGAATAGATACCTTATTCCAAAAACACATAAGAGCTTTTTCAATTAGAAGCTTTTTAATTTTTGAGATTATGTATCAGCTTCCAAATGTCTTTAAGATTATCCATAGTTTCAGCAGTCTCCTTGTGTCAGTTACTATGGTTCAAACACCAGTAATAGATCTGCTCAAACACATATGTGCAAAACAAACAAATCATTGGGCAGCAGATTAGTTATTTCTGCCCTAGAGGTCACTATTCTCTTTTCCCCTTTGTAATAATACTTGAGTAACCTATGCAAGGCCATGATTTTGGATATATTTACTTTTTCAGAAATCATTTTTCTTCTTTGCTGTTCTCATTTCTTTGTTATTTAGCCTGCAAAGGTTAGTTCATGTTTGAGATTGTTTCTTTTTCTTTTTTTCCCCTACCCTCAGTGGCTGTCACTGTGTAGTACTGAGGAACCTAATGAACAGAGACATGCATATTATGTTGTTCTAAATGTCAGAATAGGGGCTGTGAAGAAGCACAGTAATGAAATGAAAATAGTGTCTCGCCTTTTCTTCACTTCTTGCTTTGTTTTTGCTTTTCTGGGTCTGTGTGTTTTTCTCCCTTTTTTACCACTTACCAATCAATGCAAGCTAACAAGAGCAAGAAGCAAAAAAGCAAGCAAACTAGAAATAGAATGAAAAAGAACTAAAATCCAGCCTTATTCCAGCTCTGCTGTGAATACAGATAACCCTTCCTCTTGCACAAATACAAGGCTTCAGAAAGTCTGTTATTCATTAGGATCAGCACTTGAAGTGGATTATTCTGCCATGGATGGGAAAGAGAAAGAGAAACAAAACTTTATCACTTCTGCACTGACAGCTCAGAAAAAAAGATATCTGATCCTGGGTTTACCACACTCCAAAGTGAGCACACCTACCAAGAGACAGAGCACTAAAAATGGGTTTAGTTACTCACACAAAGTGCAAGAAACAGACACCTGGAAGATAGACTGACAAAAGAGGTGCTTAAACCTGGTTCACCATCTCCCAAAGGAAACAGCTCCCAGTGGCTATTCTGGGAAGGACAAGAGATTCACACCTTGGACACCACGTTTTTCTTCAAACCATAAGAATGCTTTAAAAAAACCCATATTTTGTTAATCCATTCTGACCTGTAACTGCTTTTTAAGACTTGAGATGTGAAGGACCATCTGTAGGTTTCAAAATAAATCACATAAATCAGTGGCTGGGCAGAAGAGACTGCTCTGTGCACTTGCTAGATTAGGCCCTAGGAGGATCTTTACTATCATAGGAGAAATTCTAGGGCAAACATGGCTAAATTTTTCCCAGACCTACTTTGGCTCATGACCAAGTGACCCATGCTGTTTCACCGTACCCTTCCTTGCACTTCTGACCCAGGTTTACAACTGGCTTAGATCTTTGCCTTGACCCTGTTTTCAACTACTCTGTAAATACTTCTAGCAAGGCTCCCTCAGGATACAGGCCAGAGTTTGTCCTTTACCGCAGCACAAGTTCCAAATGTAATAAATGGTTTTCTCCCCTGGCAAAAAAAAAAAAAAATATTTCTCTCATCAAACAGTGCTGAACTAGCTGGCCAGGAAGGTAGTGGAAGTCTGCACTCTGCTACTGATTGGGTTCATAACTCACTGGGAAGGAAGCAACAGGCTGCACTCTGTGCCACTGTAACTCATCTGGGGTAGTGATGTGTGTCCTCAAAGCAAATCATCCGACACTGCCACAGAGACCAGCAGTGAGGAACCCTCAGCACACTGGGTCAGGCAGCTGTAACTCTCTCCAGTACTCACTGACCATGGCAAATTTACTCCTGGGAATGCTACATGAGTACTGTGTCAAAATAAGTCCATACTCATTCAAGCTCAGCTACACAAGGACATGGATTACAAAAATCACTGTGTTCAAGGTTTGATCACCACTATTAAACACCCACTATACAATATGATCTGAGATAATCCAACTCAAGTTCATTTACATCAACAGAGCTCTTATCTTCAATATATTTTATCAGAGGTATTCCCATCACTATCCCCAGTCCTCTCAGTGCTTTCCACCTTACACAGCACAACAAGGTCTAAATTCATAACACTTTCATGGCTTTGCAGTGATAGAATGTTTTTCAACAGAACACCACAATCAAATGTCTAAAGGTATTCACTGTACCTTCTTGGGCCTTGAATTTTACAATCTTACCTACACACTGAACTAACCCTGCCCACAAAGGTGGTCCCTACAGGGGCCTTGAATCCTACAGGATGCAAGTGCTGGTTTCAAATCACAAATAGACTTTGCTTACAAAGGCAAAACCAGAACCAAATCTCTATAATGTTTTCAGACTTTCATGCTTTACATGTGTTTTTACATCATTTCAGTCAAGGCTGCAGCTGTCCTGGGATAATCCACAGCACTAAAAAACATGTACTTACTAGTCTATTTTCCTGACTTGCACACCATCAGCTTTCAGCATGAGTTGTGCACAGACTGCTCATCAATATTTTGTTGAAATCGTTTGGACGTGGTATATATTTGATAAAATATTTCTATTCTATTTGATTGCTAGCCACTTACAGATGCTTTCTGAATCAGTTTCTTGTGAGGACTGTTGATGTGGTGATCAGACATCTCCTTCTGACCATTGAAATCCCAAGAGAAAAAAAAAAAAAAAAAAAAAAAAAAAAAAAAAAAAAAAAAAAAAGTTCCCCTGCACCCCACCCCACTCGCAACCCAAGGAAAACCTTCAGGATACTATTCTGTCCTGCCTCCTTATCCAGAATCATGGATTTCAACATCTCAAGCTGCTTTCTTCTATGCCTAGGGAGCATATTAATTTCCAGCATAAGAGAACTGAGCTGCGTCTTCCTGAACTCCACCTTTGGTTCTGTATCAGAGCTAGAAAGCATCTTTTTGTAGTCATGTGCCAGCTCCACACTCTGCAGTATGAGCTGATCTTCAGGATGTGCCACAGCTTGAGGAAAGAGCAGCTGCCACAGTCTTCTCCTGTGGCACTTCCCACTCATGCAAGGAGCATGCAACACATGCAGAGCTGCTGGAACTCAGCACACCCCATCTGCAGTTTGGCTGCTCTGTTGTTACCAGCTGAAAAGGTTTAGTCACGGGCACTGCCTCACACAGAGACAGGCAGCCTGCAATGTAACCAACGTGTTACTGAAGTTCTGTAATATTTTACATACAGCTGTGTAAAAAATGGTAGCTAGATTTAATGGTGTAACTATATTTGCAAGACTCTCCTGATGAAACAGTCACGCTGCCTTCTAATTGGGAAGAGAGAAACAAATATCCAGGCACAATCAAGACAGTTTAAGTACACCTCAATGTGCAGTGATCCATGAATCCCTTATTAAACTCTAGAGATCCCTTCCATCGCCTACTTAACAGGAATGTAAGTCAATAACAAAGAAGCACTAAATTAAGTTTTCACAAGCTTGCTGGGCTGCTATAATTGAGCAGAAGCCTAAAGGACTTGAAGCTTTTCTATGCATTATGAGTCAATAAAGCATCACTGTCAGGCTGTTGTGTTTGAGAGTTTGCACATTCAAAAACTGGAAATAATTGGGCACCTATCTGTTCCCTTCTTCATCTCTACTTTCCCAGTATCATCCAGAACCCTGGGACTGTAAATAAGGAGAACACAACCAGAACACAGGAATATTCTCAATGAACTGTTCGGTGAGACAGCTACTTGAGGAAATGTTTCCAAATAAATTCACAAATAAGCCTGAATAATTTACCACTGAGAATTTTGCAGGCTGCTCATGAATAAAAAAAGGACAAATTTGAGAGAACTCATTATTTGGGGCAAATTACTTATACAAATCTTGTTCTTCATATTATTTTTAGCAACTTTATACCAGCCAGCAATACCAGGGACTCTACCAAGTACTCAAGTAGCAAGAACTATGGAGTCATGAAGACTTTTCTGATTTGCTTTCCACACGGACTGCAGATCAACAGAAGGTGCAGTGACAGAGGAGGACAACTACACAGTTATATAGCTAAACTACCAACACTCCATTTCACCAATCTCTGTTACAAAGAACCCATAAGGTAAAATTCGTTCATCTTCCTACATCCATCAATGAACAGAAAAAAGGCCAGATATTTCCCAGTATCCCACCTGTGGCACAAAAGATAGTTTAGAGAGAAAGCATTAAAAATTGTCCATATAGAGGGTGGTTCTTCCCTTTAATAACTTCCATAAGTCAGCAGATTACACCCTTCCTAATTCAAAAACTACTGCAACTATTGTGCCTCATAATAAAAGGATCAGAGAGAGCAACCAAGGACGATCAAAGACGTGGAATAACCTTTTTTTAGTGAGAAATTACTCCAACTATCAATCAAACAAAGAGACAAAGGAGATATGAAAGACATCTGTAAAGTCACGAGCGTACTCAATTTATTAGTCACTACTTTTCAGCATACACGACCAAGCAAAACTGAGAGGTTAAAAATATTATGTATATATGACTAGGGAAGTTCCTTCCCATTGCATTTCGTGGACACTATAAGCTCAAGGGGAGACAAAAGTTCAGGGGAAAAAAGCATGTATTGAGGTCAATTGAATAAAGCTATATGTAGCAATGTTTGTACAGGTTTTCCCAGGTATACAAGTTTAGCCACATTTAAAGAGAGAACATGGCCAATTCTTTTGTTCTTATAGCTATCATAGGTAGCTTTAGGACTCGTGAACTTATATAAATTTGTTATAGTTATTCCTATTTTTGGCATCTATAAAAAAAACACCTGTAGGCCAGAAATTCAATGTCTGCCAAACATGGATACCAGTATTTCCTTTCTTAATCTTGTATAATTCAATCAACAGAGCAAGATGTATGGCAGTTTCTATTATACACAGCTTACAGGGGTTCCTGGCATGGTGACAACTTTTATAATAGACAGCAACACAAATTATTATAAAGAGAGGCAAAATGCAGCATCTTTCTCCCTCAAACCTTTTAAAGATAGCCCCAGTCTCCATGCTTGTCATCAGGATGAAACAGAAATTTGTTACAGTCTGAAAAGAATTTAAAATACCAACACCAGCGAAGCAGAGAAAAGGAGACTGTAATAGCTGAAACCCAAAGGTCAAGACACTGAGTTACTGCTTTTCCTGGCTTTCAAAAGGACCCAAACCTAGGCTTATCACATTCCAGAAAAAAACACCTTGGCCACTGACATGCTGATTAACTTATAAAGTAGAATTAAATCCCCGCTTTGAGTCCTTTTTTTTCCCCACACTGAAATCCCTTTTCACTAATTCCTCTTTCATTCAATAAGAATCTGCTTCATGGAAATATTTCTGAGCAGCTCCAAACATGATTAACTAAACCAAAGAACCAAACACAAACCAAATAAATTAAAAGGAGCAAAAGGAAACTCTAGCGAGTGTATTACTGCAGAAAAAAACCCCAGAGATAGTCAGGTTTCTGAGAAAATGTAATAACCAAATTTCTTCCAGTGGCAGAATCAGGCGGAAAGATGGGAAGGAGGACAAAAACAATGGAATAGACATCCTGTCATCTTGAAATGTTTTAATACAAAGGCAAATTATGAAAGAGACAGGGTTTCATTTCGGAAGACAAAAGCTGGTATAGAGAAAATCGATTACACAGTATAATTGCATTGATGCTTAAAAGCCATTAGCATGAGAGCCCTGTGCATGCTTCAAGAGGGAAACGTAGTCTTCGGTTTATTCATTTCACTGAATACCCACATAGGCCTTTAGGGGATTATTTCAGAATTAAGACCAGAGGAGGGAAAAGCCCTAAACTACTTGGCAAGAAAATTCTTCTCTTACGCCCCATTATATTCACTGCCAGTCAGCAGCTTGTGCTAAGCTTGCAGTCACTGCCAGTGATTTGGAGTGGACACCCAGAAAGGGTGGAAGGGTCAAGTGGAGAAAAGCACTTTGCTGTTCTGTGCCTGGCCAGCTCCTGGCTTCCTGTTGAAACACTCAGAAACATTCCAGAGGCTCCAGGCTTTGCCAAGGGACAAAGATTTCAAGTGCTGAGAAACCATTTCTGAAGGAAACTTGGAAAGCTAGCAGATCTACAAGTAAAAACTTGCTTCTGAGGAGTTTCTCAGACACCTGATCTAATGTGCAAACTAGGACTGCAGCATAGCCAGTGGCAGCTAGAAGACAGAAGCACACAACACTCAGAAAAAGAAGGAATATGCAAGAAAAGACTTATGAAAACACGCCAGTCAGCCATTAGGATCCTACTTTGTAAGCTCTATTTATGGTGGTGCCATTCTGGTTAAGGCCCAGAAGTTCCCAAAGGATTTAAAAATACCCATGAACTCCAAACACACACAGTTTTTCCCAAACCTGTAACCCAAGCCTCTACTTGAACATAATTCACCCAACTCTATCTGAAGAAAGCATGGAGAGGAAAAATAGTTCAAAGGCAACCAAGGTGAGAAAGGCTGAAGATGCTCATCCTTGAGAAAAGAACCATGTCTGGGGGAAAGGGGTAGGAGATACACACAATCAAAAACCTGGGATTTATAAAACACCCAGATTGTTTATTCTGGAGCTCACTACAGAATATAAAAGTGAAAAATTAGCATGCAATGAATAATTTATTTAGTAGTTTACTATTGTTTCAACAAATCACTTTCATGAAAGCAATGTGTATTCAAGCAATAAATCACTGTTTAGCACTCTGGCACAAGCAAAAGATAATACTTGACAGTATTATTGAGTGATGTTGCATGGCCACAAGACAACTACAACAGAGATAAGGATGATATCCTTGAATAATAGACTGCCTCCCTCCCACTCCAGGGAAGAAATTAGATCTTTAAGGTAAAACTTTCACATCCTGGGGCAGCAGGGGTAGTGAAACTTAAGACCATATGGTGCCTTTTTTCCTTTAGGTCCCAAAAGTGCCCTGAAAACATTAATTGATCACTCCTTACAAGAGCTCTGTGATATAAGTTGGTTTTATTACAAACATCAAGCATGCAGAGTTCAGGAGAGTTTGTTACAGGAGGCAGGGTGGGAATATTTATCCTGAGAGCCCCTTGGTGTTCACTCTTGAAATCATTCTGCTCTGTCCTCTAACAGAGGAAGAGGTGTCTCCATAAGGTCCTGACCTGCTCTGTTAAGTCACAACTTCCACCCTGTCTAGCTCTAAAAGGACATAAGCCAAAGATTTCTATTCCCCTTCTTGCAATCCTACTGGATTTTGCATCCACACAGATGAAAACATAGACTTTTTGGATTGATCTTCAGTCAGTGATGAACATCACTACATTAAAAGACACAAGGTATGTTTTCCAGAAACTGAGAAAACAAACAAGCCTGGTGTAAAGATGATTTTTATTCTGCACAGTCTTTTGCTGCACTGTGTTGGGGACATCCATTCTTGCAAACACCTCTTCATCCAAAAACACTCTCTATGATTCCCTATGCATCTTATACCAACAAATGATAATAAAATGCATCACTCCATTGACAAACTTGGTAGGTCTCATCTTATGTCAACCCCATATTAAAGGAGTTAAATTAGAAATTAATTTGGCTCAGGCCTAAGATTCAGGAAGTGCCTTATGAACTCTGTCTGCCAACACTAACTTGGTGACTTGTTACTCCTGAACAGTGATAAGAAGAGAAGATGAAAAATCAAGTCTTTGTGTTCTCAGTGTCTCCCAAATCAGCAGAAATCTCAGGGCCAAATTCAGCACAATACTTACTTTGTGTGTTAATCCCACGAACAACACCACAAAGCAAGAATTTAGTGCACTTGGTTTGCCATGAACAAACAGGACAAACCATCCATTCAGCTTGGACTCACTGGTCTCCACAGGCCAGGAAACAGGAGGAATTAGAGTAACACAGAGCTTTCTAGTGTCTCCTTGCTCTAGAAAGAGATAGGGCAGAAGGTAAGGACAACTAACCTCAACTAATTAGATGTCTTTATTACTGAAAATTAAATCACTCCAAAACTACAGAGTGAGCCCAGTCTCCAAAAGACATTTCAACCATCACAGAGTACATTTTGCCATTTGACAAATTGTAATATATGCCTGATTAGACAAGAAAAGTTCCTCAGTTCCCTGCATTCTTTCACCCACTCTAGCTACAACTAAAGATGCCATCAGCAGCTGTTTATATGAAGCTGGAAGGCATCTTGAGACCAATTATAAGGCAAAGGTCATATTTTCCAAGCTGTTTATAGACAGTAATTTGTAAAGCTGTAATGTTACATGTTGTTAATAATTCAAGGTGGGACATTTAGACAGTTAATAGATCACCAATTCTTCTCTTTCCCACCTTATCTCTTTCTCCCCAAGGAGCTGTTAAACCATGCTTCATCTGCATTTATTCCTTGAACTTCAGGCTCAAAGGTTTCCATTTGTTTATGAAAAGAAACTTAGGACTGTAAGATGTGAGTAATCCCATAACAGGCACCAGGGATCATATCAGACATAAAGTGCACATTTCAGACTTGGGATATAAATTGCTGTTAAAGGCCTATTCTCACTGGGGCTCTATGTTCTATAAAACAGGTTGATGCTGTCAGAATGAAAACTGTTGCATTTTAGCAAAGAGAAGAGGATTTAGTCAAAACATTTTGTTAAATGAAGATATATACAAAGTAAGATTCCCCTGATAAAAACAAACCAACCAGACACAAAAAAACTCTGTCATAGAAACATGAATTAGGTTATTTCTTTTTTTTCTTCACTCTACCCCCATCCAATTTACAGCCACCAGTTAAAGATGAAACAGCTCCCATGGGTGTCATCAACACTGACAGCCAGGGCAGGACTAGCAACAAACACAAGCATCACTATAACAAGTGTTAGGGGTTTGCACCTTGGAAAGCTGCACCTATCTGTTGCTGCATTCCCACCTAGGATACCCATGGAATTTGGTTTGGCAAAACACCACTTTGAGAAACTGGGTATGTCTGATGACCTGCAGCACTGATGCAAACTTCTTCAGGAAGGAGATCACACAAACCTTCAAGCTGCCTTTTCACATTCCCACAGAAATACAGAAATTGTGGCTATTATGACAAAGTATGTCCAACTGAAGTTAATTACTCCAACTTCATACTATTTATAACTAATACATATAAGACAATACATTTAGCAGCACTGTGGCCAAAATGGCAGTCCACTCAAGTTTGGTTTTTTTTTAAAGGTTTTTATTCTTTAGAAAGTCCTTTACTGCTCTCTGTATCTTTCCCTCCCCTTCAAACTTGAGTCTTGTATTTCCTTTCCTATAATTTTTGAGCACGTTCACTGCCTCCTACTTATAAAATAAAAAGAAAGGCTCATGTCTGTCTGCTGCAAAGGGTTCATCTCTTAAAGTTAGGGGGCAAGACAGTAACTTGCACTTCTCATCTCCTCCTTCCCATGGCACATATTTTATCCAGAAGCTACCTCAAAAGGAGGGGAAAGTCTAAGTACATTACAAGCCAACACAAAAAAATCTTATTAACCCACTAAGATGTGTGACTAAGATCCCATTATCTGAAGGATAAAATACCTAAGCTGCCTTCTGCCTATATCCTCAAGGCTTTGGCAGAACGCACAGGAAAGGAACATCCCAAGTGACTGGTGAACTTCGTTTTTCCTCCTCCTCCTCACTCACTGTCAAGTGAGATGTAGGAGGAGATATTCTTATTTTTCTATATATAAACTACCTAAGTTTGGGATTTTCATGTGGTGTTTTGGGAGTAAAAAAGCCAAGTTAGTTTCTGACTTGCTCTCTCAGCACAGGGCAAAAAACAAAGGACAAAAGGATACTGGGTAGAAGCCCATTACCAAAACTACTCATCGTTTTTTTACAACACCTGACCAGTGCTGTCATCCAGGTTCAAAATTGATGATTAAAATCATCCTGAGGAAGCACATGTCCTTTAGATTTCAGATATTGTAAGAAAACAGCACTGGTTTGGTCATTCCCTCTAATGAGAATACCTTTGATATCTAAAAATATCTAAATGTCTAAAATATCTAAAACCCCAAAACTCTTTTACATTAAACAAAAGTATACCAACATGTGGGAGCAAGGAGAATTTCTTTATCAGGTATCATCTTTACCCCAGAACTTACTCACACACTCCCCAGTCTCCCTGATGGTTTTGCCCTATACCCCTTATTTAAGCTTGTTAAAAACTAAAAGCAATTTTTGACTGTCATTTTCAAAATTCCTACAACTTGAGAAAAATTTCTTTTAGTGCTTGTCAACAAAACTAATCACCCTGCCTGAAGAGTGCAGCACAGAAAAATGGCCCATTCCTCTCAACTCACTGCAGAGAAATGTATTCTTTCATGGGCTGTATCAATGTAAAAGTGAGAGCAAGAGGAAATGCATTTTTGAGTTCTCAGAATTTCAGACTCCAATAAAAACCTTTTAGACTGAAAACTTGAGGTTTCAGGATTTCTGGGTATTTTTCCACAGCTTGTTAACATTACACAAATAGCATCCTACAGATACAGAAGTACCGATTCCCAAACTCTATAGGCAAGAGTCATCCCTGAAAGTCTAACAAGGGATTCAAACACTTGAAGCTCTGGCAAGCACAGATAATCTGGGAGCACTAGAGAGCATTGGCTTAGAGACCTAATTTCAGAAGCACTCAGCAGCTTGAAAATTATCTTTCTACTCTCAGGTATTCTTTTTCTACAAAAAAAAACCCCACTTCATTTCTGAAGGCAAACCTGCAGCAAAATAAGCACCTGTCCACTTACATGCTTCTGCTTTTTCAGCATTGCATCCCCAAATTTTAGTCCACTGATCTTTTCACTCAGCCCTACTCAGCTTCCTCCAACAGCAAACCAATCTGCTCTTGCCCTTGACAAAGAATGGTTTTAAAGACCTGAATTTTGCCCCAAAGCTGGACGTTGCTTCCATCTTTCTCTCACCTGCATGCCATTACTTCTAAAACACACTAGAGAAATAGCATGGATTCATTTATTATAGCAGAGACTTCTCCTAAATTATTTCTAAAGGAAACTTTTAGCCCTGTCACCAGTTCACTGACCCATCCAAGTGCCTTACACTTACAGTCAGCCATTTATCAAGACAGGTATGAAATGAAGCTTTATATACCATTCCCTTTGACTTACATTTTACATTTGACACATGTGCCTCCAGGGGAGCACATAGCAATTTTTCCCCACCATCTCTTCTGCTTGCTCAACACCTGTCCTCAAGGAAAATGATATTTCTGTATTACTGCCTTTAAGTCACACAAGCAAATGAAGAAATAGGTCTTATGTAAGAAAAATATTCTCATAATTTCACCTACCAACCTTTATCCTCAGCTGCTTGTTCCATTCAGATCAGTAAAGAAAGTAGATTATTAGCCTTTACCCTTGGCTTGCCATTAATCAAGTAGCTCAGTGTCGCACCATTAGCACCACTAGCAGTTTATATTCCCCAAAAAGATTAAAGAGGGAAGAAATAACCTGGTATCGCTCAATGTGTTAATGTGTTTCCAGCAGAGCACCAGTAATTTCAATCAGTTGGGGGATACCATTCAGGGAAGACAAGACATACTCAGGAACTGTTACAATCGGAATAGTGCACTCCCAAGGACCAGCCCTTCAGCCAGCAGAGAGCAGAAGAACATGAGGAATTATTGCCTCCAACTTCCTTCAGTGAAAGATTTGCATCACTAGGAAACAATCACAGCTGGGAAAACCCAAACCAAAATTACATAAGCAAGGGCTACAACTCTTGCCCCCACTTGCACTAAGCTCAGGAGCCCTGAATAAGACTTTATAAGCTGCAGGAAGCTCAGTTCTCCAAGGGCTTTCCCTTATTCTTTTTCTACTACAGAGACAGTTTCATGCATACGTTTGAAGGCTACCCCCCAAACTGAAACAAATAAATTCTGTTAGAACTGAACTTAGCAAAATTAAACCTGTCAGGAAAACTAATGAAAGACACTTCCTAATTTGAAAAGGAAAACCCTGATGCTATTTGCACCATGCTCACAAAAAAACACACACCTGAAAGCAAAGGGTGACTGGGTAAGCCATGCTGCACGTTACCCTTCACTGTGAAAAAGCTCCCTCAGTTTTATCACTGGCCTTCCAATATTTGCTGTACTAAAGACATACTTGATGCTACAGGAGGGCTTTATGTGCAATTTTATGAAATAACAAAAATTTGCTTTCCCATTTTTTGTTAAAAAAATTAGAAACTATTGAAAAAAAAAGCATATACACCTTTCATCTGGAAAAAGTTTCATGACCCTATAAGCTGTCATGATTTTTCTTCAACAGTGAAGATGTAATCAATCAAGACAGACCAGACAGTGGCTTCTCTTTTTAATGGGGTAATTACAACCAGTGTGAAAAGGTATCAGCTCTACAGATTTAGTTGTGACAACCAAAAACAAAATTCAGTTCTGAGTAATGAGCTTCCTATCATTTTAAAAGGGTTTATCACTGTACAAATGCATCTAAAGATTAAAGACTACTCAGCTGAAACTCACTGACATGTCATTAAGCCAGTAAAATCTTTCCATAAAAACTGTCTTATCCTTTTTAAGCCAGTTTCTTCTTCAATAGGAAAAAGAATGTTAAGCATTTTAGAAGATGATTAAAGCAAAACCAAGCTGAAAAATAAAAACGTCACATTGTTTCCCAAAGAAAGAACTCAGGTCCTCCGGCTTTTATTTCCTACTCAGAGAAAATATGTTATTTAATGTTATCTCCATGTTAAATTTGAAAAGGTGCTGCAAATACCAGTCCAAAAATGAACCAGAACATTTTGCTAGAAAAGAAACAGATGGAGAGGCAGTAATTCTGGTTCACCAACACCAGTCTTGCTAGGAAAAGGCAGACAACCTGGAGTCAGAGACAGAGCTAAAGAGGGGGTTTTTTTTGTTGTTTCCTCCCAGCTTTTCCTATTCCTTCCTCCCTCTATATGCAGAAAGCAAAGTGATTGTTCATGTCAAACCAGTACAGTGACAAGAAACTGTGCGCCTGGCAGAGAGAAAGGCACGAAGTAAATGTAATCCTTGCCATCAGCTGCACAAAGCACAGCTCAACCCAGCTGGAGGCAGCAGCACTGAAACACAGGATGGCATGAGCAGAAGCCTGATGCTTTTATTTTAGGTTGTCTCAAGTAAATCTGTAGAGCTGCATCCAGAAACCCCGCTGTACTCATCCCCAGAGCCCATCCAAACCATTGCTGTGCTCCCCAGAGGATCAGTTCCTGTGAGAACTGACAGGTAAGAGCTGCAACACACTGATGCCTGTCCTCAGTTTGTTCAATGGAAAATTTGAGTGTCCAAAGGAGGGCAACAAAGATGGTGAAGGGCCTGAGGGAAGTCATAAGTGGAGCATCTGAGGTTACCTGGTCTGTTCAGCCTGGAGGAGAGGAGACAGAGGGGAGACCTCACTGCAGTTACAGCTTCCTTGTAAGGGGAAGAGCAGGGACAGACACTGATCTCTGCTCTGTGGTGACAGTGACAGGACCCAAGGGAATATAAGGAAGTAGTGTCAGGGGAGGTTTAGGTTGGACATTAGAAAAAGGTTTTTCCCTCAGAGGCTGGTTGGGCATTGGATGAGGCTCCCCAGGGCAGTGGGCAGAGCCTGACAGAGTTCAAGTGTTTGGACAATCTCAGGCCCATGGTGTGACTCCTGGGGATGGTCCTGTGCAGGGCCAGGGGTTGGACTCGATGATCCTTGAGGGCCCTTCCAACTCAGCATTTTCTGTGATTCCGACATCATCCACAAGTGAGAAGTTACACAGGCTGGGGTTATTCAGCAAAAATACCTTTCTCTCAATCGTGAGGATGTGTGCAAAAACTCAGGGGGGATTAGAGCAGCTCCTGGTCAAATGGCACGGACAGTTTAGGACAAAACTCTGATATTTCAGTTGTCTTTTCCCACTGTACTCATTATCCTCAGATTTTTGAAACTGCCCACTGGTACGGGGAAGAGTAATCCATCCCACCAACTTTACTGGCCCCAAAGAATGAGCTCATTTGGAAAAGGCCACTAGATAAATAAAACACAACTGCAGCTTGTGTGGATGTGGAAATCATGGTCATCATTTCCACACCCAATTACCCAGCTTGCACTGGCAATTACACTAATTCCCTGCACAAATTAGACAAGCACTGCATGAGAACATTATTTATGCAATAATCTGCATTTCCAATTATTACTGTTTTTTTTTTTAAATTGACCCTAAAGCTTTTAGTGGTTGATATTGAGACACTGGTAAGCAGGAAGAGTAGTAGACAATGTTTTTTTTCTAGAGATGTACATTCACTTCATAGAGACACTTCTGTTTTGCTGAATAACAAATTCACTTTCTTCTTCTTCACTTCCTGAGGAACAAAGTTCTGCTTTCTGCCTTTAAGTATTCTGGAAAAAAAACAAGCAGTGTATATAAGCAAGGGGGTGAAGCATTATGGTGACAAGCAGTTTGCATTGGTATAGGAGCAAATTACTGTTTCAATTCTAGATAAGTAGCAAAGCTGACTAATACAGTCTCTCCTTCCATAATATACAACCAACTATTCGCAGTAAAGATTCCTTGGGTTTTGTTGTTTTTTGGAAGAGATGGGTTTGGAAGGTCAAGGTGATATGAAACAAAAATCTGCATTTGGTATCAAACAAGTCTCATCATTTAAAGGAAACAGAAAAATGCTATTCACTATGCTTTGTAATTCTAAAACTCTTTCCTGTCCTATTTGGTAGAAAAGAAGACAGAATAAAACAGAATAAAAAACCAAGTGCCACCAAGTGCATATAAAAGACAGGAGAAAAGCCTTCAAAAATCAAGTGTTATATCTTCTGAATTTTGATGGAAAAAATAGTAGTAAAAAACCCCACATTGTTTTCCTCTATTTATTTTAAGATTTAATCCAGGGTGTTAGGTATGTTTATCTTTCTCCCTGCCTGCCCATACCAGCCTGGGATGTGACCCTTCATGGTCAGAGGTCCCCAGGGAAGCACTGAACAGCTACACTGGTTATGGTGGTCAAACCTGGCCAAAGGAAAGCAAGGCTGCTTCCAGCACAGCAGAGCAAGCCCCTGTTATTTCAACACAGCCAAATGTGTTTAGAGAGCACCTTACCAGCACAATACATAAACATCTCTACATATGCAAGGGACTTTTGGCCCAGACTTACAGCCTCAGTTATGTGAGTACACTATCAGTAGTCTAGATTGAGGGCAGCTGCCCTGCAATTAAATAAAATACTTTCTACTTACTAAACAAAATGTCATATTTAATTTCTTTCTTTTTTTTTTTGTTCTTCTCATGTAAATAGACTATTATGACTTCAAGTTCTTAAACTGCTTTTAAATGCTGGTGATTTAGCTAGAATAGAAACAAGCAATCTAAACATCCTACAAGTGCACTGTTCAATCCCAACTGAACTTGTCTATTTTCACATTAAAAAGGCATGTCACATTCACTATTCCCAAAGAAAATCAAATTGAACTATCCAATAGATTTAAAAAAAAAATAAATCTCCAAACAGCTGTTTTCTCCACTTATCCGTTTGCTTTAGAACTATTACATCCTTCCCTCCTCCGCCTCCAGATAAAACCCCAAACCAACAAAACATGAAAACACACAGCAAAATCCCCTGCAGCAAGGGGTTCACAATCAGTTCTACTGTGAGCTGTCTAATTCCTAGCACTTCAAGCAGTCATTTGTTCCAAGGTGGTGTCAGTTATTCCAGACACTAGAGCAACACAGATCCAGTCCCTCAGCAGGATTTCAGTCCCTCAGCCTTGCTAGTGAATTAGGCAACTGAAAACATTCGTGACTGGAGAACTGAGGTTTTCCACCTCCCCCTAATGCATTAAATCAGAAATGACACAATTCTCCTTTGCTTTCCACTTAGGGAACAAATCATCTCATTTTATGCAGGGTGCTAAAGAAATAAAGGAAGCTACATGAAAAAATAGGTTCACTTTTCATTCTGACTATAAGATTGTGTATTTTTTTTTTCTGCCCAAATCTAGCTTCTGCAAGCTTGTCATTTGTACTTATGAGTCACCTTCTATTGGCAGCTGTTCTCTTTCTCAGGGAATGAAGGAATGACATCCCAGAAATCTGTTTTGAAAAAAAAAAATCTAGCCAAGCAGTCTCTCCTCTCTCCCTTTTTTGAAGGAATGTAGTTTAAGGTACCTGTAAAGAAAAGGATGGAGATGTCCATGTGAAAATATAAAGAACTCAGCATATCACATCTCCTAGGTGACTTTGAACTCCAAGCATGATGCAAAAGATAAGGCAAGACGAAGAGCTTCTGACTGCTGGTGTTCAAGGAAAACAGGGGGCAGCAACATCAAACAGAAAATTAAACTGTATTTGTGGACTGTTTCTTTGTGTTTCATGCCATGATATTTTCACTGGCTAGAACACTGACATTTATTAGCTCTTGGCTTGTAAAGCGGACATAAGACTTATCACAGCCCTAAAATCAGATATCAAAAGTAATTTTTCTCCTTGGTTTAGACTGAAATCACCTAAGAATCTATACAGCAGTGCCAGAGCCCCTCTTTTTCCAAAAGCAAGTTTTGAGAATGGAGCTGAATGCAGTAGGAAGCAAGTTATCTTCAGACTTGCAGAATCATTCATCATTAGACTAACACAAGAATGCCAAATTTAGGCAGCCATATAGTCTAAAACTCTAAGCAATGGAAATAAAAATCAGCAATACAAAATCAATTGGAGCACCATAAGCTGGCATTTCAAATCCCCAGTTTCTATCATCCTCTCTAAATAGGATGTTGTCATTACCTGAGCCTCATCATTTGCACATTAAGTTGGATAAGATGAATTATTTCCATTAGCCAGGAAAGCATTACAAGTCTCATGGGGGAGATTCTGCTGAATCCTTACTTTGAAATGCAGCAGTGGTTAAAAACCATGCCTGTGTCTCTCAGACGAGTCCTTGTACTTAAACAGCCTTGAAGACAGACAGTCAGTCTGTACCATTGGTACAGCCAAATATGTTTTCACGTGCACGTTAGCAGTGCTTAGCTTGGGCTCTGCTCCCTGAGCTGCGGTTTCACATCCACTGAGCACAGGAACTCTCCTAAAACCTTTAGCTATTTCATGTAAAAGGGGTGTGGAAGTGGTGCTGGTTTGAGGTGCTGCCTGCCATGAAAAAAATTCAGGAGGGGATGACACAGAGCTGCATAACCAGCCCTGAGCTTGCAGGACAGACCTGCATCTGCCATCTGCTCCTGGTTTTATTTCAGACCCCACACTGCAAGGTAGGGCATTATCTAACTGCCCTGAGTCACGGGGCACAACTCATGGGCCCATAACAAGGAGCTCAGAAGCTTCACTGTGAACCGCAAATCTCACACCAGATGTTTCCAACCCCCACTGCATCACAGACAAATCATTCACAGGTCTCACACCAGAAACGTTTCTGTAATTACACAGCTCTGTTGAACAGGTGTCTCTTAGTAACCAGGTTTTTATTTCCTGCACATCTGTTTCTTTGCAACCTCACACCTTCCCTACTGATGTTATTGCTGCCCTTGCCAGAAGAGAAGCAACAGTTTGCAAGTGGTTTATCCAAAAAGTCCAGAAGTTAAAATTAAAACAGACTATTTCCAGAAATTTCAATATAGTACTATGTAAATAAGATAGTTTAAAATCTCTTACAATTTCAGAATTGTTTCCTCTGGACTGAGTCTGCAACCACTCTACTAAACCCAACTGCATGGACAAAAATTTTGGTATTAGTTATTAAAACACAAATCATCCCTTGTTATTTTATTTTCAATCCTTGATACTTACAAGTTCATGTTTATCACAGAATAAGACTAATGTCTTTAATAATCCAGCAAATTGCATTCCAGTCTGCATGTTTTGTAAATCATGTTATAAACTGTAATTGAAGCAAACTGTTTACAAACTAAACACAAATTCCTTCAAAATGTTTATTTGGAGCAAGAATAAAATATCTGGCACTATTTTATTTAAAGCAAGCAGCCAAGTCTTAGTATGATGCTGTGCTGAAGGAGCAGTCATACAACCAAGCCCTGCTATGCTTTCAGGAAATCTTAAGAAAGATTTTTTTGTTGCAGCCAGAAAAGGAAGACAGGTCCATAAAAAGTAGGAGCCGAAAGCAAGCACATGAGACAACATCAAGGAAGAAAAGCAAAACAGGCCATGGATATTTAACAAAATAGTCATAAAAAAAAAAAAAAAAAAAAAAAAAAAAAAAAAAAAAAAAAAAAAAGGAACTGGCTTATAAATAAAATTGTTTTTCTCCCAGTACAACATCAAGCTAGGGCATCAAATCACAATCAGCATTTATTTCAATGCCTTTTATTAAGATGGAAGGAATGGAAGTATGGATGGGCCACTTATCTCCAGACCTTGTCAATCTCTGGGAGATTTTTCACACACAACATCTCAGTACACATTCTTCAGCCTCCAGAAGGTTGTTCTGGCAACCTTCTTCATCTGCACACACACAAGTACTTACTGAAATCATTCACACAAACTCACAGAAAGGACTCAAGTCTGCAGGCAAAAATATGTTCCTCTAAATGACAGCATTTCTCAGTAACAGCACAGCAGCAGCAGAGGTGGGAACTAACATCTTGAGAGGGGTAAGTGACATGATCTCAAGTATTCCCCAGGAGGAAAGCAGCAAAACTGAGCTGATGGGGTTTGGCACATCACACAGTACAACAGCCTCAGAGCCAAAAGGACCATTCAGATTCTCCAAGTCCAAAATACTTCCTTAGTCAGAAACTGGTGTGGTGTGAAGGTGAGCAGCTGGCAGGGAGGGGATGGAGAAAACCACAATGAGAGGTACCAGGATGAGAGCACCACACAGCTACACTTATTCACCTCTGGCATTTCCAAACCAGCACTGCCTGAGAGATACATTTTAAAGAACTCTGAGCTGGATGAGTACAAGCTGGTAAATTTGTCATTGACAATGTTTTTTGACCAAACGTGGAGTGACAAGAAGTTATGTAATTTATCCACTGTCAGTTGAACTGTTTGCTCTTTTTGGATTCAATAAAGTGCCAAAAATACAGGCGCGATTCCATGTAAATGGCATAAATTAAATGGGGTTTTGCAATAAATAATTACTTCTTTGGCTTGAAAGCTCTTCTAGTTTTGCTAATTAACATGTTGATAATGAATACTTCATGCTGAGTCTGTTGGTCCAATTCAAACAAAATAATTTAACCGGATAGCAAGCATTTTGAGTGAATGACATTGCAGATTTTTAATGCCCCTAATGATCTTTTTTAGTCAACCCATACAAACCTCTTCTCCCTGCTGTTTGCTTTTAAAGTGACTAAACAAACACATCAGTTGTTCCTGCAGCTGCACCTCTAGGTAGAGCTCCCACTGATTTTAAAAAAAAACCAACAAGCAAAAACAAAAATAAACACACATACAAAAACAAACAAATGAAAAACAAACACCAACGCACCAAAAACCCAGACAAATCCCATATGTTCCCACGGCCCATGTCTCAGCAAGCTTCTCAACCATTTCAAGCAGAAATTTTATATACAAATTAGAAGTACATAACAGGTTTTACTTATGGTATTTAGTATCCTTTAAAAAGAACTCACAAGATCCAAATCTGATCCTAACTATGAACTAAAAAACTTCGTTTTAGGTACCACAGTTTGGAAAGGATGCCCATAATATATAGATAACACAAAGCATATGTGGAAGCACTTCAGGTTGCTCGAGCAGAAAGAAGCAGTTGATTTATCTATCAGTGACACATTTGCAACCACACTGGATGCTGCATAAAACATTACCCTGGGCAGATGTAATGTACAAGTTTATTTCCCTGAATTCTGTACAACTTTACTTTATGGCAAACACTAGAGGAAAACTTTGAAAGGAAAAAGAAAAAAAGAGACAAATCGAACCTTCTCTCCCCCCCAAAAAAAAACAAATAGAAAACCTTGTCAGATTTCCTCAGCCCTGACACTACAAGGTGGAGTCTGAGTGTTCAAAACATGTAAGGTCACTTTATTAAGGAGAGAAAGAGCAGAAAAGCAGTAACTGGTATGTGAAAGCATTAGATCACTGCAGGATTACAATAAAGCTATCTCTGAGATAGAGCACAGCACTGCCAGAAGTAATTAGTACTCTATCTGGAAGATGTATATTACCAGCAAGAGATCAGTGATTACTTTTAGTTGGGCTAATGAAAGACCTGTGCTTATCCCAATTCCAATTCATTTCTATTCGCTCCTGTTCGGCTTTATCAGCACTGGGATTAACATCAGTAATGGGGCTGTGTGCATATTTACACATCCTAATTAAGTGCTGGGGGAAGACGGAAGGGAGCTCTTTGAGATAATTTATTAAAATGCAGGCACACTGCTAATCACAGTCAAAATGTAGGGAGAAGTTATAACAAAATAAAGACCCACTCCAGGATGACAAAACTGTGGAGCCCTCCTTGGGTCGATGAATTACTCAGGAGTCACTGACAACTCAAAGGGACTCTGGAAAGGGCTGCAGAACCCATCTGAAAATCTCTGTTACAGTTAAGGCTGGCTCAAAAGCTGTGCTTCAAGCAGAGGACTGATTGACCCGTTAGATGCTACCCGTCATATCAAAGAAAGGTGGCCTGTATTCAGCAAAGCACTTAAGAACATCCTTCACAATGAACACCTCCTTGATGTCATCCCAGTCCAAAGAACTGCATAAAAATAATCTTAATTCCAAGAATAATTTCCCTTGCATTAAGCCTCTTCTTAACCCAACCTGCTGCTAAATCTCAGTCTTGCTGGTTTCAATGCCCAACTGCATCTGCAGGTTGGTTGTCAGTGGGTCCCTCGCACTGAGTATTTTTGTTAACATCATGAAGCAGCTCATTCACTGCAATATGTTCTTCACCAAGATCTCTCACTTGAGCAGATCTGCATAAATTTGCTTTCTAGAAAACATTCAGAAGGCTGGAGGTTTCACTGGGTACTGCTGGATTTATGTAATCAATAGAAACTAGTCTGGTAGAGATTACAGATCGTACAGAAATCCATCAAACAAAAGAAAAATCCTTGGGCCACTACATATGTTGTTAAGTATTTGTCCTCAATCTATTGATATGATTTATAACATCTTCCACTTACTACTATAATGTAAAATAAGCATCTGAGGCTCAATCAGGATTTCAGTTTCTTCCCAGAAGTTACAATGATTGGATTTTCACAAGCCCACAAGAGCTATGTTCAGGTGAGCTATGTTCAGTGTCCTAAAGAATTCTTTTCTCCAAGGGCTATCCTTGAGGTCCAGTATTTTTATGGCTCCCATTAAAAAACACCATAAGCTTTCTGCCTTGTTATTTACATTCTTGCTTTCCACAGAGCAGTTACACTTCAGTAGGAAGGCCAGTACCAGCTGCATTCATGCTTTAAATTTTTTAGTAATTAATTTCATTTATATAAGTGCCAAGAAATTTTATTCTTAAGACTGTATTATACTACCCTTTCTGCTGGAGCCAATCTTTGCACACCACATACACACACACAAGCCAAAACCCAGAAATTACTGTACTCAGCAACACAGCTACAAATCTCATCAGGAAAACCAAGTACATTATAAACATTAATTAATTTCAGCCACATGCCCTCCTCAGTGAAGTGGGTAATTACTATCCCCATTTAGCACAAGTGGAAGAACTAAAGGAGAATGATTTGCCCAGGTCAAACAAGGTGTATGGCACAGAACAGAGAGCTCATAACTCTAGCCAGCAAGCCATCCTTTTCTTCTTATAACCCACATAATTAAATTCTTTCAGTCCAGTATGCAAATTACCAGAAGTCACTATGATGAAAGCAAGGCTACAGTTTCTTCCTCAAACATAAATAACATGTCCATCTCCTCACTTGCCTACTTTTAGTATTCTCATGAATATTCACACCAGAGTTTCTCCCTCAGAATGCTCTGGAGGAAGAAAAAAGAGTAACGACCTACTTTAAAAAAAATGTCTAATGACCTACTGCAACTTGGAGTCATTTATGGGCTGCAAGGTGATTAACTGTGTATGCACAGCCTGAAAAGCAAAAAGCAAAGTTTGTGGACTGGGTCCAAAGAGAGCAACCAGGTTCTGATGATAAAGAGAGATCTGACTGCAGTAAGTAGGTTTAAACTGGCAACTTGACAGGAGCTTAAGAGATTCACCTCATTTACATATATATTTGGATTTTTTTTCTTTTCAGGGGGGCAGAGGGAGGGACAGGGTGCATCATGAATAAGCCCAGTTTCCTTGCTACAGCAGTAGAAGCACTTTGTTAGCTGATTTCATCAGCAATATAAGCCTGCACCTAATTGTTTCTCTGCATCCCGTGCTTAAAGGAAATAAGTTTGCTGATGGGTTAATTCAGTAGCAGAATTAACTCCCATAAACACAAAGAATGGTTTGATTGGAAGGGGCCTTAAAGATCCCCTAGTTCCATACCATGCTTCCCATCCTGCTCCCTTCACAATGCTGCTTCCCTTCAGTCTGTCTCAACTCCCTCATGGGTTAAAGTAGAGGGCACTAAATTTCCTTTTATAGGGCTGGGTGGAATAAAAACTGCCCACAGTGCTTTCCAGAATCAGTAGGAGTCAGAGGCTGCAGTGCTGACTCTGCCACCAAGCTTTTTCCATCAGCCTCAGGAACCCCACCTCACACTCTTTTATCACTACTTCCCATTTCCTTACCTCAGCAACTCTGTCAGATGTGACCAAGGGATGTGGTGGATGAGTGTGGACTCATCAGTCCACCACTAATGCCTTCATGTGTAAAGACATCTCTTGTTTACACAATATATCCTTGACACCGTTTCTATTTACATTAAATTAAAATTAATCAGCCAGGCACTTGCCACAGCAATCCATGTAACTCAGCTTGGCAGCTTGATATTATCAGTGGCTAAGCAATATTAGCTTTGTATGATTAGGACCTCCTGGGAACTCCTTCCATGAGAGGACTGCAGGTGTTGTAGTCATAAAACATTACACTCCCTCCTAAGCATCTCTAGGACAGCCTCTTCCAAGGACAGCATAGAAAACTGGGATGGCAGCTCAAGCCTGGTTTATTAGTGTGGACATCACAGGTACACAAGTCCTGAAGTTATCGACTCATCCTCCAGCAAGAAGTCCTACAGCCCATTAACCCTTTCAGCAGGTGTCACAGTGCAGGCACCCTCGCTGCCTACTGCCAGACATCAGAGTCACATCAGGGGGGGTTCATCAGGTTGGCTTGTTCCTTACTTGCTCTGCCCCTAAGATTTTCAGTTCTTCAGACCTTTGATGCAAATTATCCCCATGTGTTTACTAACATTTTAGTTCCTAACTACTGTAGGAGCAACCCTGCTTTGCTGCTGTCAGAGCAGTTGCCCATGCTGGGCTGCTGGTATCAGCTGGCAAGGGCAGACCACAACATCTTCTGGTGACCTGCTTGTTTGCTAGAAATAAACATCTGTAAACACACCTGAACACATGCCAGAGGATGCAGATAAACCATGTTTCAGGACAAAACTAAACAAAAAGACACCAATGCATAAAAATAAATTCTTTAAAAGCTAAGTTTTCTCTCTCTACTGCTGTCTTAAAGATTGGGATGGTAATTTCAAACGCTGTTAAGGATAGCATCAGAACGGTCAGGACAAATAGTGACAGTCTTTGCACCCAGACAAGCAGATTGTCCCAGTTACAGGAAAGGTTGCCTAAAGGTACAGCTTCTGCCAGAAGAGAGAGCAGCTGTTGCACTGTAAATAGAATCAGCTTCAGCATTAGATTACAACCAATGTGACAGGGTTTTGTTTTCCCTTTAGATTCTGTGTTAGCCAAAGAACATTTCTGTGCTTAGGTTTCATCCCATCTAAAGGCAAGCTATTAACCAGGATGGTTTCCCAGGAAAAGGGCAAAGCAGACACACAAACAAACAAACACTTTTTTTTTTTTTAAGGAACATTTTTCCTACTACTAGTTTCAGTGCAATGAATAACCCAAGCCAACCTATGCATTAATCATTTTCTTGGAGACAGATATGCTTGACTCTTTACCTGCAAAATTACTAACTTTTCTAGACACTTGTGCACATGTCTACATGCATGCAAGAACATTTATATACATCTATCATTGTGTGTGAAAAAATACTTGTTAAATCAATGCAAACCCCAATGACATCCCTGCTGTGCTTTTCATGTATTTTACTGAGGCAGAATGTTCCTAGAAAAAAAATTAATTTACCCATCTGAAACAATTCACTTCCCTGCCAGCATTCCAGTGATAATTTTTTTTGTAGTTTTAAAGATAAAACTTTTTTGTTTTGCTGGTGTGGACAGATTTATAACAATTTGTTGAAACCTTAATTAACTTGAGAAACCATGGGAGCTGCCAGACAAAAAGTATTCTTGGTAGAAAAAGCCAAGAAAATATGAATAGTTTCTTCCAGCTTGGAAGTCTGCTGCTTCATTTTTTAATTAGTCATACTGCAGAAGGTTGGATTAGTCATGGAATCACCTAAAAGCTGTCATAAAAAGACTTGCAATTTTACTACTGAAATTACACATAGGTTCTAAGATTTAAAGAATTTGACATTCATATCACATACATTATGATGCTGAGTAAAACTCGAGACAATACCTGCTATCTTTAAGAGGCTCCTATACCTGAAAAAGGAGAAAAAATATTGGTAATTTATGCTAAACCTAGCCAAGGAGGAAGGTTGTTGAAAGTGATTTTTCACTAAGATCTGAAGATGAGTGAAAAGGGCCAAACTCTGTGCTTATGAAAAACAAGTGATTCACAGTCATTATTAGGCTTCAAAAAAATCCAGCGTTTTTACAAAGATCTGATTCAATCACATTCAGCAGAGGTGCAGCATTTTTACTGCTGTTTGTGCCACTCTGGATGTACAGGTGGCTACAGGGGAACAAGCTGAGGCTGCACTCTGACCTGAGATTTGTCTAAAATCTTCTCCAGTTTCGTTATTGTTACGACTGGACTGAGCCAGCGTGTTACAGTGCTACTAAAATAAAAGTTTAGAGAACCAGAATCAAATCGAGCATGGGATATAAATCACTCTGCTTAAAAACAAGTACTTTTATTCTCACTGTTAGAGTTCTAGATCAATTCAGCAGATCTTTCACATCCCCAGCAAGAATGGTCACAGCCACTTTTTCTGTGGTTTAATTGTAACAGGCACAGGATTTCAATAAATCATCCCTAAACCTGAGCTGCCAAGAAAGAACAAAATGTGTCAATGTACAGTGTAGTGCCCAGGAAAGGTCAACACAAGGAACCACAGGCAGCATGGACCATCAGCCATCATGAACCATGCTGAGAAAACCTTTCAGCTTCTAGACTACCTGCATCATGTTGGTCTTTCTTAACCATAAGAAGAAGAGATCAGAGGGATGAACATTTAAGCGTCCTCTTCCTTATGAGCTCCAGCATCCCCTCGAGTATTTTCCTACAGCAGTCATCAAGACAGCATTCTCTCCTGTCATGCTTTATTACGGCTCTGAATACGAATTCCAAAAATAAACCTGCTAGTACCAGCAAGATCTCCATGTGAGTGGCTGTGGGGGTGTGAGAGTTAAACAATGGCAACAGGATCACCCAAAAAGAAAAGCTTTGCATTCTGCAGTCTCAACCTATCCACCACTGACTGTACCTTGTAAAAGCAATATAAATCAGTAAACTCAGTACCAGCAGGCCTCATTCCTTTAAAATATTAAAATAGCATGCTGCAAGTACTACAGAGTAGAGTACTTCTACAGAGTAGAAGAGGATGTGAAACTACCTGCAAACTGTATTTAAACTGGAAAAGAGACTTGTGTTTGTCCTTATTACTGTGAGGGAGAAAAAAATAATATAATCAATGTAGCACATCCAAAGCAACTACATTTTATCATCCCAGGCTTCATCTTTGCAGCCAAAGAAGGATTTATGCTGATTGATTGAAAGCATTACCTAGAGCTTGTGCTATGCTTTATTTATTTATTTGCAAGGAAGGAGGCTCAGCACTCATTAGGTATTTATTGCATTGACCAGTTTTATCAAGGCTTTTGAAGTGCTATAAAACAGGCTAATCAGGTAAGCAACATTTATATTCATGCTTAGAGTGGTTACAAATGAATTGATCAAGTCCAAGGAAGCTTTCAATAGACGAGGTTTGAGGTTTTGCAGCCCAGTACTTAAGAGATGCTGAAGCTCTTCTAAACATTACCATAAGGACATTAACTGGGAACTTCCCTGTGTGAAAATGAGCTGCTCAGCAAGTTTGGTTCTCCCCAGAGAGGGCTGCAAACTTGGAATAGCATCACTCCAGTATACTCCAGTGTCATGGAACTGGGACATCTCTAACCCATGGATGGGAGGAGCAAATCTGTATTTACAATGATGACAGAAGAGTCATCACTACAGCCACTGGGCACACCTGCAAGGCTAAGTGTGACCAGCTTCAGACATGTCATGGCATTTAGAAACATGTCCATAAGAATACAGTGCAACTGCAAGAGCAGGACAGAGCAAAGGCACCCATGAATGTCCAGCTCCCAGCTGGAATGGAATATGTCAAAAAAGGCATGCCAGTACCTCACGTGGTGTTCACTTCCAGTACTCTGCAGTGTAAGGACAGCCAGCAGAATCTTTTTTTTTATTATTATTTACAAAATAACAGGGCATCATTTTCTCATCCAATATTGAACCGAGCAATCTTGTGTTATGCTTCAGGAATTCTGACCTTTCAGATCAGATCTAAAGCCAAGCCAATGCCCTAATCCCAGGAATCATTAAAGATCCCTCCTACTGCATTTTTTCATTAATGTTAGTCCTGATGCTCTGGCCATATTCCCACCAAGATAACTGCTATTTGCCTCTGGAAATTCCTCCCTTTGTTTCAACAGGGCCTAAGCAGACAAAAATCATCCCTGTGTAACACCACCAGCATGTTTATCCCATTCTTCACCCAGGTTCTCTGCTTGCTTTATTGGGAGCACGGTGTACTCTTGTCTCTTTCAGCAGCAGCATTACACTGTGTCATTTCAGCAGGGGATGGTGCAATGCCACATGCAGAGTGCGAAGAGGGGTTTTGTCAACACTACACTGAATATCTTCCAAGTGCTAAGAATTTCCTAAGTAAGCTGAAGCAAACACACATTATTCAATGTGAAGTCAGAATCTACCCAAGCACAAGAAGGAAAAAAAAACCCCAACCCTGAGACCAATGTGGCTTTTACCAGACAGAACACAGAAGACAGATCCTTGCTGAGCAGTGAGTGGCACTTGGTGTGGCAGACACCACACTGCACCATACAGGATTCTGGCACCAAACCCCAGCTTCAAGACTCAGGGAGATGGTACGCTTACATCTCCCCTCCTTCAGTCTCATTTTTAATTGAAATTATTTTATGCTCAGGAAGGTTGTTATTCCTAAGACAGACTTCACCTCTTGAAAATTAAGCTAAACTTCAGGAATTTAACCTGGTCATGTTGACACTTACTCTGGGCAATGGTAAGTGAGGAGCTCCTGGAGGGAAAAGTCCTTAAAGAAACATTTGAGACATTTTCTGGCTCATCCTTTGCAAGTTGCATCATCTCCTTTCAGGAGCTCAGGAACTAGCTTTTACAGTACAGCAGTTTTCTCTTGCCTAACGTTAAACACAGAAGGGTGTTTTAATTTAAAAAGGTATTTGTCCAGAGCAAGTGTAGCAGAGACTAATCTCTCCATTCTTCAGAGCTGACAGCACAGTCCCTCCAACAAACATGAGAGATGTGGGAATTATTTAAAGAACCCCTTAGCCAGCTGCATGCAGCATGCTGCACAAAACAATATTACTATCATCGTGATATATGTCATTAAATACACAAGGTGGAACATCCTTTCCTTGACATTATTGTTTAACAGCACAAGGTAATAGCCATCAAGTCACTGTATGAAATCCCAAAAATATTCAAAACAGAGGGGAGGAACAAGGGGGTAAACCTACAAACTGTGACCTGTTAATGGGGTGTTGGCTTCTGCTCAGTTTCAGTGATCCATGGGCACAGAGGGTTCACTTTTTACCCCTTTAAGCTGGCACATGTCAGAGAGCCCATGCTCTTCTTCTTGGGTCATCAGGCTACAGGTGCCAAATACTTTTCATTTTCTGGGCAAGCAGCAGATCTCAAATCTGCACGTGACATATTAAAAACTGCTCAATGCATAATGAAGTACCTTCTTTTTGCAACCTCATCTCTCCTTTAGGTAAAGCATGGGCAATTTTAAGGAGCAATTCTCAGATTTTTTTTTCTCCCACTGCTGAGCTAGCACAGCCAATATATCATCACTCTCATTTTCCTCCTTCCCATCATTGCTTGTCAGTCACAATTAGAATCGCTGCTCTGCTCCTGGATTGCTGCTTATGAACAAAGGCAACTTTGAAAAACAAAAAAAAGTCAACTTCAAACCATCTGATCTCTCCTTTCATCTCTAGCCAACAGCAAACAACACTAAAACACAACAAAAACCAGATGTTCATACGTTCAACAGAAAGGATCAGAACATGTCACTGTCTTAATCCAAGTATTAAAAATGCAACAATCAAAATGAGGTATTAACAAGGGACAAAAGGACTTAGAGAGTACCCAGTGGTGCTCCTATCATTACCCAGAAATTATTTTTACGGTTATTGTGCTTTTTGAAAGTTTTGTAACAGATCATTAATTTGACAGAGCAGAAACTTTCATCCAAAAACAGTCCTAGTTTTTGAGTGGCACTAATCTAGCTGTACAATTTGTCAAAATTGTATCAAAATTTATGAAAACAAATTCTTTACTGTATTCCAGAAGATAAAAAACACTCTGCAGATGGAATGCTGGATATAATTCAGTCAGTAAAGATATTCATGCTCATCAGAAATCAAAGGTAGTAAACGAGGTTCAGCTTTGCACAGGATGTGCAGAAAAACATCACTTGTCTAGTGTGAATTGTGTAGCTATCACTCCACCTAAAAGCACTTACAATTTGAACACAACATGACAACTTGCTTTTCATCATTTCCCATGAGAATTCTGGCTGATGAGACTCTACAGGATTTGCAGCAGAGACTGATGGCAATACCTGGCCGTGGCTTAAGGTTGGCATTGGAGAGACACATTGTGTTTAAACTACTGTTTTAGAAAGAAGGTCCAAAGCTGTACTAGAGATACTGGAACCTAACTTCTTAAACCAAAATAGGACAAAGCTCTACTACTGATGGTGTTCACACTGTGTCTGTATTTCCACAGCAGTGGCATTGATTTTGGTAGTTGGTTCTGGTGAATGTTGGGTGTAAGGTCACAATCCAAGATTCAGCAGGTAGGCTGTTGTTCTCCTTCCTCTTCATCCTCACCATCCTCACACTTGTTCATCCAAGTCTTAGACATGGTCTCCCAGTTCAGAGGAAAATTTAGGAAAGAAATTGTCAGAAAAAAAATTTCTTCCTATCCCAACAAACTGGTACTAACTCCTGAGGGATATAAAATCCATGACCACACTTTAGTGATAACCAGCACATCTACAAATTTAAGACTGCGAATATTTAATATCTCACCTCAAAATAAGGGGAGCACCCAAACAATGCCAAGAGAAAAGGGAAAGAAAACCCATCCACAAGTTCCCTGAGAGCAAATGGTGTCAAAACAACTAAAATTTTGGGAAGATTTCTCTGTTGATGGGCAGACACCATCAGAGGTCAGAAATGCTCTGTATGCATGTCATTACCTGCAACACCATTTCACTGCAGCTGATATGTCTACAGCAAGGACTTCCAGCTGCCAATGTTTACTGAGCTGAAAAAGGTCAGAGAAATAGAACTGACCTTTTCATGTGGGCCTGCTGGGTAAACATGAGGCATTTCTAGGCTTGAAAATGGATTAAAGGGGGCAGAGGGAGAGGAAAGCTCTTACAAGAGCCTCCATGGGTAAAATCCAGCAGTGCTCCCTCTGCTCCATCTAGTGAGATCTCAGTAGTCATTTAGGCTTCACTTTAAGTTTTCAAAGGAGGGGCTTTTGGCCAAGTGTCACATCTGACAGCAGGAGTGGGTCCACAGACTGGAAAGCTCTCCTGCTCAGTCACTTAGGAAGGCAGACCCAAATGAGGCTGCAGGTGCATCCTGTACCTTACTGCTATCACCACCTGAGAGACACAGAAACACTTGCATTAATTTTGCATCAAGTCTTGATTTCCCTGTGGTCGTTCCTTTAGGGAAAAGGCAGCACTTTGTCTCTTCAGGTCAGGGACAGAAGCTGCCTTAGCTTTGCATAGCCAGGATTTCATCAGTGAGCTCCTCTCACATCCCAACTCTTCAGCAGTATAAGAATTACCAGGCACCCGCTCTCATTTCAGCACACAGCACCATGTTATCTCTTCTGTCAGAGCTACTAAGACCTCTTTAAAAACTGTCACTAGAACAGGATTTCAGAGAGTTTTATTTACCAGACACACTGAACATGCCTGATCCAACATCAGCATGCTGCTTCTCTGTCTTTCCACAGGAAACACTGAGCATCTCCAAAAAGCTCAAATTATATGAAGGCAAGCTTAGTCTAACCCTCAGTATTTTTAAAAAATCTCAGACCAAGAGCTGACATCCAGGTTTTCAAGAAAAGAGTATTCACAACGTTAAAGAATACATGCAGGATGAGAGAACTGCTGGGTGATGTCCTCCTTTGGAGATCCTGACAGGAGCTAGATATTGGGGGAAAAGCACAGCACCAGGAAAGCCTAGCCTTTGGATACAAAACAGTTTTTCTCTGTGGTTTCAGATCTTGTCTCACTGCTTCCAGACTGTGGAGGACATGCATAGAATTAAGGTCCTTACACAAACCCAGAGGCAGCAATAGCTCATGTGAAGTGGCAGGTTCAGTGCTGAGCAAACACAAACCCTGCACTTTTGAAACCATAGCAAAATTCATAGGAGTAAAGCTGCTCAACTTGCTCTGGTTGTATCAGCATAAAGCTGGTATTGTGAAGTCACAAATAAAAATGGACAGCAGCCACAATATGAAAATGTCATAATTCCTTTTTTTTTAAATATAGCAAAACATTTACTCAAAAAGCATATTCACCATAACCATATTATTCTTCTATATCATGTTAAAATTCAACATTTTTGTGACTTAAAAGCCTGCTGAGGCGAGTGACTACCACCATGTCAAATGGACATGAAAATAAACAAGCAGGAAAAGAAATACAGACTGACCAGTAACACATTTAGAGCAGTCCTGCTGGTTGAAGAGAACATGTCACTTCACAAGCCAGAGCAGTATTTCCCTTTGTGTCTTTTTTATCATTATTATTTTACATTTTTCCTAGAACATTCAAGTGCATCTTTAATGTATTATTCAAACAGAAGCAATGATTAATTAATCAAAACTCCGTTGTATAGGGAGAAGAAAACTGGGCTCTTGTGCAACACCCGGCCAGATGCTCCAACTTAAAGGGAATCATAAGGGAGGATGTGTCAGCAATAGTGCTTAATTATGCAGTAAAAAAAAGACAGAATTTCAGAGACAGCTTTTAGGGTTTTAGCAGCATCTCTTTTCAGCACTTCTCCCATCTACCAGAGACACTGCAAAGAGTGCTGGATCCAATCTCATGGAAAGTGACTCACAGGGAAGCACAAGCAGCTGGATTCAAAACTGACCAAGAATTGTCCCTAAAATATGCTGCTTTAAATGACAAGTGTCCCTTGTGTGAATCTCAGTACTTTATAGTTAAGGAGGACAGTCCGTGTAACAAACCAGGAATCAAATCTGGAGTTAAGAAGGCTCTTCTCTGCTTTTGGCTTTGTTGAACTATGTAAGTTTGCTCAGATCTTGGTGTTTCTCTTTCTCTTCCCACACTGCATCTTTTTAAAGCTGAGAATTCAGTCCTCCAAAAAAAAAAAAAAAAAAAAAAAAAAAAAAAAAAAAAAAAAAAAAAACCAAAAGGAATTTAAAATTGTTTCAAATGTTTAAAATCATCCTAATATATTATCCTAATCCCATCTAGGACAAGTTTGAGCAGGGCTGTTTCAAAAAGTGAACAAATTTCTTTCCAGGTTTGTCATGGGCAAGAGAGGAATCAAAACCTCCAATAGCTACAAAGAAAATGCAAACTGGGTATTAACAGAAAATTTCCTTACAGCAATAGCAATGACGTATGAGAACAGGTTACTGAAATTTTCTGTGGAGCTTCTATTCTCAGTAGCCCAAACCTTCTGAAGCATAGGCTGGATACATTTCTGTCCAAAATAGTTCAGGTTGAGTTGCTCTTCCCACAGAGCAGAAATGAGCTATATGAGCTCTCATGATGTCTTCCAGCTCTGCTTTTCTACAATTCCATATTTTTTTAATATCAGAAATATAAAAGTTTTAAATTAGCATATCTTTTGCAAAGGACTAAGCTCTTCACTGTTTCCATTCATGAAAATATTTGTATTCACCCTAATTCAACTATACATAAGAAACAGGTTCATCTTTTTTTTTTCTTTTAGTATTTTGCACAACACAACATTTTTGCCCCTGGTTAATACTCCAAATCAGAAGCTACAGGAAAACATCAGACTGAATAACTGATTTTTTTTCTCCCTGTTATTTAAAGCACAAGGTAAGGTTTTAAGAGATAAAGTCACGTAACAAAAATATGGAATGAAATAACTATTCACTATTTATCAGTCCTGGAGCTCAAAGACCATCAATTTGGGTCCAACTAGTGTTATTTATCTTGAGAATCACTATCTGAAGCACATAAGATAGCAAAAAACCACCCAAACAAAGGAAGAATTATCCATGAGAAAGAGTCTACCACAGCAATTCTTCCTCAGCAATATTGTTAAACTTTCTGATTTAACTACCTAAATGGTTTTTGCTTTTCCCAAGAAAACACATACCAGTATGCAGAACACAATCACCAAAAAGATTAATGTAAGATTAATTACTCAAAAGTATGCAATATGAGCAAAGAAAACTGCTTGCTGGATACTTTTTCTAGGTGAGAAGCAGCCCACAGATGCAGCTGTCCATCCTGAATTTAAAGAGATCACTCTGCTTAGGTCCCTTAGAACAACACCCAGTAAAATCAGTCTGTAAAAAAGTGAAGCTGATTGCTCATTGTTCTTTTTCTGAAAGTTAACAGTTTCTAAGGGCAAAGCACAATGATACACAGGTATCTGAACCCACTCTGCTTGAATTAGCCATTATGTCCAAATGGCCCCAGGTGAAACCAAGGTGACTGAGGAGGCCCCTGGAAGGCAGGTAGCCCTTCTGCATGACTCTTGTCTTGAGCTAATTAGCCCTTTCAAGAAACAGGAATAATTAGTGTAATTTGAGTCCCTTGCTACAAAGGGCACAATATTACCTGCAGGTCTTTCTGTCTGGTGCCGCAGAAGGCAGAGCTTGAGACAGCTGTGCTTCCTCCAGAGTCATGTCTATAACATATTGATGCTGGCAAAATCGCAAATCCTCCTCAAATAATTAATTTCCATGCTTATTACTACTCCTTCTCCATTTGCTCTCTGTTGTTACAGATTAATTTTTTTTAAGACCTGTGTAACTGGGGTTTGGCTAGTTTCATTTTTAACACTTACATTCACATGGATGATACAAAATGGGTTGTTAATGGGTATACAATGATGCAATACATCATCTTTCTTTTGATCAAAGGAGGTTACTTTTACTTAATACTAGTTATGACAAAGGCTAACCTTATAGGTTTCCTTATAATCTGATTATTTTCATCTCACTGAATCAAAAATAACTGGTTAGCAAGGCTGGTCCTTCAGATGGTTGATAACACTAACATGTCTTAATCCAGCTGGTCTAAACTCTACAAGTTTTTCAGAAGTTGGGCATCTCCCTTCAACATCTACCCTAAACTCTCCTAGAGATACAAGCTACATCAAGTATGTGTATGATTTTGTCCTTTTTTCCAAGCATTCTCTCTGCTGCCCAAAACATTGTGCACCATTAACATCAGAGTCCAGACAACCCTCAAACTAATAAAGGCAGTCCCAGGAAGCAGTTTGAGCTGATTTTCTTTGCCCTAGTCAGTATGTACAGGTTTTTACACTTGCTCAACCAGCTCTGTGAGGTGTACGACCAGGAGGTAACTGACTCCACTTTGTGAGCAGCTCAGGAAGGACAAAAAAAAAACCCAACTCACCAACATGTTTTCCCCTTTCCAATAGAGCAGAGCAGTTAAAAAGAGTCAGCAAATAGTCATTACAATCCCAAGCCTCGTTTTCCACATTTGCACATTAAATGTGGTGATGAAGATGGTCAGCGTAACAAGAAGACAGAGTGGCAATGCTACAGATGCCCTGAAAAATTCAGCCCATGTTTGGCATCCTTTAAGGGAGATTAAAAAAATGAATTCTTGCTTTTTTCTTCACTGGCAGTGGAACAAAGCTATTTAATTTTAGAACAAGAATCATCTCATGTCTTTCTTCTAAGGGCAGGCGAAGGGAGGTTGGAAAGCCACAAATCTGATGTCCACAGGCAAAACCATGGCTGTGGCCCTGCTCTTCACCAAGGAGTGGGGGCAGGTGACAGGTCTGGAGCTGAATCCATCTCCACTATGCCAGATACATCCCCAGCCTGATGGCAACCTCAGACTTGCTCTGTTGGCCAATGTGGTCCTAAAACTGCCAGAACAGAGAGCAAGGGGGTAAACTTTGCTCTAGTGTACCCTTGACTCCCTGTGCACACATCAATCAGTGAGCAATGACTTTGCACTTGAATTCAGATTTCTGTTGGAGCTCCTGCTGTGGACACAAATCCATGTAGCTGTCTCCAGTGTGGACACTGCAGGGGTCCATCTCTGCATATCCCGATGGAAGGGTCACAGCTGAACAGTCACACTGCCAGGTGTCTGCCATGGCCAGTTACCAACCACTGATTGATTCTCTTAATTCAAGTGCCTGAGCCCTCCTACCACAGCACCTCTTCCCCTTGATGGCTCACATCCCAGCCAGCAGATCATTCTTCACCCTGAGGATCTAGGGTTCCTTTTGTCAGCTGCATCCAATCTTGCACCTATTCTTCATCTCCATTTCCACTACCAAAGTACTTTGAGATAGTTCCTCACACAGATCAAGGATGAATGCTCAAAAACTTTTCACTTGTGGGCTCTTCCTCTGGATCCTTCCTGCCAAGAAGTCCATCTGACTTCAGTGTCTGATTTCTGAATAGAGGAGGGTACCCAATTCCCTGGATCTGCTCCGGTTAATACAGCCCAGGATGTGAGCCATCCTCACTGCACATGCTTGGCTTTACCTGCAGCCCACCAAGGCACTTCCTCTTCAGACCTGTCCCCCACTCAGGCTGTTCTCTGGAGTTTATTTCACCCCAGGCCCAGAACTGTTCAGGTCCCTTCAAATGGCAGCCCTGCTCTTGAGCTACTTTCTGACTAGGACCCCAAATCTGGTATCATTTGGGAAGTGTTATCTCTAACTGGGGTTTTTTTTGTCACATCCCACTTCTGTTTTTCCCTGCACACAGCTACTGAAAACCCCATCCTGATCATGGTTTCCTGTACTGTCTGACCATATAAAAGAAGCCATTCACTGTTAAATTATTATGTGTCACTTACATCCTCTGGGATCATGGGTGAAATAAACTACAAAACTCGCTAACACTTCTGCCTTCATGAGGCAGAAAACCAGCATTTTATACATTGCCTTAAAGAATCCCTTTCCATGCACCATCCAACCTGAGCTGACAAAGAAAATTGGATTTGGCCGCACTCAAGACGTTTTTGAGCATTCCCCTCAGTTTGTGGTGGGTAAAAGCACAGCCAGGCCATGCCATATTGAAAAGTGGTTTTGACTGTCAGAAGCTTCTGCAGAGATTTGTCAAAACTGCCCTCACTTCGGTTCATTAGCCTTTTGCCCTTATTTACAGTGCACCTGACAGCTTCACCCTTTCAGCATGTAATTATTCCCTTTTCCAACCAAGATGAAGGCTAAGGTTTGGCCCTGGGCCCCTCTGTCTGCTCCACATGAGCTCATTAAAAAGTTGGTGTTCTGTGAATGTAAGAAACAGACAACAAAGATAAAGAGCTGCTAAGGGATAAAACTGAAAATGATAAAAACACTCGGTTTATGCAATTAACAAGACCAGTGTTTATTTCTAACCCTTCCAGGATAACACTTTTTTGGTCACCAGTCTTGCAATGGTTAATCATGGACAATAATAACATTCTGCTACTCAGCAGCGTTTCATGAGCTTCCTGAAAGAGTTTAAAATAAAACAAAATCAAAGAAGGTAGGAGCACTTGTTAGACTCAGTTACAAGAAAAGCCTGAGCTTTTCTCCATTTTCCATCTCTGCCTTCTCTAAAAGGGCAACAGGAAGCACACGGATAGCTCTGAAAGACCAACACTGACATTTCTCAACAAATGCTTGTCTGTCACAGTGAAACCAACTTCCTGAGCATAAATTATTCATGTTCAAGGATAAAAGTATCAGAGTGGATAGCCCAGAAGATTAGGACATTTCTTACATGGTACTTTTCTCCTCCTGCAGGGCAGGCTGTTTCTGTTATATGTAGCTCAAATTTGCCAAGAAAGTTAAACTCAGCCAAGACATCTAAAGGTCTTTTTGGATCACTATTTTGCTTCTCTCCCTATTACTGTTCATCATACAAAAAGCTTCTTTGATATTTCCACATCACTAATTCAGACCAGAGACACAAAATACAGAATTCAGGGTTTTCAGATTATCAAACTCCACAGGTTCCAAACTATGACTTCCACCAAATGGGAAATGGGCACCTGAACTCAGAACCTTCTTTCAATGCCAGTCATACAAGCCATAATGGAAAGATCTTTGGGTTTGTGTTCTGGGGATGTTCTTGCATCATTGGCAATGCTCATTGAGTAGCCTGAGAATGCTCTGTAATTGATGCTATTACCCAATAATAAGAAGTATAATTGCTAGGGGTTACAAATATGGGTGAAAATAAGAAATAACTGGAATTGAACTAGGACAGCTTTTTTCCTAAATTAAAAGATTAATTTCTGTGAGTTACCTAATTTTTAGGTAAAACAGTGAAACCTGCTATTGCTTCTATGTTCCTATCTATTTAGATGCAAATCCACTGAAGTAGCCACAGAGGTGAATTAGTTTGCACCCTCAGTTAGAGGTCAAATTCACCCATGTCTGCATTTTCTATAAACCTAGAGTTTAGAACTCTCTTCTAAGCCCTGCCTATTACACATTCCCAGCTATCAGCAGCAAGGCTCCAGGCTGCTTTTTTTCAGTGTTTCTCATTTTGTATTTTGATGCATGATTCATACAATATTTGATTTACCCCTTCATTAACTTGCCTCAAGTAGAGAAGGTTGAATGCTATTAGGTCAAAAGCATTTGAAAAATTTCCTTCTTTTCGGTTGATCTATTCAGTGAATCAATATTCTTCCTACTCAACCAGTTCTACTCTCAAGGGAAGTCAGATGTTCATGGCCCTGACCTTAAATATTGGCCCTTAGCACATCACTTAAAATGATAGACAGTAATTACAGAATTGGAGGACAGAACTGTCAGTTGAGAATAAAAACAAGGAGAGACAAAGATGATTGGAAAAAACCACAGACACACTGAGATCAGGCTAACAGGATCTCACAAAAAGAGTGATATATTGTAGCTTTCCTCTGATAACAAATACATTGGGATCTAATATTTTTATGAAAACTTACATACATTTCAGGCTGGAAATTCTGATTATAAAGAACTTTGATTCAACTCTTTGTATATCAGACATGTTATCCCTTTCCCCTTCAACTCTTCCAGTCAAACCCTTGGAATCTCAAGAGCTCTAGAGTCTATCTCCATGTGACCAAAAAGAAGCTGCTGCTATCTGGTATGAATTCAGACTCTGTACTCCAAGAAGAGAGCAACCTCTGAACTGTCATTTGCACCATTGCCTCATTTGAGATGAACAGAACTGATTTTACCTTTCAATTTTTATTAAAACAACAACAACAATAACAAAGAAAACCACAGACAGACAAACAAGCAAACAAAAAAACAGGTGCTAGAGTGTCACTTAAGCTCTTCAGTACCACAGGAACCACATATACACAGTTCAAGACTCATATATTTAGGATTCGTAAGTCTTCAGTGATTCTGGTTACCCACCTCATTAAGTCCTGAAGAGAACTAGGCTTGCATAGGGCAGGTGTTCTTACTTCCTCAAAGCCACATGGCTTCAAGATATTTGCTTCTCTGCTTCCAGCCTTGGCTTTTAAAAAACTAAATTACAGCTAAAGAAATTTAAACCACAATGGAAAAGTATTCTACCCCAGCATTTCTGTGGCCGGTAAGCATTTTGTTGGCAGCATGCATTTTGCAAAAGAGACATTCTAATCCAGCCTATAAAACAAAAGCTGTGCCTCACTACTCACAAAAAGTGCAATAGTGCTACAGGCATTTTAATATACAGCAATTCTTTTCTGTCCCTACCTGCCTCTGAGACCAACAAAACTAATCAATGAAAATGTGCAGCATACTCCAGATATATTACTCCCTCCTTATCTCCAACTGAGTAGGTCATGAAATGCCCCTCACATAATCCATATGGTTTACTATTGTCCTGTCAGCTTACTGCCACCTCAGCAAACCAGGCTTTGGAGCAGGGGTTAAACCAGCAGCAGAGGGTTCAGAGAGGTCTGTTAAAAACACATATGAAAACAAACCCCATTAGCAAGTTATGAGATTTTTTTCAATAGGAATTACAAACATCAACTTCCCTGTTTTGATGATACCTTGAAAAAGAACAGCTACCATTTCTCAAAACCATGCCCCCTTTTCCAAGCCCTCTTCTGCACATTCAAGAGAACTTCTTAACAACAGCAATTACTCTGAGATCAACAGAGATGGAAAAGTAGTGCTATTCCTGGTCCAAGAACAGCATGGAAAACTATCCTTTCCAACACTCATATGAAAAGACACACATTTGTGAGCACATTGTAAAGATGTCTAGTTTGAGCAGGGAAAAGGAGGTAGTCCTCCATTTATCAGAGAAAATCTGGAGGTTCAGAAAATTCTTAAAGTTGAAATAGCACGTAGGTAATGATGGGTTTTTCACTAAACTTTTGGCTGGGACAATACAAGTGGCACTGTGGGCCCCGATTGACACGGCCATTACCACCTTATTCTTTTTCCTTAGCTCCCACAGCCAGATTTGCACAGAACACGTCGTGGCAATGAACACAACCATATGAAGTCCCCAAACTCTTACTGACCCTTACTACAGAAGGAGAATTTAGCGAGGGGGAATTTAATTTGTTCTTCAAAGTACTCAAACTGAATTGAGGTTGACATGCAGGGAAAAAGATATTGCTTTGCTTAAAACAGTTCCCCTGCCGCTACTGAAAGCTTCTTCCATGGTACTTTTATCTCTCTGCCTTGGAGCTCAGGAGGAAGAGCAGTGTTAGAGACAAGAGCACCCAGTTGGCACATCAAGTATTTCCAGGCAAAACACTTGCCATGTGCCTTCCCCAAGGTGACCTCCACCCACAATTTCAGCTGACTAGCTTTTCACAGACTTTGCAATGCATTCACCAAGTGAGCATATCCTTCACCCGAAATTTGTTGCTATGTGATTTATATAAAATAATCAGCCTCAGTTCTTTTGACTGGACAGGTGTGTCCTGTGGTATGTCTCCAGAGCCTTGGCTACAGAAACACAACTCCACAGTCTCCTCTACACATATTATTTCATTATAATTCTGCTTATAAATCAATAAAACTAAAAGCAAGAAACTCCCCATGGACGTCATTACAACTCGGCATAATGATATATTTTACTTGTATAATTCATTCTAACTGTGCTACTCTAGAACAGATGCCCTCTTATTATTCTATTTAGAAATAAAAGAACCTTAATTTGAAATATTTACCAGTCCAGGATGATGGTTTTTTTACCCAATGCCAGTTTTAATTTACCATGTAAGTCTTAATTAGCAGATACAGTATTTTTATTTCAGGCAGCAACTGCAGGGTTGATTTAAATAAAAAAGTATTTAGAGAGACAATGGTATTGGTAAGTTCATTTTTACAAGTATACATTTACATGCTTCATATGCCAATTTTAAAGTATTTAGAGCGTAATCAGCAGGGTTATCACAGCAAGTTTGTGACTTTTAAGTCTTTGACACTTGTGGCAAGGTTGAGGACAGCTTTAGCTTAACAGGTGGGAGAATTTTTTTTATTCAATATCAAACAAGTCTATCAGAGGTCAGCTCAAACACAGATTTACTTTAAAAAATCAACTAAATTGCTCAGTCATAACAAGTATCAGGTCTACTTTAATTGTCTTAATATTTACCTTTATGTGTCACTTGTACTGTCCCAGCCAAAAGTTTAGTAAAAAACCCATCACAACCTACGTGCTTTTCAACTCAAAGAATTTTCTGAACCTTCAGATTTTCTCTGATATATGGAAGACTCCTTTTCCCTACTCCTGTGAAAATGGGGTAGTGTTATGAGATGATGGGAAGTAGCATCCTTAGCCTGAAGATGTACAGCCTGTTTCTGGACTGCTGTCAACCTCAATGAGAGTCAGAGCAGAAAACCTCAGTAACATGGTAGATCTTTGATGACCCCTCTCTTCCAGCCCCGCGCACAAGTGGGTGATTTAAGTTGGAAAGATCTCCTAAGATCTAGATAAGATGGTGATTGAATGGCCCTTTCTCTTCCTGATCAAAGAGGGAAGTCAAACTCTGTCTTTTAAGCAGTTGATTTTCCTCAGCTATCCACCACATGAATAAAAGCCTTTGAAACAGTTGGTCCAAAAGGAAGTACATCTCACCTGTCAAGAGAGATGTGGCAAGAATAGGTCTGCAGACTGCACTGGCTTTTAAGTGTTCGTGAGTTCTTTGTGCAAGTATGAAAACATTAACATCAGCTTCCAGATCAAACTGCGGCACAGAAAAGTACAATCTGCATGAGGGAAATCGTACCCTGCAGATTTTAAGAAAGAAGCCTTCCTGACCCTTTAAATTCAGGAACAAGTTTTAAAAAAGAGCACGTAAAAACTCAGGGTTAATAGAGTCACTAGTAACAGTCTGTCGCCAAGGACTGTGTCAGCAGTTCAGGGAAGATCTGTGTGGGTACAGTCTCCAAGAAATCTTGGGTCATTTGGAGCACAGCTATCATTGTTCACTTTCCACAGTAGATGCTACTCGTTACTGCAGACAGAGTTTGAAATCATTCTAGGTTTCTAATGCTTGTTGTCCAGACTGAGCTGGGAGACCCCTGTTATTCTCAGAGCAGCTCCAGAGGGGGATAGCACACGTCTGCCAGCAAAGGATTGGGAACAGGCTCCACGTCCAACCTGCAGCTAGCCAAACCTTACACACCACAGTGAAATACAGACTGGTATTGAATCTTAAATTAAATACTTTACACAAAAAACATTAGCCCTCTCGCATTGCAGAGCCATTGCTGGATATGTAACCTAATAGTTACGCTTGACAAGTTTCTGTATTGTAGAAACACAATTTCAGCCAGCGTCGCCTACGCTGAGTGAAACTCAAAACCAGATGCACAGCAGAGAGAGACAGCAGCTTAAATATACAGCTTGGCCTAGTACAGAACCTGAAGATCAATAACACTTGTTTAGCCCATGAAAGAGCAAGATGCCAGCACAAGACAAGAAAACAAACTCTGCTAGATTTGATCTCACCTTGCCTTTCTCATAGCCATGGACAAGTCAGCAATATCAACACTGCAACAAGTATAATGCCAATGAAATGTCAACATACAGCAGCTAAGTTAAAGAAGAATTCCCAATTCCCACAAAACTTACAAGGTTAACTTTGACTTCAGCACCTAACTGCACAACTAGAAAGTAGTGTAACAGAATTTATAAAGAAGCTCCTCAAAATCCAAGACCTTTGTCTGAATATTTCATTCAGCAACACTGAGTTCAGCAGCAGATGAGAACAAAGTAAGCTTAACTATAAAAAAATTGACTAAATTTTTTATTATCAAGTGATAAAACAACTTCACTCCCATCACTCCTGTCTCTGCCAAGACTGAATTCCTTAGAAACTTTTATTAGATGTATCTACTCTAAAATAATTTTCCTCAGGAATAATTATGAAAGAAAGAACTTCCATTTATATTTAATTAAATCTGAAAAAAACTTTTCTGTAACCAAAGTCCTTCCACCAAGAACTTAGCATGTAATGACAATGATACATTTCAGGAAGTTGCCTGGGTTGGGTCCATCTTTTTAACAAACAGAAATTTGAGAAACTTTCTATTGTATTTCAAAACACTTTCAATTGAGAAGCAGACTCAGCAATGTTTCATTCACTCTCTTAAACTAATGAAGGCCCAATCTACAGATCATTAGGAGGTAAGAACTGTTCACACGTCTGTGAGCTTTGTATCAGCCTCTTTGAGAAAGAAACTTTTTTTTGTGCCATACTTTTCAGACTAGCAAGGGGAAAAACATCTTGCCAGCAACAATAAACTTCATACTCATTAATGAGTACTGGATTTCAAAGGGTGTTTGTTTCTCAGTCCAACTTCAGATACCTTGTGGAAAAACAGCTGCACGTAGTATTTGACATAAGTATTGTGGCAAAAGAAATAACTGACTTTAAAAATGCTGGTCTCTCCATAAGGTGGAGTAGTCAAGTGCCATAGAGAGGCGGGTCCCACGTTACAGTGGTGGATGGAAGGTGGTGGACTTATGTACAATCCAACATGGACACAGCCCATCCAAGGGGGGATGGCAAAAGAAAGGGACATTAAGGCACAAGAACAAATATCACAAGACATTTTGGTCTTTTAAACTGAAAAAAAATTTAAAATAATTTTGAATGTTGAGGACATTTATCCATAGTTATGTTTTGGGGCTTCCCCCTGCTTTGTTTTCTTGGATTGTTTTATTAAGCAATACATTTTTCCTTTGGAAAGTTAGTGCTTTACACACATACTAGAGGAACAAAACATAGTTTAAAATGGTTTCATTAAAAACATTCATTCAGGGTCCCTCCATCACTGTACTTAGCTCCCTACTGTTCCAATATTGAGCAGACTTGAGCAGCACTCCTGAAATAGGCACAAATATCTTTTTTGCACATTACCCCAAATAATCAGTCCTTCTCCAGTATGAGAGTCCAATGTGTAATGCATTCTCTGGGTTTACTGTTGCCAGTTCACTTATTTGCAGTTTTAGTGTTATTCAGCACCTCACGCTGAGCTGCCTTTCCTTACTGTGAACTGCTCCTGGATTTGTATTGCCCTGCTATTTGGTTTGCCTTTAAAAAAGAAGAACTTGGGGGGAGGGATGTAATTCTGTTCTCAAACAGAGAGGCCACTTGTATCTTTGGGAAATAAATGTGTGAAGATGCTCAGAAGCATTATTGTTATTTTCTTTTTAAATGGCAAAATAGAGTTTTGATGTTTTTTCAGCTTCGTTTCGCCAAAGTTCAGGAAGAGCATTCAGTGAAGTGGTGAATTCAAACAATTATCTGGACTGTGTACAGAATGAGAGCCAAAGAGGAAGGGACTGTTCCCAACTCTGCTGGTAAGCTGGGTCCATCACTCGCCCCACACTGCACTGCTCTGCTTGATCTCAGCTGGATATAACCCCCCTGGGACACATTGTCTGGTCTGTGGATTTTCATCACCTAAAGGAATTGTTCCACTTGTCTACTCTGGCTCTCCCCAAGGAGTTCAAAGCCAACTCTTGAAGTATAGCACAAACTATCTTTTATTAATCCACAGAAATTTCATGGTTTGGATCCCTCATTTTCTTTGAGATTTCATCCACTTTCCTCATTCTTCCAGACCTCTGCTCAAATATCCTCTTCCCTCTTCTGAATGCACCCTGGACATGTCCCCCTGGCAATCCCTTTGTCTCCTGCACAAATCTGGGCCAGACATCCCTTCAGCTCCAAACTTTATTCTGTTGGCTCTTTGTGAGCAGTAACACCAGTGAAGGTTGTCAATAGAGCAGGAATTGTCTGTTCAGTGGGAACACAATCACAATGTTCTCTTAAAGCACTACTGCAGCTCACCTGCAGCCAGCTGAGGTCCCATTTTTGGCAGGAGAAGTACAGATACAGGACCCACATGTCCCTTGTCACACTCAGTAGGTACTTAAAGGCCAATTTTCTAAAGCAGCGGGTTTGTTGGTACCATTTTGTGGAATAGGCTCCACCTTCCAGGTGAAAAATCCAACCATGCACAAAAGCTGCTGTAACACCACATTACATGCTGTGGATATGGGATTTGCAAGGCAGCTGAAATGGTAACCTTTGCTCTCAGTTACTCCATTGATTCAAGCTGTTAAATCTGCACATGTGTGAACAGAATCCAAAACTAAGGCAAGACCTGCCAGAGCCAGGCCAGATCCCCATCAGTAGAGGGGGAATTTGTAGCCGCTTAGAATCGGCAATTTGAAGGTTTTGTTTAACAAGCAAGGTTTTGATTTGGAAGAACTGGAACTGAAGAAGATATGGGCAGATTTTCAAGCCAAACCCTCAAATCCTAGTTCTTTAAGGTAGGGATGGTCAGCACTTGTATTAACGTTGCATGGCTACCCAGAGAGAGGCACAGATGATGCTGTGCTTCCTACCCAGTGATGTTTTCCACAGCCATCTCCCAGCAGAGTTCTCCACAGTCTGCCCTGATGGTCCAATACAATGCTTCCTTGAACTGCTTTTCCTTCTGCCCTCCTTGCAGAGACCATCTTTATGGGTGAACATCTGATGGGCCACGCTAATGGGCAATCTGGCATTCTCCAATCCAGCTGCTCAGCTCTAACACTGCAAAGAGATTTAATAACCACCTACCAAATAAAATCCTACCCCTTAAATGGTTTGAAGCATTTTTCATGTGCAGCTTCAATCCAGGAAACTAATGAAAACAACACAAACAAAAGGAGAATCAGCTTCTGAACAACAATACAAATATATGCAGACAATTCAAATAATTCTTGCTGCTTTAATTCCCTGGAGATGTAACTGCATATATTACACAAAGCTAAGGTATTAAAAACCAGTGTTTCCAAGCAATGAAATTGCTGCCATAAACATCCCTGGATCCACTTTCAGAACTACTCTAAATAGCCCATCTCTATTTTGGTTTGCTGTCAGGTTTCCACTGATTTTGTGAGCATTTTAGCACTGCCTCACCTCCCCACTTACCTTGGGATTTTACCCTGCATCACTCAGAATTCCTGAGGCTCACCAGCCACATCCATTTTTCCAGCACATCTTGGTCATCCTGCCCACATTAGCTCCCAGTTCACTTCCCTACATATCCTTTATGGCTTTACTCACAATCAAGTGTACCTCCCAAGTATAACCCCTTGTCTGGCATCTCCCACACTGGGCAGGTGGGAGGTACTAAGTCCTGAATACTTCTTCAATATAAATACCAATGCCTGTCTATGCCATGCTTCTGGCATTTCTAAGTGTTCATTAGCCTGGTGCCCAGATATTAAATAGTGTACTTTCAGCTTCATTAAATATAATAAAGCAAAATCCTTTCATGAGACACTTTTTGTGATTGACTGCTCTTCAAATATTTGAAGAAAATGACTAACTGGGAAATTTGTGTCAGAATAATTTGCAGGTAGAAAGATTCTTAAAATGAATTTTCTATAGATTATTTTCAGATCCTCTTTCTTCTCTCCCTTCTGCATCTAAAAGGGATTTTGTACCAGTGGAGAGGGGAGGGGAAAAAAAAAAATCACACCAATACCTGCCTACTGAATCTGACAAGTGACATCCAAGCAGACTGATGGAAGTAGAGTGCCCCAATTTCTCCTCCTCAGCTATATAACCTCCTTTACTTTTAAGTGTACTCATGGATCTCTGTGGAGATAGCCCTGACTGCCTCCATTTCTGGCAACTGGGTTGGGAAGTTCTTCCTGGCCTCACATTCCTATCTGTAAACAGATTGGAAACAGGGCATGAAGCATCTAAGTAAGCAGCAAGAAAGCTGTATTTAATTCCAGTTCTCCCCAGGTTTTTTAAACCCTTTGGAGAAAAAAAAACCAAAAAAACCAAACTTTTTCACATTCTCCTAACTATTTTAATATTAATTAAAGCAATTCCAGCCAGCTCTAATGACAACTAATCCCAAGTAGCTCCTATATTGACTTTGTTTAGAATATTGCCAATACTGTATCCACAAACCAACCAATTGCCAGGGACTGTGCTCGGTAACCACATTTTACATTAGTTTATAGAGAGCTCTTAGAGTCAGAGACCATCAGCAGCTATAACATCAGAATACTGAAGTGTTATTGTGCTATTTTCTATAATCTCCCACATGAGAAAACTTCATCTTCTCAGTAAAATGCTTTCCTGTTCTACACTTTTGACCAATGTGATTTTCTAAATTAAAGTATTGATACTACATATTCATAAGACAGTGTATTTAAACAGGAAAAAGCTGAGCATGTACAAACTACCCGTCAGCAGCTCACCCAGTAGGAGCATTATTATTAACCACATTATTCTTTCAAAGAATGAATCCCTCAGCCCTGCTAAGAATTTAAGCCAGATACAAAGTATCATTCAATCAATGAGATCCCACAAATATTTACCTCTTTTCCTGACTCAACGTTTACTCTATGTATCCCAAAAGAATTTTAAAATTCCTTTTGCCCAGACCCGTAAACCCTTCTTTATCCAAGCAGTCCTTCTTGCATCCCTATTCTCTGAAGTTCCAATTACTTGTTGAGCAAAGATCAGCAGAATTTAACTGGCTCAGTGAGAGAATCAGTTTTTCCAACTGATGCATAGCAGCAGTTTAACGGTTACGATGAACAATACAACATGCTGGCTTTAAAAAAAAAAAAAAAAAAAAAAAAAGGAAGAAAGGATAAAAGGCTTGGCATATAAATTCAGCTGGAAAAAGGAAAACAAATAAATATCGGAATCAAGTTGGGTCAAAGACGCTGATTTCGAGCCATTTTACGCAAATTAAACAGAGGAGAAAAGGCAAGACTACACTGTCAGTAAACAGCTACTTTAGCTTTCAATTAACTGCCTATTCACTGCTCATTTTCTGTGCAGCTGCAGGCCCAAGAGCCTGACTTCATCAGCAGTGCAATTCCTGCACCCACAGATTGCTCCACCAGTGAGTGATGTTTCTCTGCATTTACACCCTTCAGCCCAGCAGTACCCAAGGAAACAGAAAGGTAGCTCAGGGGAGAGACTTTCTCACTGTTCTTCACCCAGAATAACAGGGAGAAAGTGTGAACTGAGCTGACTTGATAACAAGGCTAATCACAGCAGGAGCACTGCCTAGGAGGTGCAGATGTAGTAAAACATATATTCACACGCATTCACATTCAAACAGAATTCACCCGCTATGTTCCCCATTCCCTGAACCCCAAAATCAACCCTCTGTTTGTCATGAGCAATTCCCCATCTGCTCTCCTAGACATGCAATATATTCACCAGTCGAATTTAAAGTAGGGTGCCAAGGTACACCTGCATTATCTCTAGTCTGTTAGTGGGAACCACAGAAGGCAGGGTGCACAAAAACTGGAACAGCTGAAAAATCCTAAAAATCTCTTCCCAACTGGACAGCCTGTCAGCAGGAATGACTTACAACAAGGGGAGCTGCCACAGAGATATCAACACAGGAGATTTGGGATCAGCTAACTGGTTTTGACAGGCTCTCCTTGGCCTTAGTACTGAGGAAAATCCATAAACCACACTTCCCTTACAGGAACGTGTCCAGATGCAAAAGAAACAATTAAAAAACAAGAAAGGGATATAGACTTCTTTAGGACAGCATCACACTGGAGCAGATAAGCAAAGTTTCCAAGTGATTTAGGAGCCTTGACCATAATTCCTCTTTCTACAGTGACCAGGTGGAACACTTGAACTCCACTTTTTCTTTCAGTTCCTCATCATTTCTAAGCAATAGGTTCACACTGTCATGCTCTGGTTTCCTCATGATTTCCAAAGCAAGCCAGGCTTTTGAAGCTGCCCTGTGTGCTCCAGGTGGATGTGTCTGCAGGTCTCACCTCCTACTGCACTGTCTGGCACTCCTGGCTGACTTGGACCAAGGTTTACATCTGCTGTAACACAGAAAAATCTCAAAACAAGCCAAGCAGCTGGACAGAAAAAGAGATATCCAAGAAACATCCCCTGGGAATGCCCATTCTACAGGAAAGGCCAAGATTACATCTTACTGAACACCTGTAAAGCCTGGAGAGAGAATTAGGAAGAAAAAAAAAAAAAAAAACAACTCATGAAGTCTTGGCCCCAGGGAAAGTTTCAATCAGAGCTAGCAATGAACCACAAGACAAAGCCACTGGAAACCAAGCTCCATTACTTCTACCCCACACAGAACTACTTATTTAAAGCATCTCTTATTCGAAGATCTCAGCAATTTAATTAAGTAAATGGCCCTCAGAGGCAGGTAAGTGTCATGATGCTTATGTTACTGATGGCTGGCACTGAAGCACAGAGCAGTTAATTGAGTTACCCCTGACCACACAGGAACCCACGAGTCCTGCCTTTCTGGTCTTTTTCTCTAACTAAGAAAGGCACTCAACTCGACTCACATTTCCAGGTCTTTGCAGCAGTCCCACAACACAAGTCCCAGACAGCCCCTTCTGCACAGGGGGCCACAACACTGCCATGAACTGGCAAGTCCTGGCTTCTCCTGAACCTCTTCCCACTTAGCCCAATCTAAAGGCTGCCATGCCTTCCAGCAGATTTGCTCAGCTGTGGCCCTGCTCTGATTTTGCAAGAAGAACCACAGCCATGTCTAGAGCTGGGCACAAGAGCAGCTGGAAATGCTGGGCAAGGAGCAGCTCCTATGGGATACAATCCTGCATGAGACCAGCCTGCAATGAGCCCCACAAAGATGTATCAAGCTCTGAGGGTGTCCAGCACTTCTCAGAATGGCTTAGAATAATTGTGAGATGGCTGATCAGTTGTGCTTTAAAATCAAAAGCTTTTAATAAATGAGAAAATAACACGATACAAAAACAAAAACAGAAGCTGAGCACAGTGCAAGGAAGCCCTTTTGCACATGCCCTGAGCACCTCTGTGCTCCTTCTTAAATACTAAATGTTTTTTGGGGGGCTTTTGGCTTGCTGCCCAACAGAAACTAGCTACATTTCTGAGGAGCAGCTAAAAGGTCCAACAGGTTCCTCTCTCTTACCATGAGGGAAGAAGAGAAAGTCCTGGCGCTTCTCCCTAAAAGTCAGGGGTGAAACTTAAATCCCTTTTTCCTAATTTGGAAACCTTTGCTTGGGTGTGGAAATGCACAGCAGCTCCTACATGCTTGTGAAACTGCTGCATGGCAGAGGGACTCCAGCCATCATGGACACAGGCTCTGGAAAGCACCCTCCAGGGCCAGCCCTCCCTGTGCCCATGGGCAGCAAGGCTGGCCTTGGATATAGTCCTGAAACCTAGAGCAGATGGGAATTCCTCCTGCAGATATCCAGGACAGTGGCAATAAATTTTGTCCGTGTTTCCATCAGCTGTCGGTAATAATTAATATTTATGTTTGTTTTAAGTAATTCCATCATATCAGGTCTATTTATTGCCAAATTGAGGGTTGGTGGTTTTTTTCCCAGCTTTCAACCTTGGGATTTTTCTTGAGGTCCAAAGTACTCAAAGCTGAGACTTATTTCCCAAAGTCAGAGCACTATTTCCCTGCTGGCTAGAGGTAGGCAGATAGCCCCTCCGAGACTAAAAATTAAAATATAATATATAAATTAAAATATAAAATACAAATTTTTAATATATATATATTAGAAAAAACAGATCCTCACATTCCTACTTTTACATCTCCCACTGCTATAAAAGATATTAAATGTTCATCACAACCTGCTTCATCTAGCAGCTGGAAAGCTGGATTTTGGGTAACTAAACAAGACATCAGAAATGTCTTGCATGGAATAATTTCAGTTCCCTTGAGAAATCAGAACCATAGAATGACACACTCCAGCTATGAAATCTATCATTCATTAAAGCAGTACCATTGGTAACATCATTATGGCTAAATACAGTTTCAGCAAATAAAACAGCAGGGGATACAAATAGCAAAGGGATTAAATCAAAGAAAAGAAAAGAGTCTGTGTGTATGCAGTAAATATATGAGTATGAAAAATTATAAAGATTAAACAGAACAAAAAACATAAGTGGAGAAATACATTTTGATTCTATTAGGCTGCATAAATTTGTCACTAAAAACGGAGTCATCTACAGTTGGACCATCCCAAACTATGGGATGACTGACAGCAGAAAACAGGCTCTTGTTGAGCTATTTACATATTTGTGCTCATATACAGCCTCCACAGCCTCCCAGAGAAATTAACTGCTAGGTTCCCACCCTGCACACTGATCTGGAGCTGGAGACATATCCACTCACCCAAAGATAAAGCATATCAGTTCCATTATCTGGTCCTGTGACAGTTTGCAGGACTCTTCTGATGGGAAAAGCCCATCACTAATGATGTAGCTGGGCAATTACAGTGTGCTAGTGTTTTTATAAAAATCCAAAAACATTAAGCCCATTCTCAGTCTTGTATGGTTATTTATTTTAATTAAAGCTCTAATAACATTTAATTACAAAGTCATAAACCCTCAGTTGGATAAGCACTAGTTAACACACCCATGATGCTTTAACATTACTGAAGTGAAATTTGTTCAGTCTGATACACCACCTCAATTAAACTTAAGGAATGCTGATTTCTCTGCAGCTAATCCTACTCTAGTTCAGTCATTCAGAAGTTAAGGGGAAGATTGTTTTGCAACTTCCCAGACTGTGAAATCCTAAGTGATAAAAGGAAGGAAGCACACGCTGTTTTACTTCCAAGCAATGTCAGTAACTGGTGGATGCAAAGGAGAATTTCTGATTATGCTGAAGGAAACACACAACCACATTGTGCAGCTGCTGTTTAGAACTCTGAGACATCTCCCAGATTATCAAACATGCTCTAAAAGGCATCCTGTTCAAGGGGAGAAAAAGGGGTAAATAGAAAACTTCCTAGACTGGAACTTACTCTGAGCATAACGGCCCTGAGTAAAGTGCTTTAAGGGGTATTTTGTGGTTTTTATTAAACCATGCTCATACTTCAAACAATAGCAAATGCTGTTGCTATTGCTCAGAGAAAATAATCATCTTCATCAGGATGCCTGAAGACAAACTCATCTTCCAACACATGTAACAGGCAAGTGCAGGAACTATTCTCTGCTTATGTTCTGTTTCTTGTCACAAGAGCCAAAATTCTCAACAGGGGCAGGGGTCTGCCTGGCTGGGGAACAGCTCTCTGAGGAGGGGCAGGGGTCCTGGCAGGCAGTGAGCAGAGCACAAGCCAGCCCTCCACCCTGGTAACAAAGGTGCTGGCAGGCAGCCTTGCAGGGAGCAGGAACATGAGCCCAACCAGTGATCAAGGGAAGTGATTATTCCCTCTCCTCAGCACTTGTTTAGACATCATCTACAGTTTTCTGCATGCCCAGTGCAGATAGCCTTGCATAAAGTGGAGCTTGCTCAGGGCAGAGCTGTCTGGACAGTGTGGGACACCTCTGCAAAAAGCCACCAGCCGCAGGCTCTGCTCAGCCCCAAGAGCAGATGGCTTTGAGGGGCTCCAGAGTTGCCAACAGGGAGCCCATCAAGCAGAGGCAGGCTTGTCACAGTGGGGAATGAGAAAACAGGTGCCAGTTGAAACACAAGGGCTTCAGCATGGATGTGAGTGAAAAAATTTCCCCTCAGAAAGTCAGTGGGACAGGCTGCCCAGAGGTCACACAGCCTTCATCTGAGGAATTTTTCAAGATCCAACAGGGAAGAGCTCAAATAGCTTTTATCCATCTGGCTGAACCTCAAACTATCCCTGGTTTGAGTAAGGGATTGGAATGGAGGTGCCCTGAGCTCTCTCCCCTTCAGGGTGCCCACTTTAAAATGTGTGAGCACAAATACAAAGTCTCAGGGGTTTCTCTCAGGACTATACATGCAGACTGGTGGCTTAACTCATGAACTTCTGGGACTGAGCTTTATTTGCCTAAACAGGTGGTATGCATATATTTGTATCCACACAGCAGGAGGGGAAGCTATTCCATTTATGGCTTCTGCCCATTTCAGTGTAGCTGGTACTATGGCATGTTCACCATGCATTCTAGAGGGCAGGAATAAGCATTAGACAGTAATAAATAATCAAAGCCACATTTTTTCCTTACAATTGAACTGCTCATAAGTTAACACAGTTCTTCATTTGAGCAGCCTGTGGCTAGTACAACCATCATGGTCACACTGAGACTTAATACAGGAGGATGGAAATCTACATCTTATTCCTTGCCTCTTACTGCTCCTCCACTGCAAGTGTCTGCTTTCCTGATTTCCATTTCCCAGTCTCTCACTGAATGTTGGGATAGGAGAAAAAAAAAAAAAAAAAAACACAAAAGGCCATCCATCAGGAGCTTTGTGCAATTCATGTTGATTATGAAGAACTGACCTCCCACCAAGAGCTCAGCTGCTCCATAGCTGGGAGGCCCATGCTCCTTCCTGCCTATTTCATTTTGATAGGCCAAGACTCCCTGGAGTTTTACTAACATATTTATGTACTATGTGGGTTATCCCAATAGCCACCAATAAATCTTATTATCTCTCCTCAACAAGTCTTGATAGCACTGAGTGATTGATGCACTAAAATTTGGTATAAACACGGAGATAAACATCTGCCACTCCTTTCCTTTCTTGTCTTTACAGCACCAGCAGTTTAGAAGTGACAATCCATTGCTTCACTTTTAGCACAGCTATTCCAAAACTGCCTGAATAAAAACACAGGCTATGCAGAAACACTCATCTTTACTTCCAGGGGGAAATAAATTACTTTATAGAGCTCATCTCCCACCACAGCCCCTCTTCTCAAAGGAAGTACATGGATAGTGCTCTTAAAATTGGGGATGACAGATGTCTAACAGCAGCATCTGAAGCAGTGGTACCCAGCTTCTGCTTCCTGGAGACTGGCATACCAGGCTAAGGCTACATGAAGCTGTCATGCCTTCCTTGGGAGGCAGGAAAAGACTCACCCAATCAGAGTATTATATGCTCTGCATTTTTACCTACTGATCAGCAGGGCATGCAGAACACTGACAGAAACCTACTTATCCCATGGACAGCTGCTGCCTCAAAGAACTGGCACTGCAAATAGACACCAGTGGAGCAATTTGATAAAGGCTGCCCATCAGGGTTAGAAAACTGTGAACCCAAGCAGGTGCCCCAATTCCATTCTTGGTTTCCATTCAAGATAGATCAGCTCCTCAGGCATCTGAAATACACAATCACTTAATCTGCTAGACTATAAATTACCTGGTAGATAAAAAATCTGAAGGGTGCAATTCAGACTGTTTTCAATTGGAATGCTCATGTAGATTTTCTCCTGCTACAGAGGCTTTCTTCAATAGTTTTTTAGACCCTGTCCAAGCCTGGGCACAGGCAGAACATCCCTTCCCACTCTGCAAACACTGCAACCCACAGCTCAGGAAAAGCTGCAAGAACACAGCTGTTATGTACACATACACAAAATCCTTCAATGTCCTTTCTCAGTTGATTTTCATTTTAACATGACAAAAGACACTCATATAATAAAGTGAATTCAAACCATAAGAAAACACATAGTGAGATGTAAAGTCTAGTTTAAGAGACAGGTTATCTTTCTGATAAGTCCTTTGTTAGTAATAAGAGTTGGTCAGAAAAACTATGGCTTTCTTTTACAAGAAAACACATCAGAGAAAAATTATCCTCTCTGAAAATAGTGAAATTTCTGGATTGAATTTTGATTAGACTAAGTTTTGCTTCGACTTTGTTTGTAAAAAGAATGTTTCTTTACATTTCATTTCAAATCAGCATTTAAAGCATAGGTGGAGAGCAGAATAAAAGGGAATAGGAATGACTGCGTTTGCATTTATTAACTCATATATTTACAGTAGAAAAACTAGAAAAGGGTAGGGACCAAAATTGAGAAAGACTGACAGGGTTAGGATGATGGTGGCTTTTAATTGGAACCAGGAGTTTTAGTCATGTGAAATGAAAAAAAAAAAAAAAACCCAACAAAACAAACAGTTAAACACTATTTCCTTCATTTATTTGGCTAAAACATACGATGCTGTCAAAGCAAACACGTTTTTGCAGTAGATGTTATCTTCACTTCCAAAGAACATTAGCATTTGAAATATTTTATATTGAAGAATAAAATAATTCCATCTTCTTTAAAACCCTAGAAATAATTAAAACAACAATTCATCAGTTCTGTTAAAAGGTTAAAATGAAAGGTTAAAAGGAAAGCAGATGTCCACTATGCCACATTAGTTTATCACACTGGAAAATGAAACACGAAGCAAATAGGAATTTATTGTGTAAGTATTATCACCACAAATTTGTGTCCTCTTTTACCTTGGTAGTAAATTAATCTCCTCAACTCAGTATAGTTAAGGAGCACATGGGAGGGCTAAGCATGGAAGTAGATTCACTTCACTGACTGGCAATTTGGCCCCAGTCAGAGGGGCCTCAGAACAGCAGGCAGTGGTGGTGCATCATGGTGAAATTCATCTATAATTTTCCTACCATTTTAGGGCCACAAAACCAGTATGTATTTGTTGTAAGCCAGAGCAATCACCAGCAAAATGCCCCAGGACTGGGAGGGAACATCAACTTCTTTCTTCACCACAGTAGAAATCAGTGACTGTGGGTGAGAAGCCAGCACGAGGCAGTGCGACCCAGCCTACCCCTCAGCATCATCTGTAATAAAATAAAACCAGGCCATACAGAAACTCCAAAACCACTTATCTCAAAAACACCACATAAAAAATTCTCATCCTGGAGTGTTTATTTCTATTTAGATGTCTTTCAGTTTTGCTCAGCTCCTGCCACAAACTCAGGAGCAGCAGGGAGAAAGCACTTAAACTGTCAACCCTGATGTGCTGTGCCACACTCACACCTACCAGAGCCACGGGGTGCTCAGCCTGCTGCCAACCTCAACAGAAACTAACAGGGCACCTGAGCTGGGTTTAAGGCACTGGTGGCTTAAGGGGTATTTCAGCAAGATCCACTGGGTTTGCTTTGGCATCTGAAGTAAGAGTTTGCCAGGTGCATCCTCTCCCAGAGTAGTAATCATCCATAGCATTAGCAGAGTTAAACACTTCACTGCTCCAGCCCAGTACAGATTTTAATCTATTAGTTGAAAATGAGATGCCTCCATCCATGCTGTAAGAGCACACACACTCCCCTGCCTATATATATATATATATATATAAAGCTCTTTCATTTTATGATCAGTACAATAGTTCTGTGATAGAGAAGGCTATAATATTTTATTAATGTTAAACTTGTTCACTTGGGAATCTATACAAATCACTGTAATTTTGCCTCACTAATGTTTGTTATCAATCTTCTTTTCTCAATAAAATGAGAACAAAATATTGCAGAAGTCCCCCTCACTGAATTTACTATTTTTATTTTCCTTTTTTTATTATTATTTATTTTTCACCCTTCTCTCCCCCTCTTGGTCTGGGCTTCTGTCCAAAGTCACAATGAGTTGAGAATAAGACATTCAGAAAGTATTTTATAATTCTTTAATCACCTAACTTTGACATACTCTAGTCATTTGGGCTCAAGCATTTTGATATAAGCAGATCCCATGTAGCGACAGAATCAGGTCAGAAAGGCAATTAATCATCTCTGCATTTACACTTTCAGCAAAACAATACAAAAACAAAAGAATGGATAGAGAAAATGGGAGGAGGAACATCATAACCCAGCTCTGATGGGCAAATAATTGGCTTGGCTTAGCTTCTGCAGCCATAGCAGAAAGATGCACAGCTCCCATTTATTAATCACTTTTGCAGAACCAGCCTCCAGGAACACACAGCAGAACGTGGGAGGCTCAGTGTCCGCTGGCATCTCAGCAGCAGGTTGCAGCAATTTCCCGTGCTGAGCTCTTCTTGCACTGATAGGGGCCTAGTATCCTAAAACAAGGAGTTTGATACCTCAGCTTGTAAATACTGTGTAGTGCCTAAGGCTTGATAACTACAATTTTTGTTTGTGTTTGAACAAACTGAATGGGAGCAGGACCAGTGCTTGAGAGTGGCTGTATTCCCATTGTCTGCTACCCAATACATGCCTCTCTACTTTCCCCTGTATGGGAAACTATTTCATCTGTGGCTTTGAAATTCCTATTAATAGTGCCCCTCCGACTATCCTGTTCATCTGTAAACTCAGAGAAGCACATACCAACAGCTTCCACAACAGCATGAACAGGCTACCCAAAATGTCTTGCAAATGTTCTTCAGATTAAATGCCAACAAAAGAAATACCATTCTCCCCCTTTTCACTCCAATACCTTTGGGAAAGAGATCTTGTTGCATGCAGGAGATGGAAATTTGAGAATTGAGGAGGATCACTGATCTTTCTCCTGCTTGGCCACTCAGATGAGCAACATCTCAGAGACAGAATAAACTCAGCAGCACAAAGCTCATGGTGAGACAGATCTATGTAGGTAGCTCTTATCAGGGTGTGAGCAAGTCACAGTGTGATTATCCCCTCAATTTGTGGGTAGTTTAGCATGCTCAAAGCTTCTGGAGTTTATAACCTAGAATAGACATTGAAATGGAAGTATCACAGGATATCACGTTTGGGAGTCAGCTCTCAGGATGCCTATCACACAACAGGTTTCCTCGGCCAAACACTTTCATGAAAGAACTTCCCTCAGACACTGTCCATCTCCAGAGCCCACAACACACACTCACACACTGCTTTACAGGAATTCAAAAATTACCCTTTAAAAGCCTCCCAGAGGCCAAATACTCATGAGCTAACTCCTGATTTCAGGACTAACTGCTGTGACATCCAGTGGCCTGAATATCCACATATCACACACACATGTGCAAACTCAAATATTTGAAGACTTGGGGAAAACTCAGAAACCACCTTTCACCACTCCATACAGCCATTCCAAAAGTTCAGTGACCACCAAATCCTTCACTGCATTCCTCTCTTCCAGCCTCACAGATCAGGAAAGAGGCTCTCACCAGTGTCTTCACTGCCCTGATACTGCCAATAATAAGTTCAGTCAGTTAAGAATTACTCACATAGAGCCAGGATCAATAAAGCTATGGTGTGGCAAAGGCAGTTCAGGCAGGCTTTACAGGGGCATAACTAGGAGTGATGGGCTGAAATTAAGCAGAAGGAAAATTCTGGCTGAATAGCAAGAGAAATTTGCTTTGCTAATGGGTCAATCAATTAGACCAAGCACACAGCTCTGAAGGGAAGCATGCAGGGAAACCTGTCACTAGGATCACTTAAAATAAGAGTGAAGGACCTCCAGAGGTTGTCACTGCATAAGCAATTCTGAAGTTTGCATTTCAGGAGCACTGCAATTCCATGTAGCCCTTGGGATCAAAGCTGAAACTGCCCAGCTTACACCATCTCCCAAGGCTGTAACAACTCTTTCACAGCTCTCCTTCCCCTTCTATTGTATTTAATGCTCCCATACTCTCAGAATGACATTCATCTAGCTAAGTCATTGAATTTTAGGGTCTTAATTATATGAAATCTAGCTATCTTATCAGCTAGTACTGATAGAGCAGGCTAGTGAAATAGGAATTTTTGATAGAAAGTACTGAGGTCTCTCCAAGAGCTATCCAGAGAGTCAGAAATAATAATTGTCCAATTCTTTGAAAGCTAAACTTTGACTGAGTTACCTGTTAGACCACAGCTTCTTAGAAACATCAATATGACTAGCTGCAGTCACGTGAACATGACATAAAAGACCTTTGCTTGTTTACCAAGCAGAATGGAGGATACAAAACAATAGGACTTTTGTTTCTACTGTGCAAATACCACAGAGTGAAAATTAAAATGTGCTGTCAGAACAGCAAATGGATAAACAAGATCTTAATATAATTAATGCTGAGTATTAAGGAAACATTCTTCAACAGACACATGAGAGACTTTAAGTACTCTCCAACAAATATGGTAGAGCAAACAATTTACAACCAGCAGTATGCCAGATCTTGGTCTATCAGTGCCGGGCTGCACGTTTCCCACAGCAGCACACATCAGATAAGAGACCATGCTGTTCTTGCAGCATCATTCCTAATCAATAGTGGGATTTGAGCCTTGGCCTACCAGCAAGGTGCTCCCATCAAGACATCACTTGTTATTGAAGGAGGAGACAGGGAAGACTAAAGCTACAGGAACAGCACAAAAATTCAACACGAAGAGCACTAGAGAAACAGAGAGAGGCCCATAATGCAGCAGAGTAAGTGAAGGTTAGGAGCTCAAAAGGCTCTAATGTGCAAATGACCTGAAACATGTGACAGAGGACACTGCTCTGGTCAGGAGTCACAGTCATCAAACCATGCTTGTCGTGAAACTACTCCAGATCATGAATGCTCTCCAACTTGGAGACATGCCTTGAAGTCAGTCTTCTGCTAATAACAGCACTTCCTCTGCTTTTTCTTCAAGTGATAGAGTTTTCCTCATCCTATAAAGATCAAGGTCAAATTTCCCATTCTTCACCCAAATTTCTTGGACATGCTAGCCCAGATTGACTCGAGGTGCTAGACAGGCTTATCTCCTCAGCTGCAAATTGTTTCTCAGCTATTGCCCTTGTTATTGATGTGACAGAACCTGCCACAGCCAAGGCACCATTTTGACATTTGAATCTTTGTCTGCTTGCCCTCTTTTAAAGGTTCACTGCATTTCTTTAAAGTACATTTTGAAACAGGGCACAATCTCCTAAGCACAGACTCCAGGATGCTGCGAGTTAAAAGACAAGCAGGTTGTCTAGACACATTCTCGCTGCAAACTAGAGCTGGAAATCAAAAAGGGAAGAGATTTTGCATATTCAAACCTCTAAAGAAACCAGTATCTCTATTTCTCCAACAGATGGTGCTAATAATTTCTCTCTCAGATATTCATAAATAAAAAAGGTGAGTTTCATTTGTGGCAATGCTGCAGTGAAAGCTGTGAAATGGGGCAGAGAAAGCAAAGCACAGAGTCCTAGCAGGATCCCTAGGGATTCCTATAATAAAGATGTGAAATGAGAACTCTGGCTCACCCCAGCAGTGCTACTCTGCTTTCTAATCTCTTTCCTGTAAGTGCTAAGTTCCTGAAACCTTTCCTGAGTCTTTGCAGCACCCTTTTCCTCATGTGAATAAGGATGAAAAGTGTGAAACTGGTGAAGGCTTTTGAGGAAAAGTGAACTGGCTTATCAAGGCAAAACAGTGGGAATAACAGCTTCTGTCACTCCTCTGGAATGAATACAACACCGAAGTTCTAGAAACAACAGTTGCTTAGCATTATGGGTATCAATCAGCAGCATGTTTTCACAAAGGACTGTTGCTGTTAGAACCATTTTCCAAATTTCCTTGTTTGTTTTTCCCCCAAATGCATAAACAAAGATCTGCTTAAATATGCTTCAAAGTGTTAGAAATCTACATCAGGGCCTGAGAACTGGGTAATTAAGAAAGAAATTCACTTCCGTAATTGGCACCAAAAAAAAGCAAGACAATACAATTTGCAAGTAGAACACATTATTGAGAATAATTGCAATGTTAACAATTTCAGTTGTTTCAAGAGCTCTGAGAAAAACTATCACCTTGGCTGTATACAACCATCTTATTTTTGTTTTTAGCACACCAGAGTTGTTGCATTTGTCCTACAACTTCTCATCCTAGGCTAGACCATTATCCTACACCCTCTGCATCATTTGTCTCAACCTACATTCCCAAGTGCCTGTCCTAAAGCCTTGATATTCCTGCTGTGTTCTCTCACTCATGGCTTTGTCAGCCAAAAGGGCTATTCATATGTTCCAGATCCCAAGCAGTGCTGAAGCAGATGATAAGAATGAAAGACAGGGTCAAGTAATTTTTAAGCAGTATATAGTTTCCTTGACTGCACTGGATTATGCATTAGGACTAGAAAGTAATGGGAAACTCAGGCAGTCGGACACAGATGTGGTTTTAACAGCAGAAATGGCACGGTCTGAAATTTAATGTTTTTTCCAAGACAGTGAGAGCAGGAATCAGGCAGAAAACATCCCTGTGGAACACAAAGCAAATGAAAACTTCATTCAGCCAAGCACGTTCTCTGCAGATGAAGCAGCACTCACGGACAGCACCCAAGCAACCTGGCCAAAGAGCCTCTGCAGAAAACAGACAGCAAGGGAGCAAAAGATGAGACAAAAGTCACCTTTTGCCTGGCACTTCAGGAAAGGGCAGTCTTGAGATTCACGGACAGCAGATCTTCCCTGTCCCATATGAATGTGCTGAGCACAAATTTAGCAAGGGGAAAATGGAAGATTAGCAGACCCAGACACAGCATGTGCCTTGGTACATGTGGTACTCCTCATAACACAGGAATTTGTATTTGCACAGCTCACTGTGAGCCCCAGGAGATCTTCCCCATCTAACTCTAGATCTTAACAGGGTATTTTAGTGCACCACAACCTCTGCAGAACCCAGAACTGATGGATTCCATGAGAAGCTAGAAAAGGATTTTCATATTCACTCTATGATTCAAGGAACTGAATCACCACAAGGCACAGGGATTTTCTGCTAAGCATAGGAACTCTGCAGGGAGAACAGGTAAAACTGAGATTTCCTGAGCCCCAGCTTAGAACCACAAGCACATGAACTATCCTGCCTCACTTCTGCCTAGAATACAGCTTTCCCAAAAAGAAATACATACATACCTGAGTATGAAATCAGATGCAAATCCCTTGCTCTACAGAACTCTGAAATTAGCATGGGGGAAGAGAAGAATACTCTTGAGCTGCAAATGAATAGAAATCAAGCTAATGTACAGCATATATTGCTGATTCTCTCATGCTTGAGTTTAAGTTCTGAAATATTAACCACAGTCATTATGGAAGGCTCTCTTTTGACAGTGCGTCTTATGGTTCATTTACCAAGAGAAAATGGGTGCAATTTTAGCCAGTGTTAAAATTAATCTGCTTTTATGAGAGAAAGGAAACTAATCCCACTTTACCAGCTCCTTTGCACTCTGAGAGGAGACTAAGAGAGAGACAGAACAATTTAAATAACCAGGCTTCTTTGGTGAACACAAAATTCTGCAGGTTTTCAGTCATCTAGGCTGAAAAAAAATTTCTCTGAGAGTAAGAATTTACTTCACCCAGACAAGCACAATTCCTACAAGGCCAAGTACAGTGCTGACCCTGATCTGTCTCAAATTGGGTGCCTACAAGACTTCTTATTTTTTTCTTTGGGGAAGGTCAGTTCTCAGAAGCCAATCAAATCTGTGATATCTGGGAAGAATAAAGGCAGCAATAACAACCTACTGTACAGTCAGTATCATCCACACACAGGGCCCAGAGTCACAGGCAACGAGCTTTATTAATCCTTTCTCACACACTGGGTTCACCCAAACTTCTCTCTAAGCTCTTAAATTCCTCCTCCATCCCTGCTTAAGGAAGAGACAAAATTGCAATTGTTGCATGCCCCCATGCCATAAAAGGTTTCCTGGGGAAAGAGGAGAAAGATAGGAGAACCATGAGGAGGCTGAGTTCCCACATAAGCTCCTACCCCTTTAGAGCAGCATTCCAACTCACGCTGGCTTCAGAGACCAAGCAGATTCCTCTAGCTCCATTCTGTCTTCTTCCGCTTCTTTTTGCATTCAGAAAGTATTTTTCAGTTCTGCTGCTAAACTTTAATCACTCACTCTCTAGGTTTCTCTATAGATTGTTTCTATTGACAGCAAATCCTAGGAGAGTTATTATTTTTTATTAGTATTATTATTTCCCAGTAGTGCACACATAACAATAGCTCTCTAGATACAGCAAATAGATATGAGGAAATGAATGGAACTGTAACTGCCTCATGTCTTCCATTTAAGACACGCTGGGTTTCAGTCCTTTTGTTCAGAAACAAATTTAACGAGAATTTAGGAGCTGTGTGTTGGGGCTGAAATAAATTAGGTGAATAGCAGGAGAGGGAAGCCTGCTATGACTTCAAAGTACAATCAACACAATTATGGGACTTCGCGGAATAAGAAAACTAAGACTGAATTTAATACAAATGGCTCCATTGTCATCAAAGGTTCTGTACAAACTCTAATGATAATTCAATTGCATTGTTCATTGGAGAGAAGGTAGAGGAAGATCATTTAATGTTTTATAATTAGCAAAAATATTTCAACCTGGCTGCAATTTACCTTCTGTGTGACAGAACAGGAGTGGTGTCAAAAGCAGGTTGCAGGTAGCCGTGGCTGTGTGGACAGACCCATGTTCTGCTTAAGGACATTCCAGGGCAAACACTGTTCAGGGGCAATGGATACCATCAACTGGAAAAATCTTGTCAAGATTTCCACCTTGTTCCCCTCATGATTCCCCTTTATATAATTGATAGGAATGCTGGAATATTTTGTTTCTGATAAGGCTGAGCTGAGAATAAGCACTTCTCCCACATACCTTAAAATATTGTTTTTTCTATTCCGAAGTGAACACTACCAATTTATTTAGAAAGTCAGGGGGATGCTGAGGTGGATTAAAAGGCAGGACAAGTTCCAAGCCCAGCCTTGAACAAGACAGTGCCTAACCTGAGGAGAATCACAAGGAAGGCCTGACACCTCAGCAGAAATGCAGCAGAAAATACCATTCCATGCAACTGCTATGCCTTAACCTTGCTAGAGGGACAGCCACACCACCTTCACCTTCTGGGAAGGCACTGTCTGGCATTTCCTCACACACAGGTTGATGGTGAGATTTGTCCTGTGGCACCAACAGGAGCAGTGCTGGTGGAACAGGTGGGCAAGGGGCAGTTGAGATGCTCACCCATCATTCACCAACACAAGTGGCCACCCTCACTGCCAGCACTGCACACACACCAGGACTGGACTACACTCATAACCAGAGTCAAACACCTCCTCAGTGAAATTGCCAGAAAGAGTGACAGACCTAAGTGCAGATTTCCTTTCACATCTCACGACAAACCACACAGAAAATTCAAAAAACCCTTTTGACCTCAAGGCACACATTGGAAAATCTTTCAAGTAGAACTATGAACAGCAGTGCAAGTTCTGCTCTCCAGAAGGAACTATGCACTATGAAGACAGAAGGTCTCCTGCCAAAATGCTGGCTAGAAAGGAGGTACTTGTGGGTTAATGTGGGTGTTGGCAGATCCTCACAAGAAGTAAGCCAAGCTGTGTTTCACTTTCACAAGTTAAAGAAGTTGGAATGAACGGGGGAAAGGAGGGGAAGGAATATTTAAAAAAAAAAAAAAAATCAATTGGAATGGGAGAAATCACCTCTGAAGGAAGCCAAGGGGCAGCCACTGATAAGTGCTGTTGTAATTCTTGGTCATCCCAAAGACTCCCAGCCCCCTTGAGATGATAACTGCAGGATATGAGGTGCTGGGAGCCTCTTTATGCCTTTTATAACACATCAACCCATTTTAAATCATCCCTTCCCCACCAGCTGCCAACACCAGCTTAAAGAAGAAAAAAGAAAACCCAACAAAGAAGCAATGCCATAGTGCAAGCTTCTGCAGGCAGGAATGCAAAAGCTTCAGCTGGAAAAAAAAATCTGAGGATTTTAGGTGAAACATCTCACACTAGCCCAATTTAAAGAGGTAGCAAACATTAGCCCACCTATGGTAACTGTCCACTTGAGGGCTCCTCATCTTGAAGTAGAAAATATACCTTACCCTAGCTTATATAGCATTTAAAGTAAGCACAAATACTTCAGGTCACCTTCTGCAAACTAAGAGTATGTGTGACATTGCTCCTCCTTAGCTCAGCAGTGACAGCCCACTGCACCTCTGAGTCTCAAATCCAAGCCTCGCTGGAAACATTCTGGTACAATTGCATTGTCAGCCACAGGAAAGCTCTTTCCAAGTCTCCATGCTCAAAAGTAAAAAATGCACCACTGGATTTCCCCACTCTGCACAGGGTATGGAAACCCTTATCCACATTAACTTTTATCACCAAGATACAGGAGGGCCTAAAGGCTTTTAGTTTTCCTTACATCGTCCTTCTGAAAACAAAAGCTGCATCTACACACTTTTGTTGTCCCCAAGTATTTCACTTTTTTCTCAGCCCAGAGACAGCATCTCTCCTGCTGTAAGAGCTTGTACCTCTTCAAGCAGCAAGGCAATTCCCTGCCAAATTCAAGAAGGTAAACAAAATACATCTCTTCTGGCAAGATGTCTCCACACCAATTTGTGTAATTGCCCACGTCCCTGAAGAGGGCCTTGTTCACGTATTATGGCTCTGACTCTAAGCACTGAAATACAATTAAACCAGATTCATCAGACACAACTGACTGGCTGGTTCATGTCAAACCTCCACAGGTGGTGGCTAAGAAAGGTGACTCTCATTCAGAGATGCTGAGAACAAATAGCACAGTATATGCAGGGAAAGTCACAGCATGGAAGGCTAAAGGAAATTTTGTTCATCTATACCTCACCCTCCAGCAGCATCTCTGCCCATTGAGCATAAAATTTTGGCTAACAATGTTAATATCTGCCAGTGTGTTTCTTTATCACCTCCTCCAAGCTGTTTTACCAAGACATAATCAGACGTTTTTACTTTTATCCTGGTTCTTATCCTCTATCTTTGTCTTTTGTTACCAGCCAGTGCTTCTACATCACTTAAGGCCAAAATCCCCAATAGAAAAACCCACATTCTTTCTCCAAAAGCTCATGTTTTTCTCTTTGCATGAAATCAATCCAGCTATCTGCATCTAAAATAGTGAAATGCTTTTTTCCCTCTAGAGTCTCTTTTTAGCCAGTTCTGGAGTTTAAACTCCTGTTAAAACCCATTATCCTTATTGTATTGCCCCAATGCACAAACCTTGCCTTCTCTCTAATTTTCCCCTGCCTGCTCTTTCATTTCTCTAGGCCTTGTCCCACAAACTTAGATTTCTAACAATATCACATTATCCTGCTCCATCAGCAGCTTCCATTTGCTGCCCCATTCCTGTATTTTCCAAGCAACATCTCAGCAAACAATTTTCCAATCTTCCCCCAGTTTTACTAAGTCTTTTCTCATTCTCCACCTCACATTGCTCCACAAACAGGAAGGCTTCCTACCTGGTTAGAACATATTTTTTCCCCAGGACTGGTTCTTCAGTGGTAGAAGACATTTCAGACCACAGTGGGTTTTCATTCAGTTGAGATAACTCAACATCAGCTTTTCAAAGCTTACCAACAACCATGGCTCAGCTTCTCTGCTAGAAGGAACCCTTAGTCAACCCTTAGTCAACCCTTAGATTACTTACAGTTGCACACACTTCTACAAAAGACCCTCAACATTCTACACTTATTTATCCCTCATAGCCTCTCCTCTGGTCTTCCTACTCCTTCCAACTGAGAAGGCAGGAAATTGCAGACAGATGGGTCCCTTTCCAGAGCTTGTTTACACCCTGAGAGCTTCCCTCCTCTTCTTTCAAATTGCCTTCTTCTGCTTCTCCCCATACCTTAAAATCAATGCTCATCTCGTGTGTTTGTGCCCATCTGTATCTTCTTCATCGTCCTTCTTTCCTTTTTTTTTTTTTTCCTTTCAGAAGTTAACTGTCTAAATCACAAAAAGCTTTACTAGGCTGAATGGAGTGATCGCATAATCAATGGATCTGTAAACTCTTGGAGGTTTCTGCTGCTCCTTATCGCCTGTGCACACATTTAAACAGCAGCAAACATCCACCCCACCTCCTCCCTGAGCGAGGCCACTGCAATCGAGTTACTGACTCCTACATAAAGCACTCCAGAGCATTCCCTGGAACACTTCCTGCACTGAGGCATCTGCCTCCCAAATCATGGCTAACTGAGACAGTTCTTCAAACCAGGACAAAAATATTTGTCTTTAAAGCATTTCAGTGCTTGAAAAAGAAACATCGTACAGCATTTGTAATTAATAGGGAGGAGACATCTCCTTGTTCCACACTAAAACGCTGTCAGTGATTAACACCTTCAGGAGGCTCCTGTTCCAGTGGAAATTGCCTACCTTGGGAACTCAGCTGCCAATCTGCTCAGTAGGGGAAGGGGTCAGAATGGTAAAAAACCAGCTATTTGGGCTTTCAAAAATGTTTCTCTTGCAATTTATTCTCCCCTTGAGTTTCTGTTCTAGTTAACAAATGGTGAAGCTGCCACACTTCTGATTTTCCACAGATCCATCCTCAGTGAAAGCTAAGACTGTTTCAGGAACAAAAAGCAATATTTGATATTCAAGTTCCCTTCACCACAACTTTATAGCAGCCAATAAAGATCATCTTATGGCAAAATATTGCCAAGATTAATTTTAAAACCACCTTCCTAGCTACATTCTCCATCTGAATGTGTCTGAAGCCAGCATTTCTGTTCTGAGGAATTCAGACAGGCTAATGCCTGGTTTCAGTCCCAAGAGGGAAAGGAAAGATCATTAAATTTCCCATATGTATCAGTAAATACTTTTCATCTGATAGTTAATAACACTGAAGTATTTAGTTTCTATAATGTCAGAACATTAAATATTAATTTCAAACATATAGAGAGATGTGGCTCTGGATACTTCAATGATTATCAATGACAAAATCCCCACAATTGTTTCAGAAAGGAAAACATTTGAGCCTTTGAGACAACCCTCTGACTTCCCTCCCTGCATTACCTTCAGTGCCCAAAGAACTTCAACAAAAATCCTTTGGTGATGCCTTCCATGTGAGGAGACTCAGCAAAGAGGAGAGAGATGGAAACCAAATCTCTACAGGACAGAAAAATACCGGTTTTAACACATAGGGCCCAAGAATATACAGGGCCCATTACCAGAAGTGAAGGTCAAAGAGGACAGAGGAACAAGGAACTTTTACACTTATCCTATATATTTGGTATAGAATATGTGCCTTTGTGTCTTTATCTTGGTTGGTGCCAAAGCAAGTCAATTGGCAAGGTTTCTCACTTTGACACTATCAGAATGCAGACAATTTTGGTTGATATTTTAGTGTAGAAAATGTCACTGAAAACGACATACCTCCAAGAAATTTTCTGATTTTGACTAACTGTATTTTCTAACAGAAAATTCTTCTGACAACTTTCTTCCCCCTGACAACTTTCTTTCCCCAAGTGGCTCTAATATTAGTATTTAATGACTTATGTGTCTCAGCAGTGTTTTCAATTTACTGACGTCATCTGTTCTGTGTAAACTCAACACAGAGGGTGAATATTTAAAACTATGTGTCATCTATCTTCTTCTGTCCTCATTGCGCTACTGCATTCATTCCCCGTCCTTCATTATACCATGCATTGCTACAATGAAATATTTTCATCTCCTAGCAGCTGCTACTGCATAATGTATTTCTGGATCATCTGAGTAGCTTGTTAGGAGGAAAATTTACTAATGAGTTAAAATTTAATTTGTCTTGTGTCATCCCAGTTCAGACATCAACCACACAAAGCCATATATTTAAGCAGAAGCCCAAAATTATAGACATCTTTTCTCTTCTCTGAACTCTCTCCAGCAACAATCTCCACATATGTCCTTATTTAAACAAAATGATCTCTATATAAAGGATTAAGTGCAGGTTTCCTGAGTAACATTTCATAATGAGATGCTGATTCTTTTGTACAATATTCTCTGCTCCTCATAAAACTTCTCAAAGTATTTCTTTCCCCTACTTGCTCATAAAGGTTTGTTTCACACCAAAATTCACCTTGCCAAATGCAAGATTTCTCAGAAATTACTCTTTCTGCTTGCACTTTCAATACCTCAGTGTCAGGAAGGAATAGAGATGGATTCTTCCTCTGCTTGCCTCAAAGCAGTTCTTGGCTTAGATGAATACTGATTTATGTGAGTGGAAAAGGCACAGACTCCACATTTCTCCTCCACTACTTCATCCTGAGAGGGTGCCAGATGCAATGGAGATAGGAGATATGGGAAGGAAAGAACAAGGCAGGCAATGAAATTTTCTTTCTTTGCGTGTGCATTTCTCTTTCACTCTGACAGGAGCACTGGTGATCTCTTAACTCTTTTTGGAAGGACCTTTGGAAAGCAGTTTGGGGTTTGTTTTCTTATTCTACTTTAAAGCCACCCCTCAGATGCCTCACTGATAAGCTTGCCTTAAGAACTTAAATAGCACTGAAGAAAATTGGTGCTGCTGTCATTTAGAATTACAATTTAGAAAGGACATGCACAGCCATCGAAGCACAGGCCGATAATCCAGAGCACAAACATTTCCTGGAAATACTTGTTACACTTAACATCACCTTAGAAGTTCTAGGAAACATCAGAATCTCTTTGGTTAACTCTGCTTTGAGATAAATGTGATGTTCACTTGCACTGAAGCAGCATTTCACCTTCACTGTTTGCAGTGGTGAAAACACAGTGAAATAAAACCACCGAGACAGAGCTGCTTCCCAAGGAGGGCTGGAAGGGACCCACACCCAAACAGGATAGGACAGCAGCACAAAACAATTCCACTTGGGACGAAACTAAAAGGCGAGATTGAGAAGCACCAGAAACATTAATTTTCTCTCTCTGAATCTATGCACAGATCAGACAAACCACATCAGTATTAATGTTATTGCTTCACTGCATCCTGTGTGTATCTACACCTTGTGTACAGACAAACTTTTACACTGTAATGACAGCCTGCATCCTTGTGCCTGTACTTGTCCAGCTGGCAGACAGGAAGGGACATGGCAGGTGTTCATAGCAGGACCACCATCTTCATGCTGAAGCCTCAGGTGCTCCCCTCTGTCAGGAGTGTTGTTCCTGCTGGCCGTGCAGCCCCTCGCTGCCAACACCTGCAGGATCCTGTTTAATTGCTGCCCCAGGAGGTCATGTCTGACAGCATCAGTGCAGGCTGCCCTGGCTCATGGGCTGACCTGCTCATCAGGCCAGTTATTAGGGCTATGTTGACCCTTCAATAATACAGAAACCCTTGCCTTCCCCAGCCCTTCTGCATCAAGGGAAAGCATTGGCACTCACACACCTACACACAGGTGTGTGCGGCTCTCTCCTCGTGTGTTTACTGTTTATCCTTTCTTTTTCAGGAACCACACTCGGAACGTGTTGCTGTCTGAGCTGTCACTGCCTGTCACATTACAATGACGATCGCTGCTTTCAGAAGCCAGTTCAGGTTGTTTAATCATCGCTCCCCTCCAAGCTGTCCATCACAGGGTGGTCGCCAGGCAACAGCATCAACAGGCAGGGCTGTGGGTGGCTGAGGAGGGGGAGGAGGAGGATGCTGCACACATTTGCAGGGAGGAAGAACTCACGTTCCCATGGGAGAGGGAGGTATGGGAGCTGCCGAGTCTCTGTCTATCTGATGGGATCCCAGCCTGCAGCATCATGAAAGTAACAGGGATTTCAGAGATTGCTGATCGCTGTTTAGGGGGAAAAAAAGATGCCAGGAGCCTGTTGCATGGCAGAGGAGTGCAGAGCTGGGTCTCCTTTTCTCAGCTCTGGGGTCCATGGTCCAACTCCCTCCCTCACCGGTGGGATGGCAGGTCCCTGCCATCATGCCCTGGCCACAGCCACAGGCACAGACTGGGGGATCAGACAGCCAGAATCAACCACATTCACTCCTTAAACAACTTTAAAATGAGTTATTTTGGAGTGGATGACAAGTTTCTGGAGATCTGGAAAGATCACATGTCAGCTTACAAAATTGAAAATAAAATGGAAGGCAACACCAGACTGGAAGCTTTCCATCCAAAAGATGAGCTGGAGAATATTTTCATTTATTTTTGTTTCTTTTTTTTTTTTTTTTTTCAAGGATACACAAATGGTCATTTGTTATTGAAACAAACACACATCTGCATCAAAACATCCTTCAGTTACAATAGCCTAAATATTTACTACTAAACTTCATCTGTAGTGGCAGGAGGTCACTGAATCTAGGCTGAGTGCAGATCTATGTAGGCCAGATATATTCACATCTCCAGCCTAGGTTCTGTCACACTTTATATATTATGGGGTGTGTGGAAACATGAACACAAAGGAAGTGGAGAACGTGGAGTGCAGCCCCTCCCCATGGTTCAATCCTCAGCCAGAGTAACATCTGGGAATAATCACTCCCCAGACTTCTCTAACATGGTGGCATTTCACCATGGACCTGTGCATTATGAAATTAAGTTTATTGTATCTCCTGTTTTGCTGGTGTGTCTCTTAATAAGCTGTTTAGCCTGTCTATATTAAAAATACAAAACTATTCTGAAGTTTCAATCAAAGTAAGATCTCGCTTTTATTTGTAGATAACCATTTCCATAATTTGATTACGATTCAAATAATGATTAATTTAAAGATTTTATCTTTAATCTACAGGAATGTATTGTTTTCTTGGAGAACTAAATTGAAAGCAGTGGAAAGCAAACTAATTTTCCATATCATGTTCACTGGCATATAGATCTTGAATTACAGCATAAGTATTATTTTTACACCAGAAAAATATATTTACACTTACCTATAAGTAAATACTTAATAAGGTGCTCAAATATTCATTTGAATATTCAGTGGAATTCACTTTTCCTACATTTGTTTTCAGAGAAAGGTACTGGCACCATTTTTGGCCAAGACAGGGCACATTAAGCTGTTTCTAAAGATTTAAACTGACCCAGTGACACACACAGAAAGGGAGCATATGACCTCTTTCATTTACTGAAATTATACTTTGTAGTTAAAAGAAAAATTTTCCAGGCAAAGTCCAAATGATTAAACAGCATCCATTTCCACATTAGTGAGGAATTTCTCACTGCTTTCTGAATCAGGAACTTTATGATTACTTCATCCCCCTATAAAAAAGTGCACCTGAAGAAAATCACATATTGAGCAGGGACAATTTATGGAGATAAAAATATGCCTACATTCCTTACATAAAATATTTCCCTTGAATTATTTTCTCCACCTTAAATTTAGTGGAGGAGGTGAGAATGGGGGGAAAAAGAGAAACATTGGAGAAAATACATGGGATATCTCTGCTGGGTTATCCATATAGCCTGAGATTTTCTAAGGAGCTTTTCCCTTCCTCCTGAAGAGGTGCATGAAAATTATCTGCAAGAGCTCATGGCACTGCTGTCCTTACATGATCACCAGCAAAGGTGATCTCAAACCTCACACAATTAGGACGTGAACACTGACACTGGGTTGGGACCTGGCGGTGTAAGTTATCAAGAGCTTCCCATTTGTAGGCAAACAGTTTCTCTCCCATAAGCCCAGATGAGATGAAGGGGTTATCTCTGGAGTTTTCCCAACAGAAGAGAAACCACAAGATCCTGACTCCCTTGACCTTCCTGCTCTGCAGAAACAGCTCTGCCCCAAACACGGCATGGGGAGAGCTCACTGGAGGCCTTGTCCTGCTTTGGGCTGCTCCTGTTGGGGATGCTTGGCACTGACATCCCCCCACAGCTGCTGAAAGAGGTGCCACATCCCTCCTTCTTCCATCTAAATCTCCACCTGTTTCCTCAAGCTCCTGCTCCCCACTCATCCCACATCAGGGGCACCTCAGCACAGCTGCCCTGAGCACAGGGGAGTCCAGAGGCAGCTACAACAGCCAGTGTGCTGAGAACATCACTCCTCCACTGAGGGACACGATGGGAGGTAAAATTAACTTCTTACAGACCTTCAAAAAGGAAGGAATTACATTTTAGGACATATCCTAAAATATCCTGTTCCTTCTGGAAGTACTTTTCTTTTATGTTCCCCAAGGAGAGAAAGTACAGTAGTAAGTAAAAGTGTTTTTGTGTTACCAGCACCGAGAATTAGGGATTAAGGGCTCTTACATTAACTGTTGTTTGATTTAAGATAGAGCCAAAAAAATTCCAAGTTACACAAAAAACATTTTACTGCATCAACTTTTATATGCATTTAAAATTCCAAAATAATTACTTTATTACCCAGTGCTGCCATTTGAATTGGAATCAAGGTCCATTTTCATTTAACACAGAAATGTCAATTAGAGCTGCGGGAGTCATTGATTTTTTAGTTTGCTGGTCAGGAATAAAAAAATAATTGAGGGAAAAAAAAGCACCTTGTGTCAGTCTTAATTTTTTTTCCTCCTTGGACATGTAAACCTGAATGCAGCTTTGCATCTGGATGAACAGGATCCAGTACATGCAGCTTTTAAGATAAAAGCAGTTACCTAAGTATAGGCAAAAAACATTTTGAGATGCTCTGCAATTCCCATACCTGGACATCAGGTAGGACACAGTTGCCATAGGATGCCCTTACCGTATGAAGTAGCAGCCAGAGGCAATGCCATCTCAAGTGTCCCTAGATGCCTCTGTCCAGCACACTGAATCAAGGGTTTTGTATCACTGGATCATTTTTAAATATAAAATATAAGGATTGGAAATCCGTTCCAAATATGCTGTCTGATTCATAACAAAAAAATGTAGCATTTAAACTTTCATAATTTGGGCTTGTTGAGGGCTATTTCTCGGAAGCCTTGGAATCAAAGGGAAACCAATGCGAACCTACAGAACGCTCTGGCCAAGCTACAACAGCATTTTCCAGGGAAAGAGGTTTTTAATGGGGCAGTTTCATTCGCCTTGCTGAGTCCTGCACAACGTGAGGGCTGTATTCACTCTGACGTAGTACGAAAGGCCCAGAGGAAGTGAAATTGTCCAAGACCAATGCTGACCTCGCAGCCCTTCATATGTAAAGCTGTGTCACAACTGAACGGGTCTGTAACCCCTGCAGAATGAATTAAGGACTTCTGACCTCCTTGCTTCCCCCTCTGGACTGACTTCACCATGGTTGCCAGGTTAGGGAAATACAAACGTCTTATCTGAAGCCAGGAGGAAAGGGAGAAACCCATTTTCTATTATAAAGTACTGTATTAAGAAGATTGAAAGCTATAACCCGATTGCTTTACACAGTTTATAGCCTCTCGATATTGCATGAATGCCAGTTGCAACTGTCAGAGCTCTTCCATTATTCTCCTTAATCTCCCCTTGTGAAGGGATTTGCATATCCCACCTGTCAGTGGCAGAACCTCCTCACCGTCTCCCAAACTCTTTCACAGAGACCAGCATCACACAATGACAAGCCTTTCTTCTAGTCCTCACAGATTCTCTTTCACTCACTGCTTTCTCTCAGAGCACAGCTCTTCTTATTAACAATTTCCCATGTATCCTATTTCATATTCTGTATATGAAAAGCCTGTTTTATCCAGTGAAGAAATATATCTAGAGATGGACTGCAACACAGAATAAAGAAATACTATGGCTGTTGAGTCATTTTTTTAAAAAAATAAACACACACAAGAAAATAAATACCAAAAAAAAACCCCTCAAGACCTCTGGTTAAAGGAATAAAGTCCTACCCAGTTACAGGAAATTTAGACAAGGTTTCATATCCAGAATGGATGTAAAGTGTTTTATTATCTAACAGTTCTAAATATAATCAAGAAGACAAAAATTTGAAACAAGGGACTTTTAGCAATATTTTAATTTGATTTTTTTTTCTGGTTTAAATTCCCATTTTTGTTTTCTCACTTTTTATTCAGCTCTTCCAAAATATATTCTCAGTAGCTCTAGCAAGAGATTAGCCTGAAACAGTCTCAGCATCCGGTGCATTATACTCTTTAATACTATTATATATCCTTGTAATGTGTACATAATACAGACTCCATCTGAATTATATTAATGCCAACATCCTCCTTGCATGAATCTTTTTTGGGAGCTGTTTTCAGCATTTGAGGAATCAATCTCAATACAAAACTGACACTGGGGTCGTTCCTCACTGTGGGTCTCACTGAGCATCTGGCTCTGGGCTCCACATCCATATTCATTACCTTAAAATTCCTGCTTTATAATGATTCAATAGCCACAGGAGGAAGGGAGTGATGGGTCATCACAGCATCCTACAACAAAATGCTGGTCATTCATGGGATGATGCTGGCACCCCTGACAGTTTTACTTTGGAGCCACAGCTTTGCCAGAAGGAGAAAGGCAGAGGCTCTCAAATACATCCTCTTGCATGAACATGGCATTTGGGCAAAGTCTCCAAGTGAGATGTGAAAAAAAAATCTTGATTATGGTCCCCCATTCTGGACTGAACACTACACTGACAATTTAAGGTACTTTGGCCATGCCTTTACTGCCTCACTTGTAAAAAAGAATATATTTGTTCTCATCTTCATTCATCAAAAGCAAAAATCAGATTCAAATTTGAGTTCTTGGGAACCTGACTCCTAGAAATTCAGAGTTCACTCTCCACAACCTGTTGTACAAGCGGATACAGAAAGAAGAGTGCTTGCTTGATTTAGCAAACCAGAGTCTGAAAGGGAATATCATCACTGCCTGTAAAATAATTCCAGGGGATCTAAGTGCCAGGGAGGGAAAATAACTTCAATTAAAAGGAACACACACAAATGAAAAAAGAAAAAATTAATCTAAATTGCCCAATGGCAACATTAGAACAGAAATCAAAAAGGTTTCCAACAGTCAGGAGAAAAAGGCTTGGAACAGCTACCCAGAAAGGAAGAAGGCAATAAAAAGGTGAAGAATAGAACAATGATAGACCCCCAGGTTTTTGTACATGTTTGTAGTTCGATCAGTCATGACTGTCAGACACAATACTATGTGCCATTCTTGAAATTCTTCATTTACAAAGTAGGACTGAACACTTCAGCTGAAAATCCAACAACAGTTTATTCACAATTACTTTGTCCAGGATGAAATACAGTGCATTGGAAACATTTAGGTGCATTGTTATTCTGCCTTGCCTGTGCCCAGTTGGTCCTGTCAGTAACATTAAGTAACATCTTGCAAGCAATACCTAATGCAGTGTCTCATCTTACCTAAAAGCTCTCCCATAGGAGACCTAACTCTTCCCCTGCTGTCTGGTGTAATCACCTGACAAGAGCAATGATGACCTTGCAGGCTGCATTCTGCACTGGACCCTTCAGCTGTATCGATATTCTGCTGTGGATGGAATATAAAACCTGTCTGCTCATGGCTGTTTTGCATCTACTCCCAGCACCACCTCCAGATCTCCATCAGTCTGCTGAGGATCTGCTGCTGTAGAGGACCTACGAGAAGCTCAGCTTTGTCTTTCCAACCATAAAACCTTTCACAGAAGCTTGGCCCAGCTCTTGAAAGGCATCATGCTCATGTAAAAGCCAATCCCCAGGTACAGAGCAAAGTACATGCTCAAATTCTCTGCCACACTCTTAGAGATTTACACTGATCTCCAGCCTAGGAGAGCACTTTGTCCAGTGCAAGGCAAACTGCTATATTAATAAATGAGTTGAAACCCATGCTGCTTTCCTTCACAGCACCACATTATAGCGCCAGCTGTAGCATCAAGGCACTCACTCAAACTCCCTTACCTTTTGACCTCCTCCAATTTTTTTTGCTCTTTCTCCAGAATACTTTCAAAGTAATAAATAAGGCACTGATCTTGCTCCAAGCCAGCTTAGGACAGAGGCAGTCTTCATTTTTTGTAAGCTCTGAAAAGCATCTATATACCAAAAGCTCATTAGGACATCATCTAGAGACTTGCTTCTCTCCATTAAAACCAGGTCTCTCTTTTAACTCCACACATAAATCTCTGCTAGCTCTTTTCCCTTAGTCTAAAGCATGACATTAAGGGAGCTATAGAGACTCCAAACCTATAGTGTCAAGATACACCACATCAGCAACATGTTTGATATTTTGTGAGCTAGGAAATCTGCCAACTTCCACATCGTTGATGACATTTCTCAGTGGTGTAAAAAGGCAGGAGATCTCACTTGTGTGTCTTGTAGCAGAGATTTGAGAAAGATTTCAGGTCATATGAACTTCTACTCCAGTTTTATAGGGGCCAGTGGGAAGATGCTCAAGATGTATCAATGCAGGTAAGTACTGCCAGGACCGATTTAAAGACTCAATAGTCTAGGCTCTTATCATACTGTCAGAATAATTTCACACAGGGTGCTGGCTTGGGCCAGTTAACACCTTCTTGGATCATCCCAGACAGTCTGGCACTCAGTTCCACCAAAGACCTTTCTCAGAACCCACTTTTGCTGCAGCCACTCTTCTCTGTCTTGCAGACTGAAAGAGCTCAGGATTGTGGAGATGCAGGACAGCTCTGTGTGGCCTCGCTCACTTTCACTGGAGTCAGAGAAGGCCTGAGGCCCACCAGTGTTTTAATGTAATACTGGATACACCCTTGATTCCATCCTCATCAGTCAGTTGACAAGCCAGGCTCCCTACACCTATGCTCTCCTCTGAGGAACTCCTGCTGACTCCATCAGTGAAACAAGGTGCACAGAACAGACTGGAGAATATGTCAACTGTGTCCCTACAGATGAGCAGAGCATGCTCCAGGTGTCTGGGTATGAATGTGGATCTGGAGAGCAAGCTGTCCAGGGAGTTGCTGAAATCACTGATGGGCCAAAATAAGCACTGATCTAAAACAATTTACATAGATGGAGTTAAACCTGGACAACTTGTATGATTATTTATTATTCTTAGCTTATTCTTACTGTACCTGTGGCTTAGCATACAGTAAATTCAGAGAAAAATGCCATTAGTTCCGTGGTGCACACACTCAACATAAAATTGCAGCTAAGCCTGAGAGAAGCTGCAAACACTCAGAACAATCCCATACAGAAATCAGGAGTCCTTTCAGTTCTTTCACCTCCACAGCAGCACTGCAATTATACCCACACCACTACCAAAACAAGGACACAAGCAATGGACACAATGAGGCTGACAAGATAAGGTACACTGCAATAGAAAAACTTGGTGGTGTCAATTCTTTAATTTTCCAGTTTTTCCACCTAACAAGGTTTTAAACATTTTGAGCTTTATTTTTGATTTTTCCTGTTCTCACACAGATACTTAAAACTGTGACCCTCTTCACACTGCCCCTTTGCCTAGGCAAAAGGCAAAAGTTGTTTGACAGCAGCACTTATAGAACACATAAGAATGACAATGAGAAGAGGTGTGTTGCATGGAAACTCCAGCAGGAAGCCAGGAGCTGCTGCTGTTGGAGTGCAGAAAGGGCACTGGGGTCACACAGCATCCTCACAAGCAGCACATTGGGATCCTCTGCAAGCCCCATGCAGGCAGAACTACATATGCTGTACCCTAAAGGAAGTGTTTCACCCCAAGCCCATCCTGCTCCCAACTTTATCCCTGATGGGTACCCAAAACCTCCACACAGAGACAACGGGTCGGTGCCACTCTGGGCTTCCTCCTGAACACACACCACTGCTTCAGCTGAGCCTGGACAAGCCTGTTGTGCATCCAAGTCCTGCCGGGGCCCATCTTCAGTGAGTATTGTGAGGGGGCTGCAAGCACAGCACGAAACAGAACAGCACTGCCAGAGCCCCCGCAGAGCAGCGGGGAGCATAATATCCCTGCACACAATGCAACCTGCAGCTCTTCGGGGAGGACAGACACAAAACGCTTCCCCACAGCTCCCTGCAAACATTTGTACACCAACACACTCAGAAAGTAAATCAGTCCCTGACAACAGCAGCCCACACTACCACAGTGGGCAGAAACACATACACAAGTATATGTGTGCCTAAACACATATATAACAATAGATGTGTCTTGAAAAACGTACAGGTGAAACATAATTGCAGCAATAGACCAGAGAAACTGCTGCCTGCTGGATGACTTTTTATATCAGAATCTTTTTTCTTAGCAAATGGGTCACTTGAAACCAGTGTCAGCCTCAATTCAATTTGTATGAACAGACCTGAGTTCCTACAAGGCAGCTTCTGTTCACACAACTATTTAAGAATAGTCTAGCTGAGTTGTGAAGCAAGGGAAAAGTCCTTCAAAATGGAAATGACAACTATTCCCCTGTTAATTAATTGATTAAAAACTTCCTGATGAGACTATAAAACCATGTCCCAATTAACTAGGGCTGAACCCCACTGTGAGGTCCCTATGACATCCTCTGCAATTCTAAATTGAGTAACTCAGTACAATCTATACCAAAAGGAATTCATAATGACTACACTGTCATTTCAAAATGTTATCAGTCTCCTAGTACTAAAAGCTGAAAGGGAGGCCAAAGATTTCTGCCAACCAGCCAGAAACCTGGCATTACAGCTGCAGGCACCTTAGAGGAGAGCCTGAGTCCCTGTTCCTCCTGGGAAGTTGTATGGGCAGCAGTCACATAGTGGTGGCATCCCTCTCTCTCTCATTAGCATTCTGCTTGGTGTCTCTGAGAGGCAAAGTTGGAGAATCCGAGCAGACAGATCCCTCCAGTTCTGCTGGTCCAGGAGCAGAGTTAAGGGCAGGCAGAAAGCACTCCAAGAAATTTACCTTTGCCTTCCCTGGGCCTCAGCCCTCAGCTGCAGGTACCACGGCAGCACAGGCTGGAGGGATACAGTGCCCAAGTTAACCAGGTAACTTTGATGTCATGACTCCAGCCTGGAAATCAGTCACTTACTTCTCTGGCCACTTTTGTTCTGCTTGGCTCAAGTCAGAGCTGTTCTGATGCTATTCCTGAGACACATCCATGATATGAGGAGGAAACAAGGACTTTCCTGTTTAACACCTTGGTGCCAAGAGGCAAAGAGCAGCTTTATCCCCTACCCAGAGACGCCTCGGAGGCAAAGTCCTGAAGCCCTCCAGCATCTCCACATCAGCAGGGCCTGGGGATGAGCCCTTGGGCTGACGTGGGCCCCCACAGCCAGCAGGAGGAGAAGCAGCAGCAGAGGGGCTTTCCCTGGGCATCCTTCCAGCTGAGTCTCCCGGCAGCCCGTGAGGTTATCCCGGGGAGCAGGCGGGATGCGAAGCGCATCCCCCCGAAGAGACGCGGGCGGGGCAGCGCCGGATCCCGGGGCAGGGACAGGGACAGGGGGCCGGGAGGGGGATGTGCTCAGCGGGCGGGCGGGCAGCGGAAAGTTTTTCTACTGCAGAAGAATGGCCCTTTTGAAACCCTTCTGCCCCACTGCACACTGCTAAGCGAAGCCAATTCCCGGTGCCCGGAGGCGCAAAATCCCCTTCGAAGGAAAAAACCCCAGCACCCCCCACCCCCGATTACACACACACCGGGGGGGGGAGGAGAGAAAAAAGGGGAGAGGGGGAAATAAGGCAAGCACGGCGGAGCCGCCCCGGCCGCGGTACTCACGCTGCTGTTGTGGCCGGACCAGTGCACCATGGCCTGGTTGTGCGCCGAGTCTCCGGCCAGGGCGAAGGTGGTGCTGGCCAGGCGCAGCTCCTCCAGCCCGAAGCGGGCGGCGCCGCCGTCCCCCGGCTCCCGCCCCGCGGCGCCGCCCGGCCCCGGCCCCAGCCCCGGCCCCGCCGAGCCCCGCGGGCTGCGGCCCCAGCGCCGCCGCTCCGAGCCCCAGCCCGAGCCCCGGCCCGCCCGGGGAGGGCCCCGCAGGGCTCGGTCCTCGGCCGGGGCCGCTCGGGGACGGCGCTCCCCGGCCGCTTTCTCCGGCTCCCTCGTCGCTCGCCGTGTCTCCCGGCCGCGGAATTCCAGAGCAGGGGTGAGGGTCGCTCGCAGCCCGGCATCCTCCGTCCCGGCCTCTTGCCCTCTCTCACCTCCCTTCTCCCCGAGGAACCTCCTCTGCTCCTCTTCTCCTCTGTCGGTCCTCAAGTGCATCAGTAATCCCTGCTGCGGCTGCTGCTGCGGCTGCACCTGGGAACGGCAGGATCTGCAAGTTATTTCTGCACCGGCAAAGCCGTAAGTGAGGAGGAAAAGCCATGTCCAGTACAGGAGAGCAGCGTGCCAGGCTGGGTACCAGCCAGCAACTTTTTCCATCGCGGCCGGCTGCTGCTGAGTGCGAGGGAGAAGGAGCAAGCAGGAGAGCGCAGGAGCGAGCGAGCCGGGCGCTGCCGGTTCTGCCGCCGCGGGGAAACACGGCGACAACTCCACGTAAAGTTTCAGACTCTTCCGTGCTGGATGCAGCAGAGGGCTAGAGGAGATCACTTTCTTCCCACCTCCCTTTCCCCCCTCTTGTTTCCTTTTTCTTCTTTTGCACTTTTTTCCTTTTGTCTCTTTTTTCTCCCCCTCTTTTTTCTTTCTTTTTTTTTTTTTTTCCTTTTTTTTTTTTTTTTTTTCTTTTCCCCAAGACTGGTGTTGCTGATCAGGCTTGTGATGGAAGGCAAAGCCACAACCACACGGGGGAGGAGCTGATTTGAAATCAGAGAGAGAGGGAGAGAGAGAGAAGCAAATCCTGGCTGGTGATTTCTCCCGGCTGCCTCAGTGGAAGTCTCAGCTCGCTCCTCTCCCGCTCGCTCTCTCTCTGCTCGCTCTCACTTCGCCGCTTGTGCATCACACTCCTCCCGCGGCCAGGACGCCCCGTGCCTGTGCCGTGAGTGGCTGGTTCCTCACTCCTCCTCTCTCACACATACTCCCAAACCGGACTTACCCCAACTTTTAAACTCGTATCATCCCATCTCTTCCTCCCTTGTGCTTCCTTCCCATCAGTTCAAAGCCCTAACCCTGCTCCCCAGCGTGCTGAAAGCTCCAACATGGGCTGGAAGCAGACGTGCAAAGTGAAGGAACAGTACATATGTGTGTGTGTAGTCTTCCCGGAAGAAATGTTTTAATTCGATTAAGTAAGTGGCCTTAAATGTCTGAGCAGCCTCTGAAATAACCCTTTCCGTCTCCTCCTCCCTTGACTGATGTAAGTGCACTGGAGTTGCCCGGAATAGGCACCTGTGCTTCCTTTCACAGAGGAGAAGTCACATTTCTACCCCTCTGCTCCCTCCTCCGCCTGTGCTTCACTGTACTGTCGTTTACAGTGGCTGCCGATGCTTAAATAAATCACTCATGCAAGGCAGGGATGTACCCACATAAATGGTGATGGAGACAGGGACAAGCTTTTGGAAACGAAATGACAGCACTCGGAGAGGGAAATTCCCCTCCAGTGGTTTATCAGCAGAAAAAAACCCTTGTTGCTCTATCTGTCTCTCACTTTTAGGACCAGCATTTTCTCCCCCAGGAGCTGTGCTCGGCTCTCAATATGTGTCCTCCCCGGGAGCAGTGCTGGTGGTGGCCAGAGATCACCAAAGGCTGCCTGCAGGGGCTGGTGCCTGCTGCTCCCTGACCACACACAGCACTGCTGTTACTGCCTACACAGCACGACAGGGCCCTGAGCTTTGACAGGCACTTCCAAATGCCCACGGGCATTAAAACTGGAGGGAATTAAAAGCTGTTCCACTGGAATTTTATTCCATCCCCCGTCTGCCTGCTCTCACTCATTCCCATTTGATTAACGGGAGAGTTTATTTTTTAATTAATATTTTTAACATTTCCTTCCTGACATGGAAGACCTTATTGATTTTTTGATTTTTTGATTTTTTTTTTTTTTTTTTTTGGCAGAGCATTTCAGAAAACGATTTACAGATTTGTTCCACATTCTTCTAGAGATTTCACTCAAATGCTCACTGGTGACACATCTTGGGATATTAGCACAAGACCAGAGGTGAAGGGAGGCTCACAGTAATTCAGGCTGAGCATAACTTCATGCTGCTTACAACAATGATGGATTGTCTGCAATGTAACCACCTGACCTCAGCTAAATCTACCAATTAACTGCATACCTGTTTCCACATCTCCCAGCTAAATGGTTACTATTAGTTACAGCCTGTCGGGTAATAACAATAATTAACATGCACACTTAAACAGCTCCTTTCCTTTACTAAGCCCAGAGCTCCTCACAAAGGCCTCTTTGTATAAATTGTATAAATGGAGGAAACTGAGTCACAGTATGATCAGCAAAGCAGTAATGATTGGAGGTGGAGCCACCTTATTATCACTCCAATCCTTTCTCTTCTGTACAACAGATTGACCAAGTGGATCTATCCCAGAGGATCAACTAAAAAGTGGCACCTTCCCAGCACAAGTCTCTTAAAGAGGCTTTAATCTAAAGGAGTGAAATTCAGGGATGAGTAGGTGAGAGAAAAAGAACTTGGAAAAAGGAAATTAGTAAGAGGTCAGAGGAAATTTCTCTTGGGATTGTACTAGAGATTTGTATGCCAATGAGTGGCTAAGGAGAGAAACAATCTAGCTGTCTCATTTAGGCAGATGATTATCTCTGGATTGTGATGAGTGGCCAGTGAGTGATGATACAGTTGTGCCTGATGGAGCACATCTTATACACTGTGAACACAGTGCACCTGCAGAGCTCTTCAGTAAATGCACAAGGATCAGTCACGGACAGAAAATACTGAATCCAACCTGAGCACCAAAGACCTCGTTGTGAGTAGATATAGGACAGTCACATACAGTATGAGCCTTCCCCTGAGCCCTGTTTTCAGGAATTATTGGTTTAGGAGATTCCAACAACAGCAGGAACTGCACCTGATCCCTTACTTTTAATAAGTTATAATGTAGTAGGACTTTTAATGGACCAAAATTTGTCTAATCTGTATTTATACTCTTGGTGTCTGAAGCAAGCTGTGATAGTCAAGTTTACAATCTGATTATGTGTACTTTTGGATACTCATGGTCTGCACTTATCTGAGAGAGACATTTTAAATCGCTGTAATCTAATCTTGCTGCCAGCCATCTTTTTGCCACAGATGATGTGATGATTGAGCCCTCAGAGATAAGAAACTGGAGTCTTTGGCACAAAAGAATAATCTGCTGTCTTTTGATGTAAGGGATATCTTTCTCAGCCGGGAGCAGGGACAGAGTTTGTATACTCAGGCAAAAAGAAGCTGGTGTGATGTGACTGAACTCCATGGCTGTGCCCATGAGAGAGGAAAGGCTGCACTCATGGGTACCCAGACCTGAGGCACCACCTGATCTGATATTTCAATGCCCCGTGTCCAGCTCCAGCATCTGGTGAGAAGATGTTTTCCATGAGAGCTGCTGCAGTACCTGATCAGGAGACTGTTTCTCTGTTTCACATGTCCATGCCCTAGGGAGAGGGGATGTGAGCAAGGCATGGGAGCCATGGAACAGAAGTTAATCATTAGCAATATAAATCATGGCTTATGAGAGCAAATTAAAATTGCAGGTTTTAGCTGGCCTTTTCAGCCTCTGCCTTTGCCAGGATGAGCTGTGGCAGGGGATTTTCCTCTGCACCAGAAGGAACTACCACAAAGGCAGATCTGCACATGCACAAGAGTGTTGGGGGAGTTTCTTGCTTCTGGGTTCAGGAAGGACATGCTGGAATCTAGTGAAAAGTGTAGATACCAGTTCTGGGTACCTGTTGCAGTGGAGCAAGCAGCTTCCTCAGGATTTATATAGCCTTGAGAAGAGAAGCAGGAACAGCATGAAACGTGGATGAGTACACAAATCTTCACTTGGGACTGGGCAGGTACTGAGACAGGTGGAAATATGGGCTTGGTCAAGGACATAAATCCTTATGACAGTGATTGCAATAATCTGCCATCTGCAGGATCCTTTCCCCTGCAGTGTTCCACTCTCACAATCAGAGACTACTTGTGAAAAATACGGTCCTGAGAGACTTCCTGGCTCCACAGTACTCCTGTCTCCTGAAACATGCTAGATGATGTACCCTGCATGATGGCAGCACCTCAGGGATTATGCCAACACTGTCCGTACTGTGATGGAGTAGGAAGGGAGAAAAAGAAATGAAAGAGGATACAGAGAAGGAAACAGAATTGGGTGGGCTTAACCAGCTGAGTTTTTAATATAAGGCAGGGGCATAATATAGCCTGCCCTTTTGTGATTCTGAATGTCTTTTAGGCAAAGAAGTATAATCTTTCCCTAGTAAATATTTGTATAATCAGGATTTTGTGAATCTACACTCATTTTAAATCATGAGTTTTCTCTGAGAAGACTGTGTAATGAAGGGAGACCAAGAAGAACACTGCTCCATTGATTCCTATCAAGCCATGATGAATACTGTAGTTTGACATAACACATAATTCCCCCAAATGGAATCTCTGTTAAAAAAAAAAAATACAAATCAGGATACAACAGGTCTTGTTGCAGTTTCCTTTAGGGGAAAAAATTACTTTCAGCTGTAAATATCACAAAAAGATATTTTTTTTCTAAATAGGGTTTATGGATGCTTCATTCTTTAAATAAAATAGGGACTAATTATATATATCAAACCAACTATTTCCAAGTGCTTCTTCTTTCACTGAACAAATGGAAATTATTTAGCCATATGTTTTACTTTGTGGCAATATGTAGATAATTGTTACATAGGTGCTATTATAAATAAATCCTGTAACTTATACCGAGGCAATGCATTTGACAAAAAATGACCAAAATACTTGAAAGAAATCTGTAACTGAAAGAAAATCTCTGTCTTCTTTCCACTAAGTTTCCTTTCCTCAGACCATTTTTGGAAAGGTGATTGAACTACTTATTTTTGACACTAACAATTCCTTTAAATTAATTAACATGAAATCTGTCCTTTGTTATTCCACACAATCAAACCCAAACCAGTTCTATCCTAAAATTAGGCTGCTGCAGCTTTTAACAGGGGCTCCTATTCATCTGCAAATTTTGTTGCGATTTTGCTTTAGTTGCCATAAATATTAACAGCCAGGGCTTTTTGTTCTTTTACTCCCTCTTGCTGCAGCCTGTTGCAAAAACTGAGGTTTAAAGTAATCTCAAGAAAGTGCAAGATTTTGACACTTTTTAGCTTAGAGAGCCATTTTGCTTTGCTAAATCTTCCGATGGGGACTTCATACATTCGTTTATCTGGCAAGGAGGCTGGGTGGTGAGCAGATTCAGTCAATGTGATTGCTTCCAGGTACAGGAAGGTGCTCAGCACCAACACCTGGTTGCATTTTTCCTCAAATCCTGTTTATATTAAAATATCTAGTCGTGCTTATTAGCCAGCAACTCTTTCTGAGGACAATAGAACTTGTCTGGATTTTCTCCTCTGGAAATTCTCTTATGCAATCCCTCTGTTTCACTTCCATTTCTGGATCCAGAGCATTTTCACACCAGCCAACCAACCACGAATGGGACAGCAAACCCCACACTCATGGTTCAGACTCCTTCTTATTCTTACAGCTGCAGATATTTCCTGGGCCAGCTGTGCCCAGGTGATAAACCAAGGGTGGGTTTGCTATGGGAAGGAGCTTGTCACCATCTCCAAATAAGCTCCTGCTCCCTGTCAGGTGCTGAAGGAATACTCTTGTGGCTGCACAACTACCATATCCATGCTGGTGTTGAGTCCAGCACTCTTTGCCACAATCCTGGAGCTGAGTCGTGTTTCTTCTCTTACGTCATCTGCTCCTCTGTGCTGGTCTTGAATTTCCCTGTTGCAGTGATCCTCTCCCCTTGTGATCATTGCCACCCTGTGCTCCTGAGTGTTGCTCCCCTGTTGAGGATTACCATGGGATTTAGGAGTGGAGAAAAACCACAGGCCACAGAAGACAGTGGATGAGAAAATCTGCTGCTTGAAATTCCTAGCTGACATTCTCTCTTGATCAGCTTTTGCAGCCTAAGAAACCTGGAAAGCTGCCCTGAAAAGCTGGTCTTAGATTCTGCTGGGTTTCATAGTTGGTTGAGTGTAAAGTAGAATGCAAGAACTGCACTTACATCAGGACTGCCTATACTCAGCTGGTGCTCTGAGCTTGCAGCTGGGGAGAAAACTGAGCTGGAGCTCACAGACAAAATGAGCTGTATTATAACAACTTTGAAACTAGTAAACATTGGCAAAAGGAGAAAGCCTGAGGTGTATCTTGTAGTCACCTCATTCACTACTGCCAATATGAAAGATAACCACAGGGATGACCCAGCAATTGTCACATTTCATCCTGACTGTTTCAAAGCAGACCCATAACACCCAGAAGGTTTTTGCCATCAATAACTAAAATGTATTCTGTGGACACTTCCAACCACACGGAAGGCAAGAATGCAACCAGGAAAAATGAGAATGAATTTAGCAAGTGACGCGTGACCAACCTGATGGTCTTCAGCTACTGAACAGCTGAGTGTTTGAACCCTGGCTCCAGCACAGTCTCATGGTAAACTGAGGACTTATGGGCAGGTTGGAGCAATTGACAGAGCCCTGGAAGTTGGTTGCGTTGCAACTGTCAGCAACTGAGAATCAACTGACTAGAAAACATCTGGGGTTTGCATTGGGGTTTCTCTTTGCAAACAAGGCAAACTGCATATTCTAATGTAATGCTACTACCAGTGCTACTACTCACTGCCAAACAAAAATTGGGGACTGTTGTGCTATAACATCCTAAATTCAGCCATGCTAGAAAAACTGGCCATTACCTGATTCTCTCTGTTGTTCCTGTGAGCATGTATCTATTCTATATCTGACTCTCAAGCAAGTTCCTTTCTCTTCTTTTTGTTATATGGAGATGCAAACTGCAAACATTCCACTCCCCAACCAACTGAGGGTCTTTGCAGCTATTCACAATCATTTGCAAGTGGCTTATCTGTGTCCACTGAGTAATTTTCATTCCATCATCTTCTAGTCCTTTCCAGTTCCTCGGGAGAATCATGGCTGCTAGATGTCTCTGATTGTCTTGCAACCTTGCAAATCTGCAATTTGAAGCAGACTAATCAAGTGCAGATAATAGTTTCATGTGGACAATAAATATCAGTCAGAGCCTGACTAACCTTCCACAGAGCCAGGATACTTCTGTAACATAAATCTTAAAAGCTTAAAAGGCATAAAAATAATCTGTATTTTCTTCCTTTTTCAGAGAGTATTGAACTTTAGTCATCACTAAAGAAGTTCGCCTGACATTCTCTCAGCTCTGGGTTTATCTGCATTGACAGGACAATAAAAATTCTTGTCTATCACTCTACTGCCATCACCTTTGGCTTCTGCACTTGGTTGTGGAAGAATTTAATGGAGGTAAGAGAATAATGATGGAGAGAAAAAGATTACAAACTTAATGGCCTGTGAATGCTGTTTATAGTTTGTCATCGTTACAGATGGTGTTTTCTTGCTTGTGCACCTTGCTTGATTTCTCTTAGCCAGAAGTGTTAATGAAGTAGAAGTTCCAGGTACAACTAAAGATAAAATTCCTAATAGAAGAATTAAACTACGTTTTTACTGCAAGAAAAGTAAAAAAAAAAAAAAAAAAAAGAAAAAAAAAAGAAAAAAATGAGAACGCTTGCGGCTGATGAAAGATGTGAGCTTGCTCATTGACAGTATTTTATTTCAGAACTGAAAAAAATTACCAGGAAAAATTTTCTGTGAGGCAACTCTGTCCTGCTTCACTGATGCATTATTTCTTAAGTCATGGTCAGAAATCCTTTTCTGGAGACAGTTACATCGCTCACAGGTCAACCAGCAGAGCTTTCCATACACACTGCCATGGTACACAAGCAGGAGAGAAGGATCTGGTCATCAGTTACACCTGTTCTCATTAATTCAGCCATTTCTGCCTAAAACAAGGTAGAGAATACTCACATGAATTTTGCTGTGAGATGATAAGCAGTGCAGACATCCACGTCTGAGCAGCACAGTGCATAGTCACAGACACCTTCCCTATTGGGGCAGCTGTTTGGAAAGTTAATGTGTTCATAGGATCTGTCTGGCCAGAATCCAAGGCAGATGAAGAGAGGGAAGCTTCCTCTCACCTTTTCTCCCTCCAGCCTGGCAGCTCCTTCAGCAGCTTCTCAGATCTGTGGCATCCAGCTATGATTTTGTAGCTTGGTGGGACAGGGAGAGATACAGCCTCTAACAAGGGAAGAAGAAACAGTCATGAGACAGCTTGTCAGTCCCACCTTTGGTGAGGAACTCTAATCTTCCACAAGGAAGGCTTTGGAATGGGTAGTGGAAAATCAGGAGAAAATGCAAAGGAAATCTGTATTTCTTTGTTGTCAATCTTTTCATCATGAATCACGTAGTGAAATGACATCAGGGTACTGATTTCAGGGCTTTATATAAGATTAAAATTATTCTTTCTTTGTTTTATTTTCTTTCTTAAAAAAAAAAAAAAAAAAAGAAAAAAGAACTAGTCCTCTTAACCGTGGAGAACAGTATGGAGACAAAGCTCCTATTTGCTCTAAATCTAATCTGAAGTGTTCCAACACAAAAAATAAAGCCAAAGCAGTAAAATTAAAATATTCCACTTGAGCCGTTCAGAAAGGAAGGGTTTCTCTTTTCTTTTTTTCTTTTTTTTTTTTTTTTTTTTCTTTAAAATAGTCTCTGGAGCTATTTTTGCCAGCCACAAAGGTTTTTTTTTTAATATGCATATTTAAAACAAATGTGTTTATCCGTAGATACATAAAAGGGTAACAAAAAGTATTATTCTAGCTGAACAATCTGTTACAATCACCTTGAAATTATTATTAGATTTCTAAATCTTTTTTGTGCATTTTTTAAATTCCATTTGGCATGGATTTAAAAAAAAATCAGTTATTCATATGATTTAAATTAATTGAGATGTTTTCCAGAACACCTTGCAATATAAAAATAATTTCTTTCCAAAAGTTTGGTACTAGATTTTTTTTCCTGCCCACAGCTCTCAGCAATTTATCTGGGACATCTGTGGGGGTAGCACCTGAAAGATTAAAGCTCATATACAAATATTTGCTTCTGGTAAACGGGACACAGATAATGTAATTTTAGGGTTAAACTTGATATTAGGTATAAAAAACTGTAAAATAATTTTTAAAAAGTTAAAAATTATGTCAGATTTTGATCAAAACCTTGAACAAAAAAAAGAAGAAAGAAATCCCCTCATCATCAATAAAAAACCCTTCCATCTAGAAGAATGAGATTTATTAAATAAAGGTGATGAAAAAACAATAAGTCTGTCAGTTTAATACATGTATACACACACAAAGGTCAATAAATAGCCCAAGTAATGGAAGGAACTCATAAGCAATGCTTCTGCTGATTTCATTGCAAGCATTTCCTGAGATTACATTTATTTTTGTGAGTATTGTTGTCTGGAAAGCTCTGTGTGTGTAATATCTATTCTCACATCAAGAAAGCATAGGGGAAAAACTCAATTTGCATATATTTTCATGCAATTAATAATAATTCAGGGTTTGTGCTTTTCTTATGCCAAAACCATGCTTGCCAGTGTTTGCAGCCCTCCAAACATGTATATTTGTCCAAGTCTGAGTCACTCTGATTTTCTCCTCTGTTTGAAACAATGTTTGTTCAAAAGATATTGTGTGCTTCTCCTTTGTCTTCATTCGATCCAGAATAGTTTTTAACATTTTTATCCAGACTCCTTGATATTCTGTTCTAAAATGGCTTCAATTTTCCAGCCTGACCAAGTTTCCCATGTGCATTTTGGTTCCTTTATGCCTGATTGCAATCAGTGGGAGTCTCTTCATTGATTTCAATGGAATTTGGATCAAGTTCATTTGCAGCATAACTTACACATGTTTGCTGTCATGAAATAAGTCAGCTCTCAGAGCAGCAGCATCCAGGGAACTTGAAAGAACAAGGAATAAATTCAAGGTCTCTGATCTTGCTTGGGAGGAACTTAAGCAAGTCCTGGTTTATTAGTGGTGACTGCCCTAAATAACACATTTTGAGTGCCTGCCCTTTAACTGCAGTAAAACTTCTTTTCTGACTCAGGCTCTCCCAGGAGTCAGCTCATTTTAATATTTTTTATGGTGCCTATAGTGCAAGATTTCCTTCTCACGATTTCAAATACTCATTGACGCGCTGGGCATTTTGGTGTTTTCAGCATCTGCTGACTTTTTCAGGTTCAAACTCCATGTCTTTTATAGTTTTGTTTTGTTTTTTCACTTTCCAAAAGAGGTAAAAATAAAAAAAAAAAACAAGGCACGGGGCCTGGATTATTTTTTTGTTTTGTTTTGCCATGTAGGTGCATCATTCTGCACAATCTTATTTCATCTTTGTTGTTGTTTTTTGCCAGACAATCTAATTATCTTGATTGGTGGGTGGCCAACAAAGTTTTAATTAGATCCAGGGGGATTTGAGCAGGACTATGTATTAAAAAAATGCAAAACAATATTTCTAGAATTTTTGTTAATTTATGTTGTGAGGCATCCTCTGTAAAATACGACATTGCCTCTTTGCATTTCAGTTCTGCCCTCTCTTCTCCTGCCTTGCTCTTTCCCTTGGTTCGCAGGGAATGGTGAACTGGCTTTAACATCCTCACACTGAGCCAACTCTGCCAAGCTGTTGCTGCTAGAAAATGTCCAGCAGCTCAGCCCCTGCCAAACAGAGCCATTGATCCTCCAGCTTGTGCCAGTTCAAAGGGGCATAGGCTGCATATCCAGCTTTGTGGAAGGGCTGACAAGTGATTTGGGGCAGGCGATTGGCATGGACATCAGTGAGCAGCACTGAAGGCAGGGAGAGAACTACACTCAGGAGATCTTTCTGGCTGGTTATAGTTATTAGTTTTTGACTAGAAAAGGGCTTTTTTTTTTTTTAATTTATTTATTCAGTAATCTAAAAATATCCTGGTAATGAATTAACCTGAACAGGGGGAGGGGGACAAGAAACCACGCATATTGATTTTCTAAAAGCAGGCAGGAATGCTGTTATTTTCCAATTAACGTTCAGCATTAGAGAACAATCCAGCTGGAAAGAACCAGCTAAGCAATTCCAAGCTTTCTGCTTTCTGCACTTTTTCTAGTGATATTTTTCTCATTTAACTTCTTAAAAAAGAAAGACCCTAATAACAATTTAGGCCATTTCTTTGGCTAATGATTAACTTGTTGTGTACTCCAGTGGTGTGGCAATGGAATAACGATAGTAGGAATCCAACTGTTCCTGCTGAATCAGAAGGCATGTTCATCCAATAAAGGCTGACCCTGCTCCTGTACTGGAGAAAAAGACAAACCGTCTGAATGCAGTATTCATGATAAGGAATATATAAAATCAGAGCACATCTGAGTTTCTGGTGAGACTGGCGATGAGCTCTAGTCTGATTTTGGCTGAGTCACCCTTTGATTTCCACTTCTATATTTTTGCTCTGTCTGGTCTATTGCGCTTGACTCTTCCTTCTTATGGCTTAGCATACTCAAGGCCCACCAGATTCAATAGTAAACAATGAGTAAAAATGAAATCATCACGTCCAGCCCCTTCAAGTCCCCTTTAGTGGCCACTGGGTGCATGTTTACAGCTGAATTCTGTGACCAGGAGCAGCCTCCACCAAAAAACCAACAGGCAGCTCAGGCCACACCACTGGCTCTCCACTGGATGCTGCAACCCATGTTATGCACCCAAAGCAACGAGCACTGATAACAAGGAAGCAGATTGGAAGTAGGGAAATTACCACTTTCTGAGTAAACATGTGCATACACAGGTCAACATGCATTTTCATAAATTGAGATCCTTACTGTTTGAACGAGTTTCTGAGGTTCTATCTGAGTTTTCAAGTTTTCTATGCTTCCTGAATTTTTATTTTGCTCTCTTGCAAGTTGCCCTTTTCAAATTATTAACTTGTGCAAGGATGAATTCTACTGAGTTTAAGCAACAGCAGAGGTTGTCTGGCCAACACCATATGCTGTATTTCCATGTAATTTGTCCCTTTTTTGTCCAAATGCTCAAGGGAATCTGGCTGGAGAAAGTTCATATTGGGACTTTACCTGGTAAACAAGTTATGGAAACAAGTGCTGAAATAGAATTCAGCTTTCGTGCATCTTGGACTTGGCAAAGCATTTGGAAAAACTGCAAGCACCCATTACTACTAAACTGAGACAGACATTTTGCCAGATATTTCTGAACAGTTTTGCATACATTTCAATATATATGTTCTTATTTAGCAAATGTTTATTTAACTATCACTGTAGTTTTCCTTTAAGGGTGTAGGAAGGGCCCAGAGAGAGTGACAAAACCGCCAGCTTTTGCTGAGGAATGATATGCCCTGCAGCCATACTGTGTGTTTAGAGTCTGGAGACAAATTTTAGGGCCTGGATTTATTCATAGCATTTAATAGATGCTTTGATAATTATTTACATGGGAATGAAAAACAAATTTTCCAGATTAAAAACCATAAAAAAAGCTTGTTTGGATTAGCATGATCAACCGAAAGCATCCATTTGATTCTTGGTATATATATCTATAATTTACTGAGCTGCAAAATAAACACACTCTACTGTTCCTCTGTTGAAGGCTCCAGCTGTAAATAATTCATTACTTTAAAAAATGTATTGCTATCAGATAGGTCTCTTAATATTCAGTAGAATCAAGTTTTAAGAAAAAAATAAAATAAAATAATAAATGAAATATAATTTCTGTTTCCTGGAGAACCTTTTTTAAACATAAAATTTCAGTTGGGTGAAAATTGCTGTTCCATCTATTGGACACCAGTAGAATCACTCCACAAGTAAGTAGGGATTTTTTTATTAGTTTTGAAGGCATAATCAACACCTGCTCTTATGAGTGCAGGTGTAATCACATCATGACCTGGTCTGTCTCTCGCTGTCCTGCTTGCAGTTCATCATCACTCTAAGGAAAACAGGCCTGCTCCTCAGTATTACACAAGGGGACAAAGACTAGATGGGGAAAGGGGGAAATTCATCAGGCAAAGAGAAACATCATCCACAACAGCAGAAAGAAGCAGGGTACAGACTCTCTCTGTTCATAAAGTACTGAAAATAGTTACAAGCAGCCTGGGAAAAAAAGACTTGTGACAAAGGCTGGGGGATTTCACAGCACAAAGGTCCCATGGGGCCATTACAGAAAGACAGGCAGTGACCTGGTGACACCAGCATTAGAGCTTTTCTTTATACAACCAGGACACTTCTGATTATCTTCCTGCCTTACTTGAAATGGACAAAACCCATGCTTTTGTAGAGGCTTTCAGGATGGTTTCTTCCTGACTTTGAAGAAGGAAAAAAGAAGGAATTCTTTGGTGATTTTCCATTGTTGAAGTGCTTTTTCTGGGAAAAAAAACCTCAAAAACCTGAGGTGTTTGGGAAATAATTTGATAGTGTTGGGGTGTTTCTTTTTATTCAGGAATTGATGGGTTTTTCTGTTAAAAACCTGACACTGTAATAACAGAATCAAATATGAGTGCATAGATACATAGGAAGATTTTTCTTCTGTGTGTGATGTACCAAAGCCACAAATAATCAGACATCTGTAAGGAACTCATCTGCTGCCCATGTGGAACTTTGGCACCAACTATTCCACTTCTCAAGGATAGATCTCCGTAAAACAAACAGTTGCCTGAACATCATGAAGTACCATTTTTTTTAATTTATTATTGTGCTTCTTGAAATTCTTAAGGACCCCCAAACAGAGCATTGAACAAAGATCTCAGTCCCTTCCTATAAAAAGTTACAGGCCAAGTTATCCAAGTGTTAAGAAAATTTAGCCTGTACACAGAGGAGTTGAAAGCCATCCAACACTAAATCAGTATAAATTACACAGGTGGAACAAAACTTCACACCAAAAAATTGCAGGATTAATCCTACAGCTTACATTGTTAATGTTGGTTGCCTTCAAAACATGTCAACAGACATCCCCTCTTTCTCCACCAAGCATTTAGACAGTAAAACATCTGAGAAAGGTGTTGCTTTGCAGATTTGCACTCCCTCCTGAAACTTGGCTCTCTTTCTATGAGTCCTGAAAAACTGGTTTGGTCCTCAGCTATGGATTACCTTTGCAAAGCAAATTTCTCATATAGTAACAGCTGCATAGGTTATGGTTTCTAACACTGACAAGAGAGTACTTTGTGTCACTTGAAGAGCCATTGAAAACTCTCATGAAATAGTGACATTTCAAAGCAGACTTCTTTTGCAGAAATCTGAAATAACTTCAACCGATTTTACATCTCATCAAAACTCAAAACACAGATACTGTGACTGCTGCAATCTGTCTCACTATTTTATTATTTCTTAACAGCATTATAGTGGTTTCGACAAACATTGAGATGTTAACATAGTGTTTTTTCTTGTCAAAATGCATATTGAGTTATAGGAAAAGTTTCATGCTTATGGAAAATTACATACAGTCTTCATGTGCACACTCTGAATCCTCAGTTGGAATAAAAACCTGAAAATGAGATAAATTTCCCTCATTTGCTCATGTATGCAAATTAGGCACAGAGCACCTGAACTGAAATTATGAACTGACAATATATATCACATATAGTAGAAGTCGCTCAAGATATTAATATATTTATGCAGAATTCAGGGATCTTGAAAAAGCTGTCAGAAGAATGCTTGCAGTGTTGCTTCCTATGACCATATCAGGTAATTTATCACCATTTCAGCTACATCCTGTTCACAGCAGTGCTCTTTGAAAGTGCTAACATAGAATTCTCAAAACAGACTGTTATCTGCCTTCTTGGATTCCTCAGCCACTGTCTCAAGAGCTGATAGTGCATCACACCAGAGAAAGGTGATGAACAGAAAGGTGTCATTGCTCTACCTGCATTCAGGTTCACGTCCAGCTCACACTCCACCACTTCTCCAGGTTCTTTTCAGAGATGGCATTTGTTACTTTTTTCTGTTCTCTCCTCTGTTGTCTTTTTCCTCACAGCAATAAAGTTTGAGGAAGTAGCCTAGGGAAAGAAGTGACTTGATGGGCCGGATGAATGCTCACCTTGTTACCTACCCTGTGGCACTGCAGATGCCAAGGAAGGAAGATAAGGCTGGGACAGTCATGCAGCAATTCTTCTTCAGAACCCTCTCTAATCTCCAGCACTTTGGAGCTCAAGGACTGCCCAAACCAAACACAATTCATGCATGTACAGTAATTCTGAGTAGATTTCCATGAATTAGTCCAGCCTCTGTTTGTATCTGCAAATTATAGATCTTCAATACCCTGAAGCAGGGAATTTCATAGTTACACTCTGTATGAAGAATTACCTCTTTTGGTTTCTCTTGGACATCCCAGTTTCTGATTATTCATGTATCAGAACAAGTGATCCAGGCTTGTCTTACTACTCAAGAACAAGAACATTTCTCTACAAAACGTTATCCACATCTACGAGAATCTAGCCAAGCCCTGGCTAAATATGACATCAAACTAATCAGCATTTCATACACTTCCAGGTGAAAGTTTAGAAAATCCACAGCATTTGTTTTCCATTCCATATCATCCCAATTTCAAGGACATTTATACCCTGTCTTTCTACACAACACTTTGCTGAAGCATGCCTCATTAGCTCACATGCAAGCCTTCATGCCTCCATAACCTAAATTTCTTTTCTCACCTTCCTCAGATGATATTTCTTACCTCATTTTTGAATCTCAAATTGATTTACTGCCTCCAAACACAATTCAGATACTCTACGCTTTCCTGGCCCCTTTAAAGTCTGCTCAATGGCAACGGGTATGGCAGTGCTGTTCGGGTCCTTGCATTTAGCATCATTTGATTCTTCTCTCTCTATCCTCCACCTCCCTCACTTCCCCTTATTTGTATTCTCATCAGTGTCACATTAAATGCTGTGGAACACGCTTTTAGGGTAATAACAGGCCTGAAGTTTATGAAAAAAAAAAAGATTGATATCAGCTTCATAAAACTCACGGGAAGCAATATCTTTTCTGTGCCTTGCCATGCCTTTAACTGCAGCTGCCTTTATACATTGTGGAGGGAGAAAAGAGGGTTATTTTAAAAAAAAAAAAGGTGGAAAAAGGCGATATCTCCAAACAGCAGTGGGATTTTGGAACCTAGTGTGCCATTAATTTCTTTATCGCTTTAACAGCAAGGAAGTTGCACTTGCTTCTTTGTGTATTTCAGTGGTGTGTTCCTTTCAAGGGCTTGGTAATCTTTTTCCTTAAATGTCAGTAGATTCTGAAATGCTCAAGCTTTGTAACCAGTGGTTTATAGCCGTCACACACCGAAAGGGCAGCAGATGAAGAAACTGTCTATTATTGCAAAGAAATTGAATATATGCCAGGTATCAGGATGGAACGAGAAAGGAGGCAGTGAAATCAGGCTGCAGTTTTACACTGAAGCCCAAGCTGGTGGCACCCTGTTCCTGCAGGATGTGAACCTGCACCATCAGGCTGAATGCTGCCCCTCACCTGTTTATCTGCAATTTGGTTCTTCTGAATATGAACCCAAAGCCACATTTGGGCTTGGGTCATACTCACACTGTGCATTACTGGCTTTGACTACAGGACTTGATAGGGGATCCACCACTTATTTCAGCACCGATTCCATAAGATCTCACTGCTCCAGAGCAGCCCCTGTGTCAAACACAGCCTGCTGCAGCTGCAGGAGGGAAGATGGGCTGCAGACCTCACTAAGCTCAAGGACTCTGGCATAGCAATCCCTTTTAGGGTGGTACACCAGTTAAACAGCATGGGGCTTTTGAGCAAAACCTCCCTGCTTTTATTCCAAGAGACACTGGAGATGCAAAGGGAGGTAATAGTCCACTCATCCTTACATCCTGGAGGCACTGTCCCACCAGGAAATTGCCCATATGCCTTAAAACAGCATCTCCCATATCCCTGTATCTTTCCAAATCAGTGCCTTAGCAAAACTTTTTTTCAAATAATTACTCTTTCAATGCCCTGTTTTTCTGTTCCCAAGTCACAGTTTAGCCTTTGGTTTTGCAGGTTGGAAGACTGAAACAGATACACTTAAGATGAGGAAAACTTTTTCTATTTATTTTTCTTCCCTTTTTTGTTGCACTCACTTTTTGCAGTTTTTACTCTTGATATTAAATTCGATTAAAAAGTAAGAGCCATTATATTTCAGCTTTCTGCTTCACTGCCTCTAAATATGTGATTTCCCCCCAGTTTTAATTGTTTTTTAGATACTGCCAATTTAGCAAAACTTGCTAAAATGGACTGATGATGGGTGGGAGAACCTGAAGAAACCAAAACCATCCCACTAATCCCATCAACTAGCCCATGTTTGCCAGAAACAATTGCAAAACAACAAAGAGGCTTTTTATTTTTAAGACTGGCTGAATTGTCCTGTCTCCATGTTCCCCGAGTACCAACAGGCAAATTGCTGTAATACAGCTATCCCAGCAGAGACATGATTCTTAGCTTAGTAAAGTCAGTGGGAGTTTCTGCACAGGCTTTTCCCTGAGCTCTGGAACAGACCACACAGACACTTAACCCACAGCCCTTCACAGGGATATGCCAATAGGTGTCCACTTGGTGCTCAGCATCCCAAGATGGAAAGTAGGGAGATGATTTTGAAATCCTGAGTTCAGGTAAAATATTTGCCATTTTTGTCTACGTTCTTCTCCCCTCCTCCGTTTTTTGTTGTTGTTGTTGTTGTTTGGGGTTTTTTGGGGGTTTTTTTTGTTTGTTTGGTTGGTTGGTTGGTGTTTTTTTTGTTTTTGTTTTTGTTTTTTTTTCTGCCTAGAGGAAGGGTTTTCCAAATGTGTCCACCTCAGCTGGGTGGGTGATGACTGACCAGGCAAAAAGGGAAGGCAGCCAGAAGGTTTCAATGTCAAAGAAATTGACAGAGGATTAATAGCTCTCAAAGAGCTGTGTTGTCAGATAATCACTGAATGCAGTCACTGAGTACAGACCTTTCCCCAGTAATTCCAATATCAGCCTCATCAAAGTGTGTTCCTGGTGTAAAAATCAAGTAATTCTTAGAAAAGTGTTAAATAAGCACACGTTACCTGTCCTAGAGGACTTTGGAGCATGATTGAAAAGCTTTTACAAGGATCATAGCTTGCCCTGAAAGGGTAATACAGCCACAGCTCTTAAGCTAATCATCCTTTGGGTTCCAGAGTAAAAAGACCTTGCAGAGCTGAGTTAACCACCAAAAGAAATTGAGTAAAACAGCCCAAACTGGCTGACCAGCCTTTGCGTTCAGAGTAGGTCCTTCCCTTATGAAAAATATTAAAGAATAAAGCATTTCTTCTGGCAGGCAAGAGGACCTCTCAGGGCATAGCACAGGTTGACCCAGCTGAAATAAAATCACTCTATAAATACCATGGATTTGTTATAGGAAGCTAGCAACACCCCAACCCCAAATCAGATCCAAGCTTTGGAGAAACACATAAGTAGGTTGGATGAACCTTGTGGGTTGGGAAAATATCTCCAAACTGGTGAATTAATATTGCAGACCAGAGGATTATTCACTGGAAAGCTAAGGGGATTTCTGCTGGGTATATAGCTACTGAATTTAATCTCCAGCCTGAGCTGCCTTTGCTCTCCCAGCCCACCTCCTGCAGCTGCTGGGATTTGGCTCCTTCTCTACTTTACAATCTAACAGAGTTAGAAATACATCCAACAGCACTCGAGGAGGTGCTTGTGGCACTTGATAAACAGCTCTGGATGCAGCATTGTTAATGTGTCTGGAGACGTGTTGGGTGAGGGACGCCTCAGGGGTCACCTCTGTCCCTCAGTGTGCTTCTCTCCACTTGGATATCGGGGCTGCATTCCTCTGGAGTCAGAGGCAACGTCTGGCAACAAGAAGTATCAAGAGGGAGCAGATGAGGGGAAGAGACTCAATTTACTGAATAATAATGCCAGAATTCAATGCACCAGAGCACTTTGATTTAGCCGTTTCAGGGACTGGCAGCCCACAAAGCAGCACTTCACCTTCTACGAGAACATTGCAAATCTGAGTAAAGGCAGGGAGAAAATGTACAGATCATATCCTGGGACATGGAGCAGACAGATATTTAAACCCTTAGCCAACTGCTTCTCAAAGCCATCCTTCTCCTGCCACTGCAGTCCCTTCCATCACTGCTATTTATCTGAAAATAGAGACAGTAAAAGTAGCTGTAAGGAAGATGAAGTTTGCCTGGTCTTTGGTTCATTGATAGTGGCCAGAAACAGCTGCAGCAATCTCATATTGCTCCCAGCTTGATGGGAAAAACACGAGGAGACATGGAAGTTCAGCAGTTCTGAGTATGGACAAGAAAATAGTTTTCCCAAGGAAAAATATTGAAAATCACTATAATAGATGTTCTTTCTATCTAAAAGATGAATTTGGTTATACTGAAGCAGGGTGGCTGGATCCAGTCCCAAAAGGCTACCAAAGCACTTGAACCCAATACGTAGCATTTAGCTCCAAAGAGCCTGTGAGAGCAGGACAGACAAATACTTAACACCCAGCTGTTCCCATGAAAGATTTGGCAATTATTGCAGCTCAACATCAAACTCTACTGAGTGCAAGCAATTTTTACTTTAAGACATTTCTACTCTTCACTTCCTTAGGACAGAAACACTCTCAGGCTTTTTACTGTTCTACAAGGAGGCTTGAGCAATTAACTTTGTTTTACCACTCAGTTCAGAGTGGGTGAAGATTTCAGATATAAACTCAAGGAGCATCCATGGATGCAATGAAGAGCAGAGGTCCTTTCATGATTCACTTTGGTGACCCTGTTCTCTCTCCCTGTTTCACCTTTCAAAAATATTTCTAGTCTGAAATCTATTGTGTTTCCTCTTCCTCACCCTATTCCACCCTGGCTTTTAAGGTCCTCTTTGCCCTGATTTTATCTCCAGTGCTGTACATCACATATGTGCTGTTAGCATTTCCACAGAGGTCACAATTATTCACCAGCTCATAAGGACACACACTTTGATGCAGTCCAGTGAGAGCCCAGTTCTACAGATGTAGAATGAACAGGATCATTCTTTTGGTACATATGAAGTTATAAATCACACCCAGCATCCTACATTTCTATAGCAGAACGCCTAAATTACTTTTTTGAGCATTGTGTGTGCATATATCTATAGACATATATATATACATATAAACTCCACATGTATATGCATAGATGGAAGTACACACACACTGTGCATGTTGATATATAATGTTATTGGCTCACCTGCTTCTCTGATTTTTCAGTGTTCTCTCTCTTTTTTTCTGGTAACAGCACTCAGGAGCTGTGAAAATGGGTATTTTTGAACATATGGCATTTCACCTTCCCAAACATCTCTCTATATAAGACATATGTGTGAATATACAGTTCTTTGAACTTTAATAATTATTCCTTTAATTCTGTAGTTGGAGATCATGAATTCAGTTTTGCTTCTGATCCAACAAGGATTCATTATGAAAGAAAAAGATATGAGTTTCTCCTTCCTCCTTCTTTGTAACAGGAGTCCCAGCAGGCACATCATATTTTCTGTCCTGCAGACATGGGTTTGACTTACCTGTTTCCTCACAAAACTATGTTGGTGTCAGCTTGATTATAGGTAAATTTCCATATGGAAGGAAAGAAACACAGAAGAAAATGCTGGAACCTGAGTGCCCTCTGCAAATCCATTGATTAACTCAGTTATCTTCATGATTCTAGGATGTTCTGATTTCAGAGTACCACTGCAACATAATAAAAAATCAGGTTGCTTCTATTTATTTCTTTATTGCTAGGAACAGTGAGGCACCAACACAGCACAAGGAGAGGAAATTGTCTCTTGGTAAAGATTAAAACTGCAATTTGGGATCTTGTTCGAAGATGTGCTCTAATTAAAAAAAAAATTCTATTAAAGAGCCACAAAATGATCTATGTGTCTAGTCATCAGTCAGACATTATTAAATTAGTTCAAGCTATTGCTTGCTATTTTTTCATCCCTAGGAACTTAAAAAAGAACAATATTCCAAAAATAGTCCTAAAATGAAGACGTGGTCAGAAGTTTTGGAACTCACAGAGAGAGAGAGAGAGAGAAACAAATAAAAGTTGGGCATCCAGTTTTACTGAATTATTAAATAAAACATCCCAAAGATCCTGTGCCACACCAAAAAAACCCAACCAAACAAAAAAAACCACAACCAAAAAACGCCAAACAAACAAACAAACAAACAAATTGGTTTTGTTGGCACTGACTCTGAAAAGATCTCATATCAGCACTAGTTTTTAGGAAATTTCATCTTAGTGTATCAGAATGATCATGAGGAATTCCTGAGAGAGATCCTGTTTCTCCAGTGCTCCAGGCAAACTTTTTCCTGTTTCGGCACGGAGGAAGAAACTCTCAGGCACATAGGTTACAACATAAAGTCCAATTTTAGCTGTGCAAATTCCAGGCAGTCCTGGTCTCACTCTGCTTAAGCATTCTGCAGTAAACAGCCTACATGAAAATTCTCATCTCTCAAACCATAAAGAACACAAGAGGTTATAGCCTCAATATGCAGCTGCTCTGCCTCTCAGCTCAGCCTGTACGTGGAGCTCTCCAGACAATTCCCAGCATGGAAGTCAAGTGCCAACACACAGAGTTACAAAAGTGCTGCAGGAAAGATCATCCTGAAAACTGAGGTTCAAGCCAAAGCTCCTTTAGCCCATTTCCTTTGCTCTCAATTGATCTTCATGACCAAATTGCATCCTCCAAATTCTGTGTTTACTTGGACAGGGTATGTGAGGATTCATCTATGTTTGTTACACTTTATGGACTGTGATCCTGTGGTCACAACTTCAGGCAGCAAAATCTTTTTTTCTTTCCTCTGTTTGAGGTCAGTTGTGACTTTACTTTCAGATGCTACATCTCTCTGAGGAGTTACACACACACACACACCATGGGTTGCCTCACAGCACCTTCAGTTCTTCACCAAGCCAGAGTAAAAACACCATATAAATGGGCCCAGTAGAAAAGTAGAAAGCCTGCAAATAAAGCATCGATCAGGAAGGAACAACCCTAGAGCATATATTAGAAAATAATCCCTTTCTCATCATTTGCTAGACCACACTAATGGAAAACCTTAAAAAAAATAACTTTAAATGTTGGATGAAATTATGTTTATGGGTTTTTTCCCTCCATGGAAAGCCAGTTTTATTTCCATTAAGTTTGATGTTCTATTTTTTTGCTTTAAAAACAGAATAAATAAATATTGTGCCAGAGCCTAAAAGCAGAGTTAATTAAAAAGACCAAGATAATTGACAGTTCAATAGTAAACCGTTAGTGCAAGCTCTGAAGTTTAAATTGGAGTTTAAAATTCCTCTGGGTTTTGCTAATCTTTGATGCCCAAGGGAACAAAAGAAGTTTTTGTTTGGCGAAAATTTATGATTTTTACATGACAATTCCCTTTATTTAGCCTGATTTCCTAAGGAAATAGGATACTTTGTCAAACTGTCTGTCATTCCTCCCTTAATTACTTTTGAACACACTTGCCGATTTCAAACACATTTGAAAGGGAGATAAGTCCCAGGCACGGTGACGTCGTGCAAGTTTGACTGAACTGGCAGGATAAAGGAGTGAGCTTGAAGGATCCATCCAGTGAGGGGCACGGAGCCTTCAGCTGCTGCACACCCTGTCTGGGGGGGAGAGCTGGTGAGCCAGGGCAGGGATCCAGGAAAGCCACAGGCACACACAGGGCTGGGCTGAGTAAAGGGACCTGCTGCTGTGCTGCTGGGACAGGCACAGATACAAGTGCACACATAACCTGACTGCTCTGCCTCTGCTGCTTGTGAAATTCACAGTTCATTTTCCTGATCCCAAATTCCATCTTTTTCATTTTTTCCTTTTTTTTTTTTCTTTCTTCCCTTTGTTTGTTTGTTTGTTGTTTTGAAGTAATTTTCTTTTCATAGATTCAAGATACTGGAAGTTTTCACTGAATTAAGGAAGAGGATAGCCATTTACTAAATGTCCTGCCATGTGGAGAAACACTATTACTGTTTGGGTATTACTAATATTACTACTACTAGTAGTAGTTGTAGTAGTAGCAGTAATATTTTTTTTATTTAGAAGCCTCCTGTTAATTTTCAACTAAGACATGGTTATTCAAAACAAAATAAAACACATTTTTGAGTAAATCTCTTCAAATCTTTGTTTTTGTTGTTGGTCAATCTGCCTTCTGTCTCATCACAAGGTAAATTTGTAATGCAGTGGTGAATTTGTAAAATACATCCAGAGAAGAGGTTACAGGCAGACAGAGAAGAAATAGGGAGTCAAAATAGCCATGCTGTAGATTCTAAAAAACATACTTACTCATATAGATAATGACAGGTATATTGGGGGAAAGAAGGATTAATTTCTTCAGCTGTAAAGGACCTCACAGCCTATTACCATCAGCTTGTGGAAGCCAGTAGCCATCATGGCAGATGTCTTTTCTTTTCCAGTACTTCAAGAAATTAAACTGTCAGTCTTCATTTCAGCTGGTGCTTTCACCATGACATGATGCTGTGCTTAAGAGGGTTTGAATTCAAAATAATTCCCTTGGCTTCACTGTCTCCCTATATCGGATCGGTATCTCCTGATGAAATCCAGGATATTGCATTCAAGATATCAAGGCAAATGAGGGCTGGCAAGCATGAGGCCGTGTTGTATTTTTGGCAATGAAATACTCCTACTGGAAACCCTGGAGGACATCCAGAGCCTTAAGCTCCATTTTATCATCTGGGCTGGGGAACAAGTACTTTAAGCAATTCAAGATAAGACCCTCTCCCCTCAGTCAAGAAAATGCCACAAGGGACAACCCCCTTCCCGTGCAGTTCTACATAGTTTGGCAGAGTTACATTCATGATAAATCTCTCTTCTCTGCCTTCTGAGGAAGGCAAGAGAAAATGACTGTTTAGAGTGTTGTTACAGTACAAACTTACTTCTCTTGGTCTTTCCATCAATTTTGCTGTACCAATTTAACACTGCAGCTGTGCAAACTGTAAGTGACTCTTTGTGTCCCCAGAGAGTATAAATTTGAGGGGGAAAGTGAGGACAGCATGAGCTCTCCACATCTGGATGTGGAACTCATAATTCAGGTGGCAGTGTGTACTGTGGGATCAGGGGAGGTCTTTCGTCCCAATGCTTTGTGATTTAGTGGCAACTCAGTAAAATTCTCACTAGGCCAAAGGTGGGAAAGGTCTCACTGTATTTAACTCTGAGGGAAATCTGTTGGTGACCCTCAACACACTTAAAGAATTATTGCTCTCCAGGTGGAAACAGAAATTCACATTTCAGAGTTTCCTAGAAAAACATCTGAATTGTTAAGCTCCTACTTCAGGACTAGTAGGGACCCATGGGGTTTGCCAGCCCTTCTGCCTTTCTAACCTCCTAAAGAAACTCATATAGCTTCCCCTGAGTTTTGTTGTGACCCTCATTCCAAGTGCTCAGAGATGCTTTAAAGGCTGGTGTCAAACATTGAGGCCTCTGAGGATTAAGGGCTGGATAGGCAGAAAAATATTTCTTCCCAGAAATGGTCCCATGCTCTGAAGTGTAAGGATTGATAACCCCTGTAAATTTTCTCTTTCCCTGTGCAACTGCTGATGTTATTCATATTCATGTAAGTGCCTAATCCTTTCTTGAATTATTTCCCTTATATCAACTTGAGCTCACAAAATAACTTTTACAGGTAAGTGCCATTTTCACGCCTAAACTTTCCAGAATGCTCTTGCCAGTGGCTTTTTAGCAAAGTACTGATTTAAGGCTGATGGTTTCTACTTTGAAAACCACAGGCTCACTTTTTATGGAAAAAAAAAAAGAGACCAGACAGGTCTGATGGCTTACATTCCAGTAACAAAACTCATTGACCAGGGACAAATATGACCTGATTGCACAGAAAAACATCCCAGGGCAACTAAGAAACTTTCTTCTAAGGACATTTTAAAAATGCAGTGGAGAAAGTAATTGGGACTATTAACTCTTCCTGGACATATCCCTCTCTGTCCTGCACACTCCTCATCCATTGATTGAAGAAGATGCAAATATGTTGCTTTTCCTTTAAGGTCTGCTGTTGATTTTTCTGTGCTTTTAGAGCAAGCAAATAAAAAAAATTAACTCTTTGAAATCACCCTTAGCTCTTCAGACCCTGGAAGAGGAAGGAGTGTATCCCACACCACGACATGTCCTGCTACCTGCCCTCACAGGCTCATCACTTCCCTTCTTGCTCCCACACCCAACAACCTTTAAGCCTGCCCTTACACCTGTTTACACACCCACTGCACAGCAGAACCTCTCATGTGCACAGACACAGCAAAACATCTGCATTTTGTCATTTGGTCTGTTATGGAGGTGTTTACCAGCACTGAATTTATTCCAGGGAAAAATGAAATAAATGAAAAAAAACTAAAAGAAAATAGATTACCATGAAATGAGAGTCTGATCACCTGGCATTTCAGGCAGGTGTACTGGCTGCTAACTTGAGAGTTTTCAAGGAGTGTAGAATAGACAGTGATCAGCAGTGTCTCCAAATCTGGTCAGGACTCAATGTCCAGTGAGTTTTTTTGAAAATTATATATATTCAATATATTTTTCCTTAAACAAAAAAAGACTTTTAAAAATGAGATTTAGGATTGCTTAGGTTAGTTCAGCAGCGTTATAAACCTGGCCTTAAGTAGCGCAAGAAGATCAGGGTTTCTTTTGAAAGCATTTGATATCTTGAAGAAATAGCTTTATTTTGAAAGAATCTCCTTAACTTAGAAGATCTATTTTCCTTGTGTTTTAGACTGTGATCCATTATCAAATGTCCTGGAAGTTCATTTACAGTATGAGAAAAATAAAACCACCAGTGATATGAGACTGGTGCATATTCTTCTATGTTTAAAATGCACCTACCCAGGCCCTGTTTTTCCTGAAAAGTGCAACAATAAACCAAAATAAGTAATGTCCTTGGTCAAAAATCATTGACAGAAATCAGAAATTCTGTCTCTTTGTGGTTGTTATTCCACCCCACTAGTTCATCCTCTTGCTAGTCCTCTCCTTAGCTTTCCTGTTTTCCCAAGGACTACAGCCTGCAGATCTGAAATATCTTCTCCACTCCTTCTGCAGAACATACACTTCAATTAATTTATTCTGCTTTACCTGCAGCCCAGTGCTATGGATGGTGGTTTCAGGGTTTGAAGCTCCTTCAGTATTTCAAGCAGTTTAACTGGCTTTTCCACTGATCTCTGCTCCCTGTAACATCCAAGAGCCTGTGACTGACCAGCTCAAAGTCACACCACTGGTGTCCTTCAGCACTGCAACACTCAAAATTATATTTTTGAGATGCAGGAGAGAAGAGTGAAGTCATTTTGTTGCTCAGAAAAAGCCCAGTAAGGACGTTTCCATTCTTTTCATTTTTCATCCTTTGTAAAATTCCATGAGGTTATTTTCTAGCACTGATTGATTGATCAGCTTCTAGGACTGACATTTTTCTGTGTATCCAATTAAATTTGCACATGCACTGACTTCTAACACCTGCCCTCTTTGTCAGGCTTTCTTCCCTTCTCTGTGGGTAGGTCAGAGAAAGTGAGATTAAGATTATAGAGAAGAGAGAAATTAATCCAAAGAGAGAACTGAAGTAGTGAAAAAAATCTCTTTGCAGGAATATGACAGTTCTTTCTGTAGATATTTTCAGAATCCCAGAAAGCAATTAACTGGCAATGAAAAACAACTTCTGTCTCAACTACTCACCACAGACAGAAAGAACAAACATTTAGAGAATTTACACTAATGCAATCACCAACCTAGATATTGCATTTGCACAGCTCTTTGTGCTTGTTCTTGAAATGAGAGGAAAAACATATTTCTATGCTACAATTAAATGTGAATTCATTTGTATTTTTCCTCATTGAGTGTCATAATGAAAGAAGGGAAATGAAATGTAACTTTACTGTTCAGTCAAAGCTGACAACTAACAATAAAAGCCATTAATCTAAATTAGCAGCACAAGAAAAGAATGACACAACACTGTCTCCAGGACTGGATGGAATTGATACCTATCACTGAGGGCCACCTAATGAATTCAGAGTCACAATTTGCAAGGATCATGATTGTAATTTACTATTGCACATGATACTTCCTGCTTTTCAGAACAAATTGTCCAAGAATGTATCATCAATTGGAACATGTTTTTAGAGGATGAGAAAGTCATCTGAAACCATCAGATCTTTTCAAGTAGTCAGCTCTTGAAAAAAACCACCTTTTTTTCCATTCCCCTCCCAAAACTCCCAGTGGTTTTTAATGTGCTGTCTCTGTCCCCAGTGTCCTGTTAGAACAGCTTTCCAAGCCATTCTTGCTCCCTTCCCAGAGGTTCTACATGGCAGATGGTGACATTCCTGCTGCTCTCTGGCCCACACACCTGGGCCTGTTTGTTTCCAGTAGGCAAAAGCAGTGTGGGGACAGATCAAAACTTCAGAAACTCTCTGACTTCAGAGGGTTCTCCAAGAGTTCCTGCAGCTGCAATCTCCTTAGAGCCACTTCAGAGACATCCTATGTGGTTTCTCACTGCAGGATTCTGTGTTTGGTGATCCCAGGCAGGTGTGGACTGCCCCCTCATCCAACTGGAAAATCTTCCATGCAATCCAAAAGCTACAGGAGAGATCCAGCAGCACCTTCTCAACCAACCCTTCCCTTTCTCTTTATAAGTGGCACAGACAGCCCTCCCTCTTTAAAAAATCCTCCCTATGCTCCTGCATGAGTTGCTTGTAATGACCCACTCAGGCATGTATTACCCCTTGAAATGCAAACGTAATCATCTAACAGTGCTCAGCCTGATGAAGCACAAAAAACGCTTCCACAAATGTTTGTTTGTTTGTGTGTTCGTTCCTCCAAAGAAATGTACAGTGGAAATCTCCTGCAATCCAGGTGACTTGAGTAGAAGGTTAAAGATCTGTGGTTTTTCAATTTGATGCCTGTCTGAAGCCTCTGATTCCGACGAGTATTTGATCTGAAAAATCAGAAACTGCTCCAAACACCAACCAAACAAACAAACTCACAAAAAAAACCCACAATGAAAACAAACAAGAAAAACCCACAAACAAACAGAAAACCCAAAAGCAAAAATCTAAAGAAAATGAAAGGAATGAAAACATATATATATATATTTTTACTGGATAGACAGGCGACCTGAACATTTTCCTTATACTAAATATAAGCCCCAGAGTGTTATTTAGGTTATAGGGTTCATTCTCTAAGTCTTAGCATTCTGTTAAGGACAGAGACTGGAGAAGCAACCTTCAGTTCTCCACAGTACAGAGTATTTTAGGCCCCTAACACCTGCTTCAGAGCATTAATGCTTCCTATTACATGAGACTAAATTATTTGCTGAAGAGGATGTTGTACAACAAAATTCATAAGACTCAGCAAAATTTGTACAATGCGAGAAACCTTCTCCTCTTTTGTAACCAATAAAACCTACTCAGTATTACCCCTGGAGTCTGGGAAAACGATTTGCTGAATCTTGAGTGGATACCTCTCTTAATTTGTGGATGAATTGATGGATCACACATGACTGACTGCACTTAGAGGAGTGACTGATTTAATGGCAGCCTAGACTATGGCTGCAGTTATTAATGCTTCATTAAGCTGGTGCAATGAAAATCATCTTGGGTTTCAAACTGGCACTGTTTATAAACCCTAGAGAGAAGCAGGTACTTACAGATTATGATTTATTTAATTTTAAAATATTTCTTCCCCATAGGATGTATAAAACATGTTCACAAAGTACCCCTTGTGTCCCTGGGCTCCAGAGGGAGCAGAGGATATCCATGTTAGGAGGCTGTCTGTATACCCACAGTGTACATATTTAGGATTACTATTTCAAGTATTTTGAGCTAAGGACCATCACAAAGGCCAGGATGGTAAAACCTAAGAATGAGCCGTTCAGTTCCAGACTAGTGTTGGAATTTGGTACTTTGAGAGACTGTTAGTGGTTAGTGGCTCAAACATTGCAAAGATCACTGAAGAACTTTGCCCAGTATGGCAAACTGCTCATCTGCAGCCACCAAAACCTCCCCCTGCCCTGTGAATATGCAGCTGTGAATTCCTGTGAGCAAGGAAAGGTGCTCAGCTCCCTGCATTCAGTCAATGAAGAGCTCTCTGGACTCCACTCACTGCTGTGACCACATCTCCCCAAGTGCAGAGGCACACAGTGAACAGTGAATGCAGACGCCTAAAGGAATTTCTCTTAACATGGAAATGAATCCTATTCCAGGAGCGTAATACTTTCAGAGATGTTACAATGGGCATTATGCCTGTAAATAGGCATCATTAATCCAACTGTTCTAACAGATGCTACGAAAAATAGGGGCAAAACCTCTGCAGACTTCTGGAGAGAAATTCCACTGGTGCAGATTGTTTGGAACATCTGTGATTTCTGTAATTATTGCCTGTTTTTCCTGCTCAGATGTGCCCATTCCCAGATAAAGCATTTCCAAAATGATAAGCAGAGGAATAAAAGGCTGAAAAGACACTTGTTCTTATTTGCATTTAAGGCGGGATATAATTAGTTTTACAATTGCTAAGGCATTGACAGCAAGCAATTTCTTTAGTCCATCCACAAACAAGCTTCTCAGTTACTAATTAGAAGAGATCACACATGCCATGGATTACTGTAGCTGTATAATGACATGGGCTTTACCTTTGCTTTTTGTTTTATGTACTTGTTTGGGGTTTTCTTCAGTGCTTTATGATTTTCTCCTCATCCATTCTAGTCAGCACACCTGAGTTCAGAACATCCTTTATTGCAAATAGGAAGGTCTCATTGATTGTAGCATTTAAAAGACGCCATTTGAGAAGATAGCTTAGGAAATTATAGAGATTGTTAAATTAGAATGCATCCCATTCCCTAAAGAAAAGAAGTCAACACAGCACCAATTCTAGCAAGGTGACATTCTCCCAAACATCATTAGTTACAAAGGCATGGTTCAAGTAAGTATCTGATGAACTTCTTTCTTAGGTTGCAGTGTGACACACATTTATCTTGGAAAGGAATATACAGACACTAATTTCCTATTCAAGGGAAGGAGTCTAGTCTTCTGGAAGAAGTGCTAGCAGTAGCAATTTGGTTTCTAGAACTCTCCCAGTGGTAAGGAGGTGCTGGCAGAAGTGAAAATGAGGTTAAGATGAGCTCACAGTGAATGACTGATAGTCAAAACACAGAGAATGACATTAATAGTATTGTCAAAATACAAAGCAAGTCCATAACTTTGCAGGAGGCAAAGGGTTCTCACTTGTATTTATTTCTTTTTCCCCTGAAGAGCTCATAAAAGATGACCAAAATGCTAAATCCTCCTGATTTTGCTGCTCTGTGTGAATCACTGCCATAATCTTAGGGGCCTCTTCTCTTGCTAATTGCTGGAGAGCTAATGGCACAGTGTTGCCACCCTCACACAGGCATACACAAATGCTTCCCCCACTATCTACAGACATTATGTCATGTCATCTTTATAATACCTACATAATAAAGGAGAAGTGCCCTAGAAATATTCAATTATAAGCATGTCGTTTTTATAGATCTGAAAGTTTTATCGTTTTCAAACTTTCACCTCTGCTCCTGCAGATACATTTTTTTTAAGAAGTTTGGAAAAATGAATCACAAACCCATGAGAAATGTATCTATTTATTAATGCCTCATGGCCTGCTGTCAAAAGACTGGTGTAGAAACAAGTTAATAGCCTATACATTCTGTTCTGGCAGATTACAGGTTTTTCTTACAAGCGGATTAACACAAAGGCACAATTATCCTTTCAATTGCATTTTTACATATAGCATAGCATAATGTAGACTTATGGAATGGAATTGCATATTTTTTGTGATGTGTTTAGTGAACCTGGAAATTATAAAGGAACTTGCTGAGGCAGAAGGACATGGGTTAAAAAAAAGGAAGCAAATTTGCCAAAGACACACAAATTGAAAAAGCTAGGAAAAGGATTTCATGTTTCTCAGTTTTTCATTTAGGGTATTACCAAGTGCAACATCCTGTTTCCCCTCTTTAGGCATCTTTATAACCACTCCTATGAAAATTCACTAATAAAACAGTCTATTTTATAGATGCATGTACTGGTGCTCCTACCTTTTGTCTTCCATACATGGGTCAACTAATTATACAAAGGGCACAGGCTCTTAATTCTCCCTAGTCTGAGATGAGAGTTTGGGATTTTTTTTCAATTTTCAGGAACACACTCATGCATTCTGCATGGAAAACCCCAAGTTCACAGAACAATGAAGTATCAATTTTACATTGTGTAGGAAAACTACCCTTTTTATATCCTGGTGGCATATTTCTGTGAGAAGAAATGTACCTCCAGCAAGTATGAATGAAAATATTAGCACCCTACCTCATGAGCCAGTCTTGCACTGAGGTGGTAAGGCATGTCAATGCTCTGTAATATATGATAAAATACTCTCTTTACAATAAATAGTAGAGGGTGGGCTTCTGTCTTGTGGACAGCATGCTCTGTGAGCTACCTCAGCATGGGGAAGAATAAACTGCCCTACAATAATTCCTAGCATACAACTTAACTGATGCAAACCAGGACAGGTTCGAGGAAAAAGCTGGGTGCAGCATACTCCTGCTAGGCTAGATGACAGGTGTATCAACTCAACAGAACTGAGGTGGTGGGAGTGAAAATTATGCAATGCTGCTTTGGTTGCAAGTGGAAGATGTGCCTTAAAACCCTGGAGTCCCTCTGGGGATGGAGCTTCCCCTAATGATGGACTCAGAGTTTGCAGGCGCATGGTGACTTCCCACTGGACTGATACAGGGTGTACAGCCACCCTGCTCCCCTGATGAATCAGCTGTTTAAAGATACATGACTAGAGACCAAAAATACTTGACATAACCTCCAGGCTACAGCTGAGCAGGTAAAAGATGTTGCACATGGGACATTCTTTTCTCTATGACAAAAAAGGGGGTTTTTCTTCCCAATTTTTTTCTCCTCCTTATTCTGGAAAGTGAAGAGAAGGGATCGAAAAGTAATAACAAGAAATGGTATCTTCATCTACCTAATCGAATTCACTGAGCTGAAAAATCTGTCACATTTACTACTGAGTTGGTTGCTGTGCAATTCAGAGGACTTTTCATGTCTTTTCACAGAGTCACAGATCACTCTGAGTTGGAACAGACTAGCAAGGATCATTGAGTCCAATTCTTAAGTAAATGGCCCACCCAGGGATTGAACCCACAGTATTGGTGTTATTGGCACCATGCTTTAACCAGCTGAGCTAATCTCAGGGCCAGGTTTTATCACCCCCAGCTTCATGCTCAGCACTTCTAACATATCCAATATTTTTTCTGATACTGAGTTTGTCATTTGCACCTACAAGTTTCATTTCTTCATTTGTTCTCCTCGTTGCTCACTGTCTGCCAAGCTGGAAGTGGAAAACACACAGCCATCTTCCTTTCACTTTTCTCTACTGCTACTTTTCCTTGGATTCCTGCCTCATGTGTAAGTTAATACCTTTTTTGGGTGGTTTTCTTATAGTGTTCTGCCTTTGTACATCAAATCTCATAACATTTTTGTTTTCATTGCTAATGTCCCATGTTGGGATTCTTGGCAATATGTCCTTACCCTTACTATAAAAGATTATCTTTTCAAAGATATTTCAACACAATCAGATCCCAGCTTCACCAGGGCAAAGGATATTTCCTTTGAGAACCCAAGCATTGAAAATAACAGCAATCAATTCATAGCCCTTTCTACAAAACAGGAATTACTGTTCCCTTTGACCAACAAAGACCGAGACACAAAGTGCAAAGGTAACTGCTGGAGTAAGCCAGGTCATCACAGGATAAAGGTTCCCAGTTATCCCAGTGCTCAAATGACCAAAACACCTGCATTGAAAAATAGCTCAGAATGTAGTCCTTATCACCTTTCACCCACATCAAAAGGCTGAAAGTTCCTCACTGATTTTGAATCAAGGGACTAGAAATTCACTAAACTTTTGAATCAAACAAGGAACAAGAAATGCTTGCAGCATGCTGTGCTTCACGGGAGGTGTAATTTGGTACAGAGGTCATCCCTGTGTAATTACTGGGATGCAAAACACTTGTAATCAGGAACCAATGAGCCCAATGGCTGGCAAAAACACAGATGGAATGAATAAAAAGAAATCCTCCCATATTCATCTGTCTAAATTAGGTACATGTAATTTTTTAGTGCAAACACTGAAAAATGTTATCTTATTCACTGTAGCCTAAACATGGGATGTCACAATTCCCAAGTGATGATCTTCAGGTAGAGCCTTAGTGATCCTAAAGAGAACAGTGACCTCCTATAAAGGTCACAAGAGAGGAGGTCCAGCCCTGATTCTCAAAGCTGAATTAAATATTTCTTAGTTTGTTCTTTCTTTAAAATTTCTGGGAAATCTATTTTTGGGGAAAAAAGTAGGAAACGACACTGTTATTTTAACAGTTATTTTAACAGATGGTTTTCTGCTTTGGACTTCTTTCTGCCAAAAGAAAGGCTCAAATAGTGTGTGGAAGAGAAAAAAAAAAATCCTAGGTCAACATATCTCTGATCTTGTTTCTCCTGCAGTCTATAGCCAACTTTTGCTGCTCACATTCAGATCTCCTTTTGTGAGCACAGATTAATCTCATACATTGAAAGGCAGCTCACAGCACATATTGCCCACAAGACAGAAGCCCACCATGTACTATTTATTGAAAGACAGAAAGAATTATTTTTAATTTGTGGAACTCAACTAGGGAGAAGCAGATATAGCTCAGTTAGCAGAGACCAGTGCCTGCATATTAAAAATACATTAAGATCAATAAATGGATAACTGAAACATCTATTAAAACATTTCCACCTAATATAAAGACATGCATAGCTGTGTAATTGAAATACATTTTGTCCATATTTCTATGAGATAAAGAATTTCAATGAAAATATAAAGCACAGAATGATATTGCTCACTGTTAATTATCCAGCAAATAGGATTATTATTTTCTTTTTAGGTGATTTTTTTCTGAGTGTGCACTAGTACATGACTTCAGATTTGCATCTGGAGAATGCAAATCTCTGTCAATCCTCTGTTTGGGAAACAGATGGAAAAAGGGAGAAGAGGTTCTACCAGCACTTTCCCTCTTGTTTGGAAGGACCTGCTCTTTAGGACTACAGGAAAATTTTTTACTTTATAGTCTACCTATCCTTGTCCTTATTTTCCCACTTGTGCCTCCATGATCATTCCCACGTCTTGCTGTCTGAGACATTAAAGTTGTAAGCATTTTCTTACTGTCCAGAAACTGGAGCACAGTATCATTTTAAGCAGATTTGTGATCAGTGCTGGCATAATCAGGAAAATAGAAGCATAAGGTTTCCTGAGCTAAAAATAGAATTGTAAAATATTAATCAATCTTTTTACTATTTATAGTGCATAGAGACTAAGTGTAAAGGAAAATATTTAGTAAACTAACATTTTGGGATATTTTAAATATGAATCTAAATGTAATGCAGGCTTTAAAAAGCCTTGGAACAGGGCTCATGCAGAGACATACTTCCTATGTACAAGCTTCAGACTCCAGCTCTGCTTCTAAGCTTTGTGATAGGATCCTGCTCTAAACATGCTCAAGGTCCAGTCAGAACCATAGAATAACTTCCAATACGTCAAGTTTCATACCAAAAAGACACAGTATTCTATACTTTTTGCAAGTACCACTTATCTTCAGGGATGACTCTATTTCTGAGGAAACTGGTGGGATACTCTGTGGAAAAAAAAAAAAAGGACCAAGAGATGGGTACACAGCTTTGGGGAGTTCTGGTGTGACAACTCCTTAATTTCCTGTTCTTTGCAGTAAAGAAGGGTGGAAAAATACATTACAGATTACCAGCAGCTGTCAGTTTTTCACTGTATCACTCCATAAAACACGAGGATTAAGGCTGGGAGAGCTACATTTAGATCTACACCCAAAACATCACCAGAGATGCCAGGACACAAGGGGTAAGACTCAGGAGGATTATGCGTTTCACAAAACATTTCACAACAGGAGACCTGAGGTGAGTGATTACAGGGAATCCTTCCTGGTTCTGCTCTAACTCTCCTGGTGCCCTGGGGAAGCTCTGCAAAGCTGCTCCCTGGCATTTGGAGAAATCCACCTTAAGGGAAAGTTCCCCTCCCAAACAATAATGCTGCCACAGAGCCATCATAAGCTCCCTGCTGAGAGGGGAAATCATGGTTGTTCTGTTGACTTTGGTGGCCAAAGTGAAAGGAAAAAAAAGCAAGAAAAAAGAAATCAATTTGGCTTTGGGAAGATTTTGATGAGTCAGAGATGTGCTTGCTGCAGAGACATTGGGATTGAGTTGAGAATACCCTGTCCTTGAAAAATAATTGGCTAAAGCTCAGACTACTAAAATATTTTGGCATTGCTGCACTTCACATTGCAACATCCTACTCCCTGAGGAGCCTCAGCCCTTGGTGAGGTGATGTAAACAAAATACATTTTAAGTGCATGGGAAAAAGCTTCTGAGTTATCATGCAGCAAAACCAGGCCATGCCCACAGAACAGAATTCCAGGACAGGGAGCCTGACAACAGCCTTGCACCTGAGCTGAGGGTTGCAGACTTGTTGGTATCTCAATCTTCACCCTTCTCCAGAAAGGGTATGAGAAAATATTCAAGACCACACCTGAGTGTCACCAGTGTCTGATGGGTATTGAGTTACACTGATCCTCAGCTGGAGTTAAATCCAGTCCTAATGCTGGGATCTACTGAACAAGGTGACCTACCAAACTGCCACACTGAAGTGTTTTCAACATGCTCTGAAAGAGAGAACAAAAATCATTCACACACACAAAGACAAAAAAGATTTTCTTGGAATTTCATGTTATTTCAGCTAGGGATAGAAGAAGAGCTGGCATTAGCCCACAGTGCAGTCAGCTGTGGTGAGTACTCAGCTTATGCTCAGAAAATTATGTTAATGCAGCAAACTCTGCACTTGCAATTAAACCTCATCAACAGCAAGTTAATGCTGTAGCCTCAGTCAATTAGCTGCACAACTAAACCCACTGTAACTTTGCCTGGAGCACAAGCCAGCAGAGCTCAGCGAGCTCAAGAGAGCAGGGTTAAAGGATACCAGTATCTGTCAATATTGCTCAGCGCTTCCTTAATAACTTTCATTTAGAACATCTCAGTCCCAAATAAAATCCCAAGTCCCTGCTCAGCAGTGTCCCATTGCTTTTGGAGGGAGCCACCAACACTCAGAATCCCTAAAATTCAGACAACAACTGTCACAGCCTTAATACAGTTTATAAAAAAACTACTTTATTTTTTTTCAGAGAAAAATAATGTTTTATTCTAGCACATAATTTTTTTTCTATTTTTTTCTCCTGCAAGAGAAAATCAAACAGGGATTGAAAGCTCTGGCAATTTATATTGTGGGAATCATAAAAACTGAACATATTTTCCAGCTTGGTGGTCATAATCTGTGTTCAGAAAAAGTGATGATATATTTGCTTCATTTTCTTCCTTTTTCAATTAATTTTCCTCTCACTGAAAATGATTGCTAACATGCAGAGTTTGGGGAGTTTTTATTAATTTGGAATTTCAGGTTTCTGGTGCAACAGAATTTTTGCCACTTTATAAGCTGCAACTACATCATTGCTGCCATTTATTCCAGGGTCACCGCTCTACTCCTTGATAAATAGGGACATGTAGAAGTCCTATTAGTGAATTTAGATTTATGAGCAGGTTTGAGTGACAGATGCCTGCATGTCATGAATTCAAGAGCAGGGAGTTTCTAAATACGACAGACTGCATTAGGCATATGGATTTATACTGCATAAGAACCACACAGCCACCAGAGACCTCCCAAAGCAGAGGAATATGTAAGGTAAAGTTAGAAATGGAAGTTTGTCTCACAGAAGCACAACCTGAAAGAACCTCAGCCACATCAGTTCTTTGATGCTGCAGGTAATCACAGTAAAAATATCAGAATCCATCTTTAAGCTATTTAGGCTTTTCCCTAGGACACTGCAGAAAGCTGGGTGTAGAAAATTTACATCCATTTCTTTTTGTGGGAATGTTTACTTTTAACTGAAATAGCCTGTCTTTTTCCATGTTTACCCACTGAGATGTAAACTGACAGCAATGCACGCCAGACCTTCATCAAAGGTAAACCTTCATTTTTTGATACATTACTTTCATGTCCCACTAAAAGACAGACTGCCCTCAGAAAGCAGATGTCAGCTCATGGAAAAAGGATGCTAAGAGGAACAGGTTGGGACAGGGTGGGAGATGAATAATTACTGGGAGGATAATGAGAGGGACAGGTTTCAAACAAACCCCAGTCAACGTAGGGCAGAGAAACGCTTTCAGTGCCCTCATGTCTCTTCCATGTTTCTGCTGGGGAGGTATTTAGCCAACTCCACCTTTCAGTTCTCAATTTAATCTATAAAGTAGTGATGGGAACAGTGGTCACCATTGGCAAGGTGGATCATCTTTTCCCAGCAGGCTGGAACTGCCTGGGACTGACAGTTTTAGGGAATAAACCAGATTTTGAAGATGTTGCATTTCCTTTCCAGCTGTGGCTTCATTAAGTGCTCAGTATGAAAAAAACAGGATAAAAAAAGTTGTCAGAGATTTTTTGCCCTGGTTGCTGTCTCAGTGTTGAGATATTTCTCCCTTTATATTTACTACCTTTCTTTTAAATAAGCTAGTAAGGCCTCCCCCTTCTCATCTTGGGACATCATTCCAGAAATAAATAGAAGTCACTGCTAGAGGGTTTTACTTTATATTCTGGGTCTATTTCTCTTGGCTCAATTTCATCCCCTAAAGTCAGTGTGGAGAAAAAGATTCATGGATTTTTTAAGGCCTGAAAGGACCCCCATGATTGTCTAGCATGACACATCTAACACAAGGCACAGGTCTTCACACTACTCATTTTGATTCCATATCCAAGAACCATAATGTTTTTTTCTTGTCTTTTTTTTTCTCTTCCTAAGAGATAAATCCAATGTTGAATTTAAAACTTCCAATGATGGGAAATCTACTGCAGTCTTTAGCAAGTTGTTCCAGAGGTTAGTTTGCTTGCTATTCAAATTCACGCTTCATTTTTAGTTGGAATTTATTTTGTTTGAACTACCAGTCATTGTTTCACCTTAATTTGTTACACTGCAGAGTCTTATCAAATTTATTCCTTCTGCCCCTTCCCTTTCCCCTATGGATATATTTAGACTGCAATCAGGTCATTCTCTAAGCCTTCTTTGATAACTAAATAGAGTTGCTTGAGTATTTCACAACAAGGCACGTTTCCCAAGCCTGTAAGCATTCATGTGGTTCTTCTCTGAATCCCTTCCAATTCATCAATATCCATCTGAAGTGTAGACACCAGAACCAAATAGTATTCCAGCAGCAATCTCACCAGTGCCAAATGCAGAGTTAATTTAACCTCACTACCCCTGCTGAGTTCCCTCACATTTAAATGCACAAAGGTTACACCAGCTTTTTGAACCATGCTCAGTAAGCATGAAGACTATGGTCCCCATGACTTTTTTGCCACTGCCTTCAAAAGTCATTCATGCTACATGCATAACCTATATTTTTATTTTTCAGACATATAAACTTCAATTTGGCTCAGCTGAAACACATGTTATTTGCTTGATATCTTCAAACAGCCAGATCACTCAGCAATCTGTTCCCTTCCATGCTCCCCCAAGCTCATGTTATTTATAGACTTAATCCACAATTACATTCTGGTTTTTATTTCCAAGTTGTGGATATATTTGCTGAATAGTGTTTCACCAAGCAGGTTCTTGTGGGAAACACAGACATTTGAAAAAAATTCTCTTTTTGTAATTAGATTTTGAGAACTAGGTCTCAATGCATTCAACGTGTGCCCCATTGATTTCATATCACTCTAGCTTACAAATACACCATGTATCTTTCCAAATGTCTGAAAGTCTATTACGGCAACAATATTACACTGATAAAACAGATATAAAATTTCATTTTAAATAATAGTATAAATTCAGTTAAACAATACCCTTTCCATAAAAATGTGTTGATTGGCATTTGTTATTCCCCCCCATTAACTCTTATCACTATAGTTATATGTCAGACATGCTGTTACTTTGCCAAGAACTGATGGTGGGCTGACAAACTTGTAATTACCTAAATCAGCCTGTTGTCTTTTTGAAAGTATTGGTAGGGCTGTGATTTTATTCGAGTCCTCTGGGATATTCTGTGCCTTCCTAGAATCAATCAGTATTGATTGCCGTTGAGCGCTACTTTTATTTTTCTCAGCTGTAAGCTCTCTGTATCTGCTGATTTTAAAGGTTCTCTTTGACACCATCCCAGATGGTAGTTGCAATGATTTCTTCATCATGATCATCGTCTGTCACAGTCATCCCAGCCAAAACACAGCCCCATATCAGCCACCAGGAACAAAATTAACTCAGCCCTGACCAAAATCTGCACACAGCTGATGTTAATATTCATTGACTCTGAAATCTGGAACAGAAAGCTTTGCTTTAATAATATGGAGAAAACCTTATTTCAGTCATTCTGAGAATTCCCAGTAATTTAATATGCTATTATGTTTCTCATGGTTTTGACATAATTAAAAATATAATTTTGTTGCTAGCTTTACATATGCTGACTACAAATTTCTACATGTGTCTCTTTGTTTCCATTTAACATGCATATGCATTTGTACGTACATAAATTCAAATTTGGCTACTTTCTTTTTCATTCAGAGTAGAGTTGGGTGGTTTTTTAGGCAGCGTCGTGTTTTCCTCAAAGTATGTGATTTGACATTTTATTTTTTACAGTTTACATTTTTCCATTTATAATGTTTTATCTTTGCAAATTTAGCTCATAATTTTTTTTGTCTCTGAGAATCTGACCTTTTTAAAGCGTAAAGGTGAGGTGTAAATACAAATTATTTTGAGTTTATTCTGTTTGCATTGACGACAAGATCAGGCACACTTTGGTTTCCATACTCAATCAAGTGGAAGTGTCTCCTATCTCATCTAGGAAAAACTCCTAAACACTATTGACTTGGATTAATATTTTTTGCAGGTAAACTTAAGCTGTTTATGCTGATTAGGCCTTTGAAATTCTCCTCTCAAGTCTACCCACTGGAAAACAGCAATAGATTTTTTTCAAAAAAGTAGGCAGGAGCAATAAGGGGACCATGAAGATACAACAACACACAAGGAAAACCATGTGAGGAAAATTTCAAGCTGCTTGGACTTGAGCATTAATGGAAGTGCCACAGAAGGCAGCCCAGGATCAATAGCAAATTTCCTTTTTAATTCCTAGCACTATGTGCCCTGAAATGTGTCTTTTGATGTTTGTTTCAGTATTCTCTGTGGATTTTGGCCTATTCTTAGGTTGTTAACTTCAAATTGGTATTTAATCCATTTTAAAATCCATTTCTACCCATGCTAACTTACCCATCAACTATTCAATTTTGAATGAATCTTGCAAATAAAATGAGAGAGAAAGAAAAAAGAAATACTAATGGTACATTGTTCCAGTCCCCTCTGCTTTTTATTATCATCTCAAAAGAAAAACTTTTATCTCTACACTTTTTCGTGTGAGATCTTTTTTGTATTTGAGGATCTGAGATTTTTATAAAGACTAAAAAATATCAGAAGATACTACATAATAATGAATGGCACGAAGTTTCTTTCTTCCACACATTAACAATAGGAGGGTGTACACGTGTGAGGCTGTGACAGAGTATGTTTGCAAAAGGAGGGCATACACCTTAATATATTACATTCTTTATTCACTAGTGTACTTTATACAAGAGAAAAAGTTATTTACACACATGCAAAAAGAAATGTGTGCACAAATCTGTGCTGGCACTATCTGATGCAGATGAGAAAAAAAAAAAATCTAACTTGCACCCTCAAAATCTAGGAGCACAGTACTCAATAGCAAAAGCCAGACACTGAACTCAGTATTGTAAGAACAGGTAATACCAAAATAAATCTCATACACCTTGTCAGTGGGTTACATAAATATGTGAAAGAGAATGTATTTCTGTATGAGTTCAGATTTCCTCACACAAAGGCTCAAAAATTAGTTAGGAAATACAAGAATTCTGGCCTAGAGATTTGCAAAAATAAGACTGTTTTTTCTAAATATCAGCAGACAAGGAGTCAGGCTTCTAATAAGGTTGGGATAACTACAGTGAATTGATACCTTTTTAGATGCATAAAGAATGAGGAGAGATGGCTGGAGGTAGTGCTTACCCTCATTAAAAATTGGGAATTATACAATGTTTTTTATTCCCTGAAGTTGGAGAGGATACAGACTTTTTGCTGTATGCCTGGTTGAAAAAACACCTTTGCTCTTCTGCTGCACATTGTTGAATGAAATGCAGCTGTAATTAGGTCAGATAAAGTAAAATGTGAGCGAGGACCAGACTGTCTACATTGTTCAAGTCAATCTATTCTCCCAGGCTATGCTTGTATTTGTGCTTCACACTTTTGGAGTTTAAAAGTGCTCCTGAGATCCCCTAACTTGTTTTTAAGAGGGAAACACTGACCCCTCCCAGTTCATATCTGCTCTTTCTACAAATTGTATAACTTCTGAGTTGCTGAATCTTAATGTGCTCTCTGTGATGTGCAATGGTCTCTTCTTTCCATTTTGGTTTCCTTATTTCTTCCAAACTAAGGTGCTTTAATATAGGAGCAGTGTCTCTGCTTAGGGCAGTAAGCAGAGGTGTAGAGACACATATGGATCATTTCTCCATAAAAATCAGGATAGAAGGTGTGTCTTTGAATTGTCAGTGTCCAAAATTGCTTCCTGGTTTTTGTATCCTGGACTGATTTTTCACATTTGCTCTAAAGTACTTGTTCCACAAAATTTTCTTGGGTATATCAGTAAAGTTATTTGTGCCATGGGGACTTACAGGTGAGTCTCAATTGCAAGATTAAAATCCTAAATTCCTGCTAAACTACAGAGTTTGAAGACCTCTGGTGTAGAACTAGAGGCTTTGATACATCACACTCTGAAGTCACAAACCTAGAGTGTCATTGGGCTCTGGATCCAAGTTTTTGTGTGGTTTCTGTATCATGAGGTTGAGTGTCTGTCTAGGTGCTGTTCAGTCAGACAGGTCCTAAACGTCATCATTTTAAATGAGCAAGGTCAGCTAAAAGGTTATTGCCATTGCCCCTTAACAGAATTAAGGTTCTAAAGATTCTTAATGAGTTGCTGAGCATCAACGAGTCCTCTATGCCAGGATTTGATCACTGATCTGCTATCCTTAGCTGCAAAAGTGCAAAAAGCCTTTTTGGCCATCCTGAAACAAACTTAATGAGTGGTGATTCACTGCAGGAATGTTCATTAACATACGTGACTGAAGGCTTAACCAACCTGTAACTGCAGAAGTGTTTCAGGTGGCCCAAGCCCCTGCTCAGATGGTCCTTCACTGCTGATGCTCATTCTGTCTCCTGTGTGGTTTGCTGGCTCTCATACACACTTCACTGACACAAATCAACATCCACTCTGCTGCAGATATCCTTCTGCAAGAGCTTGAGCTTTCAAATGAGAATTCAGACTTTCAAATTACAGCTAGAGGCACAGGGAAAGAGGAGAAGGTATCCCTGTCTGTACAGCTGCTGAAGAGATGGCTCAGGGGTTGATCATCTCTTCACAATCCCTAACAATAGTCATTCCACTCTATTGTGTTACATCCAGAGTGTAAGGCATGAAGCAGGGAAGGCAGGGAGGTCAGAGGAAGGAAGGTCAGAGGAATTCACTTCCACTAGTTGATGAGAGGACATGATATAAGCAGAACAAGACTCCATAATAATAATAAATTTAAAAAAGAGTAAGCTAAAAGACAGGCAGGCAGGCTCAAGGATTGTTTACTGTCCAGGAAAAGAGAGGATTTTTTTTATGCAGCAGAGCAGAACAGGCTGACTAAATTATAACCTTAGCCCCAGCAGCAATCAAAGAACTAAAGAGGAAAAAAGGAACTCAGGGGGAAAGGAAGGAATGTAAAAGAAATAGAAATTCATAAAGAGCCTTTATCAACATGGGAGAGAAAGCACAGAACTTGAAGAGTGAAATAAGAAGACAGAAACAAGTTAGAGGAAAATGAGAAATAGATCAAAAAAATGATGAGCCCTGGATACATTCAAATGAAGAGTGTTTTTGTAAAAATTCCCAGAAATATTCACAATGTGCACAATATGAGGCTGTGCTGGTCATATGAACTGGAATCACTAAGTAAAAATTACGAATGAAAGTTTTTATTCTACATATAGTGCTTATTGAAACAACATCATCTTCACAGCAATCACTCTTTGGAAATTCAGCAAGAGTCTTCCACACCCAGTCTAGGATTTGTCTAGACCAATACGTTTTCGTATAATAAAACAGAAAAAAGTTGAAAATGGAGAAAACATACAGCAGAAATAAAAAAACCCAGTCACCTGCAAAATTCATGTAAAATTCCTTTCTCAGACAGCTAGTTAAAAAGAGTCCTGGAGTTTAACATCAGCTTAAACTGATCCTTTACCAAATGACTCTGTATGCACACACTGAGAATGATACCTTAAAAAAAGCTTTCAAGGAAAAAGTCAGTACTAAGTTCCTACTCAGCCCCACATTATAAATGGTTCAGTAACAGCAAAAATAACCTGTAATAAGGAGCAATTATCTAAAATGTTTCTGAAAGGATGTGGTGAGCCTACTGGAATACATACACTTGCTGACACAATAAATCATTGATTGTAATGGTCTCTTTGCCCTTAAAATCCTCGAGAGATATCTTAAGAATTTTATACATGATATGAGCTGAATGGAGAATGGAGATTGTGTCTGGCAGATACTTGCTTCTATCAAGAAGTTGGTTAGCTTTTTAAAACTATTTTTATGGAGCGCTGTCTCTTTTATGATTGCTAGGTTCAGCTAATAATAAATTAAATTAAACTGTCTGGCTATAGCAAACTTATAGCTTTGCAGCACTACTGCCACCATTCATGAAAAGAAATTTCAAATACGGCAAATCATGCGCTTATTAACCAGTGTTATGCCTTCTTTTTTTTTTTTTTTTTTTTTTTTTTTTTTTTTTTTAAGAAAAACACCAGGTTTCTCTAAAGTTCCACAGAATCCATCATGAGAAGCTGTGAAATGACATCATTCCATTTTCAAGGAAAATGTTCTTGGACTCTCCCTCACAGTTCTGCTTCTGCACACCAGAGATGGCACCAGAAAATGCCAAATATGGCAACTCATTCTCTATAGAAAAGGTATGTGCCCAGGGGCAGAATAACATCTGATGTAGCTAAGCAGGTGAACTCTCTTCTGGGATCTCCACCAGACCTCTGGGACGAATAGTTACCCCAGAAGAATCCACATTGTGTTTTACATAAGACTCCATAGGTGGAAGGTATGAATGGGACGAAGGGAAACTATGTAATTTTATTTATTTTTCACACCATAAAAAAGACCCAGTGCAGATTCCTTCTGGATGCATGTACAAGACTGCAAAAGGCATCAATTAAAAAGACACAAAATTGACTAAGAACCAGCTCGAATGAATTCCCTCACACCTGCAAAATCAAATTCAGCCCTCTCCAACTCCTGGCCTCCAGCAAAAGCCTGAATGAGTAGATAAGGTTTACAATATGTCAAGGAGCTTAAAAAATAACTTTGTCAGATCAATAGAATGAGAAAGAAAATCCCAGGACTGAAGTCATCTACTTGGAAGGATTAGTGTACACAGTGGAACCATGACAGAAAGTACTGGGGAAGATATTGAGCTCTTTCACTGTACCTCACAGGACCTGTAGCTGAAATGCCTCAAATACCTTTGCAAAAGAAGTATCTTGAGAATAACACATTATAGGATGCACCTCCAATGCTCTTGGGAAAAGAAAATTATATACTGGGGGCTTCTGAGCATAGAAACAATTTCTGGAGATGCACTAAGTGTTGGAGATGTACCCCAGGGGAAAAAGGCTAGATGGTCTTCACTCAGGGCAAAAAGTTTCCTGGTTCAACTATGTAAGATTCTGAACTTTAAATGTTTTGGAAAAAAAAATAAATCTTCTCAACAGACACATTATCTGACACAAACTGAAAATTTCAGTTTTAACTGAAAACTGAGGATTTAGTTTAAAAATGACCTTTCTCTTCAGTTTTTACAGGAATCTTTTGATCAGCTATAAGGGTGCTATAGAGCACTTGAAATACACATAAAAAGGGCAAGGACTTATGCTTCAGCTCCAGATCCCAGCAGGACTGATACAAAAAAATACAGGAAATTTCTCCACTGCTGGGAAAGTCAATAGTAAAGATGCAGACTTCAAAAGAAATCAATAGTATGACAACACCGCTGCAGAACGGACCTGCCTGTTAGAAGTGATATCTCTGCCTGCTGACATACACGGTATTTTTAATCTAATGATTTCAGCTACCGGGACTCATGTGTCTCAAAACCATGACACGAGTTTAAAAGGAGAAAAGTTAAAGAAAAATATGTTTTGCACTTTGGCATTTCAGACCTTTTTTTGGGTATTGGTGGTTTTTGTTTAGTTTTGGTTTTTTTAGAAAAAGAATCTGCCTTGTAGCTCACAAGTTTACTTTTTTGTGTGACTATGAGGGGTCAAAACCAACTTCTCTTTTTAATGAAAGTTGATGTTAGTCATAACAATATTTCAGGGATGACTGTTAAGAAAAATAACAAAATCAGTGAAGTGAAATACGTTAAGTTTGCAATACCCAGTATCTATTACTCCATTCTTTCCTCTTTTACTATTGTCCATTAGAGTACAAATTCAGGACATTCAATCAAAAAGGCACATATGAAACAGTAGTGTTCAACCTTGGAAATTGTTTTCATTAGACTGCTATTATAGCTTATGTGACTATTTAACCTATTATTTATTCTGCTGCAGTTAGCCCTTTTTGGAAGGAGAAGTAAATGTCTCTCCTAAGCACAGCAGTCACCTACAAAATGATTACTGTAGAAGAGATTGGTTTGCAGTAAAATTTATTCTTGAGGATACTGTGGGACTAGGGGCCTGTGCTTTGCACCAGTCACTGCTAGGAGCTGTTGGGTTTATTCCCCTAAAGCCATGGGCAAGGAGATGGTTTCTATGATGGTCTAATTTACTGCTGGGCAAGTGCAACAGAGGAGGACCAGGTGAGTGTGCATTAACTTTCTTTGTTTCCTGTGATTAAATTCACTGTCTAGTACCTATGGCCAAATCCTGGCCTCCAGAAAAGATTGGAAATGACACAGAGCATTTCTGGTTCTGGAACTGACCCCTAATGGCAAATGAAGGATGGAGAGATGCTGACACTCAGGAGAGGGATCCGCAATGCAATTGTGAGAGGCAGTTAAGACAAACCTCAGTGACAAGTCCTGCAGGGATCATAGGGTGCCCTGTGTGGCCTGAACTGTGGGGTCACTATAGTGAAGGATGACACCAGGTAGAGACCAGGGACATGGTGTTCTGGCTGTGGGCTGCCTTCTCCTTCTCTTTATCCCCCCAGCTGTGGCCTGAAGGCACAAAGGCTGGGATGGCTCCAGTATGAGCTGATTATGAGACTACTAAACCTCAACACCCACCTGCTTTCTGAGTGTTTCTTTCAAGGTGCATAAAAATCTTGGCATAGTGATATCCATCTCGAGCTACCATAATGGCCTAGAGGAATGCCACATCCTGCCTGGTCTGAAAACTGACTGACTGAACTATCCTTATTTTTCTGTCTCAGGAATGTAAGCCCACAACTCCTCATCCTCTCCACAGCAGACATAATGATTAGAACCCTTTCTCTCTGCATCTCCCAGATGTCTCTCAAGACTTGTGTCTTCCCCATGCTATCATTTCCATGCTTCTTCTGAAGCCACTAACCAGAAAAAAAACCGCCAAATGTCAGAGACCAGCAGTCTGGCTACCCTCACAGAGACCTGTGGGGTCAGTTGGTTGAACTGGGCAGAGGCCCAAAGACTTACTTTAATGGATGGGATGTATTATCTGGTGACAGATTGCTTCCTCAATAAATTAGGCAAACACTTCTCCACTGAATCCAGTGACTGATTGAGGAGCCCTTAAACCAGTAAATCCATTCCTCTGTCATTTTTCTGAACAGTAATGGTACTGCTGCAGTCACAGAAAAATACTGCCCTTCGCATTGTTGACATCCTCCTTTAAAGCAGAAGTTGCAATTGCTAAAGCAGCACTTTTGTGGACACAATTAAAAGAAAAAAAAAATCATTAGTCTTGGTGTCTTCTCAGTCATTATTACCACTGAGGACATGAAGCTAGGCTTGAGAGATGTGCACAGTCAAGAGTGCAGTGTACCACAGAGGTGATGCATGAGTAATGTTTCATTTCCTGAGGGCTTTTAAGTGTAAACCTTTTGTGTTCCTCAAAAAATGCAAAGGTTGAGTATTCATGTGCAGGTTCCCAAGTACTTTCTTTTTTGTGTTGTCAGGCCCATTATAAACTAAAAAGACCTATGGAAATCCCACAGTTAAACAAAAAATGAAGCAGCATCTTGGCAGCAAAGAAATGTGAGATGCAACCAGCAGAGACAGCTGAAAATCGTCTTGTTACCACATAAAACAGGTTAAAAAGTGCATTAAACAATCTCAGGAAACATGCTTTCCTCAACATACCTTTCAAATTATCAATTTAAACTGTTTAACTCAGTACTGTAAAAGAAGAATTACAGAAAATGTATCCCAAAGGTCCTCTCTTCTCTAATAATTTTTCTTCCTCTTATCTCCAGTGGTCTTCACTGTTTCTAATAGTCACCTACCCCTGTGTCTGCCTTGGCTCAGGTTGCACAAAGATTTTTCAGATCCTAATAAAGGGATGTAGTTTGCCAGAATTGCAGTGCACTCATATGAAAATACATAAAATTATATTAATAATGATACAGTACCCTCATGTTCCCTTCAAGGACCAATTTGCAGATCCTAACAAAAAGAAGAATCCTTTTGTGTCAGACACTGCACAGAAATATCAGAAAATACAGACCCCAGAGCAAAGCTTGAAAACTCCCTGAAGAGACACACAGTCCACCACCTCTACTTTCAGAAGATAATTATTTTACCTTGCAAAAGGCACAGAAGTGTCTTTATATTAAAAAAAAAATCAAAGGGAAATATAATTCAGGAGAAGAAAAATTTTCTATTTTTCCTATAGCTAGCTAAAAGCTGAATGACTTTGAGTGCAGTTGGGTTCTCACGAGAGCCACCACTCTACTTGATTGACAGGGAAAATTATATTCTTTAATTCACCTTTCCTTTAGAAAGGGGATGTGGAGGATGAGAGCAGGTACCAAGCACATTGTGTCACTGCAGTGTCCAGTTGAGCATGGGGCAGCATGAGCTGACCTGACTCCATCCCATATCTGTGTTCCCACATGCACTCAGCCTAAGCCTGCCCACTGGGATGGCTAATTACTACTCTGATAGCACACCTGGGGGTGCCTAATGAAATAGAGGCTCTGCTGAGGTCCCCAGTTCTTGCCACTGCTGAACAAAGCTGGCAGAAGTCACTAACTTCCCTCCATCCCTGTCGATTTGAGGTGGGTTCAAAGCAGGACCTACAAGAAAGGTGAAAGGCACTTGAAGCCCAAAAGGATCTGCATTCTGAGAGACTTGATTAATTAACCTCAAAGCTCTAGTGTTTGCTCTTCTGTGTCAGTGAGGTTGAATGAGAGATGGTTTATAAGTTGTCCCTATGCCTTTGTGCTCATGTAAACACAACTCTCTTTCCTCCTGGTTTCATTAAGCAAAATGCTCACAGTTGGCACCAAAGTGATGTTCTGTTTGTCCCCAAATTCAGAGCCACTATATGAAGGGCCTGCATCAAGGTGAATGTAGGAAAAATCTACTGTAATAGTTGGTCAAATCCCAGAATTAAACAGAATTCAAGGAGTTCTTTAGGGAGGCAGGAAAATCAGTGGCTGAGGAAGTCACAGAAGAAATGGTCTTAGTGGTTTGAGATGTGGGGACTTTCCCTCAAGGCAACAGCCCTTCAGCTGATATCAGTAGACATGATTCTGGCTGGAAATAAGAGTAAAACTGCCCCCACATAGTCCATACTGTCAACACTGAAATACTTGACAACCCACAGCAAGTTGGTGTAGGTGGGGAAACTGAGGTACAAAGGCACTGAACTAAAGCAAGAAATTGAGAAATTTTTTTTCTGAATCCCAAAGCAGTCTTTAGATTTCCTTCCGTGTCTAAAAGATCCAAGATGCACAGGACAATTACTTCCACTATTGAAGACTAATTCCAATGGGGAAATTGTTCAGCTAATTACACCTCTTGCCTCTGAAATTTTGTCTGGGTACACCAAGCTTCATTTCCTGGCTGAAATAGTTGCCTTCTGTTGTTATGTGCTGCCTTTTCATTTCTGGCAATTCCCTGCTTGTTCTTGTTTTTTAATGGTGAGTTAACTCATGAACCTGAAATGAATAGAGTGCTAAGTGGGTCAGCCTCCTTCTCTGACAGTAATTTATGATACACTGCCTGGTCACTGCAGCTTGGTGCTTACTGAGGGTCTCACCTCCATCATCTAGAGTCAGTGCTTCATATTCTCAAGCAGTTTCAGCTCCAACAAAATACCCCTCAATCGACTCAGCAAAGCTGATCTGTGGGGACAGAAGTCACAGCACAAATGTCAGGGACTGAATAATAATCGATAGCTCTGTGGTGAATTTCCATGAAGAAATAATGTCAGATATTTTTAGTAATTACAACTAAATCTCAATTCCTACCACATACATAGATGAAATACATCTGTTTGCACTACGATGTGAAGTTAATCTCATCATTAATAATTCTTCTCATATTTATCTTAATATTGTTAATTACATGGGACTTCTTGGGTATGAGTACAAAAGCGTGTGTAATTTGTCTTTTTTCCAAGAATTTCCAGTGCAATTTAACATTAATTACTTGCTGCTTAATACAACAACCTCCCCCAAAGAATAATTCCAGCATTATTATTGCATCTCAGAACAGTTGCTAAGGCTTTTTATTCTGCATAATATGTCATTACCAAGAAGGGTGAAAAAAACCCTACAGCCATTCTTACATTCTAAATGGTATGCTAATAGACAGCAAAATTTGGATAATTTAACAAGATAAAGGCTGTCCTTGAACTTTACTTATTAATGATAGATCCAATCTTAATTTTAATGATTTATGAGCATGCTTATATAGCATATTCTCCAGTGTGGGCCTTATCCAGTGCTTTGGATAGATTTTCTTTGGCTTTAATGTCCTTTTAATAGGCACTTTATGACCTGAGTGTTAAAAAGGAACATGTTCTAGCCAGAAGCTTCTTTGTATTGCATAGAGCATTTAGCACATTTCTGGAGGGAGCAGTCCAGCTCTAATGTGGAGAAAGAGCAAGTTGTATAGTGTAAATAGTGCTCAACTTTTATGTCTTTGTAGAAGACTTAGACTTGAAGGCTGAGGTCTTTATCAATTTTAGGTGTAGCCATTGCATGATTAAACTGGTTCGTGTGATCAAGACTGGATTATGTTCAAAATTAATGGAAGAATTATAAAAAGCAGGCTTATGACAAAAATTTCCAGTATTAATTTTGAGAAATCTTAGCTCTGTCTAAATAAAAAGTAAACTTGGGTACAAACTGCAGTGTAGCTCCCCGATGCTCCAGGGTGGGGAGCTGATGGAAGATAATTCTGGCCCCTTGCCAGCGTCTTTCCCATGGAAATTGCCATGTCATGCACGAGAATGTCTGGAGAGACAATGCATGTTCAGGGCACACCCCAGCTTGGATAGAAGCAATTGAAATCAATACCTTTCTTGAGTCCAAATATACAGATAAACAAGGCATACTGGAAGCTCAGGTCCATGCTCTGTGGAAAACTCACAGAATGTCTTGATCTATCTTGAATCTTCCAAGATAAAAAACCTTCCAGACATCTAGGATTTTATGTTCCCCAGCAGATACTCACTGAGCAGACACTAACATTGGGAAAAGCCCTTTTTTCCTATCAAAATCTGAGCTCCAGCTTCAATACCATCACCAAAACCAATGCATAGAAACTACAGCACTGCCAAAAATTAACTAGTGCACAGGATCACAACACCATCACATACTACAGTGGAAGCTTGTTTGCACATTAACTTTGTTCTCAGCTCTCTGACCTCTTTTTGCACTGATTTCTCATCCCTCCATGGAGCAATTGCAAGCCATAATTGTTAGCTCCAATTGAGGCAAGAGTGTAGCAAGAGAGCTTAGAGTGCTGCTGGGATTTCTTAAGTATTTATCAGACATTGATACAGCTCCCAGGTTCCTCCAACTGCAAATTACCTAAGAAACTGACAATCACAATAGGAGATGTCTGGCCTGTGGTGCATCATAGCTTAATCATGCTTTTTTATTATTTTCTTTCTGAAATTTTAAACTTGCCTCAAACCTGGCCCTAGCTCCCTTCAATCTAAGTGGCAATTTCTATGATTCTAAAATTCCGTGTTGGATTAGTAACAGATTGTAAATAAACTCAGAATTTCTGGAAAGGCACCAGAATTTCATTTAACTTCAGCATACTATTCATCCACCCATGTTGCAACTGAATAAAACTCAGAATTTCAAACTGGGTTGACTAAAAGGTTGAAGGTTTGATTTTCTCCAGAAACCAGAAGTTTCAAACTTCCTGATAATGCCAAAATACCTTTGTAAAAGTGTTTGCAATGGATTGGATTAGACTGAGCTAACTGAATTGCACATTATTATATTGTGAAACTGAAGCACCGCTCCTGAGCCTCTCAGAAATGAAGCACAGAAAAGTCCTATGTAATCAAGACTTGTCTGTGAAATATAGCAGCTTAGTCAGATCCCCATTTCCTCACAGAAAACTTTTCCATTAGAAAAATACTTCAATACTACCTGGTTGGTCCCACAACAGCAGTTTTTCTGGAATTGAAGATGATTTTGATGAGAAAAGGGTAGAAAGGCATATTTAGTCCAGTAAAACCTGGAGTGAGAAGAGCTGATGATACCATTTTGTTTTTCTTTGGTATTGCCTAGTCCAGAATTTCAAATAGTTTACTCAACAACTTCTATGGGGGGAAAAATACCCCAAAGAAACTAACAAAACCAAAGTGACACTTTAAAAGCAAATGCATTGTGGAGCAAACATCTTGGAAGCATTGGAAACACAAGAACCTCAAAACCTAGGAGAAACTGATATGAAACAAAGAGGACTAAACAAATCTTCATTTGATTTACAGACTTTTGTTGTGTATAAGAAACATGAAACACCTTACATTTGCTCAAAACTAGTTGTAGTACAGGGTAAGTAAATGTGACATATAGACAACTTGTTCCCTCAAAGGTATGAGGGAAAGATCTTTGAATTGTGGGGATGCCCTCCATATCCCCTCCAAAAAACCCAGTCTATCTACATCCTGTTAAAATGAGGTTGATATTTGTAAATTCACCAGATGCAGACATCCTGGTACAAAGACACCATTTTCTAGGAACTTCCCGATTGTTTCACAGGAACTTTGAAAATATATTGGTGGGACCATCCTACTTATGAAGCTCAAATTTGAAGCTAAATGGGAATATCCAACAGTATTGCCACTCTGAAAAGCTTCTGACATTCAATTGATCTTATGATGTGAAGTTGATTGCTTCTGGCTCCATCCATTAAAGGTCACTGGTTTATATTCCCTGCTTGTTCTGTCTCACACATGCATGCACACACACTAATATTTTCTCTTATTGTCTGCATATTTTCTGTGCTATAGAGCAAAGGCAGACACCAGCTCAGTATATATCAGAGGATATGACACCATTCCCGAGAAGGATTATGCTGAAATGTTGCTATCACTCAGCACTTGTAGCATCTCTGAGTATTTGGTGTTCACTTATCACATTTTTCCTTGGGTCCCGCCAAGTCAGCTGCTATACATCTTGTATCTTCCAAACAGATAAGTCACCTGCACCCTGTCAAGATCTCCTCAGAGGTGCTTTTCCTATGGTAATGCCTTCCATGTGAGCTACCCCATTTTTCAGAAGACATCCTCTCATTCCAAGCAGCCCCCATAACTGATCATTGAGCAAGTGTCACTTAAAAAGCATCACAAGAATTCTTTAATTATTTACAGGAGCCAAATTAGATTTACAATAAGAATGAAAGACTCCTATGCTGCTTTCATGGAGTGGGAATCCATGATCATTAGAAACACGTGGATTTCAATTAGTCAGGCTCATATTACACTGAATTCTGAATCAGAGAGCCTTCTTTTCTCATAAACATATTCATGCTGGATATTGTTTCTCTCTGAATACATGTAATTAGAGTTTACATTGGTGTCTTTTGAGACACAGCAAAGTAGGCAGATGTGTAAAACACACACCTTTTGCTAATGCAGAGGCAGCCTGCCTGAGGTGCAGTCCTGATCTTTTGTGGAGTGTTTTATCTCTGGAGGATGAAATGGAGATTGTCTTTTCGAGCTGCAGGTGGATAATTTTTCAGTCATGCAGTCAGGAAAATCATTGAAAAGGGATAATTACAAGCCATGGACAGATGATGGGGTTTGTTTTCCATCAAAACCAGATGTCAAATGTCCTTATATTCAAGATCACTAGGCAATTCACTACTTAGTGGTGCTTAGACAGAAAAAGAGCTTTTTTAGTTTAACACAGAAATAAAATATTGTGAGGTTTTAGGTTTTGTGGTAAAATCTACAGTGGATGGCTGTCACTAGTGCACAAAATATACATTATTCGGGGTCCCAATACCTATTCTTCAATGAGCTCACAGACAGTATATTCATTAAATTCAGCCTTTCCCAGTCTCACCCAATAAGGAACTTGAAAAATGGTTTTCTCGTGGACAGTTCTATCTATAGATATTTGCTATTGAAATTTTTTACAATAACCATGACCAGGATGGAGCACATACACAAACAGCTAGGATTGATTTGCAGGGAATACAATGAAACCCAGGAATATAAGGCATGATTTCTGATCACAGTGATGAGATTTTGTTGTTCTGGAGAATTTTCTTTTTTCCTTATCTGGGCATAAAGTTCATCTATTTCTTTTTGAAATGTATCCCCCTAAAATATGCTTTCTGCTTTGCTGCCTTCTCTGTAGGCTTTCCTATTCTGCTGAAATTTCCCATGTCTGCCAAAAAGCCTGGATGAGCTGAACTGAGCTCTGACATAATTGGCAACATCCAGCTTACACAGAATTGGGTATGTCTTGACATTTTTTGCTGTTTTCACACAGAGCTTCTGTTTAGAGGACATTCAGATTTAGTATTTTTAATATCTCTATCCTTGGAAAGAACTTCTTTCCTTGTAAGAGCTTGCTCTTTGCTGATGGCCACCACCAGCTGTGGGGACAGGGATTCATGTTTTTATCAGGATTTTAGGTTTAGAATATGGGGTAACAGGATTTAATTCCAACAGTACATAGAGAGGGGATAAGTCAGGTGCACAAATGCTGGTGAGCTGAGCATGCACAGAACTGCCAGGTATGAGTTTCTCACCTGCTAGATGTGTTCTTATGGATAGAGGATTTTCTAGAACATCTCAAAAGGCACAGTACACTTGTTTAGGCAACTAAGTTCATTCTAAGGTAACTGGCAAGAGGAGAGAGTGAAGTCTAGAGAAGACAAAATCATGGATAGCCTTACTTTCCAGCTGCATAAAATCCAAACTCTGAACAGACAGAATTTACATCCCATCTCTTCTAATAATAAATGATCTTATATTGCAAAAATTGTATTTAACCCAAATCCAAACAAATCCAAAGGTCTGGAGAAGCTCTTTGATGAAATAGATTCCACAGTCTCCAGTGTCAAAATCTTTTCAGACTCCAATTATTCTTCAGTACTATTTACATCCAGCTATTTGTTTGGCACCTTACAGTGGTTCAAGGCACACCTTGGAGCTGGCTCTGAAAATTTGATTCTGTGTATAGTTCTATAAATGTATCCTTTGGATCATATAAATTTAACTCTTTTAAATGTTTTGTCATTGGATATTTCTCTAATTTATGCCATCCATTTCAGAGAGACGTTTCCTTTAGGACCTTTTTGATCCTCCTGAATGCTGAGGGATAACATTAGAGGACAGAAAGGAGCATTTCTACTAGCTATTGAGTATCTTTTGCTGGACAATTAAAAAGGCACAATAAAATGCTCCTCCCATCAAAGTTCCTTGCTCTGTGTGTGTTTCAGACTCCATACATTGGTGTTGCTGTTCTATCCTAGACTTGATTCAAGAAGCATTCGTATACCAGTAGTGCATGACAGTATCACATTTTCCCTCTGGTGGAAAGCAAGTGAGCCCAAGGCAACTTCAAAAATTCTGTTTCTTTCTTAGTGATACCTGTGGGCTATGATACCTCTAGCTACATCTTTTTTCTAACTGAACATGCATCACCCCACTTGGGTAGTTCTTATGGATTCACACAGAAAAATCTAATTTACAATTGAACTGAAAAAGCAATTTTAGGACTAGAAATGTTTGAATTATTTCTATTTATCTGGAGACATTCAGCCTTGTCAAGAACCATTGCTCATAAAAGAGCAAACAAGTGCAGCTGGTCTGTCACAAGTAAAGTTCAATTCTGCTTTGTTATGGATGAAATAAAGGTGTCCCTCTTCAATATCTGCCCTTACAGCACTTAGTACAATAGCATTTTTGCTAAGGCTGCTGGTCCTGCCATGTGCCTCAAGATGACTGTGACTAATAAAGCACAAAAATTTTGTCATCCCAGCCTGCCTGCTGTTACAGCAGCTGCCAGTCCAGGTCACCCCTCCTGGGGCAGAATGCTTGGCTGTGTCATCTTAACATGCATCCAAATTTCAAGGGAGAAGCCAGTTATGAAAAGCTCAGTGAACAGGCTTGAGCTGAAGACAGAGGCTGCATTCTGAGCATTCTGAGGTGCAGCAGAGAGCACGTACTGTCAGAGTACTCATATCCTTCAAGCTCATTATGGTTTTTCCCTTACACCAAATTTGGGCATCATGGCTGTGATACCTCATTCTGCCGCTAGAAGCTAAAGTGACTTGCCAAAGGTCACCCAGGAATTCCCTTCACGCCTTCATATCTGCCTTCGTTGTCCTTCTTTCAGTCTTTAGCTTACATTGCTGTTTACCATTATTATCAATTCAGTTTTTCTCTTTGATGTACAGAACTTTTCCCTAAGAGAAAGTTGATTTCCACCAACTCTCAACTCATCAATGCTCCAGCAATTTTATTTGTAGTTAAGTATCTCCAGTTTTGAATAGTTCCATCATTTATTCTAAATTTCCTTTCTGACTCTCTCTAGAGACTTTAGATTAAACAAATTCCCCTGGAAACAGCTCACATTACTGATTAATGTGAACAGGGTCTTTCCTTTGCCAGCACTTTGTTTTTTCATGGATTTTGCCATTAGTTAGAACTGTGGTTGGAAATTTTCAAAGCTGTGTTCCTTTTGATGTGGCAAGGGCAGACAAGGCCAGTGGCTGAAGTATAAGCCAATGAAAGCTGAGCACCTGATTAACAGAGGGTAGCTGTATTCAGAAAGCCACTGGCCAACTCAGACTTCTCTTCACTCCTCAACAGCGTTGTTACAAAAGAAGAGGAAAATATTACTTTAAAACCAGATTTAAGCAATATGGAAGGAGTTATACTCCTTTTGTTTTTCCAACTAATACTCTTGCATAGCTTAAAATTATCCTGACAGAAAAACAATCGAGGCAGCTTTTAAACTAATGACACAATCCCATGGATAATTTCCCCTAAATAGCAAAGAGATGTGACTGAATGATCCTATATATCATTGTGGGAAGCAATTTTCCTCAATGAGTTTTACCTGCTGGATATTGCAATGCATTACAGAGTGAGTAAAAGCCTTCCTCTGAAATCAGATTCAAACTGGCTTTGTAGCAAAACTTAAACCCTGAGGGTGAGAGAGCCATGATTATATTTAACACCTCCCTTTGATTCACAGGTTCTACATGTTTCTTCCCACACCTGGCAACTCCTGATGTGAGTTATTCCCACGAGCTGCATGGCTTTCAGACTGTCTTCACAGGTGTTATTGAGCTTAATATGGGTTTTACTGCTGCTTGATATATTGCCTAGCATCTCACTCATGTCTTTACAATGTTTTCCTGCAATGGTTTCTTATGTCTTCAGGCTGCCATACCTCTTTAGCAGGAAAATTTCCCCCTCCTTACTGTCCAGCTCAAGGGAGATGACAACTTCCTGATGATGATTTTGTATACTGCAGAACACCACATAATTGTTTATATATCTCACTGATATTTTGTCTTCCATTGCAGCACTCTGGCCAAGTAGTGGAGAACTGACAAATCTGTGATGCGTCTGTCAACTCCCAGAAGCTTTCTCTGGGTTTTGTGCTTCTTTTGCCTTGGCCAATTACTCTGTCTAAATGGACAGATCACTTGGGCCCAGACTAGGGGATTCACCTCTGTGATGGGCATTCTGCTACACAACATCACCTTCACACCACTTACCCCCATTCTGCCATCTACAGACAAGTTTGTTGCAGCTTGGCTGCCCAGAGAAAGTCTTGCATTTCATCTGGGTGGAAAACTCAACAGACCTTAGGTAGAGGGTAGCAATCTCTGGGTGGTGGTGACTGAATCCATTTCAGATGGGGCAGTGGTCTGTCTTGAAGTAGTAAAGCATTTTGTGTCATAGTCTGCAACTGAAGGTGAAAAGGGTGTTTGTAAGCCAGCAGCACCAGCTCCAGAGTCACATCCCTTATCTGTGAAGCAGCTCTCGTGCAGCACTAACATGCAGTGCAACAAGGAGCCAAAGCATTAAACAAGATGCTTATTTAAAAAACAAACAAGCATGACACTGTTTGCATTTCTATAAGCTGAAACATGAGCAAAAGCTCAGGAGGACAAAGGCAAAAGATAAATGCATTGACTTATTTTTTAACAGAAATAAAGATCAGAGCACCAAGAAAACCAAGCCCAAACTTCTGAAAACAGATTTTCACATAGCACATTTCAATGGATATGGAAAAAATACTCCACAAGCAGGTTTGTATCTTTTCTCTCTTGCAACCTTCATTCCTGGCCATTCTGTTTGTCACAAATAAGCAGTAATTTATGTTTTGACGACTCCCCCCACCAAATAGAACCATAAAAACAATCCCCAGCCATTTGTTTGCGGTTTTGTTTTTTTTTCTAGGGCTCAAATTTATTTTAGATGACACTTTTCCCCCCCTTGGCCGAGATGGGATATTTTCTCCATGCCTTTTATCAAACTGACAGGTGATATTGCTTTAAATTGGGCACTGCATCAACAACAGAGGCTTTCTCATTTCAAACCCAAAGTGTCAGTCATGTGGATGAGAACTCATTTTGTCCCTTATTTACTAAATGCAGATTGGGTTTTCAGGAGCTGTGAAGGAAAGAGGAGGGAAGGGATGCCCTAGGTGATAATGGGAATGAACGAGAGAGGACAGCAAAAGAACAACACAGCTTGAAGCAGGCGGGAACTTATTGTGGGTTGATTAGATGACATCCATCTTCTTGTCTATAAACCATTCCCACAAGCATAGCTTTCAAATTCACTTTGTCCCCTGTCAGGGCTTCCTCCCCATTAACAGGATAAAAGGTGACAGGGGATTGCAGGATGTTCCTGATGGATTTCAGTGCACTGGGGATGTAGCTAAGGGGTTACAGATCAGAGGTGAACTATGATTTGAGACTGAATCCCTGGATTCCCTGATCTCTCATGGATCCAACACCCAGTCTGGGACTCAGGAAGAAGCAGTTTCCTGAAGAATGGAGGGAAATTGCTTGGCTGCTATGATGGCCTGCCAGTTAGTTCTTAATATCTAGAGGATTCTGAGAGCACATTACCCAGAAAAGATGACAAAAAATTAATGTTGAACCTACACTAAAACTGAGAAAATTTCTGGACAGTGTGAGTACATACACGTATTTGTTAAAGTGGGAATATAGGACATTTCATTTGGAAAAAGAGCATTGTGTTTGTCTCAGAAATGTACCAACAATAACCAATTTTGAAATCTTAATATATAATCTTTCATTTTAATATAACCTTGTGATTGTTTCTAAGAGGATGACAACTTTCAGTGAAACCATGAAACTATAAAAGCTTTGATATCACTGTATGTATTTCAACCAATTACTATCTAGACTCACTTTTATAATATTTAAACTTCATATTGACATTACATGTGTGAGCAGCCTGCAGATGCTGAACAGGCAGGGAATTCTGCTTCCTTGGCACACAATCTCCTGCTGCTAGAGCACCAATTAGCCAGAAGGAGGAAGGAGGTTTCACTGTTATAAAAATGGGAGCAGGATTTAAGTGCAGTAACTATCGCTGAAATTTGAGGGAACAGAGGAAGGAAAGGAGACCTGCCCTTGTGTCATCTTATAGAAAGTGGTATAAAGTTACATCTGTGACAACACACTGCTGGAAACTAGAGACAAATGATTGAAATTCATGCCAAAAATCTTCTTCGTGTTCTCTTCCCCCACTTCCCCTGTCTCTAACTGCATAAAAATCACCTGGATCTGAGAACAGGCAGGACTGTGTATGATTTACACAGGCAAGCTTTTCCTCTTTCTAGTGATCTCAATATTTCCCTGTACTCTCTTGACAATGTTTATGATGACTGGTACCTATCTCAAGAAGGGCTTTATGAGTCACACTTTAAGAAAAGCAGCCAGGAGTCATCCATGTGAGAAAGTTTCTGAATAACTCTTGTGTTTCCGCGTGACTGCAGCAGCATCCCGTGGTTTGCCCACGCAGAGCTGCAGCCCTCACTGAAATGTTCAATTCTCCTTCCTGCTCACTGCCCTTACCCAAACCCCCCCTCAGTACCAGGCAGAGCCATAGAACATCCTGTCCATCAGCCTCATTTTTTTCCTTCACAAGTTCTCCTACATGCTTTTAAACCAAAGTGCCAGGTTTTACTACATAAAATAATTGTGTAAAGAAAGGGCAACTTAAAGTGACTTGATGAGAAAGGAGTGTTAGAAAGTTTTACAGCCTGGAGCGTTTCAGATGTGGAGGACAGGGGCAGAGCCTATTGTCAGTTTTGCTGCTGTCAGCTCAGAGGCCCTCTGGGGCACAGTAAATTCAAAGAAGTCCTGCCTGTTTCCTGGGACATTTCTCCTTCTCTCTGGGTGTCCATGCCCACTTGTCCCTACTGCTGCACAGTGTTCGTGGCTCTGCAGATGACTGAGGGGGGGTCTCTTCTTCCTACCCCATCATGAAATCTGTGGTCACCTTTCAACCGCTCCTGCAGGATGGGGCAATACTTCCTTCCCCCAAGGGAATCAGTTTCCTTCTCAATCACTCTTATTTTTGAGATGCACAACAATATGTAAGTGGAGAGAAATAAATAAAATGGGTGCTATCTACTAAATAAACCAACAGGAGTCAGTCAGTGTCATTAAAAAAGGCCATCCAGGTGGGAGGACCAGTGCTGGGGTTAGACTTTTAGTACATATGGTGGCTGCTGTCACATTGCAGCGTCAGTGCTGTGCTCACTCAGACTTTTTTCACCTGAGCACAGTTCCCTCAGATTTAGGGAACTTCTGCAGAGAATCACCACCTGATGTCTGTGTCCATGGCACAACACATGTAAACACATATCAATATTGACTTGCTATTGCTGTGCCTTTCCAGATGGTGGGGAGGTATTTAAGTCAGCAGGGAGATTTTTTTTTTTGCTGTCATCACCTGCTTCTGGTTTCTGTGTACTGCTTTCTGGTAAGTGCTACTAGAATTGGGAAGCACATGAATATGTGAAGAAGCTTGCTGTCTGTTTCTTAGGTGGAGAATGTATACCTGTCGAGCACTGTGAGACAGTTCCCATCTTATAAGTAAGACAAAGTTTGTTCATGGTTTTGCTTTAAGGCAAGTAGGAGATTTCACCTAGAAGTTCATGATTGTGTTTAGTTTTTAATCTGAAAGTGAGCCAGAATAGATTTTAGGAGTTCACAGTGACTAAGTGAGAAAATAGGTGAAAGATAATTTCCTAAAATTATCTGAATTCAGAATAGATCATGGGAACAAGGAAGGCTCTGTGACTCTGAAAAGTCTGTGATGTCAGATCTTGTTCCACATTAACATCTAGAAAGACTTAGGCATATATAGTGTAAACAATGTGGAAGAATCCAGGTTGATTAGATGTTTTGTGTTATAGCAGTGATTGTGAATAATTGAAATATCATAACAGGCAGACAGATGAAGTCGTATGAGAAAAACACAAACGAAAAATTAACCTAGAAAACTAAAAAATGAATCTGAGTGCCACAGAAATCCAACAATGCAAAGGATACAATAAGCAACACTGTGCCATCAAACATTGAAAATGGCAAAGCAAAAATAGTTTGCCTAATTTAAACCCCAGAGTTTTCCCGTTATGCACAAGAGAGGCACAGAGATGATACATATGTGCAAGAGCACTGCAGGGCACTCAGCACAATCCAGATTGACTCCTGGAGAGAGCTCTTATCTTCTGGTGAGACAACTTTCTTTTCCAGTTCTGGAAAAAGTGTGGTCAGAAATGCAAAGATAAGAACAGGAAAAGCAAATGTGATTTCTGCCCAGTGTTTAATATATGCCATGCATTGATCTTGGCCTAGTTTTGCCACACCAAACTGCTATTTAAATTCTACTTTGATCACATAGCAGCATTGGCTGAACTGGTGGTTATCCCACTAACTTCTCTTAAATCAAGGATTCCTGAATTTTAACAGAACCCTTAGGAGAAACTTATGTTTCCCCATAGCACCAACATAGATTAATATTATGTGATCTCCAGGAGGGCCCTAAGAGAGGACACATCTTCCTGAGTGGCTTGTGCCCTGGGGAACCCTGAGTCATTGAGGACAGGAGAGGATTATCTGTAAGATGCTTTAGGAGAAAACATATGCTCCTGTATTAGCTGAACCCAGGCCATTTGGCTACTCAGAGTGAGATGGCAACAGAAAACCAGTCTGGCTCTTCCTTCATTTTCCTTTGCTGAGCTCTCACCTCCCACATTCAGTCTGTACCACACTGACTGCCATCACCTCCCACCACAGGGACCCAGAGCCTGGGATCTCCAGGCAAGGAACTGTCTGTCCTGGCCACTGGTAAAACTGATTCAGACGAGGTCTGAATTCCTCCTGGAATGGCAAAGAACCATCCATGCCTATCAAAAATTATCCCAGAGCTAAAATGACTCATTGTTATAAAACTCATCAACACCCACTTCCCTCCTCTTGACGTCTTTAGGACCCTCTCACAAAATGCCAAGGAAAAATAGTTTCTCAGCTAACAAAGTTTCCCATTCAGATTGTGGAGCATTTGGTAACAATAAGTTTTAACATAGTGTTTCCCAACAGTGATTTACATATGCATTCCTGTAACCCTAATTTTCCATTCAGAGAAGAGCTGCCTTGCACGTTCTATTTTACAGGGACTGAACTTTTAAACTAATGTATTTCCACAGGAGCAGAGAAAAGCAGAGTCAGGAAGACACCATTTAATGAGCACAAACCCATTACTGATACTAGTCCTCAGGAGAAATACAATAGAAAAAGACTAAATTGGTGCCATTTCTTCAATGATACTGGAGCAATGCTGCTTGACACCAGCTGAGGATCTGATCCTGTTAACCTCCATTGACTCAGACATATGTTTCCCAAAGCATTTAGCTAACTGAAGAAATGAAATGTAGCTAAGATTGGAAGATGAGGATGCAGCTCTTGAGGAACAGGAGGGCAAAGGGAAACTACAGGCTAAATTTCTGCCTCTCTGAAATGGCAATTCAGTGTTACTATAGCAGGTATTCTTCACACTCACAGAGGAGAGATTTGGGCTGACTCTCATTACTGACCTGCACCACAAACCTTTCCAAATTCTGTGGTCTTTATCACCTCCTAAACCAAGGCACTGTGTATCCCTGACATTCCCCAAACGGGACAACGGCTTTGAGCCTCAGCCTCTTACTCTGCAGATGCAACTTCAATCTCCCTGGGTAACACTTTTGCCATCCTGTAGGGCCCCGCAATATCTCATTCACTTAAGAAATAACCCTAATAGTTAATTGCATGCAACCCAAGCAGAAAGCATCTGGATTTGGGGAAGACAAGAGCATATGGTAACCTGTGTTTCCATTAGGTGGTTTGGGTAGAGATTTGAAAAGGCTCCAAAGTATATTACAACAGTTACATCCACCTTTGGTGGAATTTTAGGGGCAGAAAGGCATCTGATTGACACAAATTTCCTTTGGACTGAGCGCACACCAGCTGTCAACTGTGCAGACCATTCTAAATACCAACTTGTTCAGTTATAAAGAATGAAAGTGGACTCACAAACCCCAAATCTTTCTCCAAACACATCCATAGGGCATTTCTGCCACTGGAAAGCACCCACAACACAAGGGCCAAGCTTTCATTGTGCAAAAACTTTCTAAATCAAAACAAATGTCTAATTTCGTAAGTAATTACAGTATTTAGTAGTCTTACTATTATTTAACAACCATTACTGGCAGGGAATAACAATAACAAAACTTCTGTTTCCAAGTGTTTTAACAGAACTCACAGACTTTAAATATTTTCTTAATTCAGGACTACATATTTGCTAAGTAGATATATCTCAGTATCACACAGGACATCGCAACCACCTTAGAGCACCCAAGGAAACGGGGCTGAGAAGAAACACCAAGAACAGGTAAGCAAAAATGATCATTAATTAGTGATTCTTCTACCATGAGATTCCTTTTCTTAGTATGATTAGCTAGTGTGCAAAGCATGGTTCCTTTCACACTGAACAGTTTCTTTGGTTGCTTGAGTTTTTTGGGTTTTTTTGGTGCTTTTATTTTACTTTTTTTTTTTTTTTAACTAACTCCACTGCAAGAGGGGACTGTGTAGGTGTTTTTAATAAAAAGTATGTCTCAGAACCAGGTTATCCAAGGGAATGAGGTCTTTTCTAATTTCAGCTTCAGTCTGTAAGCAAATAGCCCCAGTTTAATAAATCTGTTTTATTATGATGGGATTTCTTTTTCCTTCACAGTCTAGTTTGTGCATCAGGGAGTAACAGCAATAAAATCTCACGTTCCACCAGAAGGAAATATGTTCCTAATGTTAGTTAACAACCTGGAAAAATGTTTCCCTTGTTGTGGAGCATGCATAAGTCTGCAGGGAAAAAAGGGGGAAAAAAGAAAGACTTTTGGCAATGGCTCCTGTGCTTCCTGACAGGTTTGATCTGTTTCAAACCTTCCTTTGGTTTCATTGCTTTTGAAAACCAAAATCTGTACTCCAGATTTTGCTATGACCTCTTGGTCATTAAGATTCAGACACTGATAGCTTTTCTCTTTGAAAAAGTATCCTGCTGATTTTGGATATGAAAATCCAGACCAAGAAAGAACACTGGGATGTTGCCCATTTTACTCCTTTTCTTGCTTCCTTCTAAGTTGACCTTTAAGGACAAATTATTTGCTCTTCTTTGGGGAGATGACAAAAGGTCAATGCAACACTCCCAAGATACAACCCCCAAAAGTCATTAGCAGGGGAATATTATGATGGTTTGCTCTGTTACCTGAGAACACTCCTCTTTCACCCAGTTTAGATAGTTGGACTTTCCAAGGTATCTTGCTGTTTCAAAAGAGGATCAGGTATACCCAAAGCACCAGCCTACCTCTTAAAGTGTTATGGTTCATGGCTTAAACATTTTTATGAAGGACATTTGCCCATTATGGCAAAACTGTATAAAGACACCAAAACCCACCCCACCCTGAACAGCCAGAGTGGAACCTTAGACTGTAAGTTCAGCTGCCTCAGGGAACTTGAGAGAGGATAAAAGTGACGCTATTGTACAATCACCTCAGGTCTAGGAAAAAGCAAATAAGGCTGAGGGAGAAGAATGCATCCGCATGAAAGCCAAACTGAGCAGCTGTCCTGAAAATCTTCCCTGGCTGGGTTGGGGATGCCATAGCCTAAAGGCTTTTCTGCTGAGGTCAGATTTGCACAGATTTCCCCTCACCAACCAAGAACAGAGGAGGAGAATTTTGGTTGTGTGGCATAAGATCTGGTCAGAGGCAGTGAGAACCCATCTTCCTTCACACAAGCTGGCTCAGCTGTGAACCTCCCACCCCAGGAAGGCCACATCCATGGGACATTCAGCTGAGGGCAGCTGGGGAGGTGCCATAATCCAACAAAGAGCCCCAAAGCTCTCCCCAGACTCATTGCTGAGGTCTTCCAGCAGAGCACTACTCGTGATGCAAAAGGCTGACACAGATCCAGAGTCTGCTGCAAGAGATTGTGTCAAACTTGCCCCTGCCAGGGCAGGTACCTGGGTGTTCCCACCTCACCAAAATGTATATTAACCCACCGAACTCTGTGGTTTTGGGGGACCCTCACGACCAAGACCAGATGGAGAGGACCAATGGGACACCATTGGGATGCACAGAGTGGTGATATTTTCCATTTATTCTGTCTCTGTCACTCTCTTTCTCTCCACCCACCTCTTTTTCTATTTCTTTCTCCCTCCCTCTTGTATTTACTATTATACAAAATCCATACTTATTAACTTTGGCATATGGTCTCATTTGCACCTTAAATTGGGCAGAGGCATTTCTAATAATTTTGATGACTGGATCATAGCACCTCTATAGTGCTGGAGGATGACTGGTAGCAAACAGGGGCTCTGGATTTTTTTTTTTTTTGAATAATGCAGAGAAGCTGCATTCCCTTTGTTCTGGCAAAACAGATTTCTGCACACCTTAAAACAGAGAGGAAAACAACTTCATGCTTGCAGGCTCAGAGATAATTTGCTTCCAACAGCAATTATTGTTTCTAACAGCAATAATATATTCCTAACCACACAATAATTTTCATGTAACCCTGAAAAAAAATTATCACTTGAAGACCAGAAATAAGTAGAATCACCAAAGTGTTACTCCTTTTTTTTATATTATTCCATACTTCCTTGATAGGGAATACTGACATTTTATAGCCACTTAGAGTTGTATTTAGAGCATACACAAGTGCATCTTTTGCTGAATTCAGGCACCTGCAGTTTGAATCTCTGATTAAGAGAATAATGAGTGATTCAGACTACTTACTATCCAGGGACTTCCAAATCTTGCATATGGAGATGTACAACTTCATAGCATAAGGAGCATTCTGCAAAGTCTGACTGATACTTTGCTTTTCCTTCCCCTGAAAAAAAGCAAGAGCACACCTGATGGATGCAAAAAGAAATCACCCTCTGAAATACAGGATGAAACAACTGAAGATAGTGAGGAAGAGAATTAATAGATTCAGATGCTCATTTTGGGCAACAGCTGAAGAAGCTTCTTACTTGTGAACTACTTTTCATTGTGCAAGTCTTTCCTGATTTCTACAGCTTTTGAAGCAAGATAACAGCATTTCAGTCAAGGTTTACTGGGCCCTAAACCTCACATTTAAGCTGTGTTGTTCATGTTCCAAACCTAATCAAGTTGTAGATTTTAGACTCTGTTCTCAGTTCTCTTTGCTGTTGAATGCATAAGACATTAGAGATCACTTGCCCGGTAACTTGCAGCACATAAAGATTGAAATGATTTATTGAGTCACAAATTTAAAATTGTAATGTTTTTGAAAACTACAATAACATTTTCGTATGAGAAAATGAATAACTTATCTGAAAACATTACATCCACAGATGACAATTACAAAAAGTCACTATTAAAAAAACTCAAACTTTTGCCCTGTAAATGGGAATATACTTTCTCCAGACTGAAAGGAACACATAAAGAATATCAACTGTGGAAAGCGCTTTTTGATACTTAGGAGAAAAGCATCCCAGCTAAATTAGGTCAAGGTCCAAACCTCAAGAGGAAAAATCCAGCCAAGTCAGTAAGTAGTTTTTAAATGCTTTTTTCCAGTATATTAATCATGTTTGTATCAGGTCTTCAGATTCATTCACTAGGCACACAATTAGGGATTTTGGTGATTGTCTCTGTGCCATGAGAAAGCCCCAGTCTCAGAAGAAATGCCATGTCCTGGTGGAACATAAAGAGGGAAGAAGGAACGTTTAATTCGGCAAAATCCATGACCGTTCTGGAACGAATGTCTGTGTTGTGCTTATTGCAGTGAAGTTTCTTGTCAGCTGCTTTTCCCAGATGTTTGGCATGAATATGGAGAGAAGTATCTGATGGAGGGCATGGATCCATCAGGAATGTGGGGACTTGTGACAGTGTTCCAGTGTGTTCTTCAACTCTGGCTCCACCAAGAAGAAAACTGCTCTGGGGACACCAGCACTGCTCTCCAGTGCATACCAAAGGCATAAAAATGCAAGGCAAATTCCCACTAAAAGCAGCCTTTCCAGTGAACCAAATCAATGCATATGGATCCAGTGTAAAATCCGAGATGGACTTTAAGATATGACCCATTTTTGGTTTCTTCTAGTCAGGAATGGGGCCAACCTAGTTTATAACAAATCTCTGCACAGGCCCTTTTCAAAAAACTACCTCAATTGATCCAGTTGGCTGAAAATCCAGCAAAATTTCTCTCTCTATCCCCTGAAAGAGCAGCGAGGCAAGCTAAAGAATCCCACTGGCTCAAAATAGATTGCTGCATATGTTCATTTTTCTCAAATTTTTCCTAAAGCCCTTCTTACAGGCAGAGATTCCTTTGGTTGTTTCTAGGAAGAACAATTTGCTATGGCACAGTCAGCAGCCATGTTTAGGCCAGGACAGATTGCTGGCCAGTGAGTAGGTGTGGGCATGCTGAAAAACCATGTTTTTCACCCATATGGCCAACAGATGGGATAGGAAAAACTTTTTCAAAAGAAACACATGTCACTTATGCTATGGCTGCCTGGAACAACAACAACAGATGATACCAGTCACTTCTCACCAGGTCCTTCATGCCCTCACAGCTTCTTCCAGATTACGTTTCCATCCTCTTTTCCCTCTGCACCTGTACCAAGCTACAGTTGTTCTCTCACACATTCAAATGGGGAAAACAAAAAAGAACAACGAAAGAGAGCAGTGATGTTTTTTGCACACAGCTCTAAATTTATGTGCAAGATAAAACATTGATTTCTCTAAGTTTCCATCATAAAGCACACTGTGATTCTTAGGAAGCATTTAGGTAGATGGAGAATTTGGAAACACCAAGAAAAAACATTGAAAAATAAGATGTGAATGGAGAGGTGCAACGAACCACACTCAGCTTTTACTTCCAGTGAGTCACCATCTGGTCACTGTTTAATTTTATGACCAATAAGGACAATTTTGTTAGATTGAGAAAGACTTGTTTGTTCTTAGTCTTGAGCTCCATAGTTCTCTTTCTCGCTCTCTGACCCTGCCCATCAAAAAGTAATATTCTGATTTTGGCAATTTAATTCTGAAATCCAAGACTTTAACTTGAAATTCCCTTTTGACACACACCCAGCCAAACATTCCCACTTGCTGGTTATTTAAATAATATAATTGGATCACATTTTCTCAGGCTTCTTTGGTGATTCTATCAGAAATGTGTAGGTCCCCATGGAGCTCTTATCTTTATCAGGGAGAAGTAAGTCTGACTTTTCTTACTCTTTTTTAGTGTAGTTGAAGCTCGGAAATAAGGACTAATCTGTGATTGCTCAGCACTGCTTTCCCTTCAACAGTGATTACATGTTTTCTCAATTTTATTCCTCAAATCTGAACACTGCTGTGAGCAAGGCCCTCATTCCCCAAGCCTTCTAGCAATAACACTACCTTCTTTGATTTATACAACATTTCTCTTACAAGATTGCCTAGAATACTTATGGTATCCTGAAATGCACCTGAATACAGGTTACCTTTTTATTTTTTTACTTTACTTTTTCCCTTCAGTTAAACTCCCAGGTCTCTTCCCTTTTCAGTATGCAGCTTTCAACATCCTTTCTTCTGAAATGTACCTGTTTTTTTCCTTTCATATTGCTGCATCTTCTTATTCTGCTGTTATCTGTATTAAGCTGCTTTCCAAACTGCAGCCATTGGAGTTAATCTAGAATTCAGTTTTTCATATGCCTGTTGCAAAATTTCAATTATTCATTCCTATCTGAGGTGGGGTTTTTGTTTGCTTTTTTTCTTTTTTTCATCATCTGTGACTTGAGAATTTACCTTTTAGATGCTGACATTCAAGTCATTTACTCAGTTAATAAAACCCCAGGGAGTTCTGCACTGATCTCTGCAGCATTTCTTGTTTTGTTTTGGCATGTTTCCTTTCTTCATGAAGTCATACTGTCCCCAAGAAGATTCAAAGAGGCTATTGAACAGAGGGAGGAAAGAAAAGTGAAAATCAAAAAGAGGAAATCAATTGCTAGGCATGGTTATTTGTTTGATGTTTTCGTACCCTCTGGTTCTCCAGCCAGGAATAGGTTAAGCCAGTATCAGACTGACATTTCTTTCCTTTATGCCATGGCATCAGAACTCTGTGAGCTGATTTAAGGAGCCACAGAACCAATTCACACTTTTTTAAGTCAACCTATTGCACTTTGAGTTCCCACCTCCCACTAGCACCCAGTAATTGGGATGCTGAATTCTGGTTCACCCCAGTTATGAGAGGAAACAGGTCTGCTCTAACTGAACCTGAACTGACTTGCTGAGTTGGGCTGTGCTCAGAGCATCCTTGGGGGCTGTTACTGTGTCTCTGCTCACATCCACAGATGCAGCAAATTGGTAACTTGAAAGTGTGGGAAAACCATTTCCAGCTCAGACTGCACCACCAGTCTGGCATCTTTTGTTAAAATATTTGTTTTAGCCTAAAAAAATAATCTTCAAATTCACAAACCCACTCAATGGACAGTGCCACAGAAGCCTTACCAAACAATTCCATGGCAGGAACCAGAACTGTATCTCAAGGGAAAATTATCTGATACACCTATTTAATTGAAAGTATCTGTGCAACATGTTATTCCACATTCAAAAAACAGTGAAGGCATTTGGATACAGATGCAATACACGGCAGAAAAGAACTTGTCTGTGAAAAGAACTAACTGTGTGGTATTAGTTTAAATGCAATTTTTTTTTCCTGATAAAACTATACCCACACTAAATTTGCTCCATTGCTTGAAGGCAGTGTGTAAGCAGGTCAGCACAACCACAGTCTGTCTTACATCGAGATAACACTGCAATGTATTGAAATACAACAGTGTATTTTGTATGTTCAGAAGCTAGAAGCAGACAAGCAATAATACCAGCTTCCCTTCTGTATTAATATGACTCCTGTTCAAACACATCCTTATGAGTCCCTTTGTATACTCCTAGTATAGAAAATCATGATGAAAATATGAAAATATAAAAAAGTTGTGGCATAAATTAGAAATGTTATACCAATCAAGATGGAGAAAAAAATTATTTTATTGCAATATTTCAAAAGCTCACTTATTCTTCCCCTCCTAGAACTTATAAATATTTCTTTTTTATTTGAACTGGTGTAGCTGAATTCTAGCAAATTGCCATCCAATAAAAAGTTGCCTTCTTGATAGCAAAAAGATACTCTATACCCTTCATTTCCAAAAATGTCAATCCTGTAACCCAGATTTTCTGTTTGTACTGTTGTCTGTTACTTTTGTCCTTTCTCCCAGTGCAATCCCAGGCATTCAGGGTGGGCAACAGAAGCGCTGCAGTGACGTGTTGTCTCTGTGACACACGTGGTACTGCTGGCTTTGGAAACTGGTGTTCCTCTACTGAAACTCACTGATGATTCAGCCATGCTTTCAAGGAGATCTCTTTTTTTGGCACAACATATGCTTTTTCCATACAGAATATAGATACACAGACTCTTCAACCATGGAGTAACATGCAAAGGCTTCCAGTGCTCCTTATCCACATTCAGAACCTTTACATATGTGACTGTGGTTTGGTAGAGAGGGGGAAAAGGGAGGGGAAAGCTTTTGATTTCCAGAATAAGAGAATTTACTTAATATTTGTCTCAGATGCATCACTGGATCAAGAAACAGACATAAAGTGAAGGAATGAAATATTTAGATGAGAATATAGCAAGTGTTAGATAAGCATGTCAATTAATCATAGCAGGATATTAAAAAAGTTGTCAGCATAGCAATAACCACTGCATATTTATAGCAACATTCTCATTATCAGTGATTTGGATTTAACCCTTGGCCTGGTGAAGCAAAACACACCTAGCAAAGATGTATCCCAGGCTTGGATTTAGTGGCAAAGGTCCCTTATTGGCATCAGCAGTTGCCTCTCTGATTCTTCTTAATAGCAGTTTTCTGTCCAGCCAAGGCAGGAGGTAGAAGGATGAGCTCAATTCACCCTGCAGTTTTCCTCCACGTGTTGACAGTCATTTTCCTCAATCCTTGAAGATTAGGATGACTGAATGTTTTCTGTGCTGGCCAAATATCCTTAAGAAACTCACTAGACCACATATTTCAAGGCCTGCTATGCTGCTTAGTCTCTTAGTAAATGTGTTTCATAGCTCTGGAAGAATGTCTCCATCATTTTTTCCTTTTTTTTTTTTTTTTTTTTTTTTTTTTTTTTTTTTTTTTCTGCTGGTAACTGAGGCAAACCAATAGATCTGATGAGTCTACATCTTTAAAGGGACACAGACCAAGGTCAGTGCCATCTCCCTCAACTGCAACTCAAGCGAGCAATTTTCTCTAGGGGGTGGCACTTCAGGTTTGCAGCTGCTTCTGATTGTACACAGCTACTGCCATTTTTCTGATTGGAGTGAAGCAATGCAATGAAAACTGTAGAGTAATATGCTGAAAGACCCAGCATGTGGCTGGAAAGGCATAAATCAGCAGTGGTGATTGTGGGGTGGAATGGGAGGCTGGTGCAGTCCAAAGAGCAGTAATGTGTGCACATAGTAATGGCAAATACTGTGAGCTGACTTGCACGCCTCTTTCCTGGAGTTTCCCTTCACCTGGAACCAGATTTACCAAAGAATATAGATCTCTCCTTGCCTATCAGCATCTACCATAATTCAGGCTTCCAGGCTGGTTTATGGCCTAGCAGCAAACGGGACAGAAGTGGGAAAGTCACTTACTTCAATTACCATGGGCAGTTATGATTCTTATTTTAAGTTATTCCTTAGTTCTGAATCAAATCAAGTGAGCCATCTCCAGAGAGATGATTCATAACCCTACAAATTTCAGGTATTGTACTCCATTATTGATACAACTCATAGATCCTAAAAAAGCACAGCAAAATTCAAGTCATTCATAATTTAAGCACTGAGAAAGGTAATACCATGAAAGTAAGTGCCTAAGCTCCCAGCCTGGTAAATGGAGAGAAACACTTTCAAATGTCTCTTGGAGGGAGACTTGTCTACCAAAACCTCCTGCTTCCCACTGCTTTACCTACTCACCTTTTGTGTGATGTGTGACTTACTTCACCTCCTCCTGAGATACAAAACAATTTAGGTTTTCAAAAGCAGCAATTAAAAACAACCCTCACCCCAGGCCGATCAGATGTGTCCATTTGGCTCTTGGTGACATCCAGCTTGAGCTAGACAACAACACAGCTCCTGTATTGCATTCATCTATCATGGGCTGTGCAGAGCAGAAGGCACAGACTGATGGGTGTCTCAGGAGCTGCTGTGGGAAGACAAGTCGTGCATCCCTTAATTCCACTTAATGTGCTCTACTCTTCCACAGATTAGTGAAAAATGAAGTGGTGTTACAGCTCTCTTCCTTGAGAATCAGTGAGGATACTTGGCAATGGTATCCCTGATGGAGCAAGAACATTTGTAATGTCAAGGATGAAATATTTAAGCTCTCATGGAAGGCACTTCAGAAACAATATTCTATTTACTCGCTCTTATCCATATTTTCCTCTGACTTCACAGACCAAGATTTGAGCCTAAGTGATGTCCTAAAACACTGCTCATTGGATATTTATTCCTTCCAAATCCAGTTCCACCAACAACAGGGCTTCACAGAACTTTGTTTTCTTCAAGGTGACTGGTAAATTAGGAGAGAAGCAACTCATGTACATACTTATTACATCTATATAAATATTAAGTAAGCACATGGGTGTGCATGTATGCTGATTAAAAACAAAAAAGCATCTTAATTTATATTTGCCTCTAAGGATGGAGTCCCATTCAGGCTTCTATTCAGTATGCGTTTATGAATTAAAAAGAATTGAATTAATTATATCTTAATAGATTTTAATTTTGCCCACTCCCACAAATCTTCTATTATATATCCTAGGATATTTGTTGCTTCCAAAACAGGAAAATACTCACTGTTTGAACTAGTTAAAAAACTGTGTCTTGTTCACATAACACCAACACTGCTTTTAAGAATTATATTAGAGGTTTACTTTACTCCTTCTCCAAGTAATATTGATAGTATGATACATATTACAGGAGAATTTTTTTGTGCCAATGAAATTTGGAAAAACTTGAAAATCAAGGCTTAAAGAGAGGAATAGTTTGGTATTTTTCTAATGAGGGCAGAGATACATCAGAACAAACAAAGCATAAAAAGAGGAAGCTGTCCATCTCAGGACAAAATGTTACTGAAAGGAGCAAACGTCTCTCCTCTGCATGATAGCTTTAAAAAACTCTTGAAATTCAGGATCATCAAGCTTGGGAGAGACTGGTATAAACACCAGCTTTGCTTCAAGGCAAAAGGAAAAAGTTTTAGAGGCTTCATGCAACGTCTGATTATGATATCATATGCATCTGTTGAATTAGCCATTTTTTAATATAAAGGTTCCTAAATTATTAACTTTTTCTAAAGTGATATTTGATGGGAAAAGTAATATCCGTATGAAGTATTAAGTGTTCCTGATGAAAGAGCTGTATAAATCTGACAGAGCATAATAATTTTGCTGTCAAATATAGAAGATTCCATTTTCCCTGAACTATCTAGACCACCAAATTTCAGAGACTATCATCAGGACAATAAGATTTATTTTCCCTCCAAAGGCACAGAAGATCTTTTTGCTTAAAACACACATCTAAGAGTTAATTTTATCTTCTTCTGGTGCAGTAGGTTAGGTTTTGAATGATGGCTCTCTGATCACACGCAGGGAAATGTTAACTAGTGTTTATTCATTCTCATGTTATCACCTTGCCCAAGAGAAAGGATGTTTGTGGTTTGCAGAAGACAGACAAGAATACATTCACAGTATGCAGCCACTTGCAGCATGAAAATCCCCAGGGCACCTCTGGGCTGTCCCCCCACAAGACCCCTGCAGGCAATTTGACTCCTTCATTTGAAGTGAGAAGCCTTTTCTTCCAGCAATAATGTGTTCAGGTGATGTCAGAGTTTAACCTTTAAAGTAAAATTTAGCTGAGTCATGTCATGCTTATTGAAGGAGTATAAGGATAACTAAAATCCCAAGTCCTTATCTGCCTTTTTCCCACTAAGGAGTTAACATGTCCATCTCCAAAACTCCAAATTAGACACAGACAGATGCGCTTTTATCAAGGACTGCCTAACCAGGTTCCTAGATGAGTTACAGTAGCTATGGGAACTATAATTTTAAATTGTCTTGGATTTCTGCATGTCAGTTTTCAGCCAGAACATTGCATTACAGGAGGTTTTTTGCATTAACTCTTTTAAGAAGTTTTCAGAATCATTAATTCGTTCATTTCTATCCTTTACATCAAAATTTAAATCCTTTTCCTTAAAGATTTGTCTGGAAGATTTTACTTTGTAAATGCCTTCCACACAACTTAGTAACTTACAATCTCTTCTGGGCCATCAAGGAGGTGAAAGGGACGTGTGTTTAAGCATTGGTACAGGAATTCATTCTGAGATGAATCTGCATCATCAGTTTTAGTTCAGCAGAGCTGAATTTTACTACCCTGTCTTTGGCCTTGCTTCTGGACATTACCAGGCTAGTATTGCTAATACCTCCATAAAATTAGAAGGATTTGGTAGGCTCCAATCAAAATTTTCTTCTAATAGATGTTTAGGACAATAAAAGTGTAAGTCAGTACTGTAAATGTGAAGAGATTTCACTGCAGAAATGGCAGGAAGTCAATGTCTTCAGAAACTGCTCCTGAAGGACAGTCTCCCCCTTACTTTCCCTAAAGCCAATTCAATTTCCATAGCCAGAGAAATCTCAGCTCCTCCCAGGTTATTTACCATTTCTGAGACAAGAGCTAACTAGTCTGAAATGCCTTCCATATCCACTGCTTCCTCATCCTCTGTTTAACTTAATTGCAGCCAAGTTCTCATTGTGCATAATGTTTAAAATACACACTTCTCACTACTATCACAATTTATATATATCAAATAAGAAGACATTACTCACATTTTAATTTCATGTTCAAGTAAATTTAATAAACCATCTCCCTAAGATGACAGTTTGTGGGGCAATAAGGAGTCTGAATTCATCTACTTCCTGCAGGGAAAAACCACTTAAGTATGTATACATCACGTCAGCATTTACAAAAACCTGTCACATTGTCAGTTCCACTAATAACTTGACAAAACAATTTACGTTTCTGGAAGTTAATAATAGGGGTTTTAGTCTCTTGGATCTTGAAATTACACTTATTTAGATTAAAAATAGCAAGATAAAACTCTCCAAACTTGCTTTCAGACTTATTTAACAAAAGTTGCAGCTTTCTAAACAATTACAATAATGGACATACCTTCTTTCATGGTAATTCACATAGCAATTGCTATTGCACTGTCAACAGTTGCTATTAATTACAATAAACGGTGGGGGATTTTTTCCTTCCATGAGGCAAATGCAAGACCATCATGAAAGCATGATAGGAGACCCTTTATTGCCAAGCTCTGCATAACTGGAAGGTCAAAAATTTCAGCTGAGAGTATTTTAAGACAGTAAAAGAGAAGACTAAGTGTCCACACAGAAGTCTGTTTCTAGAAGACAGTATCTAAGACTGCATCTGCAGTAAATCATCTTGTTAAAACAGAGTTAATTGCTTGATCAACCCCACTTCCAGAGTTTTAATTTACATCACAACATTGCCTTGGAGCATGTAAATTCAACTCCTTTAGCATGAAACCAAGCTGCTCCAGCTGCTAATAGGCTTTCAAATTATGGGATACCATTAAATTGATCCAAAGTAAAACTCCCTGAAATACTTGCAAATTCTACATATCTTTTCAGCAACATTTCACTCTACAGATCCACCCTTGTTTTAGCTGTCTAGAGAACAGCTCTAAACACAATCAGCCTAACATACATCAGGTTGGGTTTGTTGCAGGTGTTAGCCTGGTTGAAAATGCTGGAATGATCTTGGCTGATGAAAACTCCTTCTTGAATCAGTGCCAGAGGAGCCTTCATCCCATGGGTGTTTATAGGGTCAATGGTTTTGTGACTAAAATATTTTGTTACGTCTGCCAAGCAAATGTGAGAAAATCATATAGGGCAGGTTCTCCATGTCAAACCTGTGTCTCCATCCCACCCCTGCCTCAGGGCAGACCCCAAACCTGCATTGGGATGAGCAACATGAATAACACAGCAGGTCAGCAGGAGTGCTCCCTGTCCTAGCAGGCTTCCCTGCACCCACCAGCCACAGGCAGTCCTTCTTATTAATGGTCTCACTGTTAATGGAGGGAATGTGCATTTGGTTGGCAGCACAAAAGAGAGACATCAAAAGTTAAATAGATGCTGAGGCTTGGTAGAAAACTTGTACAACATTAATTTTAGGGATGATTCTGCTGAAATATCATATCTTGAAGGCAGGTGAGGTATGCCTCCTTTTAATTACTATTCTTAATGACAACAGAAAGGAAAGAAAAAAGAGCTTTGTGGATCAGAAGTTCATCTGTCCCTGCTGCTTGCTTTCCCACCTGAAATCAATCATGTTTGAGTCCAATTATCCGCCTAGAAACTAATTGTGGCAAAACCAGGGGAAAGAATACACTTTTCATTAAAACATCATGCTGAAATTAAAGTAACTTGGTTTCTATTCTGATATTATCATTTATCCTTGAGGTGACTTGTAGCTGATGAGGAAATTATTTTTTTCTTCCTCTTCTCTGTAGTTCTCTTCAAATTTATTGTTCTCATATAAACTTGCTCTAGAAATGTTTGATTTGTCAGTCCGGGCCTTTCTGTGCTTTACCCCCTCCTCCAGGAGGCGACAGATAATATCCATAAATGACAGACTCAAAGAAAATCCACTGCTATAAAAGCTGGAGAGGAGAGCCAGACCTGGTATTTTAATTATTTAGTAAAATGCTGTGAAGAGTCTGGAGATGTGACAGCAAATGGCAGATCTGGTTGAGAAATACATGAACTGCCAAGCCACAAAATTCCCATTTTTCTGCAAATGCACTCTGTGTGATAATTATTAAACATATTGAGCCCTCCCATCCATAAGCAGAGCTCTCTATAATATGAATGTTTTTGAAGTTATCTATGAGGCTAAAGTACATCTTTATGTCTGGGAGGATAATAGGATAAACTTCTTTTCCATTGTAGATAAAGAAGATGTGTTTTAAACTTGCCCAAGGGAAATCTCCAGCTGGCCAATTACTGCTAGTAAAGATCCCCTCTACAAAATGGTATTTCTCTGGGGTCAGCAGGCTATCAAATGTGTTTTCTAAAGACCAAAATATGTAATTACTGAAAAGGACTTCTGGACCTTGCTGGCAGTTAGTGTTGTTAAAATTGACCATTTTTGGGGTAGCATATTAACAGAAACTGATGGACTGGCTCCCAAGATCTTATTATCAGAGCAGGTTCCAGTGTTTGTTGTCTTTCCACTTGGAAGAAAAAAATGAATAATAACAACAAAAAAAAAAAATGCAAACTGCTTTTCCCAAAGAAAGAAAGTCCAAAATACACTCATGGGACTATACTGTCTGGGACTTGGCAGCAAACCCCAGCAGAGGAAAAAGAAAGACACATTTATAACCCCTTGTCTTGTGAACCACCATATCAAAAGCTTGTTTGTAAATATTTTCGATCATAGTTGTGTCTTTAAGAGCCTCAACTTCTTCAGAGATAGATTTCTCACTGCTACAGCTACACATTGTCCAAGAGAGATCTGAATTGCAAAGTTTCCCAGCCAGAGGGTATCTCATGAGGGCTGCCAAGGGAGTGGATGTGACCAGAATGTAACCAATTATTCTTATAAATACCTGCACTTTATTTGACTACTCTAACATTTCCTTAGGAGCATTTTTGAGCAAAGCAGGAAATTCTCATGCAGACTGGTTCAAGGGCCCCCCTCAGGTAAGCTGGAATTGAGTTTTCTCTGACTACTCTCTCAAAATTGTACAGCAGCAAATAAAAGGACTGAGTCCCTTTTCCCTGTCATCCCATCTTTACGACTCCTGGGATTTGATTCCTTATAAAAATTAAAGAATTAGGCACTGTAGTCATCTGGTGAACTAAAAAGGAAAAAGGTACCAAAAATTCATAAGTGCATTAGCAGCTGAACACTGACACAGCAGACATCTTCCATATGCTGCTTCCTGCAGGCACAGAGTGGAGAGGGAATAGCTAAAAGCATCCCTTTAACCCACCTAAACCTCTCACATTCACAGAACAAGCTGAGGGACCTCTCTTAATGTTCATGCCTGACTTCAGCACAAATTGGTGTGCATACAGAACCGTGGCTAGGCTGGCTGCTGGGAGGTGGACACTGATTGTTCAGTGCTGACTGTGTGTTCTTTAACTCTCATGTATGTACCACATACAACTTCCCCATCCATGCCACCAACACAGGAAAAACCCAGGCTTCCAAGGTATTTGAAATCAGAACTACACTTTGTAAAAATTTCCCACTCTCTTTCTTTCAAGCAAAAACAGACTGAAAGATGGAACAGCAAGAAATCAGAAATCAGTGTATATATTAAAATACGATGGAACAGCTCAAAAAGAAAAACAGAACATCACAACAAAGTAAATTGCATGTCATGGTACTGCATTTATCTAATGGCAGGCAAGAATCTGCTGATGTTTTTAAAAACGCGCATTAGGAATAATTTCAGCGCTTTTTTGCTGAACTTCCTGTAAATAACAATCATCTTGCTCATTATAAGAATTAGTGATGGCAACAACACTAAATACCATTTGACTTGTTATTTCGTCAACATATCCATGTTATATTTTATTACTCAACCCAAAAACTTTCTCCAAGTAAAAATTCAGTTTCTTCTTCATGTTCCAGAGACTATTTTATCCCTCACTTTTTTTCCCCTTTTTTTCTGGGACTCATTGTTGTTCTTTGACAAATAAAATTTTAACTTTGTGGGGAATGGAAAAGAGAAAGAAGTCATATTTTGGAGATCAAAAAGTACCATTCATTGGGGAAGAAAACCCTATTCATTGGGAGAAGAAAGGAATTACATGATGCTTTTGAAAAGTTAGGGGTTTTCCCCTAAAGTCCTTGGTTTTAAATTTTCAATTACAAGATTTCCAGCTGCATTCAAGGCAGGAGCAAAGCCAAACATCATACAGAATGTAGCTTTCAATTCTAAAGCTGTGCAGTCACTATCATCAAATGCTCTGGATATATTTTGCCCTTTCAAATCCCTTTTGGGTTTCCCAGAAAGGCCAAGCTATTTTCAAGATGAAAAATGTTGAGACGTTTATGAAAGAATTTAGATGATATACCTGCTTGTGATTCCAGGGAAGTGAAACCCAAAAGTCTCTTCAGGCCCTAGTTTTACACCTTCCTGTGGAAATACCTTATTCTTTATAAACTTAGTGGGATTCAGAAGAATTTGTCTCAGAGATCAGGATGTTTCCATCAGGCTGAGAGAGATATCAAAGGAACAGGCCTGGATATATTACATATATTGATATATTGAGATCTTTCTTAGCCAGTTAAGGTGATTATAAACATATATTACAACTCTAATGAGCTTTAGTCATCTGGGAAGTGTCACAACAACCCACGGGCTGAAATTATAACTGAGAAATGGAGTGTACACTGTATGTAAGATCCCAGAGGCAGTAAAGGGGAGGTTAGGGAAGAAAACCACCCCAAACTATGAATTATCTAATCATACTACCTGAGAGTGTTAATTTCAGCAAAAACTACTGTAAAAACAGGTGAGAAATGTATCAATGCAGACACTGTCCCTAAGTTTTTATCCCACCTTGGCTTGGACAGACAAGATCAGTTTCAGGGATGCTCCTCCTGTGTCTATGGCAGCTGTATGCTGTTGATCCTCTGACAGCATTGTGATGAGGAGTAGATATGCTAAAAGAACAAAAGAAAGAAAAAATCTTTCACTCCAGGCCTTTTTGAGCAGATCCCCCTTTCAGTTAGATGAAGCTGGGGAGAATTCATTTGCTAGACATTAATTTTTTCCACCTCATGACCATCTAGACAGAGCTTTACATTAATACATGCTTCATTATATACAGTGCAGTTTAATTTGTTATCTGAAGAAACAGCTAAATAACTCAAAATGAGCCAAGCACAAAGAGTTATCTCAAATTCAAGGACTCCTGACCAACACTTGAGGACCACTTTGGAGTTATTATCTACAGTTTGGATAAATTGTAGCACCTGTTGCCTCAGTGGAGGAAAAAGACACAGAAACAGTTAGGAATTATGCCATTCTTTGGCTGCTTCTCTGCTCTTCAGTAGCTAAGAATTTGGCCCCAAACCTCTGTTTGATAGAAATTACTCCCTTGTTCTCTTCCAGCTTTTTCTTTTTCTTTTCTTTCCTAAGATGAAGCTGCAATAGGTGTTATTTGTGAAATTACAGGTTCACTGGGATGGGAAAGCCAACCCTAATAACAATCCTTCAAGAGCAGACATGCTGATCAAATCCACAGTGTTAAAAAAACAAATGTTACTTGCACATGGGAGCAATTCCTGAGGCTGTAAATGGGGAAAGATACCTAGAGAAAATTGAGTTTAGTTTGTCAAGGGAGTTATTTGTGTCTTTCTTCCTGTCCATGCCAACTGGGCAGTACTTCCTGCAAGAGTTGCTGAACACAGAGTACTGCCATCAAAAATTCATGGATGCTATTGTTTCTTTTTTAGTTTTTTTAATTTTTCCTGGCACCTGCTGCTCTTCCTCCACCACTAACCTTTTGAGTCTCAAGGCTTCTTTCACCACCTCTTTGGCATCAGCAGCTGTGGCACTGCTGCCAAAGCACACTGGGTTTAATCAGGTGTGCTGGCTGAGTGTGCCAGCACAGACTCGAGTTAATCACACCTCGCCTGCAAAGTGGAGTCCAGGGATTCATCTGCAGACAGCATTAGCTGAACACTCACCCCAAACCCTCTTGTTATGCAAAGGAAACGTGGGCTGGTGACTCAGCAGGGTATACAGCAGGTCACAGGCTGTCTCAGGTATTTGAAACTCACCTTTCAGATCTGCTACTAATTGGGGAGCATCATTCATCTGTTTCAGGGACTTGATGGAAGATCCTCATAAGCAGATGCAGGACAGAGAAAGCTTCCATCACACTCCATAGGACTTAGGACCCTCAGTCATCTTTTGAAAACAGACATCTATTTTTGAAATTGTCTTTGCCAAGCTACCTTATTCCCATCTTTCAAAGGATGCCATTCCCAGGTTGTTGGAGCTCTAGAAAGTAATGTGGTCTTTGCTCAGCACATTTTCCACATACTCCAAACTCTGAGCAGGGCTAGAAACCTTCATTTTATATAATTTGATATGATTCCACAGCCTCAGACTCCAGCTGAGGGTTTAAGACAAACTGCAAATTGTACAGGCTTTTGATAGTATCATGGGGGCTCGATCCTTTAAAGATGACAACCATACAAAGATGGAAGCAAGGACTAGAATAAAGGCAGGAAGAAGCTTTGAGTTTTACTATGGAAAACTACAGAGAAGAGATACTAAGTTGTATTAATAGAAGGGATGCAAAAGGAAGGCAGTAATTCCCCTTGTCAAAGTATTCAGACAGTGAACTGAGATATTCCTCTGCTTGTTCAAACTCCTCTGTCTTAGTTGCAACCTCTCTCTCCTACCATTTCCCAGCTGAAATTTTACCTTGGGAATTGGTAACACAGCTTTCATATCACCACAATTCTAATCCTGAGTTCTTCTCCCTGGCTTCCAAATTACTGTGACAGAGTAGTGACAACTGACAATTCCCTGCTTTTTAAAATGCCTCAGCCCTAGTCAATGAAAGTCAAACAAGTAGAAAATGTGTGAAGATCTGATTTCTCACACTGATTATATATACATTTACGTGTGTGTAAGCTCCAGGCCCTTTGTGTTTAATCAAGTACAGTATTAAGTGAGTTAATGAAAAAGGAGTAGTTATCTTCTCCTAATGTAATAGATCATTTGGGGAAACAGAAGTATTGTGATTACATGGAGGGACTTAGAATGAGCTCCTTGCTGCCAAAACAGAGGAAAGAGCAAGACAAGGCTACTCTACTAATTCACAGTCACTGGAGATAAGACACTGTAGAATTTAGTTCTATTCTTTGCACCATTATATCACTTTCCAATGAAATTAAAACTTTTTCTTTTCCATCAGAAATGGCAACAGTCTATTTGCCAGAACTAGGACTGGATTTCAGCCTTGTTCTTGGGCTCTGAGCTAGCAGACCCCTCTGTGTCCCTTGCTTTATTTTCTTTCAAACTTGGATGTCTCAGCATCAGCATAGTACAATGGCACAACTGAAAACAGATGTTAGTTTTCTGAAGGGAGTAGAGAATACTATTCACTTCTCCAAGGTGGAGACAGGCCTGGGAAAATATTTCTAGAAAGCTCCATTTCCAGGTTAAATTATTACTTGGAGGGATTGACTGGGGAGAGGATGGAGAAGGAGAAAAACGAGCCATCAAAGAGCAAAAGTTTCTGTGGGAAATGGTAGATATCAAGGGTGAACATGTATTTGCCGGGGGTGAGGTATTTATTTATTTAGTCCAGCTATGTCAAGAAAATAGATCAGATGCTAGAACAGCTGGCAGATGAAGAACAAGATGTTCCAGGAGCTAGCACTAATGAGCTCACAGATAATCTCACACTGGCTGGCACTGAGCTCCCCAAGTTGACAGAAGCACTGGCATCACAACGCTACGGCTCAAAGAGAAGTAAGGAAGTTATTTAAGGAAAAACAATGGTGCAGTCACAATGTTGTACATCATCAACTGTGTTCAACATGCAAACCATGGAAGTATTTCTCACAGCCAGTCCTATTTATGTCAGAAGCTATTAAGACTCAAAACTGTAACTGCAGAGGTTCCCCGGCCCTGAGCCTGATACCAGCTGCTACTATGAAAACAGTATTTTCGGAAGAGTTTTCTTTCCATCTCAGGACCAAATAAGTGACCAGATTTTTAGCACCCTTTTATTTGGGTGCATATAAAGAGTCAAGGCCTTCCAAAGGTCAGAGAAAGTAAAACAGACACACACAAAAAGAAACAAAACCAACCCAAAACCAACCCTGTAAGACCTGCCAAAACTGCAGCCAAATCTATCAGTATTCTGGAAGCTCAACTATCAACTTAAACATAAATATAATGACTAAAGATCTCTCATTGTCTAGCCTGGGGAATTTCTTCCCTCAGGCTCCCTTTTCTACCAACTAGCATTCCCTAATTCTGCTTCTGTTTGAAAGAGAGAGCTGTTGGGTTTGTGACAGAACCACTTTAAAAGGAAATTAGACATCTTTGGAAAGCTGAGGGCATATCACTCTTTAAATGCAAGATGTTCCAAGATGCTACCTCTTGCTTCCAGAGCACTCCCACTGGCAAGCAAGCTTTGCATTTGATTGACATCTAGCAAGAATTAAATAGGCCAAGGCACTAACAAAATTCATGAATTTACAAAGCAAAGTAAAAGCTGTATAATTTTTGTTTGCTAGATATGGGGTTTTCATTCCGGTTTGATGCCTCACTTAATTTTAAAAGAACAGAAATTTTTATACATGTGTCTATTTAGTTGAAAGGCAGGCTATGAAGACTGCAGAGGTATCAGTAGTTGATTATAGAAATTTATTTATTCACAGCACAAATCCCACTAGGAGATGCAATCTATTTGCCAAAGAATCCTTTAAGTAGCTGTATCAAGCCACAACTGCTCAAGAGGGGAAATTTGCAACACTTAACTACTTCAATCTAATTTCCAAAATCCCCACTATCTACAGCTGTGAAAGCCCAAGAGCTTGGATTTTCTGTAATTGATCTTGGTGCTGTAGGATACCTAAGCAGAGGAATACATTTCTCTTTTGGCTTTATGTCTCAAAAATAGATTCTGCTTTGTTGGTAATGAGAGGAGTGAAGCGATTCCTGGGATGACTGGCATAAAATTGCCTCAGCATCACAACCATAACAAACTTCCAAAGGTAGATGCAAGCAGAGCAGCTAGCAGCTACAGACAGAAAAAAAGGTTATTTATTGAAATGTGGATGTTCAAGGAAGAGGATGGAAGTAAATTTCTCCTATCATCTTTTTCCAAGAGCACAGTAAGACATTAGGAAAGCCGAGAAGCTGAGACTGTGCTGAGCACTTGCAGCACTTTTGGGGTGTGACTGGCAGTTGGTGCCAGAGCAGCTTCACCTGCAGATATTGCTCTAAATGCAAAATGAAAATGGGTGCTTCAGCAAGGAGAGCTGAGGGACAGCACACATAACAACATCCTGCACTTCTGAGCTTGATGCTCTAAGGATCATGGCTCATCCTCCTTCCCTCTGCACTTCCTTCATCCTAAAACTAAGAGATTTCACTCAAAACTTCATATGGTACTTTCTGCTATAGTGACATGACTCTTCTTCATTTTCTTGGTGTTACTGGGCTACAAATATTATTGTGAAAATTGGATGGGGTTTGACTTTAACTTTTTAATTCCTGAAGTTTGGATATCAGGCACTCTCATCCTGTTTAATTCCATAAATTCTATAGATGGTTCCAAAAATATTCTGAGGATCTCCTCCAGCTTTTTGATCAAAAGAGCTTTCAGGGTTGTTTGCTAATTTTCATTTACAGGGAGTCACAATGTTACTTTAAATTCAGGTACAAAAAATTATCTTGATTTTCACTTAGAGTGGTGGGAATTCAGCTTACAAAAGAAACAAAACTAGGAAATCATTGACTTAGAAGCATTGCGACTGGACATGACTTTGAGGTATCGGTGTATTCCCTGATCATATTGGAAAATTACTGGACTTAATCTAACCCTGTCTTTACAAACTTCAGTGAAGTTTCCATCATTCATAAGTCTGTCTCTCTTTAGGTGCTTGGTCACCCTTAACTCTTTCCAGTTTTCCCTAATTTTTCTCAACATGTGAAGCTTACAAGCAGAGGAAGCACTGGAGCTGAGGGTTTTTTAATACACAATATTCATTTCTCTGCATTCAGGTAAAAGATCTCTGAAGTTTCTGAACTGCTTGTTACTGCTTCCTGTTGTTTGGTAACACCATGGACCATAATCCTCAACTCCAATGTCATATTTGCATTTGCTCTTGCTGAATCACAGGCTTTTTTCTTGCATACAATTCATCTGATTCATGAAGTTCATTTTTAATTCTTCTCAGTGTCTGTGGCATCTGCAGACTTTCTATGTTTCATATAAGTGAGCTATACTCCCTACATCACAGAGATGTTAATAAAATAATAACTGATTTTAATTTATTAATAAATTACTAATAAAGTAATGAGCACTACTAGTCCTAAGGTTCACCCAGTGTAACACATTCTTCCAATTTGAAGAGTAGCAGAGTACCACTAGCAGGTACCCTACGAGTGCAATTTTCCAATAAGTAACTTGTTCACTTTGCATAAGTTTCATTTGGAATTTTTTTCCTAGCCTGCTCCTTTGAATGATATAGGGAGCCTGTTTGTTTGCAGGGAGCAGAGTTATTATTTCAAAGTCTTTAATAAAAGAGTGGTTTGTGTTTTCACCTACTCAGGCACCATTCATGCAGCATCCTTAACCTTAATAGGTTCCAAAGATCAAAGGTTCCTTCCCTTCTGTTTCCTCTCACAAGGAAAAGATGTGATAGCAGAGCGTAGTGAGGTGGTGGAAAAGCCATCAGGAATGTGCCGTACTGATACAGTAACTAGAACAGATGTTTTTCTATCTATCAGAAAAACACAGCTGCTCTGAAAATAAATTACGGACTTTTCACAGACTAAAAAGAGATTTATAGCACAAAAAGCCCCACATCATTCAGTTGCAACCATAGAGACAGGAGACTAATTAGAGCAAATCTAGAGCAGATTTTCTCTTTTGCAAAACAAGAAGTGCTCACATCACTTGCAAACAAACTGGTCTTGGTACATACTCCATGTTATCCTGGGGTCTGTGTTCTCACAGCCCTGGTTCCCTGAATGTAGTAGCTGTGGCAAGAACTTCTGTGGATATAAGCGTCATTATCTCTATGCAAGCATCACTAATTATGTCATTAAGGATCTGGTATATTTTTTTCCTAAAAATTCATTCCTTTCTAACCATCCCTCCCCCCAGTTCAATTTGGTGATATTCTTCAGCCATATGACATTGTATCACTGCTCTGTGAACATATTCTATATGAAGATTTAGATAATAACACAGTTAAGTATTCCTCACCACGCAGGGACAATCTTTTTTAATCATCCACTGGGACTTTGTCTTGTAATGCTCCACACATTTATCTTATTCAAGCAAAATATAGATGGCTGAAAGATACCCAGAAATAAAAGGTCACATTTAGGAAGCGAGAAATATTGCATTTCCCCCCAAGAACAACGAAGCATCTAGTAAATCCTTAGTAATGAAGAAACAATAAATTTGTGCCAGTACACACTGGCCTTCTGAGAGGGAAAAGTTAAATTACTGCCATCTGACTTGGTGACACAATCCCCAGACAGCTGGAGGAAGATTCTGCCTGGTTGCTCATTCGCATTCTTTAGCTTCAGTGGAAGATGAATTGGGAAGAAAGGGAAGGTCCAGATTCAAATCCATCATTCACCAGCCCCTTTCTGAACCAAAATCATTAGGTTGCCTTCGGGATTTGTCAGCACTTGCGAGCTTGTCTGGATGCCCAGTTGTTTTGTTAGGGAGTCATTCCACAAGGATGCCTTTGCCCTCCTGCCCTGTTCCACATGTCCTGACAGGCTGGTATCACCATCTCTGAATATTTGTGCAAACATTGGCACACACATACCTTGCAGAAAAATGGAAAAAAAACAATTTGGAGGTGGTCAAACCCTCTGGATCCATGTACTACTGCATACTACAGTACATGGAGGAGCAGGCACTGTGCATCTGGTTCTGCCAGGGCAAAGCTACCCTTTGTAAGGTGGGACTTGAATTGAGTTACTGTACAAATTTCCCAAGTGAATTAAGCACTTTAGATATCAAATATAAATCCATACAGAAGAAAGACAAGAAGAAGAAAAAAAAAAACATTCTTTGCACCCTCACCTAGAAAAACAGATGGATGTATTGGAAGCAGTCTGTGGGAGTTAGTCACTGTCTCAAGTTAATAGTGAGAAATCTTCTAGCCCCATTAGAAAAAATCTCTGCAATAAGGAAGATGCTACCATCAGAATTCCTTGTCCACAGTTAATTGTCATATCTGCTTACTTCTCCTTCCCAAGCAAAAAAGGAATTTCACCTGGTGGAAGAAAAATACTTTGTTTATATCTTTGTCCATATGTGGTCAGATATGATGAAATTGTAACATATTTCTAGGAAAGACAAGCCTTCCAAGAAAAAAAGCAAGCAATCATAACAGTGGTATTTTCTTTAAGTTATGGAGTCTTTTGTAGTAACTTTAAGGCTTGATTCAGTGAACTGCTAAGGCATACACTGCTTGTGCACAGCCTTTTTATTTCCTTGGCTTTTGCCAAGGATTTACTGTGGTCTGAAAGACCAAGTTATTAGAAAGAGAGTTACCTACAGTGGGAACATCTGTTCATTTCATCAGAGAATTATCCTGACTGAAATATTTTCAGCTGTATTTCATCCTGATTTAGTTATCACATGGTGCATGATAGCCAGTGAGATACTCCCCAGGTTTTGAAATAGATTTTTTCAGTTGATCTCTGTCATCATATTTGTTTCATGCATCAGACCACCAAGCTGCCTGCCTAATGAACAACAGAAAGGACACACACAGTTTTTCAGTGGAAGAGATACAAAATCCTTTATGATCAGACTCCCTGCCAGGCTTCGGGAATCCCGTTGCATTTGAAAGCAGTAAAATCCTTCCAGTTTCCTAGGGCCATGTATAATTTTCAGTAGATACATCAGTCTCATCAGTTGTGTCTTCCATTTTTGTAAATTGGTCTGAATACTAAAATTCTCTGCATGAATGAGTTTCCCTGACCTCCTTCCTCAGCCTCCACTGTGGCAGCCAAACCAGTCTCTGTCAGTTTGCCCTATCTTATCCTCCTGGTAGACCTCACCTGCAGCTGTTTAAGCCTCTGTGCTTTCCCTTCAAGGAGCCACCAGGTTTCAACATCTCACCATAACTTTGTACTCTGCATGGTTTGTTTTATGTCACTGCCTTCCACCATGGAATTTGTTTTTTTCTGTCTTCACGGGAAGTTACTTATCTTGATGGGCTCAATGATCCTATTTGTGTTGTCTGAAATCCTGCAAGGTGAGGGCTCAAAGTCATCCTGTGCCCAACTAACCTGTTTGCTTTTCCTCCTCTGTCATCTCCTCTGCAGGGTTCACACATAAATGAGGAAAATCTTATGATTAGTCCCACAATGTAAAAACTTGCCCTTTGTTATCTTGAATTTCGTTCCATTTCTATTGACTGAAGGTCAGTGAGTTCATTTGAACAATATCCCAATGCTTCTCTGTACTGATGTCTCCAAATTTTGTACCATCAGCAAATTCCTACAGCACCAAAGTCCCTAATGTAAATATTACAGAAAACTGAGCATAAAACCTGTCGTTAGGTAACTTGGCTAGGAGCCTACTTCCAGTCCAAGCCTTCTCCATTTAATATTCTCTTTTATCCATTTTTTTTCATTTTTCAACACTCTCTTCTTTTTAACACACAAGTCTTCATGTACTCCTACACTAAATGCTTTAATGAAGAAGAAAAATTAGCTCTGCTTTTTGTTTGCATAGAGGCATATTTATATATATATATAAAAATACATTTGCTTATATGAACTAAATTATAGCAAATCTGGGTTGTATGCTGTCCTGATTGCTCTTTAAATCCAGGCCTTTGTTTGTTTTTTCTTCCAAATATGTTCTAAGCCTTCATACAGAGCAGGGATCAGTTCAGGTAGCCAGATATTTCTTTCAGTGTCAATGGCCATGCCATTCATAAAAAGGGATATCTAGTCTACACCAATTTCATTAACTTCTCATAATTTCTATTTTATCTTTTATGAGCATGGTTGATGCCTCTTCATGTTGTGATCTTGTATATTACACTACATTATAGTTATTCAATAAAAAGTAAGGTGGGTTTGGTTGGGGGTTTTTTGGGGTTGTTTTTTTTTTGAATGAGGATCTAAGTCTCTTGGAGTGTATTGCCCTGGTTTCTGCGATGGAATACAGTGCCACGTGGAATTTTGGTTTTTCTACTTTTGGGGGAATAGGACAGATTTGCTAATGAAAAACAAATTGAAACAAAGAAGATACAAAGATAATGAAGTCTTGAATTACTGCAAATTAATATAATCTCCAATGATCTGACTAGTTTGATTTTTTCCACAAAAATGCTGTCTTAAAAAAATAGTGTAGATTTTTGTTTGTGCTTTATTTCTGTTATTTTATGTTCTATTATTCTACATTAGAGTTTCCATAGAAAAAATTAATATTTATATTGAATGGAATATTTATCCAATAGGATAAACAAAAATCCTAAACCAATGGATATTCTTCAATCTGGGAATCAAGACAAATTGATAAACTACAATATGGAAAAATTACATTACAAGAATAATGGGAGCTCAATAAAAATGCATAAGTCATTGCAAAGGTAGCAAAGAAGCAACTTATTTTGGACAGGGAATCTCTTCTCACTCAGATAAAACAAGCCTATCCTTTCAACCTGTCTCTGCTATTGTCTCATTCATTATTCCATGGCTTATGATCATGTGAAGATTTCCATACCAAACAGCTACATCTGCACACATTCAATAGAATTAAGCAGAAATTACTTTTCAAGTAGTTTCATTGGTAGCAACAAGATTGTGAATAGAAAGTAACCTGGTACTTCAAGTAAAAAACATTTCAGATTTGCCCTTCATTTTACCTAGAAAACAAAATTAGGACTTAAAACCACAGTGTATCCAGTGGCGAGATTCCCATGATGAAATTAAAAAGATACAGCAAGCAAATCAGAGGCATCTAACCTGTTTTTAAAAGCAATAAAAATAAATCCTCATCTCCACAAAGGAAGAGGCCTCAAAGATAACCTGCCTCAAAGATGACCTTTAAAGGGTGAAAAGAAACCAAACCTGAGAATAAGTGCAAGTGCTGAATGCCCCCAATAAGCAAGACCTGCAGAGGTCATTCTGCAGATAGATTAGTATAAATTAAGCTTTAAACAACTGTTTGCAATCCTTGCTGGGTAGTTCCTGATTTACCATTTTTACCCAGGAAAGCATCAAACAGCTGAGGTAAATTACATTTAATCTTAATGTGGAGAGATTCATAAAGCTCTGGGGTTTCAAACAGAATGTTGTGAAATGTTAATATAACTTACCAGCACAGAGCTCCTGTAATATGCCTGTGTGGAGTTTCTGCACACCTTAAGTGTCTGTCATGCAAATTAAAATGGTCATTTGAAGAGAGAGATAATAGAACTGATGTGCAAGTGCCTCCTGATTGCTGATGCCAGACTTTGGTAGACTTTGTAGATTTAGATAATACCAGGTTGTTCTCTAAAGGTTTTGAATTTAAAGTAAAAGAATAATCTCAGAAGAGAACAGAAAAGTCTACCTAAAATTTGGCTTTGATACCGAGAACTTCATATATGTATATACATACACACATGCATGTGTCTAGATCTATATATTTACACATATAAACGTGTTGTTTCCTCTCCTCAATAACTTTGAATCCTTTAAACAAAACATTTAAATACAGCACTGAACAAAACATGAGAACATGAGGAAGCTGAGAACATGAGGAATAGAAAAGGAGGGACACTGATACCAAAAGCACAATATAAGTAAAGTGAATAGGCTATTGCAAGCTAAAGTAAACTGCAGGCATTTCTTTCATTCTCCAGATCTCACTTTTGTTTGGCCAGCTAAAGATGTATTCTTAAAATATCATAAAAACTTCCACTCCAACTGCCTATATGATCTATGCTCTCATTGAGCTATTCAGCTGAGTTTAAGGGTGGGACATTTTCCAGGGACATTACTGTTCTTTCAGAAACAGGGTTCCTTTCTTTGCTGAGTCCTTTTTCATTTTTCTTCCAGCACAGACAGCCAGGAGAGAAAAAGATCAACATGAAGACAACTCATTTTTTCCTTCAGTTACTTATAATGAAGAATGAGGGAAAGGCCTGGATGAATTGTTACTTTTGAAGCTACTACTGTGGAATGGATATCTTTAATTAGATATTGATAATATCCACAGGCTGAGATGATGGGTTGATGTGTGCTTTATAAATATGCAAAAAGCAGGTTCATCTAATGCTTTTGTATTCATACAGTAAGTTCTTCTGCCCTCTCTAGGAAGGGGCAGGGAGGGACAATGAGAGAGCCTGACCCTCAGAGTGGCTTACAGAACTGCCAGTCCCCTCAATTACCCTGCTCACATATGGGGAGCTCAAAGAAACATATCACATAATAATATGATTGCCTCTCATTCAGTCTGGGAAGATCATTATCTCCGGAGTTAATAGTACAATATTTAACCCAGCAGAGTGTATTTAGAGTTGCTATTAAACAACAATATTGAACTAAGCAATAACCAGCCCTTGTCTCAGCTATTTATGGTTGCATGGATATATTATACGCATCACTGGCTTTCTCTTCTGGCATCTGTAAACTCTTCTGACTGGTAAATGTTCCAGCATTGACACTAGAAGCTGCAATCACTACATGCCAATTCACTCCTAATCAAGGAAACAGATCCAACACCTAGGGTCACCTTCCTTTATCCACAACGCATTCTAATGTTTCTAAAACAAAGTTTATCTGGTAGGAAGAGAAGAGGAGGGGGAGGGAGGAGAGCTGTGCTGGTTTCATTGTATCACTCTGAAAGGAAAGCAAGACAAACAGATAATCATTTCTCTGACTCACATGTACACGAGATCTCCCTCGGTACTCATGCCTGCAAAGGCAGGAAAAATTGAAGTGTACAAGGCAGAGCCTCAGTGCTTCTTTATCTTGAGTCAAGCCACACTGTGTGCAAGCCACTGCTAGAGGCTTCTATCTACATTTAACCACCACTTTTTTCAACTCTTAACAGCTTGTGCTACAAAGCAGATGATAGAAGACTCATCAGATAAATCTCCTCCCCAACACAGAAAACAACTGCACTTCTGTGTCCCTTTGCATTGATTACTTGCAGCCCCCCAGCTGCTGCCAAGGGACAGCCCTGGCAGGCAAGCTGGTTGTCAATACAGCCTTGCCTAGTGGGCTCTCCCATACCCTTTCTGAAGGAACTCTTCCTTGTAAATTGAGAATATCAAAATCTTGAATTGTGTGGCTAAAAAGCCTAGATTGCTACTTCTGCAAGCTAGAGGTATAAAGCCTGCTGGGCCACATTGATATGCAGTTTAGATGGGCTCCCAAATGGTGTAGGAATTGTTTCACTTCCTTAGTTTCCCTTCTAGTTCAGGTAAATGTGTTATTTTTCCCTTTCTCTGTTTCTGGAATGTCCTGTTGCCTGGTTAGCACTAAACACCAGTCGCGCTCACCACACAGGAAGCCATATTTCAGGAGGAAGGGTAGAGGATATTCTTTCGTCATGAACTTCCACATATACAAACAAATCAATATAGAAGTGAGTCAAGAAGAGTTCAGGAACACATATATTCGTGCTAAGCTGACAAGCATTAGCACAGAAATCTTGCTTTTAATTCTCTCCCCTTCCTTTCCTCACCATAAACAGCCCCAGTCCCACCCACAACCCAATCCTTCACAGCAGTGACTAAAATGAGAGATCTTTCCTTGGGCAACCTACTGTAGGGGGTACCATGGAAATGGCAGATGCAGGAATCTCAGCTGTCATCCTCCTAATGGAAGGCTGTAGTGATGACAAACACAGGCAAATTCATTATGAAAATAAGTGTTTATTCTTGATATGGGTGCTAAATAGATCCCTTGTTTTATCTCATCTCATTTTGCCTGCCCTAGAAAGCTCCAGGCTCTACTTTCTTCTGTAAAATGACAGAACATCCACTGGCAGATACTATGGGGTAAAGATAGTTGATTTGTGTGGAAGGAGATAGTTTAGATCTTCATTGCACTGAGGCCAGAGATAGGAGCCTGTGGGGAAGGGAAAAAGCCATTGAAATAAATAGTAGGTTTACAGGGAGAAGACAATCCAAGGAAAGCCTGGGAGCCAAAAGGCCAGTGGTGATCCTGCAGCTTCAAAGTCTTAATACTAATAATGGTAACAGTTCACCTAGGAATTCCTCTACTCAGCTCAACAACTTGTGGAGAGGTTAAAAGTCCCCCTCTTAGAAAGAAATCTCCTTGTAATTTAAACACTGCAAGCAATGGAAAACCTTCTTCCTCCAAGTAATCAGCCAGTGTTCTAAATACCTCTGCTGTTAAGAAAATAAATGAATCAGAAATTTAAGGGGAAAAAAAATCTTATTTTCATTTTTAATTCATTTAGTTTCAATTTCCAGCTACTGTTTCTTGTTATGATTTCATCTAGAATTAATGAGCACTTTCCCATCCCTGCACTTCATACTAGATAGCCCCACTGGAGATAGTTAAAGAATGTGATGAGGTTACCTTTTAACCTTATTATAGACAGAGGCAGCAAAATCTCTTCTGTGATGCCTCCCCATTCACTTCTTAATGCTGAACTTCAGGGGACACTTCTACAAGGAAGCAATTTATTCTCTTTGACATTGCAGGGCTCTCTTGGGGGATTCTGCAATAAGTCCAGAAATGGTGGCTACTCTCAGACACAGAGAGCTGCAATACATGTGAGGGCTGAAACCACCTTCTCTATTTTATTTACCTCAACATTTAACTTGTTGAAACAACTTTTCTATGCTCAGGTTAAAAAAACCTTTTAGCCTGCACAGGAAGATCCATGCCTCAGCTCTCACATCTCTTGGCCAGCCATTAACCTGCTGCATTAGCTGAAAGAAAACATAATTGGAAATTATGTGAAGGGAGAGTGGAAGTGCAGGGGACACAAGGCAAGAAGGGTTCAGCTGCAAACCTTGACACTTAGGTTTCTTTCCACCTTTTACAATCAGAACACTTGGACTGAAAAATTCAAAAAGTGCACAGGATCAACCCATAAAATTAAGCATATAAAATATTGTCAGAGGAATGTAAACTGGAGTCTCATTCACCTGAAATAAGTTTACAAAGTAGAATTATGTCCTTAGCCTGTGTACCAGATTGCACTGGATAATGTGGATACCAAACACGTCAGAGGGTGAAATTAGCTCAGTCAGTTGGTTGGTTGCTTCTTCTCTTCCTATTTTCCATTTTCTCTAACCTTCCCTCTAGGTAACAATTATTTTTTTTCAATTTCTTTTTTTTTCTTGAATCTCACCAATGTTATCCTGTTTGCACTGTGACTGAGTTTTATCAAGTGTTCAGAAGACAGAGATGTAAAGAAATGTTGGTAAAAATTTTAGATTACTTCTCTGAATAATTTCTTATTTTTCATCTCATTTTTTGTTTGTTTGTTTGTTTGGGATTTTTTTTGGGGGGGGGGTTTGAGTTAGCCATATAACATGATAACCCACAAGATACTTTTCAGCTACTAACAAACAGCAAACCCCTTTAATGCAATATTTTTGTTTGACTCTACAGCTCCTTACCAACAGAAGAGACTCTGCTTTAAGCCTGTGGTGATTTAAGGGCATAAACCCCATCAACTGTGAAAGGAAATTACCTGTCTGTTGTAACTTTTACAGCTTCACCCAAAGAAAGACATTGAGCTCTACCCAGGTACACCAGCAGGAGCAGAGCCTTTTCACTAAAACAGGGTGAAGCAATTTAAAACCAAATAAAGCAGCAAATAATACCCACACATGAATTTCTGCAGACTTGCAGCATTCCGTGCTGTTACATGGAATAGCACCTTGTCCTGTGACCACCTGTCTGTTAAATATCTGACCTAAACAAATTGCTCCACAGTTATAATGCAGTTGCTTCTGTGGTAAATCACTGCAAAGTCCACCACACAGTATTGGGCCAAGCAGTGGAATTCAGGACAAAAAGATACAAAATTGTCCAAAGCAGAGTAACTAACTCCTAGCCCTTGCAACTCTTCAGAGAAGAGACATGGGTTTCTTAAACACATCAAAGGTAGGATTCACACACTGAAGTTCTATAAAAAAGAGCTTTATAAAAATAAAAATTATGCATCCAAGATCTTAGCCTGGTATGAAAATTTCTAAAACAGGTGCATAAAATAGGTGGATTGAACAGACATGTGATTTTCATAGGGCAGAAAAGGATCCTAACTTTGAATGAAAATGCTTGAGAGACATGTATATAGAGATCTGCTTGTTTGAATTACAGACATAAATCTGCATTGTTGTCAATTTTTTTACAGCTTACTCTGACTTCTCATCCTGTGAGAGAGGTTTTACTAAAAACAGTCATATGACTATCAAGTAATTAATACAAATTTTAAAAGGAACAAACACTTGACAAGCATGCTACACTCTACCTTTCCCAAGAACAAGTGTTTAATCATGGATATCAAACCATCAAGTCATTATAGTTCCTAGTACTATGCTAAGAAACCACAGCTAAAAAAGAAAAAAATATTTTAGCACTTTGGGATTTATACAAAATGTTCCAAAGCGAATATTGTGGGGGGAACTTCACAACTGCTTCAATATGTCTCTCCACAACTCTTAATAAAATCTCAAGTGAAGGCACAGGATAGGAAGTCCTTAATCATGTCTGTGATCTTGATTGGCATTGATTTCTCGTCCAGCTGAGAGCTGTTCATTTCCACAGGGAAGACCTATTTTCACAGGAGTAGGAATGACATCAATCCAAGAAAGCAAATGAAGCTAAAATTAAGCATTTTTTTAGCTTGTTTCTGAAAAACCCAATAATTGACAGGAGCATTACTCATCATAGCATCTGAGGAAAAAGTCTCCTGAGAGCAATCCCTTTTTTTGCTCCTTCTCAAAAATGCACATATGTTTCCTTTCATCCTTTCCTGTGGGCATAAGGCATCAAAAAGGAATAGAGCTTCTTAGACATGTTCACAGTTTAAATGCACTGTACGCCTGGATATGAAATCATCAGTTCCAAGTAATGGTGAGCAGACTGTGCACATCCATAGATGGTAAGTGATAGAATGTGGTGAATTACTTTGGAGCCATCTCCAGGAGGAAAGAAAACTTCAGTGGGCACCCCAGGATCATGCACAAACAGGCAGATGTAAAAGGGCAAGTAAATGCAATCCAGCCACACTGAACTGATGTAATGTCTCCTGCAACACTGGTGTCACAAAGCCAATTTCATGAGTTAACAGGAGCCTGACCTGAAAATATAATTAACACTGAGGGTTAACCCAAATTAAACCAAAAGATTTTCAATGAGTCTTGACGTATTTTTTGTCCAGCTCCTAGAAGATGTTCGGCTGCCACCTGGGTACAACCATGGATAATTCCTGTAATGATCCTGGACCTCACAAACTAAGAGCAAGATTTGGATGGAGTCCACTGGGCTCTGAAACAATTCACCACAACTCAATAGAAGAAAAGGAATAACAAATCTGCCCTGGCTCAACTGTGCAGCTCATGATTTGTTTGCAGAGAGCACTCACTTTTCCCAGTGAATGAGACAAACCTGTGAGCTGTTATGTATCAACTGAACATTTCAATTCATCTGGAAGTCAGAAGGGATTAGCAGCTATAGCTCTGCTCTCAAACTGTACATGGTCTGCAATTAGATGGAGTAGATACACAGGGTGTGTTGCAGTTCTTGGCATTTGTAGTGTTCCCAAGCACTCACTTCAGGATAAAAATCCAAATAATTCCCCCCCCTCCCCCAATTTTTTATATTATTCTGTTGTTGTTTTCTATTATATCTTTTATTTCCTATTATATCTATTTATACATGAAGGGTTCAATGAATTGTTATGTCTGGCCTGCTCTGTATCTGTGTGAAGTTAAGTATTTTAAGGTGTTGATTTTCAGGTGTCAAAGGGAAGTTTATGGAGAAATATAAAATAAAAAACTGCCACATTTTATGACCTCACAGAATGAACATTGAGAAAAAAATTGCTTCTTGTGTAATCAAACACTTAAGACTTTCAATATCCAAGATCAGACACTGTCTGATTGATAACAACAGAATTTCCTTATTCTTATGGGGAAATTATTTAAATTTCTTTAATTAAATATATATTTCTACTGTACAATAATTTTTCTTTCTTTCCATTATCTATTATTCTATCCCATTCCAAAATGAGAAGCTACAAATCATCAGGACCACACAGATATCAATATTTAATGTTCCTGTTGATTTCTCTACAGAGTTTCTCTTGTCTTTGTGAAAGAAGCCTGGAGCTCAGCTATAAATCAGGCTCCTGCATTTTTTTTAAATTATGTGGCAATGAAGCAACCATTTTGATTCAAGGAAACCAGAGCTTTCTGTTAGGATTCACTGAGATAATATAATCAAGTTGGTGTATTCAGGAGAGGATCCACGTTCAATCAAAGTGTATCTATATTGCCTTTACACCGATATTGGTAGGACTAAGGAGTCATTACAAAAATCAAACTTAATTTAAGAGGAGAAAATTTACTCAATTTAATTTGACAAGGGAGTGATTATATTCTTATGAAGATGTAATTCCTTTTTGAGATCAGTGCATACTTGCAGAACACAGCTAAGCTTTCAGTCCTTTGACAAACCCCACAGGGTACCACCGGTGCAATGCCAATAAACCCCACTACCAAAGGGAAAAACTGCTGCACTGCAGTCACTTCAAATGTATGGGTCCTACTACACCCTGGGTGATAAAATCAGTGTTGCTGCAGGATGGAGTTCAGCTGAGAAGCACATTGCCACCCTGCTGCACGGGAACAGAGAGCACTGCTGAAAAGATAGCTTAATGATTTGCACTAAGAGTTAACAGGCTGGACACCTTTACTCTGAGCACACTAACATCTCAGGCATGAGGAAAATTCAAACCACAGTATTAGTCTCCAGTACTCATGTTTTATGCCAGACTGCAAGCTTTTGAAAGGCAAGCCCTGTTACTGATCCCTAGTGCGTGATCTGACCAGATCTAACCTCCACAGCCTGCTCGCTCCCTAAACACTCTCTTGGGAGGCTGCTGCTAGGAGCAGCAATTAGGGTTGATTGAGACGAAATTTGTTATGCAGACATCTATGTAAGAAAAGCTGAACTAGAAGCATTGACTCATTTTATTCAGATAAATGAACAGCCATTTGTGACACCCAGTGTCGGTAGTGCCAACAAACCTGGCTCCAAACCAGTGACACAGGAAAATGTCTCTGCATTCTGAACATAATGTTATTAGTTATGGGAGAAAAAGATAAGATGAAAACCAATTCCACTCTTCTCTTTGTTATCAGTGGGCAACAAACATTTCAATGAGTGATTAATTGAGATTTCCACCTCATTCATTATCCATCTACAATTATTTCACTTGCCTCAAGTAAGGCATGTATTTTTTTGCCTTGGCCTTCTCTTAGTTTAGGTGTTCTGTTGTGGTTGTCTGAGCAGCCTCCACTTTACAGGCTCAAGATCCTTGATAAAAATCACTGGCAAAGCTGGTTTACAGTACAGAAAAGAGTTAAGCGTCCCACAGATGGTTTAATAAAGGTAGTGTCATTTTCAATTATACAACATAAACACTCCAGTAAATTCTACGTCACATCACCAAGGAAACTCACTGCAATAATTCAGTCAAAGCAAAAGAGAGGATTTCTACAACAATTTAATAATAACAATGTGTTCTTATCTGTTGCCCTTTATCCAAGGATATCAGTGCTTTTCACCAATATTAATTCATTTTCTAAACACAACCTCAGAATGTAATTTCACAAAACTAATTGAATATGACATTCCTATATATCCCTAACTGTTGACACCTTGTCACCTCTCTGCAGAGCAAGAAAAATCCCCATGAGCATCCCCAAATCACATGGTAAGAAATTCCTTCCACCACCTCCTGACATCTTGGACATAACAAATGTAAAAATTAAGGAAGTATAATATTCTTGCATCTACTTTGCAGTTCATCCAAATTCTCTTTTATAGTCCCCAATAAGAAGTGTGCCAGCCTGGAATACATAAAGCCAAGTTACAAAGGCTGATGGGTAATGAAGGACATAAATAGTTGGATTATTTTATAACCCTGCCTCTTACCTTACCAATCTGTATGCAGAGCTTATGTAATGACATAAAACAATGAATCAGGGTCTCCATCCAAAGTGTTGCGGTCAGGGAGAGAAATGGCATCATAATGGTCAGCAGCTGAACAGAGCCCCAGGCTCATGAGAGCTTTTTTCTACCCCCAGATATGTTCTAGCTCATGTCCCAGTGGAACACACTTTCCTGATTCTCAACTCAGTTTCCCTGTTCAGAAAAACATACCTGTTCTGTTTGCTGCAAGACAAGTGCACAGGATGATTCTGTCCTGTGCCTTCACATCCTGGCATAGGACACAAAGAAAGGCAAAATATTGCCCAGGCACTTTAGGAACTGACAGCACCACAACTAATGATTGCAGCTTGTATTTTTATTGCTGCCTTTTCCTCTAACTTATTTTACTTTCGTTCTTGTCTCTCTATCCTCACATAGGTCAGTTTGACCTATGTTCAGGTCATTGCAAGTCTCTTTATCGACTGTGTATCTCCAGTGAAGATTCATCCTCCCACTTTTCTAAATGTTAGTACTCTCTCTCTTCTTGGCAAACATGGATTTTAAACAGATATAAATCTTATGTGTTTAAGGAGACATTGCAGGGGAGAAATCACATGAACAAAAGGAGTAACCTACTGTACATAGTTTGAGAACATTGCCCTAAAACCAGTGACGGAACAGAAGAAACAGAACATGCAAGGTATAACTCAGATTTTAATGAGACAACTGTGATTTCAGGCACAGAAATACCTATTGATTTGATAATCACTGAAAAGGTAAAGAAGCAACTTCTCCCCTTCCTACCCAACCCCTATAGCCCATCACCTTCAGAACCATGGCACACACAAGTAACACAGAGCCAAAATGTCACAGTAGACACAAAGAGTGGTTTAGGACAGAGGTTGTCCTTTGTTTGCAGAAGGAACACAAACCTTCCAACTTATTATTCTGCTGCAGTCCATACCAACACTTGCTCTCACCTGGGGCTGCTTAGTATTTACTCGATGTTAGCTGTGGATCACCAGGAGCAGAGTCAGCCCTCCCACTTTTATTCAGTGCTAGTTTCTAAGAAAATCACGATGGATCAAACAAAAGACTTTTTAGTTTGGTGTTCTGTACCTAGCTCCAGCCCACAGCAGATGCTTAAGTGAGAAAGCAAGCAGAATTTATATCCCCAAGAAATGGCCTCCCAGATCCAGAAGTCTGTGGATCAGAGCTTTCCAAAGCAAGAACTGAGGTCTTTGAGATTAATCTCTTATAATGGATTCTTGTTTTATAAATAGGCCCTTACATTTTTGAATCTCTTGGAAGAGACATTACATTTGTAAACTCCTGAAATGGGTTTGATATCACAGCATATACAGAAAGACCACTTCTGGTTTGCTGGGAATGTGTCAGCCAACTTCACCTGCTCACAGCTTGCCTCCAATGGTCTTGCAATGGGCAGTGGTTGAGGCAGTTGAGGTCTGTTAAGAGGAGATGCATTTGTGCAGTCTGGTCTCTCCTCAGACAGTGTGCAAGCATGATTTTTGGGGAACTGCACAGTTTCTAGTATCTCTCCTAAACCATTTAAAAGCCCAAGAGTGTGCATTTTTCCCATTACTTCACACCACAACTCAATAAAAGAAAAGAGGTACACAGCAGGGCATCTCAAGTTTGTCAGTCACACAGAATTTTAAGTAGACAAGAGAGCAGAAAACCCCATTGCTCTCTGCAGAGTGCTATTAGTGTGGCTTATTTTGCTCCCTTGCTAACTCATGCAGGAGAGTGGAAAAGGGAGCAGAAGTGCCTCTTCATTGGAGCCACACTTTTCTTCCCACTTTCTGTCTCACAGAGCCAGTCTGGCCCAAGGACCAAGAGCAGCCCTTTCCCCCTGGAACCTTCTCTAAGAGGCCTGAAGAGGAGCATGTGCATTGGGGTGATCTCCACTCACTCATCAGGACCCAACTGACTCCTTACTTTGACAAAGACCATTAGCAAAACCCACCTAGAGTGAATGAAGTTGATTTCCAACACTATTGCATTTTTTCTGGCTTCTCTTTCAACAAAGTTTGATGGTCTTCTTCCCACTCTGAATCTCAGTGGCTTGTGCAGGCAGTGTGGCTGCATTTCTTTGTAGAGGCAACAAACTAAATCAAGATGAATAAGAATCTTTGACTACCAGATGCTGGTGTAAGGTAAGAACAGTGCTCTTGTTCCTTAGGACTCCAGGGAGATCTCCATAGAGGAGTTTTAAAGAAATGAGACTGCAGAGCTGTGAAGCTGTCACTGCTGGACTAAAGAACACAACATCCAGAGAGATTTAAAATCTGGTAGTGCAACTTGTGCTCAAATCCTGGATCAAAAGTGGGCAGAGCCAAAAATAAAAATAAAATAATCCCTCTTCTGAAAGGGCAGTTTCCTTATGAGTAACTGGGGGTCTATTACTTGTGTCTGGTCTTTCCTCCTAGAGCCTACAAACCACATATTTATCTCCTATTGCTTGCACTTTATGGCATGCATATATTTTAGGGGCAATAAAACCCACCTACTTTAAAACTTACACAAAATAGCTGAGATGTAAAAAATATTTAGAAAATTACTGAAATATACTCAGATCAGACTAATTCTGATGATTTTTATAACTATATATATATATATATATACAAACACAAATACCCATATAGACATAAACTTCAACAGAAATAGTATTTCCAGAAATCCAGTTTATTCTAGATTTTGTGAAAATCCTAAATTATACTGGGATCGAATGGTAGCAATAGCAATGAGCAATTTCTCAGAGGGTTTGGCCTTATACTAAGCTACTCTGGTAATAATAAGGCCTGAATCCAGAGGCTCATTTACATGGTCTGCTGCCTCCTTGCATGAACTATTGACCATCTGTGTAAGAGCTTCCTGGGAAATGGATTGAACTCAAACATGTGAGGATGTCATACTGGTAATATTGGGAACAAAAAGTTCTTATTTTCCCCCAGAATCAAAGGCTTAATAAAAATAACTCAATTTGAACTAGACTGTGTTGCCAGGAGCTACAGAGGGGGGATATGAATTCTGAGGGATTTCTAAGGTAGTATTTTCATTTATACAATGTTTCAAAAGGAGAAGAAAATGCATGAGAATGGGAATAAGAACTGAAACTCAGTGAATGATAGATACTAACACATGAAAAAGAATAGAAAGCCACTGAAGTCACAAATATCCCAGGCGTGGATTTTAGAACCATATCCTAATTTCTGAGGTCTCTTGACATCCACCATGTCTTACAAGCATGGTGCCTATTCAGAACTGTTATAGAGTATGCTTATACTCTGTGTGCAGGCAAGGCAGGGAGTTAAAGGCTTTATGAGTTTTTTATTAAACTCTGGGAACATGCTTCAAAGACATGGCTCTCCAATGAACTGTGAATTTAACATGGTTTACACCTTGATTGCCATGAGCTGTCAGCATACACACAGTTTTTGCAAGTTGGCTAACAAACATTCATTCAATAAAGAATATTAAAGTAGTGACTTCCCATCCCCAGAGCAGGTGAAAGTTTGGGAGGTTTGGGTCATTGCAGACTTCTAATCCTTTAAATTGATTAGATAGAAAAGCGTCAACACTTTTGCATGAAGACGTTCAAGACTGAGTGATTAATTTCCATTTATTTACCCTCCTTAACACACACAAACACACATTGATACAAACAGTGGAAGCAGATGAAGATGCTCTGACTCCCTGGCTGTTTTCCCATTGCCACAGTTTATTAGCCATTAATTCAGGAAAACCAAAAGGAACATTGACACATACCAATTGCTTCTGTTCCTAATTTGGAATTTTAGAATAAAATCACTATTAGATACTTTAATTTGAGGCCCTCTAAATAACAGAAGTGGAGGGGCAGGGATTTACATGTTTTGCTGTGCTGTCCTGGGGGCAGTGGTCTTCAGGATGGGGCAAAGAGGGATGGGAGAGTGGCAGTGCCTTTAACTGACTAGTTCTACTAATATTTGACTCTCAACCTTCACCACTTCCCTTTTCTCAAATGCATTCAACAAACTTTCAGACAAGTTTAATCCAATCAATTCCAAATCACTTTCAAATTTATATCAGTGCAACTTTGCATCTAGGAAAACCTTTGATGAGCTCTTTACCAGGGCCTTGACTCTACAAGCTCTCAAGTAGACTCTTCATTTTAAGCACATTCCTCAAACCTATTGATCTCAATCCACTTCAGTGGATTATAAACATGTACTTAAAGTTGGAGACATATATCAGTGCTTGCTTAATACAAATTTGGCAATTCTGAAGTGGACTAGATTTAGATACACTAAAAATGAAGCTAATCCTTTAATATTTTCTTCATTTGCATAGACTTCTCACAGGCTCATTATTAAACATATTTGAGAGCTTTTCTGTACTGGAAACCAAGGCATTGCAATAGAAATAAGCTTGAAAGGGTAGATTGGATGGCCAGATCTGATCTGCTATTCTGTGTCTCCCATGTGACAGCCATTAATTGAATCTGTTTTGCCTGTGACAGTCACTGGTGGGTGATCCCTCCCTGTCTTTGTCCAAACCCATGAGACTTTCATTTTATCTTCTGTTCCCCATCCAGTTGAGGAGGGGAGTCATACACCAGCCTTGGTGGGCACCTGCTGTCCAGCCAGGGTCAACCCACCACAACGTCTCCATATTTGATCTTTTATCTTGGCTGCTTTTACTTATTTCTTTTCTAAGATATCACATTCTTCTCACAGTTCTTCATGGAGGAGTCTTTTCCCATGCTTGATATTTTACTCAGACCTTTCTGAATTCCTCTTTAAGTCATCCATATCCTTTCCAAAAAGGAATGACCAGTACCTTGTGCATACCAAAAGTGCAGTGCTGATTTACTTAATGGTCCTATTCTTTAACAGAAGCTGGTCTTAAAATACTTTTTTTTTAAGGTGTTTTTTTGTTTGTTTGTTTGTTTTTTTTAAAACTTTTATTTTACTAAGTCACCAATAGTCTAATAGACAAAAATACCCAGAGCTACGAACGTACAACATTACGGCAGAATGCAACAATTTCATTTCAGAGGGCAAAAGATAATAGCAGCTGTGGAAAATTAGATGTGCTGCACAGGAGGGGAGGGTGATGGTGTAGGAGGATTTATTGCTATTGATCTATATAACTATTTATTTTTTTTTACTTTTGTTACCATGACCTAGTTATAATTCACAGATTCTGAGACTGAACATTTGAAGGAAGGAGCTTTACTTGGTGATATGGCAAATATATATTATTCTAAATATAATTCCCCTAGTGATTACTTGTCAACATCAGTTAGTGCTCAAAAATGGATGCTCTAGAACTGCCAGAGTGAAGGAAATTGTTTCAAAAAACCCAGAGAGCAAAATAAGGAATGATTAGTTTCCACTTCTCCTAATAAAAGAATTAGAGGGTATCATGAAACTTCCAGGCAGTGAGTCCAGAGCAGCCAGAACTTCATCACGTAACTCTGAGTTAAACTTTGTAACTCCTTTCTGCAGGCTATGGATCACACCAAAACATTACACTGCTTCACATTTGAAGGGAAAAAAAATCTTTAAAGAATTATTAAACAAATGTGCCATCTCTATCTCAGGAAATTCCCAAACCACAAGTCACTGGGTCTAGGAACATCTACAAGAAAAGCACAGCGTAATTTTTCTGCTCTTAAGATCTTATTATATATATGCGTGGGGATATATATGCTGGTAACTACTGCCAAAAGCAACATAAAGGTCTAAGCAGTCACTGGCCTCACTCAGTGTGACTATTCCTATTATTTATGCATTACAGCAGTGAGGATTTGAATCCTGGGAGAGGTTTCTCTTTATTCCTCATCTTTTTCCACTATACTGTCATTGATATTGCTATCACTTTTACTATTAATCACATCATTATTATGAATCACAACAGTCTTTGACATATTGTCTTTCATTTCTATTAATAATTTTGCTGTATCTCATTTCAAATAACATCATATGTCAGGGAGGCAAGGACTGTACACAACCGTTGTGTTCACCCATGAATATTCACACAAAAATATCCACAAAGCTTATAATTTTTATAGACCAAGCTTTAAACACGAAGAGGAGGCACATTAAAATGGTGTCATTTACCTGAGGTATTATATTGGGCTTTTCTGGTCCCAATTAATTGACAGCACTGCCAGAGGCAAACACACCTTATATCATGGCCTTGGCTTACCCCTAATTCCCCTCTGAAATCTTGGATTGAGCTTTAGGATGAAGGATGCACGTGACTGTCTCCCTTCTAGTCCCAGGTTTCTAGAAGGGAAAAGAATGAAGCCAGAAGGCAATGGGAACAGAATGAATTTAAGCTACAGAGGTGGGGAAAAAGGTACCAGTGGACACCCTTCAAGCACAGGGAGCAGTGAAAGTCACTTTCAGCTCCAGTACAGAGGCTGAGGAAAAACTCCAAAATAATTTTTGCAAAAACCTTCACATTTAGCTTCCACATCTTCCCTCAGACCTGCAACTAAGCTTCTCTTCTGTTGTCAGCATCCTCTGTGAGCTGTTGCTGACCATGATCTCATCCTCAAACAAAGTATTTTAATTTATTTTTATTTGTTGGGTTGGTTTTTTTAAAAAAAATTTTTCTGGTTTTAATTCTAAACTTGAAAATAATTACACTTGGCCACAGCTGAGGTTATCTGACCATGTCACATCAGAGTGGGGCTTGGGTTGAGTGTAACTGAGCCACCCTGCAGTGCTCACACGGCAGAGTGAGCACCACATCCTGCCACACCAATCAATCTTTCCATCAGCATTAAAGAGTTCAGGGCTGAGCATCAAGTCAGAGTTTCAATCAGGATTTACTGCCTTGGCATTCTGCTTCACAGGCTGACAAGTGGGCTTGAACACATTTCAATATGCTGATTCTTCTTTATAAAAGCAATTACAAGCAGAGAAGCACAGAACAACCTCAACTGCTGGAAAAGCCCAATTGAATTTCTGATTTAGTAAGAAGTGGTTGGCACCATTAATGAGAGCTACCAAGTACCCTGGTTGATTTGCTCTTACAGGACTCTAGAAGAGCCCTGACTTAGAACAAGGGAAGACATTTTCTTTTTATTTATTAGTTTTTACCTGGAATCACCTCATTATAAGGCTCAAGATCCAGTTATGTGAATTCATTTCCCATTGATTAAAAAATAGATATTTTTAACATCTTACAGCATTGCAGATGTACCAGCCATCTTCATATTAGCCAATGAAGATATGAAGGCTACTTCAGTTTGGATTAGAGATTTTTATTCCATTGCCCTTGGCTGATGGACCATTTACTCCAGTGTATTATCTTTGGTGATGCTGAATTCAATTACAGACATCCATAAACAAATGACACTATTTGAATTTGCTTCCTGAGTAGTACCGTGTGTTTTAAGCTCAGCAGTGATTTTCAAGGATAGGGAATATGCAGATGGTGCTGTTCCACTGCATCTCCTTTAGGGTTAATGAAGGGAGGCTGAATTCAACTGTGGGACACCAGTGAGCAACGCTGTGGTAACCCATTTTCACACCTATGTGTTTTCCCCAGGTCCAACTTACCCCAGTGCCATTTCAGCTGCACTTTTCCCAGCCTCCTTATGGCTTCTCTGAGCTGCCACCCACCTCTTCTGGACCTACAGGTCATCAGTCTCACGCTTCCCATACATTCTTCTTCCTACACATTCAGTGATGCTTACAAGAGGCATCCCTGCCCTGTTGTATGCCCTTTAGTTATTTTGGCCACAATACTACAGCAAAGCACCCCAGAGGCACATGGATGAGCTGCTATACTTAGTGACACACAGATCTCTAGCTGTGCCTGCACTGAGTCACACTGCCTGTGGGTCTGGTGTAGGAGGAGCTGTGGATAGGAACTGTCACACATTTACTGCCAGATCCCATCAGCACCTCAGTTGACCTTGGCTTCTGCTTGTAGCAGTGGGACAGCACGTGTGACCTCCCCTCTGCAGGAAGGTGACATTCAGGGTATGAATGAAGGAGAGACAGAAGAAACATTTTTTGGCTTATTTTCATAAGCAAGAATATTCTCCACTTCTCCCTGCATTCAACTAAACCTCCTCCACATTAGTTATTCCATGGCATCCCTGTTATAATGGTTGACAAGTTGACTCAAGGCATATAAATCCCTAAGGGAGTGTTTTTTTCAAGGGAAAAGAAAAAAGGAACCCATCTTAGTGGCACTCCTGCATGCATATCAATAAAAAACTTCAGCAATCACTTCCTGGGTGTAATTACATTAATCTGCATCTGTGACTAAGTGACCTGTCAAAGTGTCAGAGAATGTAGTTTGGGAATGAAATTCCCCACTCATAAGAACAGCCCATGTCATCACCTGCATTTCTCCTATTTTCATTTTAGCTGTACAGAAATTGTCTAGGCTTGCTGTTAAGCCATGTCTGCTGTACAGTCACAAAGGTGTCTATCCCAAGCATGTAAGATCAAGTCCTGGCATGACAATATTAATTCTGAGTTAATATCCTTGGAGGACTTGAGGAAAGCCAGGTTAAAAAAGAATGCTCTAGAAAGGGTTAAATTTCACTTGGCATGGGAGGAAAGCCGTGTAGTAGCATGCTGGAATAAGCAGAAAAAAATCTTTTTACATTATTGAAAAGTTATAATTATCATGCTGGCAGCAAGATTTTTTTTTTACACAGGCCAATACATAATGGTCAAGGGCCATAAATTTCAAATTAGGCTAATTTCCCAAGTTAACCTCAATGAATTAAGAATCACTTCTTTCACCCTCATGACATCACTTGACATCTCCTTGGGTAAATGCCACTGATCTGTGGCAGTGACCAGTGAATCCTAAATGGGATTCTTTCCCTATGTCAAATGTGAGCTCTACTACTGAATGGACAATGGAGGAGAAAGAATGTGAGGAGCAGCACCACATTATAGAGGGTAATAAGATTATAAGCTTGATCTAAGAGAGATGATTTGGTGGTTTTCAGAGGTTAGTTCTGATCCAAACTACAAGTCTTAGGGGTGTCTAGTACTCTCAGGAAGAACCACTCTTGGGGATTTGGAGCATGGATTACTTGAGACACAAGTAATGAACTTCGTTCTTGTTCTCCCTGATCGCCACAGTAAGCCCCTGGTATCCAAAAATCCATTAAAGACATTTATTTTTGAAATCAGGCCCATTGAGGCACCATGAGTGTAGTTTGCATGACCTAGAGGTCCTGCTACGCCCTCCTAAACAGACCAAGAATTGACATTGCCTGGGGGGCACCTCACAGGCTCAGTAAACAAGCTGGCTACTTTCAGATCTTATTTCTCAATAACCCATGTAACCTGAAGATGCCTGGAAAAGTCCCTGTGACCCACAGCTGGGAAAGTATGAACATCCCTGTCAGAGAACAAATGCACTTGGAAGAACCTAGCATAGCCACATAAATAATTTTAGCCTGGGCTCAGCATACCCCTTATAACAGGTTCATTTTCACACTACATCATTTTCTAGCCAGATTGCAGATATATACCTCACCCCTTGTTCCAGGCAGAGAAGAAATTTTGCTCAAGACCTATAACAAATGACCAGTCGGAAATGGCAAGCCAGGGAGAAAAAATTACTGACCAATGTGCAGGAAAGAGCATCTCCATAAAATATAGCTAGGCTGGGCTGATTCTGAGCACATGATATCATGTAAAGGGACATAAAATTGCTTTCTGAATTAAGTAGAGAGACCAGGAGTTATTGCAGCATTTAAAAAGTTCCCCACCACTCAGTGTGATATGAGCAGGAAAAAAACTTCTGCCCCTGTGAGCCCAGCTTGACAATTAAAGAATTTACCTTCCGTCCGTGGCTGCAGCTCTCTCAGTGTTAGTTACAGATTAGGTTGAGGTGAAGGACAATAGGATGTCTCCTGCCTCAAAACCAACTGAACTTAGGTTTCTAAAAATATTTGCTTTGCTGAAACCTGGAGATGACAAAGTCATTATCACACTGAAACTATTTTTGGTCACAATGTCATGTTTGATAAAACTAAACCATGTTGCAAGTGTGTGATGGTCTTGTTAACACCGTAAGTACCTGCTGAATTGCTCTGAATGATATTTTTTGTGGTTTGATTTTTAGACACCATTTTTTCTCCCTCTTTTTCAGAGTGGCATTTGTTAAAATATCCTTTCATTTTATTTCTAAAAGCTGAAGAGATAGCTGGAGTATTTCAGTTCTGTCAGAACAGTTGTTTTTTTTGTCGTTGTTGTAAATGATATTTATATTCACCACTTTACTACATCCAGTGAAGTTTGTTTTACCCTCCAAAATTTAAAATAATAGTAATCTTTACCTAATTTTGATTTTGGCATGGAACAGAATGTGTTTTGTATTCAGATCTTTTTGCAACAGGCACTTTATCATAAGCTCATTGATATTTCCTGTCTTGCACGAGGTTTTGCTCAGGTATTTTCTCTTAATCCAAAAGCAACTGCAGCTTCATCATGGTTCCTCAATGACTATTCTGCACAGCTTATTATGACAGTTGTTGCTTCTACCTCTGCTTTGCTGCTGTCTCACTGCTGTGCCCCTCTCAGAGATGCCATGACCCACACGGATTACCCTGCAGAAATTCACACCACACTCATTTCCCACTTCAGTTCACGTTTCTTATTAGTGGATCCTCTAAATTAATACCAGCTTTGCCTGTGAATCTAAAGTAATAAAAAGAAAACAAATATTTTTGTAGAACTTTCAAGTAGTATCTCGTGTATAATCATTTAATCAAGACAACACCACCTTCAGTTATTTCCCTGGCATTCAACAGGTACTGCAGACAGGATGCTACAATCTGAACTAATGAACTTGATGTGGTTTCTTCAAGAGATCTCTGATCACTAAAATAATGAAGGCTGATGTAACTGGGTGAGCAGGGCCAGACTAAGAATCTGCTTGCCTTGTGATGGACAAGCTGAGCAGAACACCCCTATTAATTAATTACTGATAAGACTCTGAAAAGCACTAGATAAAATTAATTAAAAAGAAAACCAACTGAAGTCTCCACAATGAGAAGCAGAAGGTGAAGGACAGGACTCAGCATCAGAGGACTCAGCATCATGATAAGTTATGGTTAAGAGGGGCAAGGGAGCATGCATGTCATGATTTGGGACACTATCATTGTGATAACTGCAGTATTTTTCAGACATCAATATTATGTAACATTCTAATGGTTTTGCTCAGTGCTAGATAGGGTTAAGAGAGATGCAGCAAAGAACAAAAACACTAAATTCTGTTAAGGTAACTGAACTAGTGATTAGAAATAGAATATTACCAATTTGAGTGTATTAATTCAAATATAGCTGTTGTAGTTCTCATGCACCTGAATGTCAAGGCCTGGTCATTTCTGCTGCTGCTGAGTAATGAAATTCTACCCTTGTGACAGCAATAAATCTTTACTTTACAGGAAGGAGAAGACAGCTGGAGAGTTTTCTTCTTGATTACAGTTTATAAAGGTCTAATGCCTCTTTTTTTAAAGATTTATCTTCTGTATCCACAATACCAAGAGATACAGCAGAGAGCTGGGGCTGCTCAGCCTGGAGAAGAGAAGGCTTTGTGATGATTTTATAACATCTTCCAGTACCTAAAAAGGGCCTAAAGGAAGCTGGAGAGAGACTTTTTGCCGGAGCATGTAGGGATGGGACACAGGGGGATGGCTTTTAGCTGAAAGAGAGTATGTTTAGACTGGATATTAGGAAGAAATTCTTTACTGTGAGGATGGTGAGACACTGGAGCCAGTTGCTCAAAGATAATGTAGAAGTGTCTAAGGCCAGGTTGAACAGGGCTCTGAGAAACCTGGTCTAGTGAAGGTGTCTCTGCCCTTGGCAGGCGGGTTGGAACAAGATCTCTAAGGTCCTTTCCAACCCAGGCCATTCTATGATTTGCCACAACTTGAAATCCTTTTGTCCCTCTAGTTGTATTAAAGATACCACTGCAGTTCCACTCATAATTGCCAATTATGCTGGCATGACTGCAGGTTTGCTGAGTGGAATTCTGTGGTGTCTGTACTGAAGGGCATGGGAATTGAAAGCTGAAGTTATTCTCTTTCTGCTTTGATTTTAGTCATGTCTTGAATTACAAAAGTTCACAAGAGGCAGCAACACGAGGAAGTTGCACAGTCCAGAAGAGGACTCTTCAGCTTTACATAACTAGTACTTTGAAGAGTAGAAAGTTATAATTCTGAGTTTGGATTTATGAGGTCAAGAGGCTTCTGGTTCTTGAAAAGGATAGAGTGATTCATTAGAGGATCAGAAAAGTACACAAGGATTTTGTGGAAGGCAGGAAGTAGCTGAGGAGGGAACACACTGTTTCTTGGGAAACCAGAGGTAGTTATTCATCACTTTCACACAAAGAATCTGACTTCTTGCTCCTCTTCCCTTGCCCTGCAGTTCTATTCTTCTACTTGTCCACTGAAGCCATGACTTCTTCCCTCATAAGTGACCTGACAGCCTCTTTTAAACCAGCTGCTCTCTATTTTCTACATAAATGCCATAAATGAGCATATTCTACCAGTCATTATCCAGCACATCAGGTTAAGGGCAGCCTATTACCTATTTATGACTGATTTTCAAGACCACAAGAAAAACTCCAGGTACCAATAAGTGGACTCATGTCTTTCATTTTCCAGGTGTTCTTCAAGATTGAATCAAATAATTAACGATCTGGTTCTACTCAATATTGTGTGAACCTCTATTGGCAATTGCCATGCTCAAGCAAAACCTTTATTGCACAGGGTGTGCATGAATAGTTCTGCAGGCACTGCACAGAGCATCATTCCCTCCTTTGAATCCACACCACTTTCTGTCAAAATGCATAAAACTATACCTCCCTAAAAACCCCAGTACAGGCATACAGAAACAGTCAGGGTCATACATTCACAAGACAACATTTGCCTGTGAATACAGACAACTGCACAAGAGACTCACACTCATCTGCAGGTACACACCTGGCTGCACCTATTCTGATGCAAATGTATTCACACACAAGCCATAGTCTAAGGCAATCACAGCTGCACATGGAAACACCAAAAAAGCTACACTCTGCTCATTTTATAAAGCCAGAAATAGTCACATCACAGAACATGTACTGTCCAACTGAACCACATTTGAATTTCATCCCATTTCAGTTCGGCTTGAATTTCTCAGCACAGTAAATCCTTTTCAAGGCTGTGAGACATGAGCAATGAAGACAACAATGTCAATGATATAAAATTAATAGTGCAAAATGGCAATAAAATGGGAAAATCCCAGCACTGCTCATAAAAGCATATTAGCTTGACCTGTATTTACTCTTCTTTTCTGGAAGAATTAGCTTATTTCTCAAAGCTTATGGGAAACACTAACAATTATGAGACAGAAAAATGATGAATGTTAAAACTTTAGGATGATCCGTAGATGGTTGTAAACTTGCCCCTCTTTGTTGCCCATATACTTTTGATGAGCTTGCAAAGTTTTAAACCTCCTAAATTTTAGACAGAGCAGTTTTATTTCTTTCAAGCTACAGTGGAAATAATTTCCTTATCTATCATTTAGAATAGTTTAATACTATCATTAACCCACACATCATAAAGCAGCAAGTGATTTTTATATGTATTCCAATCACTCATTGTGCCTCCCAGCAAACACAAAAGGGCTGCTTTTTGGCTGATTCTGAAGTTAAACTGAAGGCCAGTATCTCCACAACCCAGGCTAGGTGTGAAGGTAGTGATTTAAAGGCAGACAGAGCAGGTGCCATCCCTGCTCTGTCATTAACAGATAGATTGCTGTCCTTTGATAGCCACCAGGACTGCTGACCTGCCAGCAAGGAGGCATCGTCCTGCCAGCTTTGATGAAAGCCACATCAGACACTGGGTAGAGTAACAGTGGTCTTGTTAGCCACAGGAACCAGGCACCCTCTTACCCACAGCTGTGCCCTTGGCTCTAGATGCAGTGTCCTCACAAGCAAAACATGAAAAATCATTTCAAAAACAGAATTTTTTTGTCATTGACAGAACTGAGGGGAGTGTGGGGACAAACAATCAAGACAGAGCTGCCTGAAAAGACAGTGTGGGCTTCAAGCAATTCAGTCCTAGCTGTAATTGGTGGTATAGATAATAATCATGTTGCCAACTAACACTTCCATTTATTAGGATGAGGGTTTTATTTTCCATCCAGTCATTCCATGAAACTCCACCTAAAAGACAGATTTTTGACAAAGTCTTTTGTTGTCCTTAAAAAAATAAGCCATATCTTCACTAGGTATCAACTGAGCCATGAATCTGATGATTTCAGGAGCTGAGTTGCTCAACTTCTGCTTTCTCTACTCTTTCTCATTTCTCATATAGTAATTTTCCCAATACTGTGGGCTTTGACAGCCCAAGAGCTGATCAATGATTTAATAGACAGAACCTTGCTATTAATGCCTTGCAATGGTAGCAGTTTAAGCCTAGATCTATAGAGCATCAGGGCTTAAGCACTTACTGCAGCACAAGTTATCAAGCATGCCCAGTAATGTCAATAGGATTTTGGCCAGCTCTCTTGATGCACCCAAGAGCTGGCTCAACACTTCTCAGAAACATATGAAAATTCAATTTACCACCCTATGGATGAGTTGTAGCTGCCATGAGAAGGGCACAGCTCCCATGAAAAGTGTAAAGGAGAAACTCAGAGCTGGGCTTGCATGCACCTGTTGACACCACGGGACAAAAGAGAGCACAAAACCTGCAGGGAATGGCCCTCTCCCCAACAGCAGATCTTACCCCACACATCAGCCTCTGCCCCAGGACAATCAGACTTTCTTTTGCCACACATTGCAGGTGAATATCCAGTCTTGGTCTAAATTAAGACCCAACCTCGGCTGCCCTTATTGTGATTGGTATCAAGTCAAAATCAGGCCCACAATTGTGGGATGTTTTTCCTAAAATGAGGTATAACAGAGTCAATAACTATTAATTTCAGCATATGAGCATGGGGGAAGTGGCACAGGCAGCTCACTGCATTCTTCACCTGCAGATGGCTGTATTGTGTTTTAGCAGTGTCTCAGAGGGAATGAGAAAAGGGGATGAGAAAAAGGGGATGAGAGACAAGGCTATTTCCCTCAAGGCCTCTGACAAACCCAAGCCATAACATCACACACACACTGAATTGGAGGTCAGGCTTTCTAGACCACTTCTCTGAACTAAGATGCCCAAGAGCTGACCTTCCTACTCAGCTTGAAAGGTCCCAGGGGCTGCACATTTCTCCACAGAGGCTCTCTGGCTTGGGCACCTATTACCCTTCTAAGGACAACAAATTTTCCATTTCACAAGGTAAAATAAACTCTATTTAAATGAATTTAGTAGTTTAGGTGGGTATGGTCATCCTGTACCCCGTGCTTTTTCTGCCACCATTTCCAAATAATTAAGATGTAGAGACAGCAGCCTATTCCCAAAGACATCAAGAAAAATATCCAAAACCAAACCAGAGTCTAACTGAGGATGCATGGAATCTGTAATAAATGCTCATGAGTCATTTATGTTAAAGAACAAGCATCTTTTGAAACCACCAACCACAAAGAACCTTGTGAAGGGTCCCTCAGCCTGGTGGCCCATGTATGTGTCCCATTTAGAAGTTCACTAATTTGGGTCCTCCATTACATTAGTTTGTGAGTATCTGATGCAAGAAGGGATCTCCAGCCATGTGGAGAACCAGCTCCATTCTGTGTAACTTCCAGAGTTTTGATGGACTTGCAAAAAAGGTAGAAGGGGCTCACAAACTTTTAATGTCCATTTCCCTTCCAAGTAAGTTCAAAGCATTTGTCAGTGGCAACCAATATTATTCCTTTTCCAAAAGGTCTACTCAGTATGTCAGCTGCATTATTAGTAAGACAAATCCATCTGCATAGGTCATAAATACAGTATTTTTGCCCAACACTATTCCCCTTTTGATAATTTTCTCATTTGTTATTTCAGTTCACTACAACACTTTCTTCCCTTTTTTTAATATTGAACTAGAAAATGTCTTATTTGTTTTTCATGAATAAAAGAGGTGGTTTTTTCAATACTCATCCCTGGTATGATAATTTGGAGAAGAGCACAGAGATGAAAAATTGTTCCTTTCCTTAGAAGTACTGGAGGGAATAACTATCATTACAAAATGTTGGTGAAAAATTAGCTTTTCTACCTCCCACACTAATATTTAGGAAACCTTGGTGAAAGTCATAAACACGGAAGGTAAATTTTTCCAATTTAGCTTTTGCTAAAACGCTGCAGGGACAAGAAAGATAAGGCCACATCCATTCTGTGAGGTGAGTTGCCAGTTTAGCACTTGCATATTGTTTGCTTTTCAAATGGTTCACCACACTCTCAGTGCTGTCCCAGGCCTCCCAGATGTCCCACTCACATCCAGCAGCCCCACTCCACATGACCCTGCTGGGCTTTTAACCCCCAGACCCCTCCATGTGGAGTAACCACTTTGTGTTCTCATGAATTCAGAACAAAAGGACCTCCTGGTACTGCAGCACTCCACATACTTTGATCTATTATATTGGTTCACAAAAGCAAAACAGAAAAAACATTGAACAAAAACAAGCCACAAAACACACAGCAATTCATAATGTTCTTGTTTCAGGTTTGAAGGTGTGTCAGGATCTCAAAACGCCATTTAGTGAACTGAAACCTGAGGTAGCTGTGAAAGTGAGGACCAACATTGAGACCAGACTAATCATGCTAAACTCAAACTGCTCCTACATTATTGCTGAGCATGGCAGTGATCTTTCTACTTGATGCAAAGCATGCATATCTTCCAGCATCTTCTCGTGTCATGCAAATTTAATCTGCCACCAACTTGAACTGCAGACTAGCAAGTAAGATTATCAGAGCATTTGGCAATAAAATATTTTACCTGAAAATCCACAAAAAATCTTTATCATTCTTACAGGCTAACTAGTCTCCATTTTAAAGTAATTTTTTAATGTTTAAGAGCTTTTCTACTCCTGCACCGAAGTGAAGATAAAGCCTTTCAAAGGTCTTTGTCAAAATATTTTTCTTCAGATTGCAATTCCATCTGTTTTATTTTGCTCTCTCTTACTGCTTCCACACTTCCCCAGCATGCAGATCCCCTCCTGGATAAAAGGTTTCCAAGCAATTTTTCAGCCTTGACAAATACAGTAGTTGGGTGGGGTATAAAATAAAATTTATAAAATAAAATTAATAAAATAAAATTAGACACTGAACAGAACATTTCACATACCTTTAGAAGTAAAACAGATTATTTAATAGGAAAAAAAGGTTTAGCAATTCATATTCTTATTCAGAAAATTTCTCCTAATTCTCAGGGCCAAAACCACAGGAATAAAAGGTCACTTTCCAGATGTGTGTCTATAAATATATATATAAAATAACCACAGAGGCATATATGAACATGCATCCACATTTTCAGTAATACAGAGCAATACCTGGCCATTGGCTTTCATGTGTGATTAACTTTTTGACATCAATATTGGTTTTTATAGGATTTGACAAATGTATCACAGCACTAATTATCACACTCCAAAATGTTCCTGAACTTGGCAGCTTTCTTCCCTACCTGTCCCCAAGCCAGGGACCTCTTTGTCTAGAGAGATGCTTCAGGCCAGTTCTCAGGTCTGGCTTGACCCACATCTAATGTGTTCTTGGGCAGTGGTTCACCCTATCTCTCCTGCTGGCTGGACAAGAATAAAAGCAGACTCATTTCCCAAAAGGATAGCTGTGAAAATTATTTGCTGACTGCCAAAGCAGCCTCTTCCTGAGAAACAGAAACCTCCAGGTACATCTCTTCTCTTTGAGCACCCAAGGCAATGCAGGGGATAGACAAGTCATTCCAGGAATCGTCCTTAAGAATCTATTTTAGGTGATTGAAAGAAAGAACTGCCTGGACAGATTTGCCCCATAGATAAGCATCCATTTCTCAAGCACAGGAAACTGCCCAGGACTGAGGAACTTCAGTCTTAGCCCAGAAAATATATTAAAATAAATGAAAAGCACCCCACTGGTGCCAGAGGTCTTCAATTCAGCTGTTGCTTCTATCTCCAGCAGTGTAACCTGACAGAACAACTTTCTCCTGCCTCCCCTCATCCTCTTTTGGTGAACATTTCCCTCCAGCACATTCATAACAGAAAATCCACGAGTAGCTAAGCAGTTACTTTTGATCACTAGAGTTAGATGAGACGAATCCCACCTAGAGAGAGTAAACAGTTTCTCAAGGAGGAAGAGCTGAGGCTCAGCAGGAACCTCAACCCTCCCCTCTCAATGCCTCATCCACTTCCCTGTGCCACCCACCATTTGGTTTATCACCTCAGGCTGTGAGGGTTCACCCTGCCAACTTCCCGTGTTTGTTCCTTCCAGCAGCCACAGCAGGGCCACTCCCCAGGGTTGCCCACACTCTCTTTATTCCCACATTCCTCTCTCTGCTCTGCCAGCTGCATCCATCTCCACACAAGAGCAGGACTCAACAACTTCTTTTCACTTAGTAATTGTGATAGGTTTTCCCCCAACCTTACATTTGAAACTAATGAAGGTTCGAATCTATTTAGAATGGAAAACAGAATCTATATTAACTCTCATTTGGCTCAGGCACTTGGAAATGTGTGACTCCTTAATGGATATTTAGGCATAGTTTATAGCATCGAGGTATGTCCTTTTCACATGATAAACGTGCAACCCAGCAGTAGTGTTGAGATTAGAAACTGGCAAAAGTGAAGCAGAGATTGATTGAAAAAGGTTTTTCATTGAACCATAACCTCACCACATGCCATTTGCTTCTGTGTTGTGTTTTTAAGTAGCTTTTGCTCATGCATCACTTCTGTTCCAATGTATCTTCTCTTAAATGACAGGGGTGTACAATTTATATTGCAATTGCTGAAAGACTGCACAAAATACATAATTCTGGATTGGAGATTAGCCACAGTTCTATTTATGGTCTCTCCACAGGCACAGAAAATATTGACTGGTGTTAATAAGAGTGGTAGACCTTCTGGAAGACTGGAAGGCTAGAGCATCACAGGAGAACTAAAAAACATTCCTGAAGATTTTTAAAGTATCCAGTGGTTATAAGGACAAGGTTTTCACATGATAAACTAGAAAAACTGCATTAAACTGATTTCAAGAAATTAAACACATGACATTGGTTTTAAGGTAGTTTGATTTTTATAGCAAAAGAAGCTGAACAAACATTACTGCTTTGGAAATCTTAGTGAAGACCTTAAAGAATTCTTGGCATCCTCTGAAATATTAACAATATATATCAGCACAATCTGGTGGGCAAGAGCTCAACTTCATTTGATGCAAGCAATGGAAAAGCAAAAAAGATGATTCCCAAATGGTTTGGTCATGGAAAGAGAAAGAGCTTTGTATCATCTAAGTCTAAAGAATAAAATAGATAAAACAACACCTTGTATCAAAAAAGAATTAAAAGGAAATCATTCAAAAGGTAGGGAATAATCACTTTCAAAACAAGGAAAATGGTATCTCAAATAAAGCCAGATTAGTATCTGATATGTTGAGTTTTAATAGTGTGACTGAATTACTTGATAATATAGCAATTACACACTTCCAGTTAAAAACAAATCAGCAATTACAAGTCTGCTGTAATTAAATTCCCACAATAGACTTTGTGTGAAAAGGAGGAAAATTAATCAAAAGATAAAAGAAGTGGCATAACTCAATACAGAAAAAATCTACAGTAGAAAAATCAATCAGAAAAAAGGACAAAATCATGATTTTCATAAATTACACTGTGACCTTTCAGAGAACTGCAAGATAAAAGAGACAGAAAGTGATGTCATTGTCACTTAGGCAAAATGATTTCTAACATCATTTCAAACAGCGACACAGTCTCTTTATGACAGTTAAACAAAAGAACACTCAAAAGTCATGTACCTCTGAAAGACTGATTTCTCCTTGAGCCAGAATCGATTCCACAGGCACAAAAATTGTGTACAACAGTTTGGAAGAGGGATATCTGGGATTATGATAGTAGGCTTTTTTCTGTAAATTGCACTCATTGCCTTTCTGGAATTATCCAAGTTGCCTCCACTCTTGCATTCCAAAAAAACCTGAAGAGGCATAGATGATCTGCTGTGGTTCATGCCTTATGAGTCTGTGTGCCTCTGTGTCATTTCTGGTACACGATATTCCAAAGGAAATCCACCAAGCATGTCAAATACGACATCACCAGAATGGACTGGGGAGAGAATCTGAAGGTCAAAAGTGAGAAAACTCATAGGTTGAGATAAAGATGGTTTAATAGGCAAAGCAAAGCAAAATAAGGAATTCAATTCCTACTTCTCACCAACAGGTCAGTGTTCAGCCCTCCCCAGGACAGCAGGGCTCCATGGCACATAGTGGTTACTTGAGAAGACAATTGCTATAATTCTAAACTTTCCCCCACCTTTTTCCTTCCCCCCGCTGCCCCCCCCCCCCCCCCCCCCCGCCACTCTCTTTATATTCTGAGCATGATGTCACATGGTGTGGGACATCCCTTTGGTGACTTGGAGGCTGTTGTCCCAGCTATCCCTGGTGTGCACCCCCAGGCTCCTTTCTGGTGGGGGATGTGAGAAGCCAAAAAGGCTGGGATGCCTGTGCAAGCCCTGCTCAGCAATAGCAAAACATCCCTTTGCTATCAACACTCTTTTGGTCACAATCCAAAACACTGCTCTATGCAAGTTCTCATACAGAAGTGAACTTACCCCAGCCAAAACCAGTGTATAACTGCACTTTCTGAATTAAGTAAACTGCAAGGAAGAAAGAGTTAATATTTCTTTGCAGTTTGTTCTGATGAAAATGACTGAACACACCACACTGCTGCTCCCAGTAAAGCAGATGAAGATCAGGCAGGCTGCAGTGTTCCACCATTGCACTCCACATGTCACTGCAGCTCTGCAGGCTTTGGAGTCACCACTCCCAAAGCAAAGGATAATTCAGTCTCCACATCCAATTCCCAGCCTCTGGCTGAGCATATCAATAGAGATTACTATCAGCTGTAAGGTCAGGTTCCAAGATGTGGTGATTAAGAATAGAGTCGTACCTGAGACATCACCCAGGAGCGATCAGAGGGTGAAACTTTGTGGGGTCTCTCAAGTTATTGCCAGCCCAAGGCAGGTTCAATACCAGTCACCCACAGCTGAAGGGTGCCACTGCTCATTACAAATCTCCAGAGCCAATCTGTCCGTCAAGCCGGGAAAATATTGAACAGCAGAGAAGGAGAAAGATTAACTCTTCATCAGAGTCAGTATAGGAGAAGAGGAGCAGCTGTCAACAAAGCTCCTGGGGAGCAAAACAGCTTAATGGAACAACTCCCCATGCCAAATAGGAAACTGGCCTTGCAGCTGACACAGGATTCTGTTGCATCAAACATCAAAAATACCATTAGTGCTTGCATTGAAGTGAATAATTATATAGCTGCTCTTTTGAGGGACACAAGGGATCTGCAGGCTGCACGTCAGACTCCAGAGTTGTGTCTTCACTTGGTGCCAGAACGATTATTTTTGTGTTCCAGGCAGTAATTCCTCTTGATTATACAGAGCTTCTTTCCAATCAGCTTGAAAACAAACTGATGACTTTTTGATTGTGCTAAGGATATATTTTGACACATTTTGTGCAGAAATCTTCAGCTGGAAATCAGGAATAAATCCAACTTTTTACAACATATATAATAGAATACTATTATATACTACTAATAGGAAAGAAAAAAACATGTTTATTCCAGTAGTAGATGATTTTTGTATCAACCATATGCTACTGAACATATACTTGCTTTGATCTTTTTATTTTGAGCCACAAACATTAACAAGATCGTAAAAAAAAAAAAAAAAAAAAAAAAGGAAATAAGGAAAGATTAATAATTTATCAGAAATGAGTTGAATATTTTTCCCCTCCTTTGTGTATAAGCAGCTTGGCAACAAAGATAACTTCAGGATCAATCTTACCCTTATTTTCTGTTATGTACTTCCTGTTGTTCCCAAACAAGATTAATTTTGTTTTATGAAAGTCACCAAACCGTCTTCACAAAAATAGGATTTTGAATTTCTTTTCTCTCCCTCTCTCTCCTTATCTCCCTCACTTTTTATTTCATTTTATCTGTGTTAATAAAACCACAGTGACTAGTAAAATTCAGTTGAGAATTATTTTCCACCTGGAGAGGTTTAGACACTTTTCCCCTCCTCTTTTTACAATGGAGTAATTTCTCACTCAAAACAGTTAGAAAGTAGATCTTTTATGCAACAGTTTTGTAAAACAAATATTCTGGAAGGACCTAAAGAAAGAAAAGCATCATAATTCTGGTATAAATCATCTCAGCAAAATAGACACTAATGGGTATTCTTGAGCAAATTCCCTTCTGTTTTATTCATTCATGGACTTATTTCACAACGAACAAGACATCATAAGAAATTTCTGTACTTTTTGTAGATCTTTTTTTTTTTTCTATTGGAAAATGCTAAAGATTTTTTCTTCTTTTGTGTTAAAGGCATCTTGCAAAGATGGAAAAAATGTTATTGACATAGAGAATGGGAATTTTTATTTACCTGTGATGGCACCCACCCTGAAATTGAACGGGGGGGGGGGGGGGGAAGGTTGAGATTTTGTTGGGTTTGAGGATTTTTGAAAATTTTTTATGCTCCCCATATTTTCTCGCTTCACTCATGGCTGAATACAAAACTAGGGCAATATCTTTAACTTATTGGTGACCGTCCGAATTTTAAAGTTGCATGGATTTTCATATTTGCAATTTCAGTTTCTCTATTATTTTAGCTTCCAGGTCTTATTCCCGAGTTTATTGCTACTCCACTGAACACAACACTGTCTGGAGCATGATAGAAAAATACTTTTCATTTAAATAGCCATCATTTGAATACTACACCTAAGCTATGGTAATGTAAGAGTAGCTCCAGAACATTTCCAGGGAGAAGGTAGAAGAGATTTGAACTGTTCCAGCAAAAATACAGCTGGTATTGTGTTTATCTGAAGACACATCTTTATCTCTCTGGCACACAACAAGAGTGTATTATAACCACAGGTAAAAAACATTAGAGGAAAGGGATATGCTCACCATGATTAAGACATTGCAGTCAAGACAGTTAATGACTTTGTGGGAGCACCTCCAAAATCGTGGATATTGACCCACAGGTCACTGATTTTCCAGTGAGATTACCCACAGTTCCAAAATTCCAGATGAAGTATTGACAAAATAATTTCTTATTCTTTCACAGGCATTTCTTCCTCCCACCCTAGAGCTGCAGGTCAGGAGTTATCCTGTATCCAAAGGCATTTTAAGCATCAAGAGGAAGCAGTCTCTGACCTGGACTGGGTATAGTTATTTTGGGAGCAATCAGGAAGAACTCTGACCAGGAATTTAGTGCTGAGCAGAGTCACCCTGTCAGAAGAGTTTCCCTGGACAAAATGCCTGCTCAGCATGAGGGGCTGTCAGGAACAAGTTCATTTCCTTGAAACTTTTGGTGAAAACAAAAAATCAAAATGCTATTGAAGCATTTAATTCTGAGGCAGTCAAAATATTTTATATCAGTAAGACAAATTGCTTCTTCTCGAATGCAATATAATAAAGGCAAATTACATTTCCCATCAGATAAAACAAAACCCCAACACTTGGAGGAATGCTTCTATTTCACATACACACACAAAAATAAAAATTTCCTGCTTCTCTTCATTGCAGAAAGGAACCACACTTTTAGCTCCCTATTAAGTGGACTCTCCTCATTTATTTGGCTGTGATGTAATAAAAATTAATCTGGAAATCTGACAAGACAAAGTCCTGGTGATCTGGAAAATTAAGGAGTCCAGGTTTTATTGCAACAACTGCAGGTGATTCCACCCAAATCAGAAATACTGGCAAAAACTCTTCTCCATTTTGGGGTATTTTATCTTTTAAATCCACAGAAATGCAGAGAAATAGAGAAAAAAAGGGCAGAAGAGATTTACTGCTGTTCTGAATAGACATGCACAACTTACATCTTCAGGTGATAGACAGACAGAGGGGAAGTAAACCTCTCCATAAATGTATATGCAGCCCACACTGTCTGCATAAGGGCTTTGATTCATATCCAGACATCAGAATTTTATCTTCTCTTTGCTAAAAGGACAGGACAGATACTTCAATGAGCTCATTTATAAGAAATCATTACTCCCAGGAAGTACAGTCTAAGAAGTATTACTGCTAACACATTGAAAAGCCTTGGAAAAATTACAAATGTTGAAATTATTCCACTGTCAACTTCATCAGAATTCAATGCAAAGCCATCCTAAGGGTGCCGAGAGTAGAAATGCATGCTGAGTGTGGGTCTGACATTGGTTTCTGTTTATTTTGGTTTTTTAGACAAAGTATTCTCTTTGTTAATGGGGAAAATAACCTATTTTTTACTTCAGTCAACGAAATTTCTTTTTATTTCCAAAAAAGAAGAAAATCTAGAAAGAGAATCACATAATCAGATAGGGCTGTCAGCAACATATGGCTTTGAGCAGGGAAAGGGAGGTTATTTCTGAACTTGTGAGGATGGGAGAATGTCTTTTATCAAGATAAAATACAAAACTTGTTTTGAAAACTTTACAATATTTCATCTGGGTTCAAACAAAAGCTGCTGACGACAGACACAAAGAATTTACATCTTCAGAGCTAGGTGTGGGAACTGTGAGTAACAGAGCTGTTGAGTCTGAGTTATTCAACATAACCCCTTCCTCTCCAAAGGCTTTGCCCAAGTGTCCTTTCCAGTTACAGCATTCTTCAGAAAAGAGCCATCCTTTCTCTGCACATTTTTCATCGCTTTTTGAACAAACATTGTTATTTGGAGCTTTTCTGACAGAAATGGGGAGAGACAAAGCTGCTCACTAAGACTGGGGGGTATTCCCTTGTGATGTTGTGTGCTCCTGTGTTTCTCAAATCCAGTGGTTGGTCTGATGTTTCAAGAGAGATCTTAAGAACTTCATCCCAGTTAAAAAATGAGCCTTTAAAATTCAGATTGTTCAGAAAAGTTTTCAAAATGCTGTTTACCTATCCAAGTCAGTCCCAGATTCCAAACACTCAGATGATATCCAGAGAAATTATTACCAGACCCTGGCATATCCATCTTAAGAAAATTATCTAGCATTTTCTTCTAATGAACTCCATGAATGTTTTATACCAGGCATAGAGAGCAAAATACAAATAGTCACCTGAGACAGGTCCACTGGTATGAATCTGGTATCTAAATAACACAGCATAAAAGCATACTGGATAAAAAATGTTTTGAATATTTCAAAAACACTTGTAAAGCTGCTCAGGAGGTGAAGATTTATAAGCACATTGACTGCAAGTGAACTTTTCTGCAGATAAATGATGAGCTCACCTTCTCCACAGGCTTTCAGCATTTGCATTAGGATACAGGAGCAGACTATTAAATTTGCAGCTGTAACCACTCCTGGCAATGATCCTATGACAAATCTTAGAGAACTCATAGGAATGCTTCATTAACTTATAGTGAAAGATACCAAAGTGAGTTTTTGGGCAATGTAGTGGTTAAAAACAGCAGTCAATACAGCTCTCACCCATATACCTCAGTCTACCAACATCACACTTTGCCAAGGACACTCGTGGCCAAGCTCCTCAAGGTCATGAGCATAGGACAAAACAAAAGGCACCTTTTTTTTCCCCTCAAGCACAAACACATTCGACCAGTGCTCTTATTTTATACTGTTTTCCAGCATATGAGCCTGGTTCATTTGCTGCAGGCTTCTATTAACCCGCAGCCAGATCTGGTGCAGGACTGAGAACATAAGAATTATTGTAACAGACTTAAAAATGCATCCCAGTGAGCACTGTGATCTTCCTTTACATAAAAAAAAAAAAAGGGGGGGAGGGGGGGCTGCATTCCTGTGATAAAATATCTTTGATATGGACTGAGACCCCACATGAACTTGCATGCAATATGGCGTTATTATAAAAGGGAAAAAGATCGTGTCAGCCTCCTAGTTTGGCTGCCTTTGGTGAAAGGGTTTCAGCAGGAACAAATTTAAACATTGAGCACTTCCCCAGACTGTTATGCACCTTTAGGAATATTTTTATTCCCCTTCTCTCCAATTCTCTTTCTCTCTCATTCTGGTGTGCTGGTTCCCACCAAACTATTTCACCCGATATTTGATTGCAGATTGTAACCTGCCATGCCCAGAGATTTTGAGTTGAGATACATTTTATTTATTCTTGTTCTAAGAGCATTAAAACTAAAATAGGGGTCAAAGTTAAGGCCTTCTAACCACGTTTTGAGAAATATTTTGGTGGAGGTGAGGGTTTGGCTTGTGTTCTTAAGGAAAACAAGGAAGTTTCCATTGTAGCTCTTTTTCTGGGCAGAAATCTGCTCAGATTTGAGTAATCTACTCTAATTTGATTTCTACTCAGAAATCAAATCCTCTGAGCTTCCCCCTGCAGCTCAGGGGAGCTAAGGACTCCCAGCTAAGGGCATATCTTTCTGGTTTTACCAGTGTGACATTTGCACTCTTGTTAAACACATCTTGATAAAAACACATCTCCTATATTTCATTTGTGTTACCTGAGGGGGTTTTTCTGTGTTTATTGTCATTACTTAAGTTCCTAGAGAGAGAATAAAGCAACAGAAATCAAAAGAGGAAAATGAAATAAACAAAGTCTCACCTTTCACAGTAGTCCTGTATTTGGCAAGAATTATCATCAAAAAACAAAGAAAACCAAGTATTTCCTTTTCAGAGTTGCCACTAGTCAATGGAAAACTTTCAGTAAAGAATAGATGCTTATTCCAGACCAACCCAGATTGTATGGCAGAGCCAAATTTTACATTTCCCCTCCATTCATTTTTATTTCAGCCACCATTAGCATGAAAATAGTGGCTCTGTTTCTTGGGGAGCTACTAATGCCTTCTAGAAACTCTTGAGAAACATATCATTTAAAGGCAATTTTCCTGATATGGCATATAGATATTTCCCCCTTTTCTTTTTAAATGTTTTATAAATGGAGAGATTTTATTGAAAGAGGAGCTCTGTTCTCCAGGAGCTCTCTGAATCCTGCTGTTTATGTTTAACCTGGAGTCATGATAATCCCCTTCATTTTTCTTTAATTTGTCATTTCATCTTTTCTGTTTTAATAAAATCAGTGTAACACACACCGTGCTCTGTGGTAGCATCTGACTTAATGCAATAAGCAATTATAAACCTTACGGTGGCTTGCAGCTAAACTTTTCCATATTAAGTTAGCAGCAGCCCCAGCTTGGTGGGTGATGCTTCAGGCTCGGGCTGAGGCAGTGCCTGGCAGAGCTGCACACACCAAAATGCTCCTTCTAATCATGTGTGTCACAGGTCCCTGCTGCTATTAGCACAGCAAAGGTGGCTGCTGAGGCAGGAACCACAGTGAAAATGAGACCAGTGAGAGCAAGGGCTTGCCAAGACACTCAATAATTCTCCCCAGCAGCAGGGTGAGGTTTGCTTTTCCTGTGAAGGAGTGTTATATGATCAGATGATTAAGTCCACTCTAAGTTCATGTTCCTACCACCATACTCACATATGAGGTGTTTTCAGACTCTTTTCTCACAGCAATCAGTGTAACCAAAACCCGGAGGTCTCCTCCCAACACTGCCCCATCTCCTTACACAACCCCAGCAGCATCATTTACTCCCAATTCTGCAGTGAGCTCCTTGTGCAGGGACAGCCACTGGGGAGCTCTTTTTGCAACTTGCTCGAGCTTTCTGTGCCAAAATCTGGGGAACAGCAATAACAGCACAAGCTGCACAAGCACAAGAAAGCCACCCCAAGTCATACACACTGTTTCTGAGGTACTGTGTATGCCAAAGCCTAGTAAGAACATTTTTTACCAGGCTCAAAAGAACAAGCAGCTATTCTTTTTACTGCAGTAGCCAGAGGAGGAAAAGAAATATATTACTCAGTGAAGGGTGTTAATATAGCCAGAAAGCCTATAAATAGCAGAAAAGTGGAATCAGCTTGTTTTCTTGGGTAGGATGAGCTAAGCATGAAGGCACATTTCAGAGGACCCAGAAAGAATGGCTGGGAAGCTCAGGGGATTTCTCTTCAGGGCTGTCCAGACTGTGAGATATTCCTGTGATATCACAATGAAAATTTTATTTACAGAAACTCCCTTTGTTGCTCTATTTGTGTGAGCTTCAAATTTGGAATTCTTTTTCTTTCTTTAGTGCTTGGTTCTTTCCACAAAATGTATGCTGAGATTAGGTTCTCAAATGCTCTGAGCACAAATTATTCAGACAATACTTTAGTTCTGGGTTGTTGGCAGTCTTTGAAGGGAGACTTGTGCCTGTCAGAGCTTAGGTTTTGGTTCAGTTGCTGGGTCTTTTTAATCACTGCAGTTTCTATGCTATCCAACAGGTATTCTTCCAGTCTAGATGAAAATGCAAATAATACAAAGCAGCTTCTCACTACAGGCTTTAAAGCAGAAGGGAAGAAAACATGTATCAAAAATTTCACTGGAATCTCAGTAGCTTACAGAATGTAAGTATTAAATTGGACCAAATGTCTGAAGTTAATCAGAACTGCTGTAATGCTGGGTAGTCATGCCCTGATGTCCCCATGACCATTGTACTGCACCTCTCATTTTAATAACTTTTCTGACAATGAGGGCTATGCTATGCTGATCTTCAAGTGCCAAGTTATGTGATATTTAGATATCAGAGAAAGAAAACCCTTTCTGTTAACACACAGAAAATGGAGTTGTACAAACAGAAAGCTATTTAGCAGTAAAAAAAGCAAAACAAAACAGCCCCACAAGGACCACCCCTCCCCTGGGTTTTCTCCTGTGAACAATAAAAAATGGCAGGTTTTGTGTTTTATACAGGGAGGGGGAGGGAGTAAATGTCGTGCCATTGTCAGAGTGAAAAACTGAATACTGGTGGAAAATGCTGACATTTCACCCCCCATTAATGAATAAAAATGACATTGTAACATTTTTAAAAAACCCATAACAATGAACCAAAGGGTACTTCTGTTTAGCATGACTTGTATTAGAACACTAAAAGCAGTAGTGTTTATTCAGAGCAGAGATGGCTGAGAAATTGCAAGCAGAAATAAGAAATGCATTTCTGCAAAGCTCAGACAAACCCTCTCTCCACCATGGCTAAGGTGCCTCTGCCCAAAGATATTCTCCTCAGGGATGCTGGTCATCAGTTCCTGTTGACCTGGCTATTGTGTAATGGATATTTTCATGCTCTACCTGTGTGAAATTAGTTTGTTCTCATCCACCTCAGCTCAGCTGACACTTGGGCATCACAGTGGCTGAATAGAGAATGATATCTCACTCTTTCCAAAGAGCTTATTGCCCCATGTTATGGGAAAAGTTTTCTCCTTCATATTCTGTCTCCCTCTGCTGATGCTCTTAAATGAAAGACTTGCTTTTGCAGAAGGACAGAAAATTACTAACTAGTAGAAACAAATAGTTCTCAGAAATTACTAACCAGTAGAAACAAACACACCAAAATATTCTGCTCAGCCACATTGTGCAACATTCTGGGCATCATTTAACCAAGGAGAGAACAAGATAATCCCTGGTTAGAAAAAATAAGTAGGTGGCTAAATTACTTGCAAATGGGCTGTGAAGCATATAAAATTAGTGCTGCTGTATTGGAAAAATATTTACAAAAATTGCCTAGAGTCAGGGTCTGGTGAGTGCTGACAAAGAAAACAGTTGCTGCCTCAATAGGCTTGGAGGCCAGAAAGAGGGTGAGATGAAAGAATGTAGCTGTATCTGGCTCTCTGAAATAAATTAGAAGAAGGGGAAGCAAGGCATTATATGAGCTCTTGCTCATGTGACCGTTATTTCAGTGGAAATTAAATATGCAACACATGTTTTATGCATGAAGAGAGAAAATCTTGAAAATACCTTTTTGGAAATCCACAGTCCACTTTGGGTAACCTCACATCTAGGAAGAAATGAGATTGAAAGCACCAAAGGGAGGGCAACCAGGCTAAGTTCAGACTAGAAAAATGTTCCAATTTGCTCGATTTTCAAAGCATATAAAAAGTCAGGAGAGAGGAGCACTCACTCAGATTATACAGACCAGGCTGTCTTTTTCCTTTTCCCCACCTGTTTTTCAACTCTAAATTTCCTTCCCATCTGAGTTGCCTCTCATTTTCTTTCTCACACTTTGCCCAGGGCTGTCAATATCTGAGCATCTTCTCTTCATGTCTTTCCCTTTCTTCTCTCCCTGTCTCAACACATGAAGAACACAGTAAACTAAGAGGAAACACCAACTCCTTCACTTACAGCACAAATCACTTGTACAAAACACCCTTGAGGCCCCAGATCACAAAAGGACAAAACATACATATTGTATGTAGCAAAAACAAGGAAAGATTTGCATGTCTGGGGCTTCCAGGAGAAGAGCAGCAGTTGCTGATAAATTCACCAGTTAAAGTTTATGTTGTTGATTTTTCTGCATAATTCTCTCTTGCCTCATGGTTGGGTTTTCAGAGCTCTTTTGGAAACAAGTAGAATCTCTTCACAAGCAGGGGTTAAGATGGCTCTGCAGGCAAGCCCTGGTTTTCCCTCCCTTTACTAAATTATATCAGGGGAATTCACTTCTTTTCTTGGATGTAAACTCAGCAGGATAAAGATCAGTATCATATTCACCACAGGTTTGAAACAAGTTGAGGCTGTATGAACAAAAAGAAAGGAAAGTAGAAATACGAATGCAGATAACGGTGATATGATGAGACAAGAGCTTGTTCCTCTGTGAAGTTTCAGTCCAGGACAACAACTTGGATAGGAAGCATGTGTGAGCCACCAACACTTCAAATTTTACAGACCGAGATAAAATAATTCCCTTGTGATGCAAATACCTCTCAAGCAGAGATAGTGCAGCTGATATATTAATGCCAGTAGGGAAAATTAATCAGACAAGTTTATTGAGACAAGAATTGCATCCTGCGTTTCTATCTTGACTGATCAGCACAGTGCAGCTTAAGACTATGAATAACATCACACACTGCATCTTAACATAAGCTTCTTAAATGTATAGTTCCCTACAATAAAAAAAAAAAGTTTAAAAGCACCGGAAGAGCCTTTTCTTCACTTATATATCAATAAGAAAATTTTGTTGGATTAATTCTATGGTCTGTATAGCTCCTGAGATACAGGAAGTCTTTATCAAACCAATAAATGTTTAGTATCAGTTCTATACTTCAAATAATAGAAAACAGCAATATAGACTTTCTTTTCTTAACAGTTTTCTGACCTTCTGACTGCAATTCCCACTCTGAGTGACTGCAGTTCAGGAAAATCATGTATTCTGAAGAGCCTGGTGGCAGCAGAGAATCTCATCAATTTTAATCCCTGAAAGGTTCACAGGGTTTGAGCCTGGCAACAAAACGTTGCACAACATGGCTGAGCAGGACAGATCTGCTCCCTCCTGACACCAGTAACAGAGATCAGCACCCCCTGCCTCACATGGCCTTTGCCTCTGGATTCTGGAAGAGGAGCAGGAGAACAATTTGGCTGAATGCAGAGATGCCTTGTGTAAAGACAGGTACCAGATACGACACACCAAGTGGCAGCTCCCAGGATGGAAGGGACAAAGGTCTGCTCTCTTTAAATGAAGGTATAGCAGTAGAAAAGCTGAACTTCTGAATCTATTTTATCTCAGGGGAGAGAAGAATAAGGCAAGGACTGATGCTTTTTCTTCCCTTTTATCCACATAGTTTTGCTGCAGGAACGAAATGCGAACCCAGGTCCTCCCCAGCTCCTCAGCATTCTGAGACAAAACAGGGTCCAGCCACCTGCCACTCTCCAAATGAAATGGAGTGTGAGAATGAATTGTCATTGATAATAAACCAAAGTTTGGTTCCAGTCCTGCAGACTCAAATCCTTCTTGTTGGTAAGCTTTGTCCTGGGGTCTGAGCAGACCCATTGAGGACCTGAACAAACATAAAGGAGGGTCTGTTAGAACAGCTCTTGAGTCCTTGTTAATAGTATGGCAATATTTCCCTTTTCTGTGTTCCTTGATCTCATTTTCCACACCCAAAAATATGTGAATTAATTTAATAAAGCACTATATTTAAGTAAAAAGGCCAAATGCTCCCACAGGGAAGACAGAATAACGAGCAATACATAATTCCACACTAAAACTCTACATCTCTATAAATATATTACATACATACTTCTCAAAAGCTTGTTGAAAACATTTGACTGCAGAGAGAAAACAGATTTTATTTTGCTACTCTGACCCACAGCATTTAGCACTATTTAAAATAAAAATAAATGTTGATGGCCTTTTCCAGTAGAAATGAGGCATATTGGTCCAGGCATGCTGATGCTCAGCACAGCATGAACAGCAAGGAGGCACCTGGTGCATGTTCCTCCTGCCTCAAAAATTCTTGCACAGGTTAAAAGGTTGCCTGACTGTGCTAGTGTTAACTTAGAGCAAGGCTGTTTACCCCAGGTTCTTGCTGCAGAGAAGGAAAGATCCCACACTGCTGCAACAGCTCTCTGTTTACACCTCTCCCTGTTTGCATATCATTGGAGACATCAGCATTGTCCTGATCTGGCAGTTCTTTAAAAGCCTGTGGAAGCAGCTCTAGATAGAGGTATTGATTAAGAGAGACACCAAGTCCTCATCTATATCTTACAAGTAAATAGGAAAGAAAGCATTACTGAATCTGGAGTCTAATTATATCTGGAAACAACTAAGGGCAAATGGCTATGTGGAGAATTATTAGGCTGTGAGTAGCAATACAACCAAGCAGGAGGAAGCCACAGATAACTGAATGGGCAATAGCCCTTCAGCAGACTGTAGGGAACATAAGAAAGTTGAGATATTTGCTCCTACAGTAACAGAAATTCAGATCTGAGTTACTTTGTGAACCACAGGTCTGGTTTTTTTTTTTTACCCAGGTCACACTAGGTGAGTATAATTCAGTATACCTGCATCCTCCCTTTGAATGACATGGTTTGAATGTAACTAGCAGAACATATTTTTGGTGGATAAACATTCTTTCTACTCTTCTAGAGAGCAGGGTCTCACCTCAACTGATGAGGTTGCATGCTCATTACAAACATGTTCATGTCAAAGATCAAGGACTGAAAATTTGTCCTATGTTCTCTCCCCCAGTATTCTACTGACTGAATTCTAGAAATTATATTTTAAATTATAACCCTCTTTTTTATTTCCTAAAGATATAGTCCTTCTTCCACAAGAAATCTCCTTTGGACAGGAGTTCAGTGGTAGATGTAATACATCAGATGAGAAGCTTGATGTATATCAGCAGCAGACCTAAGAGGCTGAGACTGTGGAGCCATCAGGAAGGAACATAATGTGAAATTGCTTGTACATGCTGTTCTTCTGCTTGCTGGAAAAGCTCTGTTCTTGTGACACTTCAGGGGATTAAGCTGATGAGTGTGCTATGCAACCAGGAACTAATGCTTCTTAAAAGAGCCTTTCTGAAACTTTTTTTCCTTGTATTTTTTTCCCCCAGACTGGTGACCTCTCATCCAAAGTTCAGGCTCTTGTTGTCTCTTTAAATGGAACATGAAAACACAAATAGCACATGTATCAGCTTCATCATGAAGAGTTGTGTCTATAGGGAATGGGAGAAGTGATGAGGGGAAGCTGCTTGTTTCCAGGCTGAAATACAGCAGCTGACAAATCTCTCTTACTGCCTGACTGTTTTTCATTATCCTTGGAGACTGGCATCTTGGCTCAGCAGAGCAGGAGCACTGGTGTGGGTCTCAGACCCAGAGCTCTTCTTTGCTAGCCTTGGGTAGATAATTTCTCCTGTGGTTCCTGTCAGGACAGCTCAGAGCCATCTTCCCCCAGCCCTCAGTTAAGCAAACACAGCTCTTGGAGAACAGTGCTCTGATTGATTTTTTTCAGATGACTAAACTGCTGTCCTCAGATGAACATTCCCAGGATATCAGCCGATAATACAGCTTTTGATTCGGTCACCCCCATAAAATTGTTCATCTGAAGGCTGGATTTTCACCATGGTCACAAGAGATAGAGCTCAGCCTTATCTGCTCTGCTGTGAGACCAGTGAGCACAGTTGCTTTTAAAACTTGTAGCACTGAACTTTCACAAGCTTGTAAAACAGAAACTTTGTGTTCTGGAACAACTGCTTCTCATGCAGAAGAAAAGATCCTCACTCCTTCGAATGTGCTGCATAGAGCATTTGGTATAGTTATGGTTCTACAGAAGAAGGAGCATTGAATTATTTAAGAGAGAGACTTTCTAACCTGGTTCAAAAGAATGAAAATAATCATTGATTGACTGGATATCTAAATGCTTTATTCTGGAGGGAAGAGCGATGACCTAGTCATCCTCTTTTAAAACAGTCAAAGTTAGGCATTCCTCTTTTTTTGCCAATTGTTCTAAGGAAGTCAGTAGATAATGCAAAGTGACAAATGCATTGGCATAAACAGTTAGAAATTATGTTGGTGGATCATTTTGACCACCAGTAAATGTAATCTTACTCCATACAGAAAGCAAGATCAGCCTATTTGAGATGCCAATATTGCTTGAGCTGACGAGTTTACTCGTTTTCAGAGCTTGAAGTCAGTGAAATAGTTAATAAAGTTGCTAGATCTGTTGTACTGGATCGAGGACAGCTGGCATCTCCCTTAGAACTATTGATCCTGGGTTCTGGGCAGCAGCTGGCAGGTTTGCTGTGCCACCTCTCTGGCTAAATACTGAAGACCTCATCTGTAGAAGATGCCAGCCTGCCTGGGTACAACTTGTCCAGAGATTTTAAAAGTGAGAGAGGAGACCCACACAGCAACAGCAGTGGCTTGTCCTCTGACAGCTGCACTGATGAATTTCCAACTTGGATGCTCTTATTCCTGCCATGCACAGGGAGAAAGACACAGGTGAGCCCCAGGTCACTCCAAACCCTGATCTGTGCAGCTCTTCTCAGCAGGATACACAAAACTGAATCCTGGCCTCTGAAAACACAAGTGCTGAACAAGCAACAATTTCTTTTGCCACAGGAGGGCAGATTTGGGGATGGTTTGCATTGAAGCAGGCACATGTCACTCGGCCTGGGGAGTCAGACTGTCAGACTGGACTGCAGGCATAGACTTTATAGACAGGAGGTACAGACAGGAGTATAGAGTGTTTCTATAGGTAGGCTGGGGCATAGTGACAGCAACCATTTGCTTCCACTGCCCTCCCTTCCCCCAAAGCAATTACCAAACTCCCAAGTCAGAGAGAAGACCAAGAGAGCAGGTCCTTGCTGCTCTGCCACCCCAAATTGCTGCCCCACACATGGGGCTGTGCCCACTCCCCCTGGATCTAACTAAAAGGCACAAGTCCTTCCCCTTCCAGGCTCAGAAAGACAGCTTCTGAATTTTAAACACCGTAAGACTCAGTTGGCTTTCCCCATCAAATTGTCATTTTATGGGATAGTCTGAAACTTAAATACAATGAACTTTATTGCCAATCTGACATTTATCTGCAATGTATATTTACTGCCTGGAGAGCGAGGGAGAGTGGTGTGTTTTCTGCTCTGTCAAACAAGGAAAAGATACAGCAGGACTCTCCCCATTACCTCCACTAAAAAGAATCAGATTTATTTACCTTGACTTGAGAGAGTTGTTTTCATAAGATGTCTCTGTACTTTTACAAGCTGTGTGAGATCTACCTTGTTCTTAATAAGGTATAAATACATCCTTCCTCTTTTACTGTAAGACCCTGATATGGGAGCAAATGCTGAAAGAGGAGGATGTTTGTGATATTCCAAGCTTTTTACAATACCAGCCTAATGAGATAATGTGTTTATTTATTATAACAATATACACAGCTGTAAAATGGACCATAAAAAATAATAGATGACTCACAGATTTCTATACCCAACATGTCAGTTGTAATTGGGGAATAAATTAAATGATCCATCTGCTTGCCACCTTCTACATTTTTTCCCTAGTATCCTCAATATTTAAAACCAGTCAGCATTATTTATATTAATTACTCACTAACAACAGCAACAAAAAAACTCTGCAAGAAAATTGACTGGCCTTGTAATATAATTCCCCAGCCACATCACACACACACATGCACTACAGTCTTTCCCTTACACTTAAATTTAATGAGTATGATGGACTTGCTTTTCTTTATTAATAGTTTTCACTTTATCATGCCAATACTATTGAGTCTTCTTTTTATTAGTGTCTTGGAGACAGTGCTAGCAATGATACATCATATAAAAGCTTGAGAGACAGTTCAATCCATTAAGCTGGGAAAGAAGGCTTCATCTCCTTTCCAACAGCAGCAGCTCCAGAATACAGAACTCTGACACAGTCCTAAAATTGGAATAATATCACCTGAAAATTCCAACAAAGGTGAATTGTTTGAGGTAACCGACCTTATACAAGAAGTATTTCCTTTCTCAAATGCGTATTAATTTACAGAGGAAAATATTGGAATTTATATAAACAAGATAGGAGACAGAAACTGATACACAGCCAGATCCAGACCTGGATGCAAAGAGTACCTGAATTTCTCTCATGTCCTTGCCCAATGTTAGACTCATTAGGGAACAGTGCCATTGCTTTGGGGAACCTTAATTGATCAGTGACAAGTTAAGTAATTGCCATCAAGTCTCTACATTCTTTAGACTGTACATTAAATCTGGAATTACTGCAATATTAGTTTAGGAGCTGACTAAGAAAAAGAGGTACAATGATATAGAAAAGCTGTTTTGGAAATTCCTTTCTATTTTTTACCTAAGTGTAAAGAAACCATATTTGGTGCAGAAGATTAAACAGTCTTAAAACTTTGGGATTTTATGATTTAGGAAATCCAGCCTTAAATGTTTCTGTAGTAAGTAGCTACAGATTACAAAATACTAAATAGCAATGAATATTTGACAGGACAGTGGGATTGTCTACTAGCTTAACCATAAACTGTATCCTAGGATGCCTGGACACTGAATTGGGTCCAAACTTTCTTCTATATCCAACTTTTTTAGATATTTCAACCTAACAACATTGAAAACTTCATTTATACTTTAGTCCTCCTGCCACTATTGAAAACATCCAAATTATGTAGACATTTACTGTGAGCATAATAACACAGTATAATAATGTAGAAATCCTTTAAACCACATAATTAAAAGAACGAATACATTAATATATTTGCAGGTAAAATTTAGTCAAATCACTTTTTAGACAAATTGTGCATCTCATTTATTTGGCATATGGTCAACTCTACCACTCTCAATATTAGCTCTAAAGTTAAGAGTTTAAAATTATCCACAGTTAGTAAGGATATCCACTAAAATTGCCCAGATAACTACTAAGAAAAATGAGCTTCTTTTGAACCATGCACATTTCTTCCTCTGACTTACAGATACCTTCACTTCACACCTTCTACAGGCAAAAAAAAAAATTATGTTGCCTGTTTCATTCAATGGACTCTTTTAAAATGTGTTCCTCCTGTTTTCTGTAACATCTTTGTGCCTTCTGACAGACCGTTCCTTCTATACAGCTGAAATTTAAATAGTGGAAAGCATGGAGTATATTGAAGTTGGGGCTTTTCTCTTAGTAGTGGGCTGTTTGGATCCTTTTTTTGGCAGAAAATCTTTCAGAAAATCTCTCAAAGAAAGGAGACAGCATAATGCTCAGCCTTTGCCAAAAAGGTTTGAAGTGCAACACACAGAAGGTGCATCTGCAGTGAGCAGTGCTTTAGCTGGCAACAATAACACCTCAGTGATGGGAATTCTGCTTACAAGCTGTTTTGCCTAAATAAAAGAAGATGGTTGGGCAGCTATATTTCAAAACCAGTCAACAGATTTTCCATCTACTTTCAATTTTCATTCTCCTCTCATCCTTCTCTTCCAGAGTACATGAAGTACTCTACTGCAGGCACCCTGCATGAGTATGTCATTGATTCACAAGGGCAAAGCTACTTTTTCTAGCTAGAAATTAAAAAGGTTTCAGTGCCTGTGGTGGCTGGTTATAGAGGTTATTGCTAGTTAGTGCCATTATGGGATTTCACTTTCCCTATTTTCCATTTAGTCCATTTCCTATTATTATTCCAAAGGGCTCAATAACAAAACAGCACTCAGGATGAGACAGGAAATCTGAATAATAGATATTATACTATTTTCTGAAAAAATAAAAAGGAATATGTGTCCTGGTAGCAACTTAGTGTGACATTTTTATCAAAAATAATGGAGGGGATATCTCAGTTTCTGTTCTGCATCCATCATTTCACCAGCTGCAGTAAGAAATCATAATTCTTGAAGTGTTTTACTTTGGGGTTAGCAAGATGCAAGAATCTTCTAAACAAATTCACCTCTGGTGCAATTGTACTGACAGCTACAGAATTGTCCCAGGAGGGAATCTGATGAATTCTTCATTTGTAGATATTTTTTCTAGCTGTTTCTCTTGAAGGATTTCTCAGCTAGAAACTAGCACAGAAAAGCACCTTTTATTAATAGCAC